>NW_021703777.1:107279882-107879882 GCF_005190385.1 Monodon monoceros
AAAGAAAGAAAGAAAGAAAGAAAGAAAGAAAGAAAGAAAGAAAGGAAAGAAAGAAAAAGGAACCTCTCAAATTGAGAACAACAACAAAAAAACTCCCCCAGGTTTGCAAATTGGCTCTGTGTTGGGGCACTCCTTCAATGCTTAGCCAGGACATTTACAATTATGTCTTAGCCTTTACTTCATGCTTCCACTGAGCCTGGAGGTATAGGCTTAGAGTCTTCTTAGATGTTTTCTGAGCTGCATCCTGCCCTGGGCATGTGTGCTGCTTTCTAAATTCCCCAGTATACACAGGGACTTTTGAATGCACTAATTTCGCATTGAAACTTTTTCCTTCCAAGCTTTGGCACCCTATTGTATGTCTCAACTGTAATCTTTTGTCCCAGGTGGCTGTAGGTTGTTTTTTTGCTTGCTTTCTAATGTTTTTGAGAAACAGTCTGCTGGCTTTCCACTCTGAGTTCCAAGTTAGATGAAACAAAGACAAGCACATTGTGTCAGTCTTTCAAGTAGCCCCTGCGTAGGTTAGAACAAACACAGTTCTTTTTAAATAAAGTCTGCTCTCCTCCTTTTAGAGCTAGGGACTAGAGTTCCATGCTGGGAATGTGGACTGCCATCTTTAAGGCTGCCACTGAGTTGGGAACAGGGTGGGGTAAGCGCAAGTAGAAATGCCACAGTTTTCCTACCATTTTTAAATTGCCTTTTTCCTTCATTCAGCATTCACTTGGGTGCTGTAGGCCTCTGATAACTGGAGTTCTGACGAAGGTGGTTCTGAAAGTTTGCTTGATTTTTCTATTTTTTTGTGGAGGGACAAGTGTTTGGATTTGCCTACTCTGCCATGGTTGCTGACATCACTCTCTGCATTGTGTGTTGCCTCCTGTGCATATCCTCTTTCCAGCATTTTGTCACTCTGCTGAACATCACCCTACTTCTTTCCTTCCAAAATACTACCCATATAAACCAAGGTTTGCAATATGCTTGTAGGGTAAAGTAAAAATTTAAGGTTTCAGTCAGGGATTATGTCACAGCACAGTACTATCACTGTAGGTAACCATATTGACTGAAATATCTGGCTTCCCAGTTCTTTAATATCCCTTGGTTATTGATACAGCAGCCACTCCCTCTGTGCTCTGAGTTTCTCTCCCATCCTTTCCTAAGTTCCCTTACCTCTTTGTCTGGGTAGGTTCAGTAAAACCAGAATTCTCATTTCACTATTCAGAACAACTTAAGTCTAACCCACTGCCAGCCCACCCCATCATTGACATCATTGATTCAATGACATAATCCACCCATCATTGATATATAATGGGTGGATTATCAGTCCATCAAAATGGACACCAAATTGGTCCATCAGAATGTTTTGATATAAAAAGGGAGTGGGGCTTTTTATTCTCTAGAAGGAAACCTGCTCCCAGCTTTCAAAATAACGTTTCTCCTAGCCGTACATATTTTATTTCATGTTGAAAATGTAGATATATTTTAAAGCTTCTTTGAACACATTTATGTTGTCTCTATGGTAACCTCCATTTTAAAATGGTTATTTCTCAGCAGGTGGGATAAAAAACCATTCCATTTTCTTTTATAAACTAATATTTTAAGAAGTTCTGGAATTTTCACAAATATGATATTAACTCTTTTCAAAATGCTGTTTCTTAAAGGAATGAAGACAACTTTATTGTTGGATGATTTTCAGTAAAAGAAAGAGGCTCTTTTCCTTTGTGTAAGTGAAAACTACTATATTCAGGTTTTTTTTGTTTTTTCCTGTTTTTTGTCCAGGAATCCAAAATGTGGCTGAAATATCTTTTTTTCAGAAAACAAATTTTTCTTGTTATAATGTAACATATTTATTTGGTATTTAAAAAACAAAAATAAAGAATGAATAAAACAGAATTTCTGAACTCTGAAAATTCATAAATGCATAAAACATAAAATAAAAATCAACAATCCCATTACTCAGAGATACCAACTGTTATTTATCTGATATACATTCTTCATGAAATTTTAAATTGCCATTTATATAAGCAGTTATATGTGTGTATTTGTGTGTGTGTGTGTATTTTTCTCTTTAACAAAAATAAGATTTTTAGTGAGGGCTTTTTTGTTTCAATAAATATAAAAGCACAATTTTAATGGCTACATGATAGTTCATTTATAGACTACAATAATTTAATCGATTTTAATCAACAAGCACTTACTTTACCTCCATTTGTTCTGTACTAAAAACATTGAATATATATTTTAGAAGTTACAAGAAACAAAGTATATAATTCTGATTTCTTAGGTAGTTTTCTTTAAATATTTGCTGCTATAAACAGGCATTAAAACAAATTTTGGAATTGTTTCAAAACTCTTTGATCACAAAAGCAGACAATCATCAATAAGTAACTAAAATGTCTTAAACATTTCTAACTTTAATAGATCAGCTTTCAGACTGCCTACAATCTGTCATTTCAGTTTTATCTCCTTGAGTTGCCTACAAAGTCTCTACTCTGATCAAACAGGTTTATTCGTCTGGAAGAGCCCAGTGCTGTGCTATCTTTCTGCCATAACACTTGCTGCTTTTTCAGGCTGAAAAATCACTTCTTCCTTCTCTCCACTGATCAAATCTAATCCAGAATTATAAGCCTAGCTCAAATCCTATTTGACCCATAAACTCTCCCTGACCTCCTAGCAGGAAGGGACTTTTCCTCTCGTAATGTCTCTTGGCAGATAGCATTTGTACCATTTTTTGGTACAAAGGAAGAAAAGTTCCTTCTCTTGTGTTTTCATATATTATTTAAATTTTGCTTATTTCCTCATTGGCATACTTGTATCGTCTTTCTACAACTGTACCAAACGGTTACTGAAGGAAGAGATCAGTCTTGCCATTTGCCCAGCACTCTACCTTGCACATAGATAGAGGGAGCTTGATAAATGTTTACTGATTTAATAATTACTGTAAATATAGATCTATATTAGTAAAATTCTCATTCAGTTCAATTTCTATGCACAGAGAATAGCATATGAAAAAGGCAATTTCTTAAAGCTCTTTCATCAAGATGTTAACATAAAATCTTTGTTACTGACTAGATACTGTCATTGTTGGCAACTGAACTATGTGATTCTTAAGTCAAAATAGTATCCTTAAGATGTTTTCTGTATTTTTATAGTATTTGAAATATCTACTTAAAATAGTTTGCATAGATATTGAATTACTTACCTCACAAACACTTAAGCAGAAGCACAAAAGTAACAGAACGGCATGAGCAGGCTTCATGTTGGAGATAATCAGGGTCTGTATCTCTACTGTGGACTCGTCTGCACCTCAGATATTCTTTTGAAATTTAATTTTTAACCTCTGAAAAAATATTTAAAAAGAGCACGCCTCCTAAAGAGCTTTGTACTTTTGAACTCATGTAGATTTTGGCAAAATTTCAGAGTTTTACCGTAACTGAAACCAAAAAAGGCCTCAGTAAATGGCTGAGGGACTGTGTTTCCTGAAGAGGAAACTGATGCCCCACCTTGATACTGAACAATGCCTCGTTCTGTTTTCTAGAGAAGACAGAAATCACTAGAAGAAAGTTCTTATGTTTTGGTAAAATAGAATTATATATTTTTCTTTAAGGACAAAAACTAGGAAATGGTAAGAGTAAAAGTCCATCATATGGAAGGTTATGCTGAATACATTAGAAATCCTCACCAAAACGCTTCCTTTCATTCACAAGTTGTTCTGTGATCAAATCATTTTCTCTAAGCAGAAATGCTGTCAACAGTTTGGATTCTCCTGAAGCAGATGTGAGACAGAGTTCGGGGTGTGAGATACTTATCAGGAATCAGCTCCTGGGAAAGGAAGGGAGGAGAAGCAGGAATGAGCAGAAAGAGAAATCAGACCGCAATGCAGGCTCGACAAAGCCTTGCCCAGCTCATGGGGGCCTCTGGAGCAAGAGTGGCCAGTCACAGTGGCCCTGGGTCGTGCAGAAATGGCTGGATCCTGCCTGCCTTACTCAGTCACCAGGTGAGGGTTGCCCAGGAAATGCTTGCGCTTAGGTGAGGCAGGTCTCTGTTGCTGAGGCAGACCTTGAAGGATCTGACAGTTAGTTGCTGTCAGAAGGAAGCGTCAGCTGACCACACACTTCACGGCCAGGTAGCCAGAACTTCCTTGAAGGCGGATCTGGGAAACTCATCTCCCTGTCTTGCAGAGTCTACCATTTGCACCTTTAGACCTACTTTCCATTTATGCTTCAAGGGCGGCTCCTTCAAAACTGCAGGGGACCTTTCTTCCTGAGAGATTATTTAGGAGAGGGAGGTTGCGGAGAGGGGGAGGGGAGGGAACTGTAGCCCCTGCCCTTGCAGTTGACCTTGGGGCTGCAGTTGATACTCACCCCCTGCCTCCTTCCTATCCATTCTACATTCCCTTCACCCTGAGTTTCCACCTCTGCTGACCTCAGTGACTTACCTGGTGGGATGACCCACAACCTCTTCCAGGAGTTATCCAGCCCCTGATTACCATTCACTTCTCAGACCATTGTTGCTGTTTCTATCCCTTTACTGTCACAAGAGACACCTGAGCAGCTCATATGGTTCCATACACATTTCTCCCTACCCTCATTGTATAATAGCAGCCTAACTTCCTCCGAAGGATCAGGGTCAGTTACTCCTGTCAAGATGGTGACACCTCCTCTTTCCTGCTGGTCCCCAGACACAAGCAGCTCAGTGTGCACCAGGCAGAAGGTTCACCTTATAATTCAGTGGGATTCCTGTTGTGCCAAAGGACAAAAGTGTGCTTCCTGTGAGGAACAGACCTCAGAGTACAAAGTGTGGAGACAAGAGCACACAGCCTCCAGGTGGTCATCAGAAGTGATGGTGAGTGTGGTTATTCCTGCTTCTGTTCCGTGGCTCCCAGGCCTGTGTCTTCTCTCTGTTGGGGATACAATGCATATACTGCTTCCTGGAGGATAACACCCAGTCCTCACAGAGTATTGCCTTTAAGTAGCACCTCAGCTTGGCATTCACCAGGCTACTCCAATGCTCCGTAAGGCTGCCAGCTTCACAGTGGTATAGTATGTGATATGACCAGTGGATTGCATGGTCATAGGCCCACGCTCACATCTCCTTTGCTATAAAGTGGGTTCCCTTGTCCGGCAGGATGTTATACGGGATCCCCTGTTGGAGGATTAAATATTCTGTAATCCTTTAGCTCATGATCCTGAGGCCCTGCAGACAGAAAAGGTACATCCTTACCCACAATTTATGTCTATTCCTGTGAGAATGTACCACTGGCCTTTTTAAGATTGAAAGAACCGAATGTGTCAATTTACCAGCAAGTAGCTAGCTGGTATCCTTGATGAACTGTGCCATCTTGGGAGTTCAGTTGTGCCATCTTGGGGGCTTGGTATCCTTGATGAGTTGTGCCATCTTGGGGGCTCAGCATTGGTCTCTGTTGCTGTCAGATTGGACATTGGTTGATGGCAGTAGCTAAAGAAACCTTCAGGGTCCATGCTATTGGCCTCATTGGTATCTTCCATCTCTGCCACCATGGCCACTTTATTCTTGTGCCCATTGTGCTAGTACTGAGGTGGTTGATGACTGAGATTGGCTGATTATCAATTGGCTGAGTCATTTTGTTGATTATTTATTACTTTTCTCTGGTGGATGTTCTCTGGTGGGCATTAACATGTGATAAAAAGATTTTTACAGTTCAGCCCTACTCCTATATGTACATCCACGTTTCTCCCCTTCTAGAAACTGTGATTCCGTATATAGTCTAACCTTAGGCCACTTATTTTTCCACACAAAGTGGAGAGCCAGGTGTGCCACCTGAAGCTCTGCCCACGGGGATGACTTTCTTTCACCACTGTCTTTCAGAACCATTACCAAGTATGGCTGTAATGCAGCTGCTATTTTCAGGTTGTACCTACATACTGAGCCCATCTGTGAACCAAACCCAAACTTTTCCCTCCTCCTTTAGCTGGTCATTACCAGAGTCCCCACAGAGCCACAGGTGTGAGCTGAGGGAGGAACACAGGTGCAACGGTTTGGATTTGGGGGAAAGGGGGGAATTGGGGCCACCTGCTCATGTACTTTGTGCCCTTTTTTGCTGTTTGTATTTGGTTCCAGATGTAACATTTTCATCTTATGCTTTTGCTAGGCCTCCTCAGCTTTGTACTTCATGGGTCTGTTAGGACCCAGCTCATAACGGGCATCTCTGCCACAAGGTGACACAGTGTCATGTTCGGTTGTTCCACATTTACCAGGGTTCAGTAGTGCCTAGGTTGTTTCTCAAAAAGAATATAATTCTCTGCTACAGATGGCATGGCCTTGCTCCAGAACCCCAGAGTCCTGTATTGTAGTTCTCCCAGAGTCTTCCTCAAACACTCCGCAATGTTTTCTCCCACCACTGATACCTCCAACACTGCAGGGTCTTCTGGATTAGTGAACTCTTTCCTGCTCTGGTAGCCAATGAACTATTCTTCAGTGTGGAATATTTGCCCAGAAGTCAAATATTCCCCAAAGGGAATATCCCCAAAAAGGCTCACTAAATTTTGTGCTTCCTTCTTTGTGAAATGAAGTACAAGACAAAATAATTTATCTTTTCATTTAGAGAATATGTTCTGGAAGGTTTCTGAGCCCTGTTTTCCTAAAATTTTACTGATGTGCCAGGATGTATCACCTCTGGAGCATGTGTGTCTAATCAAGGCATTCAGTATGTTAGCCACCTCTTGCTTATCTGCTCTGATTAAGGTAATGCCATTAATGTAATAAAACAATGTAATGCTTTACAAGAAGTCCACATGATACCCAGATTTCTTCAGACTTTATTATGGCAGAAGTTGGGACATAAGACCTATGAAAAAATTCTAAATGTATACTGCTGTTCATCCCACAAGAATGCAAATATTCCAATATTCTTTTCTACTTAAAATACTTATAGTGGTTTTGGTTTTCCTGACCAAATTCTTATTGATATACTTTATAATATTGCTAAAATTAGAATCAAGGTTCTTACCTCTAAAAGAAATTTTATTGAAACAAATATTAAACCTTAGGTAGGGGGTGAAATTTCTAAGCTTAGAAAGAAGAAAACAAAAAGACATTTATATATCCAAGTTATGTTAAAAATTTTATAACAAAAAAAGCACTGAAAAAAAATGAACTAAGCATGCAACTCAGGATGCCATTAAAAAAATAACAAAAAGAATTAAAATAATAGAAAGGAACTAATAAAGACATAAGCAATAGTAAATAAACCAAAAAGTAAAAAAGTAGTAGACTTGATAAATAACATGAGTCATTTTTTTTTTTTTTTTTTTTGTGGTATGTGGGCCTCTCACTGTTGTGGCCTCTCCCGTTGCGGAGCACAGGCTCCGGACGCGCAGGCCCAGTGGCCATGGCTCACGGGCCCAGCTGCTCCGCGGCATGTGGGATCTTCCCGGACCGGGGCACGAACCCATGTCCCCTGCATCGGCAGGCGGACTCTCAACCACTGCTCCACCAGGGAAGCCCAACACGAGTCATTCTGAGAAATAATTTTTGAAAAGAGAGAGTAAAACAATTTTAGGGGAAAGCTATTTAAGTGGACATTTTTAGGGGGCTGCCAACATCCATTATCCTTCATAATAGGTTCCCAATTTTCTGTGTGGAATTATCTTTCTTCTATTATGAGTTGTTTTGGTGGGAGAGTAATTCCAGGCACCTGCTTTCCAAATGGAAGTTGAGAAATCCATATCCAGCCTCTTTCCATTCCTTTTTATAGCCCAAGGACTGATCAAAGAGTCTCTCTCTCTCTCTCCCTCTCTCTGGTGTTTGAGTCTTGAGTTAAGTGATAAGAGGACAAAGAAACAGTTGTGAATTATTTATTGAGGCAGCAGAAGCAGCAGCAGCATACTGGTTAGACTGCTTCAGCTATAAGATAAGCTTCTTTTGATTCCTTTTGGCCTAGTTAAGTATCTTTAGTTCTTAAGCCTAGGTGCTTAGTCACCTGTCAGTACTGTCAACATCCTATTATCTTCCAAGTGAATTTTCTTTTACTAAAGTTAGCCAGAGTTGGTTTGGTGGCTTGTCACTTAAGAACCTTAAGTGATAAAATCATGTGCAATTTATGAAATAATCTGAAGATCTGGAAGAAAATTTCCAGGAAAATAGAATTATTGGAATTGACTCAGGAAGAGATAGAAAATTCAAATAAATTAATAGCTAAGAAGACATGGAGAAGTTAAAGATTTAAACCCCCCAAGATACTAAGTTTTACCAACTCTTTTAGGAAAGATCATTCTTCTGTTATTTAAACTTTTCCAGAACATGAAAAAAGATAAAAACCTCTCCAACTTATTAGCAATACTCTAATATACTCATCCAAAACTGGTAAGACAAGCCTCTGAAAGAAATCTATAAGCTACTCTTAATTATTAATATACATGCAAGGACCCTAAATAAAATGTTAGCAAACCATATACCATAAACCACAATATAGTAAAAGAATAACGTGCCATGACCAAGTGGGGACCATTTCAGAAATACGAGGGTGTTCAACATTAGGATATCAGAGTAATTCAGTATATTAAAATCTTTAATTAAAATAATAGATTAAATAAGAGAGTCTGTATAATTATATCACAAGATATGGAAAAGGTATTTGATATGAGTTTAACACCAATTCTTAATTTTAAAAAAAGTGAGCAATCTAGGAAAAGAACAAATATCATTAACCTGATAAAGGGTAGAAACCAACAGTAAACACCATATACACTGGTGAAACACTAGAGCCAAACCCATTAGAACTGGGAATAAAAGCAAGGATGCAATATTTCAATACTGCTGTTATTGGAGGGAATAAACATGAAAAAAATTATAAATATTGGAGTAGAAGAGACAAAATTGCCATTATTTGTAGATGAAATGACTGTCTACTTAGATAAAATTAATTGAAAACTATTAGACCTAAAGTCAAAGCTTATTAAAGCGACTGGATACACAATCAACATAAGAAAATGACTTTTCCTAATCTGTCAGCAATTAACAAATAGAAAATGTAATAAATGGCTCACAGTGACTGACATTCTATATAGTTTACATCTCTTCCCTTCCAACATCTCAGTAAAAATAAATATAAAAATAATTCCACTGCACCATTGAAAAATGAAGAGGGAGTCCATCAACAGGATACAAACAGTGAAGATTTACTGGAAGACATAAAACAGAGAGGAAGAGACTAACTGCGAAACTTAAAGGAGGTTTTGAAATGTTAAACGGATGTAAGTGACAACAATTGTATCCAGAATAAGGGAGACCACAAAGTAAATAAAGACAGTGGAATCTGTGAGAAGTGATAGACTAGGTAATCAATTAAACAAAGAGCAAAACAGTTGAGCCAGTACGCCATTCTTCAGGAAACCTACTTCAGCATTTGCTCCAGGATAAAGCCTACAAAAGGCTCTCTGCAGTGCATGTTCTAACCTAGTTCCCCCTGGAGTGAACACTGGGGCAGGAGAAGCAGAGAACCATTCCAGGTACAACTTCATGGGGTTCAGGGTATCTCTGCACTTAAAAAAGCAAGTTATAGGCAATCTCCCAAGGCCTCACATCCCACCCCACCTTCTCCTACACAATCATCCACACAGTGCTCTGTAGTCAGAAGCTACACAACCAGTATGTACGGCACAATGAAAAGGAAGACCAACCTCATCTATGACTATAGGTGCAAAAATCCTAAACAAAATATCAGCAAACTGATACAAACAAAATCTTAAATAGGATTCAGCAGTCTGTTAATAATAACATTAACACTTGACAACATTTTATGCACACACACATACATATGTATATAGGCTCAAGTAAATAAGTAATTAGGTTAATGTCATAATTTCAGGGTAGGAGAGGCACACGTTTAAATTCAAAAGAAGCAAAAACCCTTTAGTATTAACTTTGGACATATCAGTACAAACCATGTTTTTTTTTCTTTCTTTCTAAAAATATGTACTAAAGATATCTCCTATCTCTGTCCAATGATAAGGCATAGAAGTCGTGATAATCCAGAAGCAATGACCACCCCTTAGTTCCAGACTGTGTTCTTTACATACCCTTTCCTACTAAAAGGAACAAGGGCTCCCTAAAGAAAGGGCTGGGGCAGGAAATGTATAAGATATGTTAGATAGAGACATCTGGTGTCAGAGAGCAAGGAAGCTATCAGAGGCTAGTAAGTGGTATTAACAGACATAGGACCAAACTTGAAGGGTTTCTCGCAGCCAAAGATGAAACAATTTAAGCATTAAAAAGGACAATGATAACAAAGGATTTAAGTAAAAATAAATATTAAAAAATAATGAAGAAAAGTTCTTTATGTCAGCTAATAATTGCTAAAGGAATGATAAAATTAGCATATCACCATTTTGCAATCCCTCATGAATAGACGAATCTAGATGAGGATCATTGATAGCTGCTGAAGCCGGCAGGTGAAAAGCTGGCAGGGAACTGTCTCACAGATGGATCAGGGTGATATACTGATCCCACTGATCAATCTTAACAACACCCAAAGAGAAACAACCAGATGTCATGTGCCTCCTCGTGTGATGCTGTAAGAAGTGTTCTTGGAAAAAAAAAATTGAACCTGAACATAATCGATTCTCCAGATCTCACTACCAGGCAACTACCAGTTTCCAGGAAACACAGAGGACAGAGAAACATGGTTTATATGACCAAGAAGATGGGAAATTCTACAAGATAAAAAACTCAGTTTCTACAACAAGTAGATGCCATGAAAAGAAAATAAGGAGAGAAAACTGATAAAGAATAAAAGAGACTTAAGAGACGTATCAATAAAATGTAATGCATGGATACAGCTTGTATGTTAATAGTGAATTGTTATAACGATTTCATTTTTCTTTTCTGATTTCCTTTTTTAGTTTGATTGTTTTACACTTTATTAACACCTGTTTTATAAACATGACTTAGAGTTCAATGTGGTGATTTTTGAAGACAAAGTGGGAGATGAAAGAGAATTCTAGGCCTAGGTAATTCTGATAGTAATAAAGACTCAAAACTTGTAAGTGCAGCAATGGCTCCAGAAAAATTGAAAAGACACTCAAATCACAGTAAGAGAGCAAATAATTTCAAATGGCCTTTGGAATCCCAGAGTAAAAAACTTGTTTAAAAAAAGTCACCTTTTAGAAAGGCAGTTATCAAGTGGCAGAACTTTTTGACTAAAAAAGGAAAAAAAACCCAGAGTTGGGAAGAACCTCACAATTCTAGTATGTAAATTTAGAGAGAGCAAAATGTCAGGATAAGACATTATATGAGAAACTAGAAAGGTTTCACTCTCAAAGTTTGATAAATTGATGTCATGTCACATGATGCTAAAGAGGTTTTGTATAATAAACCAAAAACAACCTTTTATCCAGATTGATGGATCAATAGATTTCAACAACAAATGTCATATGATAGCACTTATAAGATGTAAATTGTAGTGAAATTTGAGAAAATTTTTCTGCTATAAAATGCTGCCCAACACAAGCAAAGGCCAAGATACATTTACTGTTTTGTCTTCATATTGGAAACAAAAGGTACATCTTGGAAGAAATGTGTTGGCAACTGACCAACGGTGCCCTGTCAATGATTTGAGCATTGTTCCCTGAGATGGTTCACTTTCTTAAAAGAGAAAATTCTAATAAATTCACAACACCCTTCTTTCCTCCAGGGGAGTTGCTGGTAGAAACTTTTGGAGCTGAAATGAAAAAAATTCTGGATAATGATACAAAAATGATTAACCTTATCAAAGACCAGTTTACCTGAGAACATTTAAAAAAACTGTGTAAAAATCTGGACAGAGACCACAGAAATCTGCCACATGCATAAAATCTTATGACTTAAGAGATTTGTTCTGGGGGAAGACAGCTGCCATGTCATGAGAATGCTTAAGCGCTCTGTAAAGAAGCCCACGTGGCAAGGAACTGAGGGCACCTCAGAGATTGATCCTCCACTCCCAGTCGTGCCTTCAGATGACTGCAGCCCCAGTCAACATCATGACTGCTATGTCATGAGACCTAGAGCCAGACCACGTAGCTAAGCTGCTCCTGAATTTCTGACTTACGGAGATTATTCAAGATAATGTTTATTACATTGAGCCATTAAGTTTTGGGGTAATTTGTTATACAGTAAGAGAAACTAATATTGATTTTGGTTCTTAACAGGATGCTTCAGCTGAAAAGTGAACTGTGGGAATACTAGGGTCTGGAGAAAATATCTTGATTTCAAGTGACAAGATTCTTGGTTTTAAATGGAAACTGAAACTCTGGAAAAATCATACGGCCAAAAAAATCTTGAAATGTTTCTACTGTTGCTTGCACTTTAGAGTGAGGGTCTCAAGTTAAGACCAAACCACCTGAGGGAATTGCAGAACAAAACTGAACCATATTTTCCCTCCCTTTAACACAAGTAAATGACTGAATGAGGGTTCCTTTCTCTGAATCTGCTCCTCAACCTGACTTTGAGAGAAGAGGGAGAGTTTGTAAGATTATGATTATAAACATAAGATGAAACTTAACTGATTTGCCTTTCTACAAGTTCTGGATTTTTGTGAAAGAGTATCCTGCCATTCATACGAAATAAACATTTTACTGTACTTTCCAACTTCTTACTTGTGTGAGCAAGCTTTTTCTTTGAGCTTAAAAACAGTAACTGAAATAATCTTATTTCAGTTAAAATGATTAATATTCATTAAAATCAATTTTTGCAATCTAATAAATTAAATGAAAAATTGATGTTTCCTCTCCCACTTAATTTGCATCAGAATTGATATCCTATTTTAAAATAACTATAAATGGAGTATAACCTTTAAAAATTATGAATAACTATATTGTACACCTGTAACTTAAATAATATTGTACAGAAACTCTACTTCGATAAAAAAATTTAAAAAAAGAATTGAGATCCTTTGTGAGAGGGGGGAACTACACAGAGTAGGGTAGTAAGTTGGACAAAAATAAACAGATTCATAGAAAAACACCATTCTCTACTCAAAAGAGCACCAAGTTACACAATGTGAACCACTGAACTATACACTTCAAAATGATTAATGTGGTAGTTTATGTTATGTGTATTTTACTACAATTGAAAAAAAGAGCATTGACAATTATTATTGGACTACCATGTCTACGTGTCTATAAGCTGCTGATCGTGTTAATGTACTAGGATGGATATATATATATGTTTATATTACATATATATTTATATTATACAGGGTTTTCTGAGACATAAAAATTACTTCAATGGTTCTTCCAGGGTAAAAAGATAGAAAAAGGCTGGTCTAATGGATGGCAAATGGAGCTTTTCCAAGAAGGAAGTGATTGCCAATGGCAGGAAAAAAGAAGCAAGGCAATGATGCTGGCCTGATGGGGCAGAGAAATGGTGTACAGCACTGGAGGGAAATAAAATTAATTATATAGAAGGCCTAGTCAATGTAGAGATTTTACTTTAGACTTGTTGTCAAAGGAAATGGAGAACTATTTGGGATCCTGAGGATGGCTATGGTACGAGGAAACTTTTAATAAGTTCAGTATGTCATCACATGCAGTACAGATGGGAGGAAGAAAAGCCTGGAAGCATTTAATTTGAGACAACAAAGATGCTCAGAACGTGAGGAAGTTATAGTTCACTGTAATTATTTCTCAACTTTTGAGTTGCCGTAGATTATACTGGGTGATTTCAGTTAGGAATAACAGAGGAAAGTGTGGTAGTGGCAACAGAAGGCCTGTAACAACAGTACAAGCTTTAGATGGAATGAACAGAAATTGAGCGCTTTAGATAAAAGAGACTGCAACTAAGGTTGGGTGGGGATGGTGACAAAGATGATGGAGAGTGTGCAAAGGCTTGAGTCCAAAGATGCAGAAACCAAGAGTACGATGCTACCATGAGGACAAACAGGTAACTGGAATGATGAATAATTTGGAGAGAGCAAGGAGTGAGACTGGGGTTGGTGGTACAGCAAAGGACTGAGGGCTGTGAGAATCCATCGTTCCACTTTGTCCCTCTAACTAGCTGGGGAAGTTACTTTGCTTCTCTGTCAGTTCCTTACACATAAGATAAAGGGGCACCACGTAATCTTGAAGGTCCCATAAAAGTTCAATGGTTTCATCACACTGAGTTGAGGATAATACTGGGACACCAAATGGAGGTAAAACATTGAACGTAAACAGAGTAAAATAGAGCAGGGCAGTTATGAATAATTCTACCTCTGTATGATGTATAGAATTTAAAGTACATTTATCAAATCTGAATAAAAGTTCATTTACCAAAATTTTTTTATCTATATGACTGATGCTTTTTCAAGAAGCTTACACTTTAGTGTAGAAGACATACTGTGATTCCTAATATTTCCATAGTTAAGTTTACGAAGTTCTTCCAATATGAAAATAACCCTCTAAAAAAGGTACCAATCCCCACCCTCTTTCAAAGAGGCGGTTGACTGCGCTAAATATCAAGGTAAGGTCTCAGAAGATTCGAGTGAAAAGAGACCAACCAAATTTAACAAATAGAAGGTCGCCAGCCTTCTTTGGGAGAGAAGTTTTAGCGGAAGTTGAAGTCAAATATCAAGGACTTAAAGACAGAAGGTGAGAGGGGCTTGTGGTATAGGCAGTGTCCTGCGGGGCTGAAAACGTACTTGACAAAGGAATAAACTATCTGGTACAAAAGACAAAAACATGGTCTGGCTTTTTGTCAGGTAACAGTTTCTTTAAAAGGACACACACACACACACACACACACACGCGCACACACTTTTTTTTCTTCCTTTCGTGAAACCATAGTACAAAACGACGGGCACAGTACTGCCCACAATCTCGCGTACTTCGAAAGATCCGGAAGAAACAAGCGACTCGAAAGAACGCAGGCAACCCCTTCCACTAAGTTCCGACGCGGCCAGATCCACCTCCCGGCAGAGCGCGGCTCAAACGTCCTCAGAGCCACCGGCAGCACAGTTGCTGGAGCCGCAACCAACTGACGAGCGAGGGGACTGCAGCGTAGCCTGAGAGGACAGGGTGCACGGCCACTCAGCTGCCACCAGGTACAAGCCGATCCGCTGGGAGAGGGGCGGTCCCTGACGCCAGCCATCGCCAGGGGCAACGCCGCGGGGCGGCACTTCCTGCAACGTCACGCTGCAAAGGACGCCGCTATTGTACGTCACTTCCTCCACTTCCCGGAAGCAAATAGACCTAACTGTCGTAAAGTAGCGGTTGACGTTAGATATTATTGATACCCTTCCATCGCTGAAGGCTTTTTCGGGCAGGTGACAGCGTCCCTGATTCCGCGGGTGACTGGCTGGCTTTCTGAACGAGTTATTCGAGTTTCTATTTGGTTCCCTCCCTACCTCCGTTTTGTGTCGGTACGGTGGCCGAAGAGGCTCGTGTGCGGCGGAAGTACCGGGCGGGAGGGTGTGAGCCTCCGGGCCTGAGGTGCACGTGGCGCCGGTGAGTGGCGGGAGAGGCAGAGTGGTCTGAGGATGCTGGAGGTGGAACCCAGCGGAGGGAGGGGGGGAATGCGTCTGAAGACCTTGCTGCCAGCTGGGGGAGGAAGTACTTACCGGGGGTGACGGGGCTGGTGAGTGGATAGTCAGCGCTCACAGGGCTATGGGGAGGGGACGCTCACTCTTCGGGCTCGTCGCTGGCCGCCTGGCCATGGGTGAGGTGGCAGGGTTGCTATTATTATTGTTGTCTACTTCTGTGGTTTCCGACTGAGGCTCAGAGGGGTTCGGTGGTGCCCCCAGAGGCCACAGTGACTGAAAGGCACGCCCTGCTTTTCTAACCAGGTGGGAGCGAGCATGTCTTTTCGTGGGGGAGGTCGCGGAGGCTTTAGTCGAGGTGGCGGCTTCGGTCGCGGCGGCAGCAGCAACCACCACTTCCGAGGTGGAGGCGGCGGCAATTTCAGAGGCGGCGGCGGCGGCAGAGGAGGATTTGGACGAGGGGGCGGCCGCGGAGGCTTTAACAGAGGCCAGGACCACGGACCTCCAGAGCAAGTAGTTTGTAAGTAGGCTTCAACGCTTGGCCCACCGGGGGGCGAGGGTGGAGTGGGGTCGGGGGACGGAGGTTGTGGGTTTGTGTTATTAGTAAGTTTGACTGGGAGTCAGGTGCTGAAAGATAGATCCAGCAGCTCCCTCTCCTACGGAGGTTGCTGCTTGATCGGGGAGTCAAGCCTCTGGAGAGGCTGTAAAGTGACGTATAATCGTGCTGTAGAAGTAAGAGGGAGATAAGAAAGCTGAAGGACAGTTAGAATGCATCGTGGAGATGGAATTTGGGTTTGGGCTGAAAGGGAGATACAACCACGTAATATTGTGCGTTTACCCCTACTGTCCCCATTTTACAGATAAGAAAACTGATTCAGCGTTAAGTTTCTTTTTTAGGGTCATAGTGAGAAGAGATCAGTAAGTGATGTATTTGAGATACAAAGCCAGGTTTCCTGACCCCAAAGCCCATGCTTTTAATTGCTACTCATAACTAAGTGAAGTGAGTAAAAAAACTTGCTCAGAAGGGAAACTACTGGGGGCAGTCAAGAAAAAGACCTAATTAGAGGAGTTTTGGAGTAATTATCAAAAAGGTAGGATGGAAGTCATGGAAAGTGAGACAGAGATTTGATGGTAGAAGCCTACATCAAAGAAGAGAAAGGATGAACAGAGTCTAATATAAAGAGTAGGATGGATCAGTATGCAAAATGGTTTGAAAAGGTCAACGGCTAGAGTCAAAGGTCCTCGCCCCATAGCGGTCCATGCATGACACATCAGAGCATGGTGAAAGTGAGGAAAAAAAGAAGGGTTCGATGGGAGAGATATTTCAGTGGAAACAGACTCAGTAGAACTTGGCTAATACTAGGGATAAAAGGCTCCAGGTTTTGAGCTTGGGTGATAGGAATTGAGAGTCGGTTTTGCAGGAATATGCTGAGTATTTTAGTTTGGGTGACTGTGAGTCAGATATATAGGTAGTTATTTTGAGATTCCAGACTTCCTTGGAAAAGATCGAAGAGTCATTGGTGAAGAGGTGGTAGTAGGAACTTAGGAAAGGGGAGAAAAAAAGAAAGGGCTAGAGAACAACAAAGACTGACTTAGACTTAGGGATGGGGAGAAGGAAGAGACAATAGAATGAGGCGTAGTGTTGTTTAATCAAATAATAATAGTTATTATAGTAAAATAACTATTATTGTAGATTGAGTGGTCTCAGTATGCCAGGCATTTTCTAAGCACTTGACATTTATTATTGCACTTGATCTTCACAATACTATATGTTAGGTGTCAGTACTGTTGTTAGCCCTACATTAAAGATGAAGACACTGAAGCACAGGGAAGGTGAGACCCGTACCCCAGGTCACATAGCTAGTATTTTGTGGAGTTGGTATACTAACCCAGGAAGGCTTTTCTGCCTCAGAACAGATATGGTGAAATCCCAGGCAGCCAAGAGGAAAGCTTCCAGAAGAGGTTGGTCAATATCATTTGAAAATGTTATATTTTAACATTTTCATGTCCTATTTCAGTATTAGGAGAGTTCCTGCACCCCTGTGAGGATGACATAGTTTGTAAATGTACCACAGATGAAAATAAGGTGCCTTATTTCAATGCTCCAGTTTATTTAGAAAACAAAGAACAAATTGGAAAAGTGGATGAAATATTTGGACAACTTAGAGATTTTGTATCCTTTTTAATTGGAAGATGTAGCTGTCTCATTAAAAGGTTACTGTTTTTTCTGGGGTTAAGTATTGATTAAACTAAACTTGCTGCTTTATTAAAGTGGATGGAGTATTGCTAAGATTGGACCATAAAGGAGAATCAAGAGGGGGGATGTATTTTCACATATATTGAAAAGATAGGCCTTATAAGTGTGACTTCCTTTTTGGAAGGTTTTAGAAATGATTGGCACTTGGATCAGTGCCACAGGGTTGAGGTATTTTGCTTTGGATGTGATGATGCCACTGCAATGGGATGGTGGAATTGGAAGTTTTAAAACAAAAATTAAAATTTCACTTCTGTTTGGAGGCTCAATTCTTACTTTTCCTAAATATTTCTGTATATTCTAACCTTGTTATTTTAAAAATTACACGTGAATTCAGAAGATTATCTGATATTAATTGCTTATTCCTTAATAAAATTAATAGTATTTTTCAGTTAAATTGTCAGAGAACATGAAGGCATCTTCCTTTAAAAAACTGCAGAAGGTGAGTCAAGTTTATGATACCTAGATCCTTGGTTTTATAAACGAATGATCTACCTTAGGACAGTTTTACTTAAGGTACTTGAGACTTCCCCAGTGTATCACTAGTGAAGCTCTTAAACTGAGATGTTCTGTACTTTAGACATTGAACTTACTAATCTTTAAAAGTAATGTGTTTAATTTAGGTTTTCAGAAAGTAACCTGTGGTCATATTAGCAATTCTGTAACTGCTGGAGTACATTTTTTATTTTATGTACAAATCTTGTTGAAAAGCTTTCATTCTAAGTATAATGTTAAGTTATAAAGCTTATATTATTTAGGAGATATCAGATATTAAATGATTTCACAGATATTTCAATAACATTATGATATATGCTGTAAAGGAGTAATACATGTGGGTATGAGAATGTTAGTAGTGAGACCAAATTTAGTGCATTGGCTTTCTGAGAATGTGAGTTTGAAGCAGAGACCTGAAAGTTGACCACAGGTGACTCCCAAACCTGGTTGCACGTCAGAATTACCTGGGGGAGCTTTTAAGTAGATGTATTTCTAAGTCCCACTTCTAGAAGTTTGACTGAGTAGGTGTTAGGTAGGGACGAGGATTCAGTTTTTAAAAGGAAACTTCTGGATGACTTTGATGAAGGTTAGGTTAGCACTTGGGAACCACTGCTCTAGTCACAGAGGAGGAGGAAGTGCATTTCAAGTAAGGAAAACAGCGTGTGCAAGTCTGACAGTAAAGCCACCTTAAGGATCTGAAAAAGGCAGAGGTAGAGCTTGGACACAGAACATTTAGGAGGGGTGGGGAAAGTTGTGAAGTAATGACTAGCAAGGTAGGCGGGGGCTAGATTACTTAAGGCCTTCAGGTCATGGGAAAGGATTTAGACTTTAGTCTTCATTTTGTTTTTAACTATCAGGATATATACGGTTAAAGTTATACTTAAAAGAGAGTGTTAGAAAAATAAAAGAGCACCCTGGAAAGAGGTTAGTACCGTGTGTGAAGGGGCCAGGTTGGATGCTGTTGCTTTAGTCCTGAAAGAGTGGAAATGGAGAAAAGTGGATGGTTTTATGAGAGATATAGGAAGTAGAATCGATAGGTCTTGGTAATTGGTTAGCTGTTGAAGTTGAAGTAAAAAATATCACCATCTTTCAGATGTCTGATTGCAACAGCTTTGTGGATGGTGTCACCATTCACTGAAATGGGCAATACTGGAGAAGAAGGGAATTAGGGGAAGATAATGAATTCAGTTTTGGACATAATGAGTGTGAAGTACATCACACTAATTATTTCTGTTATACTTCCAGTTTTATATAGACCCATATAAGCTGCTGCCGTTGCAGAGGTTTCTACCTCGACCTCCGGGTGAGAAGGGGCCTCCCAGAGGCGGTGGCAGGGGAGGTCGAGGAGGAGGAAGAGGCGGAGGAAGAGGCGGAGGTGGCAGAGGTGCGAGGGGTGGTAAGTTACCTGCGGGGGAGATTTCTAATGAGATTTCAAAGCCGCAGCCAACTTGTATAGCACAATTTAGTTTTGTATAGAGGCGGACCTCCCTTATGCTTATTTGTCTTTTTTAATAAAGCTGCTTCCAATCTTGGCACATTACCATAGTAGTAATGCTAAGTTTCTGTAAAGTATAGTATTATCTTAATTGAATTTTAAATTTTTAGTTAACATCATTGAGTGGTGATTATATGCCAAGAGCTGGTCATATATTCTTTTAACATCCAAGTATATTCTTTTAATATTTAGCAAAACCTTGTGAAGGTGGGTGATATCCTTTTTTTATGGATGAGGAAATGCAGGCTTACAGAAGTTAATTTGCTCTAATCACACAATTGGCAGCTCAGAAATAAAACCCGTATCTTCTGATGTCATGCCAAAGACTATTACAATAAGTTCATTGCTTTGATTTCAGTATTTTGATATATGTATTTCCCCACAGCTTGGGTACGTTCATCATTGTGGGCAGTTGGATGATGAGCAGGGCTGGGGATGAGGTGGGATACAGCATTGGCTGTGCTTAGATCTGCAAATGGTGTGGTGGGTGGGTGACTGGGTGATGGGCAGAGCCAAAGAGATGAGGAAGAGGAGCTGCACAGCGGGGTTGGACAGCTTCTGGGACAGGGTCAGAAAAGAGAGAATCCTGTTCTCACTTTTGCCTCTCAATGTAATTATCACTTCACTCCTTAAATGTACCTTTTTGGGGTCCAAATAGCTGGGAGATAATCTCTTAAGAGATATTAACATATATCTTTAAGTATTTTTGGGAGTACCCCTTTAAGAATTTGATGAATGGAGATCCCCTCATTTCTGTTCTATATTCAGTCTCGTATATGACATTTTAAAGCATTCACAACTATATTTTCTTAAAATCTTAATTTTTTTATATCAGTATTTTGGAAGTATGTGTGTGTTTCCTCATTTTATAATTTCTCTTTTTATATTTCATCATTCTTTACAAAGTTAGCCCCCAAGATGAGTAAAAATAGAAACTGCAATAGGAAGCCAAACGTGTTGGATAATAGAAAAAAATGCTTTAAAAATTTTAAATTTCAAGGCTCATCAGCATGTGACCATCAGTGTTGATCTGTTTGCAGCTCCATTGACCTTAAACATTGTATTTATGGTAGTATCCCCAGAGCTAAACCACCCATACCTGCTACCCTTTGTTCTTAGGATAAAAACAATTTAAAAAGTATATATAATAAGCAAAAGTTGAGGTACTCATGCATTTAATGGTAGGGCTAAATTGACCTTTAAAGTAACAAGCTTTTCTAATTTATTAAAACAGAAAGCTTGTTTAAAAAGTTGTAACCTAGGATTTTAGCCTGCTGCTGGACAGTTTCTCCATTTTTATCTTAAAATTTTCTGTAAGGTCAAATATGTGAATATATATTCATTACTATTGCAAGAATTATATTGATATTTACAGGCTTATCAAAATATGATAAGTTACAGTTAATGAATGTTTCCTTTATTTTTAGGTGGTTTTAGAGGTGGAAGAGGAAGTGGAGGTGGAGGTTTCAGAGGAGGAAGAGGGGGTGGTGGTTTTAGAGGTGAGTGGAAAAAAAACTTTAAATGACTGAATTTCTAGAAGTGGTAATGTCTACCAACTTTTATTTCTGTTTGCCAGCAAGTACACAGAGAACACCATGGTGTTCTTTGCTTTAGCCTAATAGATAGTTTCATTTTATATCACTTTTCCCTTTGAATTTTTTCACCTACTTCTACTTTACTTTGCTGTATTATTAATTTGAAAAACAAAAAAGTATAATACAAATGACAGTTAAATTTGGTAAAATACTTTTGCTAAACCTTACAAGAACTAATGCTGATTTTAGACTTGAGTTTTGGGTAATAGTATTATTAAATATTCATTTTTCTGTACCCTTAATACTTTCATTTTCTCTTAATCAGGAAGGGGACATTAAGTGTAACAGTTGACAGAGAAACTTCGCCAGTTGACTTCGGCATTAACCTCATGATCTACATCTATGGATCAGAAACTCGTTTCATGATCAAGTCTTGAAGAGCTGGTCATTTTATGACAGTGGAGCTAAAATGTCAACATCATGCAAAAACGAGTGTGGCAGAAGAGGCAGTTTTGCTCTAAAAGAGTATGAACAAATGTTTTAATGTTTTGTACAATGCTTGGAACTTGTGGGTGTTCAGTAAAGGGGCAGCTTTCATCTGAAGCGTATTTGAATTTTTAAAATAAAGTGTTTTATTCCTTTAAGTTATTTGGAGCTGTGTTTATTAAACCAGAGCTATTTTTGAGTTAAAAGGGACAACCCAGTAGATTTAAGATAGAAAAAAAGGTGTTTGCATATATAACTGATCTCTTAAAAAAATAGGCTAGTAGAGCAGTACTTCAACATTCTCTATAAATTAACACTCCCTTTCAAAATGTTTGCCTTTGTATATGAGAACATCAACACACTTTATTGTATTTTCCCTTTTGTGTGTTAGTACATAAATCAAACTTAGTAAGGCAGCTTCTCTAGTTGTAATTAGTAATTGATTAGAAAATTTTAGTATTGGTTATGAATCTGTTAAAGATGGAACAGCTCGGTTCAAGTTGAGAACTAGAAGTTGATGACATTCCTTAAGAAATGTTTAATTTTTCTCATTCAACATAGATGGAATGTTGAAAGTTTTACTGAATGTTTTTATTTTCCTTTTTTTAAGGGACTCAAGGTTTAAGATGTTACTGACCATAAATAAATATTTGATTGCCTGCTACACGTTCAGATTCCTGGGTAGGGACATTACAAATGAAATTGGTTTTGGTCCTCACTGCTATTGTAGTATCAAGACGTAACCATGATAGCAAGTTAGAATACTGTGATATAGGATAATTTTCCCTGCCACTGATTTTCCCCCCTCACATGTGTCCATTCTCAGAAGGGATGGGGTTGCCATATCTTTTAAGTTTTCTAGCATGTTTTACCTAATACTGCCTAAATCAGTATTTTGGGTTTTACGTAACTTTTTTGATTAATGGAATTGCAGCAGGATGAATAAATATGTAAGCCATAAGTATATATGATGAACAAATATGCTGAAAATTTTTCACAGGAAGAAGCGGTTATGCTTTTACAACTTGGGAAAGGAGACTGTTTGATTTAGAATACTTGGGTTGAAACTTTCAGTGACAGTTAGGGCCAGGGCTTTTACTCTTGGTCTGTAAAAGACATAGAAAGCAATTATTTGTCCTTGGTATTGTCCCAAGGACAAATAATAGTGCAAATTCCTACGCTTTTTTTAACGTTTAAAAAGTCTAAACTGGCTGATGGTCAGTAGACAAATCACTTGAGATTTCACCTTTTACCTTAGGTATATCTTTTGGTCATTAGCTATCTTTAAACTCTATTTTTCTCTTTTCTTCCTTATAGTAGTTCTTCCTGGGTTTCCTTTGGGGCATTTAGTGGTTCTTTTTGGCAACACCACATGGCATGTGGGATCTTAGTTCCCTGACCAGGGATTGAACCCATGCCCCCTGGACCGCCAGGGAAGTTCCCAGGGTATTTGGTTTTGAACTGAGTTCATATGTTTAGGGAGCCTAACATTAATGCATTTGGTACTGTGGTATCACTGAGCTCCACTGTAAAAGATACTTTGATGATTATTCACATGTTAAATCTTTTGAGTTGTTAACCAAATAACATTCTGACTGCTTGCATCATGCTAAAATGTACTTGTTACCATAGCACTGAAAAGATTTAGTGGAATACAAGCAATATTTCCTGGCATTCCTGAAAATTTGGGAGGAGTTATGATAGGAGGACTGACT
The DNA here is from genome assembly GCF_005190385.1 of Monodon monoceros. NCBI lineage: Eukaryota > Metazoa > Chordata > Mammalia > Artiodactyla > Monodontidae > Monodon > Monodon monoceros. The sequence goes on from NW_021703777.1 coordinate 107,303,323, forward strand.
TTAAGCCAGTTAAAGTTTATGAAATTGAAGAATCATGAGCTGTGTAAATTTGACATGCTTATATTTCTTAGTATTCTAAGCCTCATCCCAATATACCTTTTCCATGTCACTCGTGAAGGAAGCATTAAAAAGTACGTTGAATGCATCTACCACACTCATAATCTGTAAAACTTGTAGCTACAGCAAATAGCTGGCCATTTTTGGAATTATTTTTTCTTCAGTTCTTTTTTTTTTGAATTTCTGAATTTTATTCATTTTTTATACAGCAGGTTCTTATTAGTTATCTATTTTATACATATTAGTGTATATATGTCAATCCCAATCTCCCAATTCATCCCATCACCCCCACCCCCACTGCTGCTTTCCCCCCTTGGTGTCCATATGTTTTTTCTCTACATCTGTGTCTCTATTTCTGCCCTGCAAACCGGTTGATCTGTACCATTTTTCTAGCTTCCACGTATATGCGTTAATATACGATATTTATTTTTCTGACTTCACTCTGTATGACAGTCTCTAGATCCATCCACATCTTTACAAATGACCCAATTTTTTTCCTTTTTATGGCTGAGTAATATTCCATTGTATATATGTACCACATCTTCTTTATCCATTCGTCTGTTGATGGGCATTTAGGTTGCTTCCATGACCTGGCTATTGTAAATAGTGCTGCAGTGAACATTGGGGTGCATTTGTCTTTTTGAATTATGGTTTTCTCTGGGTATATGTCCAGTAGTGGGATTGCTGGGTCATACGGTAATTATATTTTTAATTTTTTAAGGAACCTCCATACTGTTCTCATAGTGGCTGTATCATTTTACATTCCCACCAACAGTGCGAGAGGGGGGTTCCCTTTTCTCCACTCCTCTCCAGCATTTGTTGTCTGTGATTTTCTAATGATGCCCATTCTAACTGGTGTGAGGTGATACCTCGTTGTAGTTTTGATTTGCATTTCTCTAATAATTAGTGATGTTGAGCAGCTTTTCATGTGCTTCTTGGCCATCTGTATGTCTTCTTTGGAGAAATGTCTGTTTAGGTCTTCTGTCCATTTTTGGATTGGGTTGTTTGTTTCTTTAATATTGAGCTGCATGAGCTGTTTATATATTTTGGAGATTAATCCTTTAATGTCCGTTGATTTGTTTGCAAATATTTTCTCCCATTCTGTGGGTTGTCTTTTCGTCTTGCTTGTAGTTTCCTTTGCTTTACAAAAGCCTTTAAGTTTCATTAGGTCCCATTTGTTTATTTTTGTTTTTATTTCCATTACTCTAGGAGGTGGATCAAAAAAGATCTTGCTGTGAATTATGTCAGAGTGTTCTTCCTATGTTTTCCTCTAAGAGTTTTGTAGTGTCCGGTCTTACATGTAGGTCTCTAATCCATTTTGAGTTTATTTTTGTGTATGGTGTTAGCAAGTGTTCTAATTTCATTCTTTTACACATAGCTGTCCAGTTTTCCCAGCACCACTTATTGAAGAGACTGTCTTTTCTCCATTGTATATCCTTGCCTCCTTTGTCATAGATTAGTTGACCATAGGTATGTGGGTTTATCTCAGGTTTCTGTCCTGTTCTGTTGATCTATATTTCTGTTTTTGTGCTGGTACCATATTGTCTTTTTTTTTTTTTAACATCTTTATTGGGGTATAATTGCTTTACAGTGGTGTGTTAGTTTCTGCTTTATAACAAGGTGAATCTGTTAAACATATACATATGTTCCCATATCTCTTCCCTACCATATTGTCTTGATTACTGTAGCTTTGTAATACAGTCTGAAGTCAGGGACTCTGATTCCTCCAGCTCTGTTTTTTTCCCTCAGGACTGCTTTGGCTATTTGGGGTCTTGTGGGCCTCCATACAAATTTTAAGATTTTTTTGTTCTAGTTCTGTAAAAAAAAATGCTGTTGGTAATTTGATAGGGATTGCATTGAATCTGTAGATTGCTTTGGGTAGTATAGTCATCTTCACAGTATTGATTCTTCCAATCCAAGAACATGGTATATCTCTCCATCTGTTGGTATCATCTTTAATTTCTTTCATCAGTCTTACAGTTTTCTGCATAGAGGTATTTTGTCTCCCTAGGTAGGTTTATTCCTAGGTATTTTATTCTTTTTGTTGCAGTGGTAAATGGGAGTGTTTCCATAATTTCTCTCTCAGATTTTTCATCATTAGTGTATAGGAATGCAAGAGATTTCTGTGCATTAATTTTGTATCTTGCAACTTTACCAGATTCATTGATTAGCTCTAGTAGTTTTCTGGTGGAATCTTTAGGATTCTCCATGTATAGTATCATGTCATCTGCAAACAGTGACAGTTTCACTTCTTCTTTTCCAATTTGTATTTCTTTTATTTCTTTTTCTTCTCTGATTGCCATGGCTAGGACTTCCAAAACTATGTTGAACAATAGTGGTGAGAGTAGACATACTTGTCTTGTTCCTGATCTTAGAGGAAATGCTTTCAGTTTTTCACCACTGAGAATGATGTTTGCTGTGGGTTTGTTGTATATGGCTTTTATTATGTTGAGGTAGGTTCCCTCTATGCCCACTATCTGGAGAGTTTTTATCATAAATGGGTGTTGAATTTTGTCAAAAGCTTTTTCTGTATCTATTGAGATGATCATATGGTTTTTCTTCAATTTGTTAATATGGTGTATAATTGATGCACCATATTGATTTGCATACATTGAAGAATCCTTGCATCCGTGGGGTAAATCCCACTTGATCATGGTGTATGATCCTTTTTTTTTTTTTTTTTTTTTTTGCAGTATGTGGGCCTCTCAGTGTTGTGGCCTCTCCCATTGCGGAGCACAGGCTCTGGATGCGCAGGCTTGGCAGCCATGGCTCACGGGCCCTGCCGCTCCACGGCATGTGGGATCTTCCTGGACCGGGGCACGAACCTGTGTCCCCTGCATCGGCAGGCGGACTCTCAACCACTGCACCACCAGGGAAGCCTGTATGATCCTTTTAATGTGTTGTTGGATTCTGTTTGCTTGTATTTTGTTGAGGATTTTTGCATCTGTATTCATCAGTGATAATTGGTCTGTAATATTCCTTTTTAGTAGTATCTTTGTCTGGTTTTGGTATCGAGATGGTGGCCTCATAGAATGAGTTTGGGAGTGTTCTGTCCTCTGCAATTTTTTGGAAGAGTTTGAGAAGGATGGGTGTTAGCTCTTCTCTAAATGTTTGATAGAATTTGCCTGTGAAGCCATCTGGTCCTGGACTTTTGTTTGTTGGAAGATTTTAAATCACAGTTTCAATTTCAGTGCTTGTTACTGGTTTGTTCATATTTTCTACTTCTTCCTGGTTCAGTCTTGGAAGATTATACCTTTCTAAGAATTTGTCTATTTCTTCCAGATTGTCCATTTTATTGGCATAGAGTTGCTTGTAGTAGTCTCTTAGGATGCTTTGTATTTCTGCAGTGTCTGTTGTAACTTCTTCTTTTCCATTTCTAATTTTATTGATTTGAGTCCTGTGCCTCTTTTTCTTGATGAGTCTGACTAATGGTTTATCAGTTTTGTTTATCTTCTCAAAGAACCAGCTTTTAGTTTTATTGATCTTTGCTATTGTTTTCTTTGTTTCTATTTCATTTATTTCTGCTCTGATCTTTATGATTTCTTTCCTTCTAACTTTGGGTTTTGTTTGTTCTTCTTTCTCTAGTTCCTTTAGGCATAAGGTTAGATTGTTTATTTGAGATTTTTCTTGTTTCTTGGGGTAAGCTTGTATTGCTGTAAACTTCCCTCTTAGAACGGCTTTTGCTGCATCCCATAGGTTTTGGATCGTCGTGTTTTCGTTGTAATCTGTGTCTAGGTGTTTTTTGATTTCCTCTTTGATTTCTTTAGTGATCTCTTGGTTATTTAGTGGCGTATTGTTTAGCCTCCACGTGTTTGTGTTTTTTACGTTTTTTTCCCCTGTTATTGATTTCTAATCTCATAGTGTTGTGGTTGGAAAAGATACTTGATATGATTTCTGTTTTCTTAAATTTACCAAGGCTTGATTTGTGAACCTAGCTGTGATCTCTCCTGGAGAATGTTCCGTGTGCACTTGAGAAGAAAGTGTAATCTGTTTTTGGATGGAATGTCCTATAAATATCAATTAAATCTATCTGGTCTATTGTGTCATTTAAAGCTTCTGTTTCCGTATTTATTTTCATTTTGGATGATTTGTCTGTTGGTGTAAGTGAGGTGTTAAAGTCCCCCACTATTATTGTGTTACTGTCAATTTCCTCTTTTAGAGCTGTTAGCAGTTGCCTTATGTATTGAGGTGCTCCTGTGTTGGGTGCATATATATTTATAATTGTTATATGTTCTTCTTGGATTGATCCCTTGATCATTATGCAGTGGCCTTCCTTGTCTCTTGTAACATTCTTTATTTTAAAGTCTATTTTATCTGATATGAGTATTGCTACTGCAGCTTTCTTTTGATTTCCATTTGCATGGAGTATCTTTTTCCATTGCCTCACTTTCAGTCTGTATGTGTCTTTAGGTCTGAAGTGGGTCTCTTGAAGACAGCATATATATGGGTCTTGTTTTTGTATCCATTCAGCAAGCCTGTCTTTTGGTTGGAGCATTTAATCCATTCACGTTTAAGGTAATTATCAATATGTATGTTCCTATTACCATTTTTTTAATTGTTATGGGTTTGTTTTTGTAGGTCCTTTTCTTGTGTTTCCCACTTAGAGAAGTTCCTTTAGCATTTGTTTTAGAGCTGGTTTGGTGGTGCTGAATTCTCTTAGCTTTTGCTTGTCTGTAAAACTTTTGATTTCTCTGTTGAATCTGAATGAGATCCTTGCTGGGTAGAGTAATCTTGGTTGTAGGTTCTTCCCTTTCATCACTTTAAATATATCATGCCACTCCCTTCTGGCTTATAGAGTTTCTGCTGAGAAATCAGCTGTTAACCTTATGGGAGTTCCCTTGTATGTTATTTGTCATTTTTACCATGTTGCTTTCAGTAGTTTGTGTTTAGTTTTTGTCAATTTGATTACTATGTGTCTTGGTGTGTTTCTCCTTGTGTTTATCCTGTATGGGACTCTCTGCACTTCCTGGACTTGGGTGGCTATTTCCTCTCCTATGTTAGGGAATTTTTCAACTATAATCTCTTCAAATATTTTCTCGGGTCCTTTCTCTCTCTCTTCTTTTTCTGGGACCCCTATAATGCGAATGTTGTTGTGGTTAACCTTGTCCCAGAGGTCTCTTAGGCTGTCTTCATTTCTTCTCATTCTTTTTTCTTTATTCTGTTCTGTGGCAGTGAATTCCACCATTCTGTCTTCCAGGTCACTTATCTGTTCTTTTTTTACTCAGTTATTCTGCTATTGATTCCTTCTAGTGTATTTTTCATTTTAGTTATTGTATTGTTCATCTTTGTTTGTTCTTTAATTCTTCTAGGTGTTTGTTCTTTAATTCTTCTAGGTCTTTGTTAAACATTTCTTCCATCTTCTTGATCTTTGCCTCCATTCTTTTTCCGAGGTCCTGGATCATCTTCACTATCATTATTCTGAATTCTTTTTCTGGAAGGTTGCCTATCTCCATTTAGTTGTTTTTCTGGGGTTTTATCTTGTTCCTTTATCTGGTACAAATTCCTCTGCCTTTTCATTTTGTCTGTCTTTCTGTGAATGTGGTTTTCCTTCCATAGGCTGCAGAATTGTAGTTCTTCTTGCTTCTGCTCTCTGCCCTCTGGTGGATGAGGCTACCTAAGAGGCTTGTGCAAGCTTCCTGATGGTAGGGATTGGTGGTGGGTAGAGCTGGGTGTTGCTCTGGTGTGCAGAGCTCAGGAAAACTTTAATCTGCTCCTCTGCTGATGAGTGGGGCTGGGTTCCCTCCCTGTTGGTTGTTTGGCCTGAGACGACCCAGCACTGGAACCTACCCTGCTCTTTGGTGGGGCTAATGGCAGACTCTGGGAGGGCTTACGCCAAGGAGTACTTCCAGAACTTCAGCTGCCAGTGTCCTTGTCCCCACGGTGAGCCACAGCCACCCCCGCCTCTTCAGGAGACCCTCCAACACTAGCAGGTAGGTCTGGTTCAGTCTCCCCTGGAGTCACTGCTCCTTCCCCTGGGTCCCGATGTGCACACTGTTTTGTGTGTGCCCTTCCAAGAGTGGAGTCTCTGTTTCCCCCAGTCCTGTCAAAGTCCTGCAATCAAATCCCACTAGCCTTCAAAGCATGATTCTCTTGGAATTTCTCCTCCCGTTGCCGGACCCCCAGGTTGGGAAGCCTCACGTGGGGCTCTGAACCTTCACTCCAGTGAGTGGACTTCTGTGGTATAAGTGTTCCCCAGTTTGTGAGTCACCCACCCAGCAGTTACGGGATTTGATTTGATTGTGATTGTGCCCCTTGTACCATCTCACCTTGGCTTCTCCTTTGTATCTGGGGTATCTTTTTTGATGAGTTCCAGTGTCTTCCTGTCAATGATCGTTCAGCAGTTAGTTGTGATTCCAGTGCTCTCACAAGAGGGTGTGAGCGCACATCCTTCTACTCCGCCATCTTGAACCAATCTCTCCTCTTCAGTTCTTATAAATAGAAAAAATTATTTCTGGAAAGTTTAAATGGGTGCTAAAACTAACTAAGCATAATCCATTACAGAAAAGGAAGGGAGGATGAACCAAAGTAGACTAAAAAAATTTTGAGTGAATGGTGAATGCAAAAAAAAAAAAAAAAAAAAAGAGACTTAAAACCTAACAACCCATAGATTTTTAACAGGGAGAGGTCATCTTAGGTACTATGTTCATTGCTTTAGGGTCATTTGAAAATATTTTGACATTGGAATACTAAAGAGATTCACTTTCCTAGTATAGATACACTTACAAATATTTCATTACATTTATAAAAATTTGAGTACTAGTAGCTATGGGATCTGGGACAGATCGACCAACCTGATTTCAACTTCTTCAGTTTATATATGTGTATAACTGAGAATTGAGGCAAAAGGATTATCCAGTCCCTTCTTGCTGTGCCATTCTAAGATTTATAAAATTAAATTAAGTGGGTAAATATAGCCCTCTAGTGGTTCTGTTACATGCTTACACTGTTAACTTTGGTGCATCTAGCATTTCTGTAAAGTTACTGATTTTTAGAAATTCAGTATTGAGAAGAATCAGATTTTTATAATATTACATGGCATAAAGAATATGAGGAAAAAAGGTATAGGCATATATTATTCTAACAATAAATGTTCATATTAGATTGTCACCCACTTATGTTACCCACTTTTGGAGTTATAACAATATAATCCAGAATATTAGAAGTGCCCAGTACTTTACAAGATGAATTATTGAGTCTAGATACTTTGCTGGTGCATGCTATGATTATTACCAGATTAACTACTTGTGCATATCAAAGTGTAGGGTAAATGAACTGAGGTGAATTGTGAAGTAGATCATGCTATATTCATGCTTTACTGACCTGGAATTTATGGTATGGCTTTTGGGGAAAACAAATTACAGAATGATTTTATATATACATAGCTCCCCATTTTTTGAAAAGAATGAAAAAAAAAGTGGAAGAAACCTCAAACAGTTGTATAAGTATATGTTTCTATAAGCAAAGAAAAGCAGAATATACACCGAACAATATTATTACCATTAGGGAAGTAAAATTTGGAAGGATGGGGGAGATTACTTCTTTACTTATCTCTAATGATTTAAATTGTTATGGAAAAAACAAAAAGAATTGAAATGGAAAACTTGAAAGGGTCAAACAGAAAACAGGGACCTTAATCTGAATAGTTTTAGAGGAGTAAGTCTGGCTCTTAATTTTGAAACTGATTTCCAGCAGAAATCAGTTAGGCCAGGTCCTGATCTGATTTTCTGAGTTTGTTTATTGTTTAAATGGGATGTGTGCACTTGATAATCTCCTTGGATATAAAGCTGATGCCCTAATTGGTTAAAATGTGTGTTGCTTGTTATTTCTGTTTATTTTGCTAATAAGCTTTTCCCTTGTTCTGGGAATTAGCCCAATTAAATTTGTTAAGGGAGGGCCTCTATGAAAAGGCCCTTCTTTGAGGTCTTTAAGTGGAAATGATTGGTTCTGAAAATTCTTCTCTAGGTGGCTTTTGAAACATTTCATAGATATTGAAGGCCCATTATGAAGGCTATCTTGATATCTTCCCTCCAAGATGCTAAGGAATAATTTAGGCAACAGTTCAGACTCTAAGAATGAAGACGGCTCGACCTTTTCACAGACTGAACACAATATTGTTGCAGCTTACTTGATTACGGCAGGTATGGATGTTTATTCCATTAACAGTTATTTTGTTTTTGAATAAGTGAAGAAAAGCAGAGGTTTTCAGCATAAGGTAGTAGAAAAAGCATGGGTTCAGAGTTAATGTTTCAAGTTCTATATTGTTGGCCAGCCTTGAGAAGTCACTTATCCTTTCTCAGTTGGGGTGCTCATGTGATAAATAAGGATGATAATACTTGCTCTACTTCCTGGCTGTAAAGATCAAAAAGAGAATGTAGGTGAAAGAATAAATGGAAACATTGTTAATGGTGGTTAATATAACAAGTTATTTTGAATTTTGATAGGCAGTGAGAGCTGTGAAATGGGGCTGAGAAAAGTTTTTTATAAAATGAGTAATTATCCATATGTTTGGTTATTACATTGTCAAATTAAGTTTTTATTGGGGAATAGTGTGCACCATGGCAAAGATGTATTTTTATAGCATTTACTATTCTCATACATACTTTCTGTAGTTTTGTCCTTGGTGGTGGAATCTAGTTAAGATCGAAAGATCCTGGAAAGAAAATTAAAGTCGTAAAAAGAGAGAGCAGAGTGTATTGTCACTGAGGACAGAGTTTGTAAATTGAGCTCATTTTCGAATGCTGTATTGGAAAACTGAGCTTTGGTTTTCATTTTTTAGTATCTTTGTAACAGTGAGCAAGTTTTTTGTTCTTCCATTTTCATATCTGTAAAATGGGGATAAGAATAAGCTACTGTCACAATTGTTTTGAAGAGTAAAATTAAATAATGCACAAATATACCTAAATGATATATACAGTATATGTTGGACAAATGTTTCTTTCTCCCCACATACACACACTCATTGATGCATATATTGGATTAAGATAAAGACGTTGGCTGAAAAAAAAGGATGAGGAAATTGACAATAGAAGTTCTCTGATTACCTTTTATATGTATAGGTTGAATTGTGGTATTAATTTCATGCTTAGCAGTCACTTCATTTTCAACTTTATGCTTAGTAAAATGAGTTTTAGAAGTAACTCTATTATTTTTTGGATTGACTTATGAAAATTTTCAAATATATTCAAAAGTAGAGTAAAAACATAACAAATCCTACTGTACCCAGTTTATTCTTTATAATTGCTTAGTTTCCCCATAATTCAGAGTATTACTTCTGTGATAGAAAATGTGGTTCCTCAGCTAACTTTTTCATTTGAATACCTCTGTATGATAAGCATTGGATAAGTTTTCTTTTTGATTTTTTGTTTTTTGATGTTGCAACAGAAAGGAGAAAACAATATGCTACTTAAAGAGATAAGCTCCTTATCACAATTACATAGAAGTACTTTGTATACAAACTTTTGGTTTAGTTAGTTTTTGGTAGATGACCAAGAAAAGCTATCTTTTTTGATCTGGTTACAAAAGAAGCATGCAAAGAAATTTTCCTGTTAAGAAAATATTGCTGGTTCTTACCCCTGTAACAGTAACAGTAACAGTAATAGTAATAGTAATAGTAATCTTACTATGACGACAATGATGACTTCTACTAGAATTACTATTACTACTGCTACTACTACTCCAACCACCACCACCACCACTACTACTACTGCTACCACTACTAATGCTATTATTGGAATACTTGGTATATACCAAGCGCTGTTCTAAATATTTACATGTACAGAATAATTCATCCTTAATGCTAATTCAGTAAGCAAATTTTATTTTCCCTGTTTACAGATAAAGAGTTTAAATAACTTTCCCAACACACATCTACTAAGTAGCTATGCCAGGATTTGAACTCAGGTATTTCGACTCTAGAACCCTCAGGTATAACCACAAGGATCAGTTTTATCAATACTATGAGTACGTGTTGTTTGTTTGTGTTTTTAGTAGATGAACTGAAGGGAGCATATCTAACTTCTTTATGCTTTTGTTCAAACGTTTATTGTTCTTTGGGCCCCCCAATCTTTCCCTTTAACAAAACTCACTTAAATGTCCAAATCGAAACCAAAACCGTAAGGAAAAGAATTTAGTCAAAGCATTTATTTCATTTGTTACTTTTACCAAGAGCCTATTTAGATTTTTCATTTTAAATTTAATTTTTAGTTTAATATTTCTCTCAGATTGTAGCTCTTACAAACGTTACCAACTTGAGCACTCTCCCTTTCTCCAGTTAATGCTGGGGAGGAAGAGGGCATGGCAAATTAAGGATCTGAAATAGATTCATTACGGGTGACTTGTAGGATGAAGCGTGAGAGACACTAGGCTGAGAGGATGGCTGTGTACCAGCTAATGAAAGACCTAAGCCGTAAAGGCGATAGGGGAATCACTGAATGTCATGATCCAATTTGTATTTTAGAAATGTGCTGTAGTGGTGGCTAAGAGACCAGGTAGGTGGCCCCTGTGTGATTAAGATTTAAAAGACTTCTGAGGAGGAAGTAGTAGCATTGGAGATAGACACATTCAAGAGCTAGAAGTTAGAATTGATGGTTGGATGTGGAGACTGGGGGAGAAGGTGAGGGAGCATCAAAGATGACATCTAGGTTTCTCTTTTGGGCCACTGGATAGATGGTGAAGCTATTCATCAAGATGGGAGCACATCTGGGGAAGAACATGTTTGGGTCAAGAGAGAAAATCTCTGGGTTCCGTTTGAGAGAAGTCCCGTAAAAAGCTGCGCACATGAGTTTGAATTTTATGAGATTGATCTGGAAAGTAACAGCATATAGCCTTGGATCTGTGTGAAATCACTGAGTGTATATTGAATGTGAAAAGAAAGAAGGTCCAGGACAGAAACTTGGACAATGCATATATTTAATAAGGTAGAGATGAAGAAAGAAAGGCCAGGAAGTAGATTAAGAAGGATCTGCCAAAGAGATTGGAGGAGAGCCACAGAAGCCAAGGGGAAATTAACTGAACATAGACCTAACTACTAAATGATCTATTGTCTACTCATTAGAAAACACCTACAGATAGGAAATAAAGCAGAGTGCTTGAGACAGCTGCAGAGAAAATAGAAAAAGGGCTAAATTGTTTACCTCATTCTCCCTGTTATATCTAAAACCGCCCCCAAAGCACAATTACTTTATTCTGGTTGCATATTTGGTAGGCAACAATTTACTGCACTGCGTTTTTATCTGACTTAAAAATCATCAAATCTGTAACTAGCCCAGAAAGACTCTTCAATTCACTAAAATTTTTGGAGCTACAATACTAGATGCAAAAATATTGAGCCAGAGAATCATCAAATTTGATATCATTGTGCCTTAATTATGCTTGCAGGAATAATAGACCTTAAGCAATATGAGTTTTAGTTGTCTGTTTATTAAATAAATCTATATATCATATATACAACATAGAAATGATTAGAAGCCTAAAATCTACACAGGAAGACTAGGCATATATGAATTAAATAATATAGCATCACATAAGATAAAGTATAATATAAACAAGTACTTTGAGAATTTAGAGAAGAGAGGATACTATGCAGAGGACAAGTCTTTGGGGCAGAATTGGCCTTGAACAGAGTTTTGAAGGGTAGCATTTGGAAAGGTAGAGGAAAGGAGTAGCGTGTTCCAAGTGGGAGAAATGAAAGTCGAAATTTACCACAAGCCTGGTGCATTTGATAAATAATTAGATGGAGGGCTTGTTTGACAAGTGTGAAAATTTGCTTAGAGAGGGTAAAAACAGATTGAGGCAAAGAGCCTGGAATACCAGGCTGGGACATGTGGACTTTATCACGCAGACGTTGGGGTGTGTTGGAGGTTTTGAGAAGAGCCTTGGTTAATTCTGTGTTGTAGAAAGTTTATTCTGCCAGCAGCATGCAGGAGGAAAGAACAGGAATCCGGAAGATTAGTACAACAGGATTTTGAATGGAAGTTTTGACCAAGGTGCCAAGATATAATAGAAGTTCTTCCTACATTTGGGTGTTGGGTGCTTGGAAGCCTTCCCTCTCTCTGGCAATAGCTGGAGCTGATCACTAGAGTTCTGTTCATGATGGTGAACACCACTCTATGCTTTTTGTTCCTTACCCCTCCTTTTCCCCCTAGGAATCTGGTAATAGCTCTAGCCTCTCTCAGCTGTTAGGACCTAATATGGCCCACATCTGGCTTATGGGAAATGTGTGCATCCTTTGTTGCATGTAGGGAGTGTTAAACAGGCTGACATGCACATCCAGTCCACTCAACAATATTTCTTGTTGTAAATGAAAACACTGGCATTCAGATTAAGAAGTTCAGTCATCAGTCTACCTGAATCCCCAATTCTGGGGCACTGACAACATTGAGTTTCTGGACCTGCAGGTCTAGGAGTCAGATCCCAGGCTGTGGAGACTTGACTAGGGTGATATGGCCTGTGAGGCTTCTCAGTGGACCTGAAAGCCAGTCCGACTTCCTCTCTGGATAGCCAAACCTTGCAGTGTGCATTCTTCTATAGGTGTGTGTGTGTGTGTGTGTGTGTGTGTGTGTGTAATGAAGAATTTAGATTTGAACATGTTGAGTTTCAAGTGATATTGAAACAGTCATATGATCTTACATACTGTAGATGCTTAATAAATGTTTAATGGCAATGAATTGTATGAAAAGGGATGCGGGACTGGAGCATATTTCAGGGATGGAAAGTGACAGAAGCACTGTTAGGATAGAATGATAGCTGAGGCTTGAGAAACTATAGAGAAAGGAGAGCCTCAGGCTTCAGGAAGGAGGATGAGAAAATTAAGCTGCCAAAGGAGATTGCATGATCATATGTATATTCTAAAAATCAGTGGTGGTGGTATCATGACATGCAAGGGAATAACCTCAAGGACAGAGTGATCAATAGTGATGACATTAACACCAGTCTTCAGTGCTGGTTTATGCAATTGGTAGATTCTTTGTGCTTTAATTTTTATATTTTTTACAAAAGGGCTGTGAAGATATTACAACTAGCTTGAAGAATAGCTGAAGCTCTTCAAATAAACGAACCAAAATGGATTTGCTATATTTTTGAAGGAGCTTAAATATTTAATTTGATTCTACTTTTACACATTCAGATTAAACAAAATGTGTGATTTTTTTGTTTATGTTCACAGGTATGATAAGTGTTCTCAGCAACATAATAGTTCTCGGCATCTTCATTAAGTACAAGGAGCTTCGGACACCCACAAATGCAATTATCATTAACTTGGCTGTTACTGATATAGGGGTCAGTAGCATTGGCTACCCCATGTCTGCTGCTTCAGATCTGCATGGAAGTTGGAAGTTTGGATATGCAGGATGTCAGGTATTGGAGATCTTTAGAATCAAAGCAAAATAAAGTAGATTAAGAAAATGTACATTTAAATGTCTTTAAAAAATCCCAAGGGTTTCAATCCAATACGATTATGTAGGATAATAGATATGGTGCTCTTAATAAAAATGGCTTCAGGAGTGACTGGGAAATATATTCTTTAATAAGAGAAATGAAATCAGTCGCCATCATTATATTTTCAAAATTTCCCCAACTCAAAGGAAAAAACTAACAAAAAATTAGCAGTCAACTAGAGAAGAAAAGTGAACATTTGCATATTCAAATAAAAACTTGCATATTGCAAATTCAAAAAGAAATACTCTGCTTTCATTTGAAACAATAAAATAATGACTGTGTCATAATATCTAAGTAATGTAGTTAAACTACATGTTGCTGATTTTTTTCTATGGAAAGTTCTCCAAGAGAATTGCTGGTGAATATATCTACGATGATTTTTACTGACAAGAAAATAAATTAATATTAATTTGCATTAATGACTTTTGGCCTAATTTTTAAAAACAGTTAGCTATTTTAAGCTCTAAAACTATAGAGAATAAAATGAAAAGAGTAGAGAGTAGGGAATACCCATGTGTGGACCAACCAGTTTTGTCAAACCTTAATGTTTTGCAATATGTGCTTCAGGTTGTTTGGGGTTTTTTAAATTTTTTTCTTTTTTTCTTTGGCTGCCCCGTGTGGCTTGGCTTGTGGGATCTTAGTTCCCCGACCAGGGATGGAACCCAGGCCCCATCAGTGAAAGCACCGAGTCCTAACCACTGGACTACCAGAGAATTCCCTGTTTCCAATTTTTTTAAACCACAAACAAGGCTTCAATAAATTGTTCTCATACATGTCTTTTTCTGCAATGTGTGAGAGTTTAGATACATTACTAGGAAAGGAATGGTTTGGTTGTAGATAATGTTTATCTTCAGTTTTATCAGATGTGGACAAATTTCTCTCCAAAATGGTTGTGCCAGTTGCTAGAACTTCTGTTACTCCACATTTTCTCCAACACTTGGGGTTGTCAGACTTTGGAATTTGTAGCATTTTGATGGATATAAAATAGTATCTTATAATTAGCATTTCTTTCAAGATTTAATGTGATTGTACATCTTATGTCATAAACATGCAGGTTTCCTCTTGTGTTAATAGCCCATTTTTCTGTTTGTCTTTTCCCCCTGTTGAATTGTCTGTCTTCTGAATAGCAGTCTTTTGTTGGTTATATGCATTGCACTTAATTTATGGTTTGTTTTTGCACTCCACAGAGTATGTATAGAAGTTTTACTTTAAGCCTTAACATTTTTTAAAAAGTTTATTTTAATTAATGAAGTCTCAAAACATTTTCTGTAAATGCCTTTATTAAACCACTTATAATTTGACAATAGATGATATATTTTAAAATTAGTAAAATAAAAAACTCTCAGTGGGCTTCGCTGGTGGCGCAGTGGTTGAGAGTCGCCTGCCGATGCAGGGGACACGGGTTCGTGCCCCGGTCCGGGAAGATCCCACATGCCGCGGAGCGGCTGGGCCTGTGAGCCATGGCCGCTGAGCCTGCGCTCCGCAATGGGTAGAGGCCACAACAGTGAGAGGCCCGCGTACCGCAAAAAAAACAAAAAAAAACAACAAAAAAAAACTCTCAGTGTATTTAAAATATATTTTAGCAATGGGATAAAAGTGTAAATGTCTCTTGGGAGGATGTGTAGAATGGTGGAATCTTTCCAATTTTAATCTTCAGATTTATGCTGGATTGAATATCTTTTTTGGAATGGCAAGTATTGGATTGCTCACAGTTGTGGCTGTGGATCGATACCTGACCATCTGCTGTCCTGATGCAGGTACAGCACTTTTCTCAGCTTTCTCAATGAACCCATTTTTGTCTAAGTACTGCTCGATACACATTCACTTCAAAATGTAAATGTATGGCTTGCAGCATGGTCAGTCATATTTCTCTGATAATCCTTGACTGAAAGTTTCAGTGATTTTCTATTATACCTAGAATAAAACCCAAATTTCATAACACAGCCTCCAAGGTCCCATGCATTCTGGCCCCTGGCTACCTTTCCAGTGTGGTCTGGGGTCCTCTCACTTTGGGGTACTAGCCAAACCCTTTCCCACTTTGGGGTCTTTGTAAATGCTATTTCCCTAGTGTTTCTCCATTTCTATCCTCTGACTGATCATTTTATCATTCAGGTTTCAGCTTAAATGTCATTTTTTTTTTTCAGAATGTGAATTCATGTAGATAGGCTTTGTGTGAACTAAAGTGCTCTGTGAAGAATCTATTTGATGACAACTTTGAATAATCAGTTAAAACAAAATGAAGATATGAATCACATCATTGGGAAATGACTTTGATGTTCCATATGTTTGTTAATAGGAAGAAGAATGACCACCAACACTTACATCAGCATGATTCTGGGGGCCTGGTTCAATGGCCTCTTTTGGGCTTTGATGCCTATTGTTGGGTGGGCTAGTTATGCCCCAGATCCTACTCGGGCCACCTGTACCATAAACTGGCGGAAAAATGATGTGTAAGAGACATGTTTACACTTTATAATCAAATGCTTCTAGTGTAGACATTTTCTCACCATTTCAAATTTAAGGTCAGATCAAATGTTTCTCATGCAGAGATGACAAATATCTTCCTTGGTATAGATGATATGATTACAGCAGAGATGAATTGAGAAAAGTGAATTATGCTTATTTTCAAGGAAAGGCCATCCAGCTCCCCTTGTCCCCTGCTCTGTTTCTTCCTCTATCTTCTGGCAGCAAAGGCAAAACAGAGAATCCTTCCAATATCCGCACCTTAGAGGTAGGACCTGACGGGGAAAAGGAGTGTTAGTGGAGCTAGACAGTGTGCAGATCTGGCAAAAGTCCAGGCTTTCTTTTCTAGATGATCTGGTGATAAAGCATCTCCTGAGAATTATGCAGCAAAAGCACAGTCACTGCAAGGATTTGCTTGCTCATCAGTGATGCTTTCCTATATTTTCCAGGGAAAAGGGGGTAATTTAGTTTATTAAAGGAAATGAAAGATTATGAAGAAAAGCAAATAGAAAATTTCTAACTCTCAAACTAAATCTAAAACTTTTTAGATTTAGTGCAAGGTCAAAAAATAAATATTTTAGGCTTTACAGGCAAGACTGTCTCCATTGCAACTATTCAACTCTGCCTGTGATAGCAGCCCTAGACTGTATGTGATGAATGTGGTTCCAGTAAAATTTTATTTACAAAGACAGGCGACAGGCTGGATTTGGCCCACAGGTCATAGTTTGCCAACCCCTAGTCCAAATGAACTCAAAGTCAAATGCACTTCCTAAGCTATTTAATAATATAATGACTGCTGGACAGTGCCAGTATTATTTCTGATAATTATCCTGTTTCCCTTACTCTATTTAGTATATTAAATGAGTAGTGATTTAATGTCATGATTTAATTATTTCCTTTTCTTACTTTCAGATCTTTTGTTTCTTACACCATGATGGTTGTTGCGATAAATTTTATTGTGCCCTTGATAATGATGTTTTACTGCTATTACCATGTCACTCGATCCATTAAACATCATGCTACTAGTAACTGCACTGAGTATCTCAACAGAGATTGGTCAGATCAGGTAGATGTAACAAAGGTAAGACATTAAAATCCTTAAAAAGGTTTTGTAATCAAGCTTTTACATGGACATGGTTCCTTGGCCCCTGCAGTCACCTCTCCCCAACTCCCGATTCTTACTCTCTGGCTCTTTTTTCTGGTGTTGGCCTCCGTATTTCTAAATGATGTGCTTATCTGCTGTTTTGGGTAATTTTTTTATTTTTTAAATAAATTTATTTATTTTTGGCTGCATTGGGTCTTTGTTGCTGCACGTGGGCTTTCTCTAGTTGTGGCGAGCAGGGGCTACTCTTCATTGCATTGCACGGGCTCCTTATTGCAGTGGCTTCTCTTGTTGCGAGGCATGAGCTCTAGGCGTGCGGGCTCAGTAGTTGCGGCGCACGGGCTTAGTTGCTCCACGGCATGTGGGATCTTCCCAGACCAGGGCTCGAACCCGTGTCCCCTGCATTGGCAGATGGATTCTTAACCACTGCGCCACCAGGGGAGCCCTGTTTTAGGTATTTTTCTTTGCTGTTACTTCTTGATTTCCTACTATAGACAAAGAAAATTTTTCTTATACCACCAACCATTCCTACTCCTCCCCACCAGCGTTTATCTCTCATCTTATCAGTAAAATGTTAATATTTGGTTAGATGAAGAGCCAATTTTACATTATTGTGATTATCTAAATTTTATTTATTGAAAATCTCTGTAAGACTCTGATTTATATTTCTTTTTTTATACAACTTTTTCCCCTTTGGAGTTAACAATTCATTCCTTTTCTCTTTCTCTTCCTCCGTTCATCTCTCTCCCCTTCTCTTCTCTCCCTCTCTCTCTCTCTCTGTAGCTTTGTTTGCTGACTCTTCTGTGTACCTGTCATTAATTCATCTCTAAACTCTCCACCAGAAGCTTCAGTCTCCTCTTAGTATTTTCAGATACATCAGAGACTAGGTCCACTTTATCCTTTTCTTGGTGCTACCCTCCTGACACCCGCCAGATCTCTTGCCCTAGTCTACACTGGCTGTTCTTTAGGATGACTACCTAGGAAGCCAGCATCCCCACATCTCCTTTGTCACCAGCTGGGAATGCCTTTGGCCTATCTCATAGGTCAGATCACTCGTTTTCTGAATTGTATGTCTTCCCTTTTTTTTTTGGTTAACTCCTTCACATTTGGTGTAACACATTCTCTAATAGAGTCTTGAGAAGGTCACAAGGAAGTCAAATGTTTAAGATTTTGCATACCTGAAAATGTCTTAATTCTACGATTATGTTTGACCTATTGTTTGCTTGGTACGGAATTCTAGTAGAAAATTCTAGTAGAAAATTCTAGTAGAAAAATGACTTTCAAAGAATTTTGAAGACATTACTCTATGTAGTCTCTCGGCTTCAGGTGTCACTATTGAGAAGGCTGACAGCATTCCAGTGATCTGCGTTCTCTCTGGAAGCTTGTGATTTTCTCTGTGTCTCCAGTTTTCTGAAATGTCACGCCGATATGCCTTGGTGTGGCTCTTTATTCACCCACGTGCTGGGTACTGGGTGAATGCTTTCTATGTCAAGACTCAGGTCTTCCCTTCTGGGAGTTTCCTTGTGTTATTTCTCTGGTGAGTTTCACCTCCCATTTTGTTTTCTCTGTTCTCTTTTTCTGGAACTCTTTTTATTTGAGTATTTAATCTCCTGGATTTGTCTTTTAATTTTCTTAAATATTCTCTCCTGCATTATTTCTGTTTTTTGTTTTGTTTTTATTTATTTATTTTTGGCTGTGTTGGGTCTTCATTGCAGAGTGAGGGCTTTCTCTAGTTGCGGTGAGCAGGGGTTACTCTTTGTTGTGGTGTGCAGGCTTCTCATTGCAGTGGCTTCTCTTGTTGCGGAGCATGGGCTCTAGGTGTGCGGGCTTCAGTAGTTGTGGCGCACGGGCTTAGTTGCTCTGCGGTATGTGGGATCTTCCCGGAGCAGGGCTTGAACCCATGTCCCGTGCATTGGCAGGCAGATTCTTAACCACTGCACCACCAGGGAAGTCCCCTGTTTGTTTGTTTTTGTTTCTACTTTCTTCTTTTTAAAAAATTTTTTTTGATGTGGACCATTTTTGAAGTCTTTATTGAATTTGTTACAATATTCCTTCTGTTTTATGTTTTGGTTTTTTGGCCGGGAGGCCTGTGGGATCTTAGCTCACCAAATAGCGATCGAACCCACACCCCCTGCATTAGAAGGCGAAGTCTTAACCACTGGACCGCCAGGGAAGTCCCTGTTTCTACTTTCTGAGAGATTTCCTCAACCATGTACAGGACTGGGATTGGGTGAGGAGAGTGCAACTCAAGCCTGGGGTGCAAAATTTAAGCAGGCACCAAAAAGCTCAGTAATCAAAAAATCAAGTGGTTAGTGCAGTATTTTAAAAAATCAAAATTTATGTAGAAAATCCACATTGAACAAAATATAAAATATTAAATAAAGACAGGATCTGACCCTGCACTTGCACAGTTCACCTTATTTACCTGACCCTTACCCTGGCTGACCATACATTTCAACCTTCCTGTTGCATTTTTAAAATTCTGCTTCCACTTTTATAGATGAGATGGAAGCATTATTTTATACTCTGTACTTCTTTTTGATAGTGTCCTCTTCTTGTTTAATGCATGTGTATCTTCTCTCATTTCTGTGATGATATTGTGTATATATTTACATTTTCCTTCTGTTCATCACATATTTTTTTTCCCCCCGAGTTCCTGCACTGTTTTGGTCTCTGCCTGTCAGTTTGTGTGTTTCCTCAATGTCTGGTGATCAGTGACTGTCCCTGCATATTTAAGAGTGATGCGCTAAAAAGTTGATTGTGAGCTCTCGCTGTGCTCTTTCACTGGGATATGTCTTTGGAGAGGGGGGTTTCTAATGATCTGTACCTCTGGGTATTTTCTTCTGGGCTGGTCAGTTTCCAAGGAGAGAAGATTCTTTTGCCTTTCTGGGTAGGAGGTACAAGTCTGTGTACCCACATTCTCATGGCTCAGTGCAGGGAAGGGACAGCGTGCAGCCCCCCTCTTTTCAGGACAGTACGCCAGCTCTCAGCTGAGCCCAGTGTCCCCCAGTCTCAAGTTTCCCTGCTTTACCCTCTCTTACACTGACCCTTGGGGTTCTTCTGGGGAGAGGGGGCTGTTTCCTAGCTGAACAGAGAGGGGATTCAGAAGTCTAACTGCTTCTTTTTGCAGATTTTAATGAGTTTTTGTGTTTTAGGTTCCAAGTGCAGCCCCACATTCAGAACTGTCATCTCCAATTCCTGAGGCTTTCTGTAGTTCTGTGGAGTGGATTCATCTGTACCTGATTTTCCCTCATTCCTGGCTCTTTAAAATTAAAAAAAATTTTTTAAAAAATCATTCTCAGGTCTGATAAGTAATATGCCACTTGTCTAATGGTTATTCAGTTTTAACTTTTACAAAGCGGTCTAATCTGTGGTTCTCAGACCTTATGCGTTTATGTCTTTTTAAACCTTTTCTATCGTTTTAGTGGGCAATCAGGAGGGAGCAATGTAATTATAATTTTTCATTCAAACAAAATATAATGGTGGCTCCTTTACAAAATTATCTGCACTGTACGTATTATATGTGATTTATTATATACCAAGCTCGAATGGCCTGTATGAGAATTCAGTGAGCTCAATAGAGGACTTTTTTTTTTTCACATTGAGTTTAGAAAGTTAGAAAGTTGTTTTTTAGATTAGCAGATGAGCGTGAGGAAGAGAAAGCGCAACACCAGCAGCCCCTATAGCACAGTTACTCCAAGTGGGCCAGGAGTGGGTCCTTCTGCCTGTCATCCAGGCCAGCTTTTGTATTCTCCCTGGCTCACCAAAAGAAAGCGGGCATTCTTTACATTCGTGCACCAGTCTGTCCATTTCACAAGCTCTTGTTATCATAGATGACCTCAAGCACAGTAGCAAAGTATGAGGGGAAAAATTCAGTTTTTCCTCTGTGTCTTCAACAACATACATTTATTCAAGTTCCAATCCAGATAATTTTTCATGCAGTTTAAGATATATTAATTATTTTGATATTTTAGATATTGGGTTTGGCGAATATTGATTTCTTTTACAGATGTCTGTGATAATGATACTCATGTTTCTGGTGGCGTGGTCCCCTTATTCCATCGTGTGCTTATGGGCTTCTTTTGGTGACCCAAAGAAGATTCCTCCCTCAGTGGCCATCCTAGCTCCACTGTTTGCAAAATCTTCTACATTCTACAATCCCTGTATTTATGTGATTGCTAATAAAAAGTAAGTTATGTCTAAAATGCTTCTCAACTAAAAAAAGCATATACAGAAAGAATGTTAAAAAGTCAATGGATAATTTTCTAAAACTTTTGGGGAGGTAAGTGACAGAAACTCACTTCAGATGAATGTAAAAGTTATTTGGTTCATGCAACCTGAGAAGCATTTAGGACCTTAAATGTCTAGGGCTCCAGTTCTGTGACAGGCTCTTCCCACACAGAGGCGAGATAATCACAGGTAACTCAAGACCCAAGTTCCACAAGCTAAGCATTCCCAAATGTGAATTTCGTCTCACATGGCTTTCTGGCAGAAGTGGCCCTGGATGGTCAATGGTGAGCTCAGCTTGGATCACATGGTTACCCCGTTTAAAATACGTGGAATTGGTTTTGCAAAGAAGAGAGTAGTTCTGTTACTGGAAAATGGACAAAGCAAGGCCAGTTGGACTCCCTAAGTGGGTAGCATAGTTGTATATTTACTAGGAGGAAGACATATCATTCAAACGCAAGGAAAAATTCAGTGCTAACATAAAGGGCTTCAGGAGTGTGTAGTCACTCAGAATAGTTGAGAATCTTCCCCTTCCCCCTTTGTTGAGCCTCTGAGCAAGGATTTCTTTCCTGCCTCGTCAGTGAAGCTTACACTACTTCATTTCCTGTTACTGCTTAAAGATGTAACAGTAGATGAACCAATCTACAGTAGATTGGGATGAACCAATCTACTGTGCTTAAATATTTGACCAGAAAAATCTCAGTAGAGGTGAAGTAATTTGATCCTGGAATGCCAATGCTGCTTCTATTACACTTATTTATTTATGCACATGTTAGGAAAGCAACTTTAGCCACAGATATATGAAGAAACATAAAAACTTTTAAGAAGCAGACTGCATAAGAAGCATAAAGAACACATTTTAAATTCAGAGTCTCTTGGTAGTTCTTTAGGAAAGGTCAGGCATTCTCAAGCTCCTCTTAATTTAGACTGGCCTTTGCTCAGAAGAACAAATGCATGAAATACACATCCTTAGTTCAAGTAAATAATTCCTTGCAAATGACGTTAGATGCACCCTCTTAGACATAATTAGTGGTTTTTATTAAGTGTCTTCAATGTTAATAGTCAGTGGTGCACAAGTGGTCTTTAACTGTGTCATACGCTTGATACATTGACCAAGGGGCTCAACAGCAGATGTTAAAGCTGGAAGCAGAAATTTATCTGGAGATGCCAGTTGGTAGTAGTGGCATCTTAGCCATGTTTGAGAGTACTCTAAAAGTGCCAGGTCCTCATGGGTAATGCCAGATTTTCCCTTTTTTATTGTAGGTTCCGGAGGGCAATGCTTGCCATGTTCAAATGTCAGACTCACCAAGCAATGCCCATGGAGAGTATCTTACCAATGGATGTACCCCAAAACCCACTGACTTCTGGAAAAGTCTGAAATAAGAGGAAAGCACACATTATCAAAACATTTGCTTTACTTTTTTTTTTCAATGATTTAATTTCACTTAAAATCTGAGCCCATTTCAATCAAATGCAGACATAGAGGATTGTCCTAATAGACTGTAGATTTCTCACGTGTAGTTTATAAGTTCTTCTGCTGGTGCACTGGCCACTGTAGGGAATGTTTCATTGTTTCTTTATATGTAAACTTATTGCTTATCTCCTTTGGTGAATAGAGGCACATGAGATTAAGGCCTCTTCTCTTTCTCCCTATCATGGCATGTATTACGCTGTACCTGGTATCTTGCCTGGTCTCCCCATTAGATCAGAAGCAACTGCTATTTTAATGTTAGAATAAATTAATAGTAATAATAAGTATAGTCTTTAATAAATAATTACTGAAATGAGCTGTTGGATGTTCCCAGCTAGAATGGAAAACGTTTTTAGCACTTCACAATTTAAAAAATTTAATGCAATTATTTATTAACAGTCTACTTAATAAAAATGATCAAATGAATATTAAGCACTATTGCTTTTAAATCACATCAGTCAATGCACATATATATTTTATATAGCAGTTTATAATCTGTGCATACTATTATGTGTTCTGCATTTTTAATTACTATTTTCATGTGTATGTATTTCCATATATTTGGCACTAGAATTAAGTTTAATCAGAGTGAGGGTTTTTGTATGTTTGTGTTTTTTTCCTATCTTTTGTTTTATTGATGAAAAAATTAACCAATAGTCAGTGTAAGAAAGAAATGGAAAATTTTACTTGAGCCAACCTCAAGATTATATCCCAAGAGACAGTCTTTCAGAAAGCTCTGAGGACTGTTCCAAAGAGGTAAGGTGGGAGGCCAGTATATAGTGCAATCAAGTACACATCTCAGTAGAAGGTCACTGCTATAGCAAGGAATAGATATCTTAGTTAATGTTTTTAGTGCTTTTCTAAGTTTGGGAAGATGCAAAAAACTGGGTTCATAAAATTTTCTCCTGAAAATATCTAACCATGAGGGCTGGTTCAGCTAGTTTTCCCAGAGAACGAAGTGCCTTGTCCTGATCTTCACCCTGAATTCCTTTCAGGGTGTCTTGTAGGTCCGTGACTGCAGTGCCTAATGACTTGATTCTTGTAGAACTGGATAGTGGGCAATATCTTTATTTTATAATCCCCTCCTTTTTGGTCATGATTTTGACCAAGGTTTGAGAGGCATTTCGTGACCAATTTGTCCCACCGTGCTAGGAATGCTCATTCCCAGTTCGAGTGAGGATTTTGTTGATAGGCCACTCAGTGTGCTATTACTGGACTAGGCCCTGTTAGCAGTAGCCAAAGCCTCTGGACCGCCTGTCTTACTAGTCTGCTATGGTCCAGGAACTGATTCCTTCTTGTTGCCCCTTTCCATATCTAGAGTTACACTGTTACAGTCATTGATCTTATTGTAGAACTATATATTTGGTCAATTGTTTTAAGTTGTCTAGTCATAATTATTTTTATCAGAGGTTCAGTCACACATTTAGTAATGCAAGAAACAATAATCTTATAAAATAGGCTCAATAATGAAAGGGTGCTTAACATCACTAATCATTAGAGAAATGCAAATCAAAACTACAATGAGGTACCACCTCGCACCAGTCAGAATGGCCATCATCAAAATATCTACAAGCAATAAGTGCTGGAGAGGGTGTGGAGAAAAGGGAACCCTCATGCACTGTTGGTAGGAATGTTAATTGATACAGCCACTATGGAGAACAGTATGGAGGGTCCTTAAAAAACTAAAAATAGTGTGATGAATTGGGAGATTGGGATTGACATATATACACTAATATGTATAAAATGGATAACTAATAAGAACCTGCTGTATAAAAAAATAAAACAAAATTCAAAACAAAAACAAAAACTAAAAATAGAACTACCATACGACCCCGCCATCCCACTACTGGGCATATACACTGAGAAAACCATAATTCAAAAAGAGTCATGTACCACAATGTTCATTGCAGCACTATTTACAATAGCTAGGACATGGAAGCAACCTAAGTGTCCATCAACAGATGAATGGATAAAGAAGATGTGGTGCATATATACGATGGAATATTACTCAGCCATAAAAAGAAATGAAATTGAGTTATTTGTAGTGAGGTGGATGGACCTAGGGTCTGTCATACAGAGTAAAGTAAGTCAGAAAGAGAAAAACAAATACCATATGCTAACACATATATATGGAATCTAAAAAAAAAAAAAGGTTCTGAAGAACCTAGGGGCAGGACAGTAATAAAGACGCAGACGTAGAGAATGGACTTGAGGATATGGGGAGGGGGAAGTGTAAGCTGGGACGAAGTGAGAGAGTGGCATGGACTTATATATACTACCAAACGTAAAAGCTAGTGGGAAGCAGCTGCATAGCACAGGGAGATCAGCTCAGTGCTTTGTGACCACCTAGAGGGGTGGGATAGGGAGGGTGGGAGGGAGATGCAAGAGGGAGGGGATATGGGGATATAAGTATACGTATAGCCGATTCACTTTGTTATACAGCAGAAACTAACACAACAATGTAAAGCAATTATACTCCAATAAAGATGTTAGAAAAATAGGCTGAATATAAGTAATATAGCTAGTAACATTAGTAAGGTCATAAGTAAGTATTTAAGCTAAGAACTTCTACTAGGTGCCACCCAGTGTATCCCCAGGTCACCTGACCTAGTCTGTTCTGTACTAATCGTGGACCAATAGTGGACCTTTAAATTGCTTCCAATTCTTAGGTTTATGGATGAACCACTGGGAATATTTTAGTACAAATACTTTTTTTTGGAGGGTGGGATTATTCTGTTTCAGTGTTTCCTCAGGCTAGAATTACTAGATAAAAATATAGAAACAGTATTATTGTCGCTAGCTTGCTCTCTGGAAGGACTGAACTAATTTGCACTGCCACTGTCAGTGAATGAGTTCACTTTCCCCATCATATTCCTGCTAATAGTGCTGTATCAATTTTTTAAACTATAAGCTATATATTATAACAAATTCATTTTATTTCATATTTCCTTAACTGCTAGTGAGGCTGTGTATCTTTGCATATTGTATTTTCTTATCTTTATTTTTTAAATTTGTCTCTTTAGCACCTTTGGCTGCATATAAAGGAAAATAAGGGCATTAGTCCTATATATATATACAACTGTCTCTATATATTTGGAATCATAAACTGCCCTAATAATCTCTTAATTTATTTCCCCATCCTTTGCCTTTCTCCACTGCAATCAATGCATCAAGTTTATAACTAGAATAACTTTTTAAAAATAAAGTTCCAATCTCCCAAATCTTCAGCTCAAAAAATCTTCAATCACCTGCCAAGTAAGTATAAATCTGTCAGTTGGACCTTCATGACCCTCTTCAACATGGTCCCACAGGGACTTTTCAGGCTTTTGTCTTTCCCCTTGGCCAAATTAAATGTTTAGTGTTCCCAGAGAGCTCTGAGTGTCTTTGTGCCACTAGCTCTTTGCTCGTCCTATCCCCTGTAGCTGAGCCATTTACAGAGAAAGCACAATGAGGGTCTGAGCCCAAAGCCACAGAACCAGTATATGGCAGGGGCAATATATGTAATATTGTTTAGAAATTGTTTCAGAGTTCCAATTTGCGAAGGCTTGGACTCATTTCCAGCAATAATCAAGGGGCAACTTTGCTTCAAGCATAAAGGACTTCAACATTGTAATTATATTTTAATACCACCTTAGTCAATTAATTTGCTTATATGAAAAGACTGGGAAGACCCAGCTTTGGTTACGTATCTCCGTCTAACCTCTTAGTTATTAATTTCTGATGTTTTATCTTTAAGCAGTTTTTCTATATTCTGTTTAACATATTTTGCTTCTATGTAGATCATAACATTCATGAAATTAATAATTCAGAAACCATTTTGGTCATTTGGTGATCAGAGCTCTATCCACCTGTCTGCCATTCCTTTCTCCTCCCCTGCTTGCAAGTGCACTTAGGGACACTACCAATCAACTGTGTCTCCATGCTGGGAAACCTTGGGGTTGCTTTTAAATCCCTTCTTCTCCTTCATCCCTTTATCTAGTCAGGCATTTTCCCCTCCTAGGCATTTCCGGAGGTGGCATTATCTTAGCTATGACCAGCAGGGCAGTCCAGGTTGCCGGCTTGTGGCTGCTCACCTAGACTATAACCACAGCCTCCCTCCCTCCTTGCTTTGCTCTATTTAAGCCTTTCCTCCACACAGACACCAGAGAAATCTATCTAAAATGGTAGTGTGCTGTGCCACTCCCTGGCTTAACGTTTACCGCTGCCTGTTGCCTACCGGCTGAGTGCAGGCTCCTTGACAGGGCATCTGAGACGACCTTTCATGACTTCATCTTTGCCCACCTCTCCAGCTTTATCTCCTCCCCTCTTTTTAAACCTCCTGCCTCAAATCATATGCTGGAACAACCTGAAATGCTTGTATTTCTCTAAGGACCACATGCTGTTTATTGCTTCCATCCCTTTGTTCCTTTTGTTATTCTGCTTGCAGTGCCTCTTTCCTGATTTTCCACTTAATACATCAGTATGCATCCCATAGGGGCAGCTCAGGTACACCCTCCCTAGGAAGGCTTTCCCCACCAATACTGTTGGTCTGGTGTTCTCTTGGGCTTCCTCACAAGTGTACTCTGTGCCTCTCTTTATCATGTGAGTTCCTTTTACGTAGTGATCATGTCTTATTCATCTTGGGACCCCTAGGACTTAGTTCAGTGCTTGGTACAGAGTAAATGCTCAGTAAATACCAGATGAATAAATGAATTGTGCATATCCTGAAAATCCACAGTATTTTATTTTGAGAAAATTCTTTTGACACTATTGTTTCTATATGTATCCTATTAGTTTTAAATAGTATTTTCCATAATATTCTTATATTTATAGAATTAATTTCCTTTTGAAAAAGTATTTTGGTTTAAAGGGGATGAAAAGAACCACCCCAAAAGAAGGTTAAATGCCCTATATATTTATTGCCTAAATCCTTGATTGACCCTGTGGATTCTCTATGTTATGTGTATGGAAGTAGTTTTTAAAATATTTAATTTAATTTTTATTTTTCTGATAGAGCCTAATATATGCTAAAAACAGGACAGTTAAGCTTCAGATAAGGTTTGATTGCCCATAACTTGGGAAACTAACTTGGAATAAAATATATTCTTGAAAAAAGATAATGGCTTCACTAAAAAACTAAATGTGTTGGGATGAGCCTGCACTACACAGAAATGACCTGGGAGAACTGCACGATGCACTGTCACCGCAGTCTTAGTGCTGCCACGACAGTGATGGACTGAAGCATTTTGCCTAAAAAACTCTAGGTACTGGAATTTGTTTAGTTTGTTTTGGGGGCTAACCAGTATGTGGCAATATTGATTACTCTAAATCAATTTTATGTCATGTGCTTCTATCTCTAAAGCTAAATTTTATAAAACTAAATATTATTCATACTGTTAAAAAGCAAAAAGTAAAATTTGTCATGTTATAACATTCAAGTAATCTACAGTGTTTTCTAACATCTGCTAAGATGTTGAGTTATTTTGAGCATGATGTGTATCTTCAAGGTGTAGTAACAATTACTTCTATAGGAAAGGGATTTAACAGGCATTTTCTTGTAAATCTAGATATGGACAACTATTGAAAATTTTCTGACGTGTTTGATGTTCATTTCCCTTAGAACGTGTTACTTTGCTGAAACCAGATTCAAAGCCTAGGTTGATTGATCCCCTGCAAGATACACTTGAAGGTTAAGTAACTACAGATCTCATCTAATCCCGTGTAATCTGCTGTTACTAAATGGCCGTTTGTATTCTTGGCACACCAGTTTCTGAATGCTTAGGATTTGGTTTTTACCTTTTGTCCAAATAACGTCTAAAAGGAACCATGCGTCTCTTTGCAAGTCTGTGCATTGCGCTTGGCTTTTTGGAAAGAGTGAGCTGTTCGTGTCCTTCACAGTGCACCTGTGATTATCATGGCAGAAATGACGGCATGAGATCAAGGTATGCTTCTCTCCTTGCTACTAAGTGTTCTAATAATTCTGAGGAAAAGGACTCAAATCAGATGGCCTTGTTTTTGAAAGCAAATTGTTGATCAGAAATCAGAGAAGAGAAGATTTAATCTAGATAAGCGTTAACGTAATTGTGTTAATCCTGGTTGCCTGCTCCTTTATGTTTTCATTTTGAGCAGTTTAACTCTTTCAAAGCCCCTCAAATTATTTGAGACTCTCAGACACATTCCGTGTTAATAAAATATTCATTGCACTTGTATTCACAAAATGAACCTTGCAGGAGGTCAAACCACTGAAATGCGTGTGGCCAGTTCAACCTGATTATAGAAAGCACAAGAGGGCAGGGCCGATCAGAAGGTGTGTGACATGCCCAGATCATTTGCTTCCAGTGTTTTCCATTTCATTTTGAGGATTATTCATGGCAACTGGATAGACCTTAGGAAGCAGGAAGGCGATCACATGAGTGAAATTAGAGAGGTTCATAATCAGAATTTCTCCTTTTAAGGTATTGGAGTTTGAAAGAAATGGGTCAACACTTTGTGTTGCAGACACTGTGGGACCTTACAGAAGTTACTTAACCTCTGTGTTGCTTTAATATTTACTTGTGGAGTGAGAATAAGTATTTATTTACAATATGCACGAATCCTTTTAGATAGAAGTTAAATGCAAAACAGAATTCTTGTTGGCTAAACATAGTAAACCTTGATTTTTTTTGGAGAGGATATTAATAACAAAATCAGATTTTTTTGTGTGACTCGGTTGAAGTGAACAGTAAGCCTCTTAAAGTAATTTGTTAAAAGAATCGCTCAATTTATATCTTACAACTTTATACAAATAAATAATAACGCGTATTTTTGTGTAGTTTGTCTTGTTATTGTATAAAATTTACTAACTCTTGGTATCTCTTTGAGATAGTCACTAGGTGGTTAAAGATAGCGAGAAGAATGTAACAATTTAAAGACCTACTTGGCAAAAGTATGCTGCAGTTAATGACTCAGATCAGGCTACCTTTGAGAAAACAATCACAGAAATGTTTCCTTCTTCATGGTGGCCCCATTATTGATGGATTTTACAAAAATCATAGCATGTTATGCCTGACAAGAACTCCAGAAATAATCTAGTTTGACCACTGGCATTTTTAAATGAATAAACTAAATCATATAGAGACTAAATGGCTTGTCCGAGGTCACAGCATTGAGTTGCTGCAGTGACTGCCTGACAAAGACGCTAGGTCTTTTAGCTTCCAGTCCAGGCTTTCCTCCATTACAACACACTGGAACGCTGACTTAATGAGGAGAAGCTGGATCATTCTGGTATAAAGTAGCACTGAAATTTGTGATTCAAAATAGAGATGAAGAGTGAGAAGTGTACCTAGAGAATTCCAATGATGCTATAGGCTCTTCTCCTAAAGTTAAAGAGAGATGATGTGACCAGTACGTTGCTTATGCCTCTTCCCTCTCTTTACATTATAGCCTGGCTTTAAAAATTCACTGATTTAATGTGATGTGTTTTACTGAATGGCTGTTTTATTATTATTATTTACTATATGTGTAATGTATTATAATTTAGATGATGCTTTGCAAAACTTTTTATTGTTCATTTTCAGCAATCCAGTGGGACTGAATATATAATCGGAGATAAATAGGTCTTTTTTTTCAGGTTTAAATGAATCTAAATTTTCTGATTTTTCATACTTTATACCCACACATGGGACAGGCTTGTTTTTCTATGCCTGTTTTACACGTGCCACTAAACAAGACCACAATGTGACTTGCTCAAGGTCACTTAAATTAGTGAGTGGTAAAAAAAAATAAACTTGCAGTTCCTGGTTTATTCCTTAGGCTGAAAGCAATGCACGGGTCACATTGTTAAAATAGGGCTCCATTTTAATCATCTAGTATGAACACTTGCTGTTTCCTTTCCCTTCCTACCTTCCTTCCATTTTTTCTTCCTTTCTCTTGTGCTCCTCTTTAAAAGGATCAATTTATAACTTCAGTAGGGGATTCTTTTAAAATGGGCCATTTCCTGAAGAGGTTAAGAGTGTGCACTTTGGAGCTGGACAGTTGTGGGTCTGAAAGGTTGTTGTGTAACCACTAGCTCTGTGATCCTGGGAAGTTACCTAATGTTGATGGGCCTCATTTATTGTATCTGTAAAAATGAGATTGAAGATAATAATAGCAAATACCCATTAAGTGCTTATTATGTGCCAGGAAGGTGTAAAATTTTCCATCCATTTCAATTAATCATCATAACAGCGCCATGTGGGAAAATGAGAGATTGGTGAAGTGAGAGAATGAGAATGAGAGATTGGTGAAGTGGCTTTCCATGGCCACAAAGGAGGTGATAGAGCTTAGATTCAAACCAAGATCAGCCTGACTCTAGAGCTGGTGCCTTTACCTATTACCCAATATTCAACTCATTGGGCTGTTGTGATGGTTAAATACAGGGATAGATGTGATGTGTATTGTACAGGCCTGACACCTAAAGAGCTCAGGTTGAATCACATGAAATTGCTGATATTTGATTGTTTTTAACCTACAAAAATGACCATTTCATATAGTTCAACCTAGAAGAAGGTGATGATATTGGAAAATTATTAATGAACAGTTTAGCCAGGCTGAATAGATATTTTGTGCAAACCAGTAGGGAATGAAAAATTCAATGCTTGTTTCAAGTAAGTATTATTTTTTTCAAATGAGTCTCAGAACACGTTTTCTTCCATTGCTCTGTGACACTAGGTCTGTGCTATGTAGTGACCTGGATATGAACGAGGTACCTACAAACTTCCCCGTGGACACTGTGAAGCTTCGCATAGAGAAGACCGTTGTCCATAGGATCCCCGCTGAGGCCTTCTACTACCTGGTGGAGCTCCAGTACCTCTGGTTGACCTATAATTCTGTGGCCAGCCTTGACACCAGCAGCTTTTACAACCTAAAGCAGCTGCATGAGTTGCGCTTGGATGGAAATTCTCTGGCTGCTTTCCCTTGGACATCTCTGAGGGACATGCCTCGTCTGAGGACCCTGGATTTGCACAATAACAGAATAACCAGTGTGCCAAACGAGGCGGTCACGTATCTGAAGAACCTTGCCTACTTGGATTTATCAAGCAACAGATTAACCACACTGCCGCCAGATTTCCTGGAGAGCTGGTCCCACTTAGTTACAACATCATCCAGAAGCCTGGACCTTTCAGCAAGAAGAATTATTCTTGGTAAGCTCACAGCCTCTGGGCTTCTCAGATCCAGATAATTTGCTCTGTATACCTTCAGTTGTGCAGTATTTTCATGTCTATTGAATTTGTTGTTTTACTCTATACTTGCACTTTTGATGGAATAGTACTTTATCATTTGATCTAGGTCAGTTTACCCATCTGCCCTGTGTAAGGTGTAATGGCTCTGTTTGTGTCTGTGCACGAGTGCGCACGTATTTGTGTGTGCGTGTATGCATCCATGTGTGTGGAGTGAGGGCAGCAGTGTATGTTTGTGTGTGTTAGGGGAGGGAGGGGAATTGGCCTCATAAACTGAGAGACTAATGCTGCTCTTAGAGAACCTGGAGAAGAGTGACAAAATCTACCAACCTGCACTGATTCTCATGAGCACACCAGTGCTCCATACTCTGCCACAACCAACCTTTTGCTCTGGTCTCTTTTCAACCCTTCATCAGGCTCTTCAGGAGTGGGAGAAGGGCATCTGCATCTTTATGAGGCAGCAGTGGTTTAATTGGTTTAATTAGTTAGGAAGTGTATCTTCCAAATATTCTTAATTTAAAAAGAACTAGTCTAGACACCAGTTATTTTACTGGCCCTAAATGGGTATCCTAATGGGTCTGTTCTCTTAGTTTAGCTATGATTAGTTTTGTGTATTTTGATCCTAACTTCTTTTAGGTTCTATGGGTATTTGCCTTGAATTTTAACATGTAAGGTCCTTCTAGCAAACCCTTCTCTCTTTTTTGTGTGTCTTCCCACAGTGCTTTGCACGGTGCTCTGCACATGGTGAATGCCCAGTAAATGTGGTTGCCCGATTGAAATCAATGAACTGAGACCCTTCTCAGCGGTATCTGTGGGCAGTGAGGCCTTTTCCACTTTTGTATGAGACACAAGCCTGAGGCTTTGACCAAGCAGTTTGATTTGCTAAAGTTTTGTTCACCCAATAAGGCTGTGTTGTTATTTCACAAGTTATGTCCATCATGGCTGCAGAAGAGGTTATAGTTCTCAGAAGGATGAAAGAAGTTCTGAGTGTTTGGCCAGTGACATGACTTATAAGACTTTGGAATGAGAAGCAACTAGATGTTAAGAAATTGTCCCAGAAATTCCTACCAATATCACTTGCCAAATATTTGCTGAAATAAAGAATAAATAAAATACAAGATAAATTTGAGATGTTTTTGATAAAAAGAAAAGTACTACGTATTTTATAATAACCATAAGTGGAGTATAACCTTTAAAAATTTTGAATCACTATATTGTACACCTGTAACTTATATAATACTGTACCTTAACTATACTTCCATAAAAAATTTTCTAACTGAAAAAAAGAGAAAGCACTGTGACAACACTTAAATTGCTTTAGCATTACTTTTGTTGAAATGTATATGCATTTTAGTACTTATGAAACTAAAACTATGAATAATAAGAACCAGATAGAGAAAAGGTCAAAGAAATTTTTCTTACACAGCTATTTCATCTTTTTCCCACTATCTATCTAGTCCTTCAAACATTTTTGATTAGAAAATAAAAGAGGTATTGTAGGATGGGTTAGAGAAAAAAATTAGTTTAATTTAACAATAGTTGTGGAGTCCTTAAAATTTATACTCTAATAGGAACTATGCAAACCCATACTAAAGTATATATTTACTTTATTCTAGTCACTAATTTAATCCTTATGAGTAAGACTAATGGTTAGAAATTTTCTTAACTTAAACATTGAGATTTTATTTTTCTACATATTTTTAAAAGTTTCTTTGGATGCAATTCTTGGTTCTAATAAAATTACCCAATGGAGACATATAGAAAATAAAATCAAATTACTAAATTGCTATTAATAGCTCTCTAATGATTAGTTCCTAATATTAATATAAATAAATAATTTATAGAACATTAATATTTTTCACTTGTGAGTTAAATCTGAATGAGAACTTAGGGATTAAATGGGAAAGGGTTATGAAATTTCATTGTCCATGGAGATAAACAGCTTTATGTTTTAGATTCTTTTTAAAAAATTATATGTTTCAGGTGTACAGCATTATAATTCGACATCTGTATACTCTATGAAGTGATTACCACCACAAGTCTAGTTACCATCCATTACTGTACAATCGACCCCCTTCATCCATTTTGCCAACCCACCCCCCCTGTTCCCCTCACCCGTTGGTAACCACTAATATGATCTCAGTATCTATGAGTTTATTTTTCTTTTATTTTGTTTGTTTGTTTGTTTTTTAATTCCACATATGAAATGATACAGTATTTTTCTCTGTCTGGCTTATTTCACTTAGCATAATACCATCAAAGTCCATCCATGTTGTCAAAAATGGCAGAATTTCATTCTTTGTTATGGCTAAATAGTGTTCCATTGTATGTATATATACCACATCTTCTTTATCCATTCATCCATTGTTGGACATTGGGTTGTTTCCATATCTTGGCCATTGTAAATAATGCTGCAATGAACATAGAGTGCATATATCTTTTTGAATTAGTGTTTTTGCATTCTTTGGATAATACCCAGAAGTGGAATAGCTGGGTCATATGCTAGTTCTGTTCTTAATTTTTTGAGGAATCTTCATACTGTTTTCCATGTCGGCTGTACCAATTTACAGTCCCACCAACAGGGTATGAGGGTTCCCTTTTCTCCACATCCTCTCCAACATTTGTTACTTCTTGTCTTTTAGATAATAGCCGTTCTCATAGGTGTGAGGTGGTATCTCATTGTGGTTTTGGTTTGCATTTCCCTAATAATTAGTGATACTGAACATCTTTTCATGTGCCTGTTAGCTATCTCTGTGTCTTCTTTGGAAAAAATGTCTATTCAGATCCTCTGCTCATTTTTTAATCAGGTTGTTTATTTGTTTTTGTTGTTGAGTTGTATGACTTCTTTATGTATTTTGGAGATTAACCCCTTATCGGATATATGATTTGCAAGTATCTTCTCCCATTCAGTAGGTTGCCTTTTTGTTTTAATGATGGTTTCTTTTGCTGTGCAGAAGCTTTTTAGTTTAGTTCCGTTGGTTTATTTCTCTTTTTGTTTCCGTTGCCTTTGGAGTCAGATCTACAAAAACATCACTTAGACCAATGTCAGTGAGGTTACCACCTATGTTTTCTTCTAGGAATTTTATGGTTTCAAGTCTTACATTCAAGTCTTTAATCCATTTTGAGTTAATTTTTGTGTACAGTGTAAGATAGTAGTCTAGTTTCATTCTTTTGCATGCGGCTGTCCAGTCTTCCCAACTCCATTTATTGAAGACTGTCCTTTCTCCTTTGTATGTTCTTTACTCCTTTGTTGTAAATTAATTGTCCACATGTATGTGGGTTTATTTCTGGGCTCTCAATTCTGTTCCATTGATCTTCATGCCTGTTTTTGTGCTAGTACTATACTCTTTTGATTACTATAGCTTTGTAGTATTGTTTGAAATCAGGGATCATAATACCTCCAGCTTTGTTCTTTCTCAAGATTGTTCTGGCTATTTGGGATCCTCTGTGTTTCCATACAAATTTTAGAATTATTTGTTGTAGTTCTGTGAGCTATGCCATTGGAATTTTGATTAGATTGCATTGAATCTATAGATTGCTTTGGGTAGTATAGACATTTTAATAATACTAATTCTTCCAGTCCATGAGCACAGGATATCTTTCTATTTATTTGTATCATCCTCAATTTATTTCTTTAGTGTCTTACAGTTTTCAGTGTACAGGTCTTTCACCTTCTCAGTTAAGTTTATTTCTAGGTATTTTATTCTTTTTGATGCAATTGTAAATGGGATTGTTTTCTTAATTTTTCTTTCTGATAGTTTGTTATTAGTGTATAGAAATGCACAGATTTCTGTATATTGACTTAGTGTCATGTGACTTTATTGAATTATTTGTTCTTTTTTTGGTGGTTCTTTAGCGTTTTCTATATATAGTATCATGTCATCTGCAAATAGTGATAGTTTTGCTTATTCCTTTTTAGATTTGAATGCCTTTTATTTATTTATTTATTTCCTTTTTTTTCCCTAATTGCTGTGGCTAGGACTTCCAATATGGTGTTGAACAAAAGTGGTGAGAGTGAGCATCCTTGAATTGTTCCTAATCTTAGAGGAAAATATTTCAGCTTTTCATCGTTGGGTATGATGTTGACTGCCCGTTTGTCATATATGGATTTTATTATGTTGAGGTACCTTCCCTCTATACCCATTTTGTTGAGAGTTTTTATCATAAATGGATGTTGAATTTTGTCAAAAGTTTTTTCTGCATCTTTTGAGATGATCATGTGACTTTTATCCTTCATTTTGTTGGATACATTGTTATGTAATCATTGATTAATTTGTGGATGTTGAACCATCCTTGCATCCCTGGAATAAATCCCACTTGATTATGGTGTACGATCCTTTTAATGTATTGTTGGATTTGGTTTGCTAATATTTTGTTGAGGAAGGGTTCAGATTCTTTAAAAACTAATGTGAAAATACTTTTAGTGTAACATTAAATTTATGTAATTGTATATAAAGCATGATCACTATTTTAAAATTTGCAAAGAAAAAGTCTGAAAAGTTACAATAATTGGTTAACTATTCTCTTTGATATCTTTTTTCTTTTCTGTATTTTCAAAGTGTTGTGCAATGATCATGCATTACTTTTTTAATCATGATAATAAATAACAAAAGATATTTTGAAACATGTCCAGCCATGTGTGGCAGCTGACCTTAGCAAAGTCATGACTACTACGTAACAAAAGGGGAAAAGAAGTGCTACCCTCTCAAAAGAAGACTAGTTCATGTGTGTGAATGACACACAGAAAACTCAGTTTTCACATCTGGAAAATGGAGATGACAGGATTTATTCCGTCTTGCTAATAGGAATGTAATAAAATGTTGAGTTTATGTGATAGTTCTTTAGAATATAAAGTGGACAGTCTCTGAGGCTATGATTTTAGATCAACAACAATCCATAGCAGCTGTGACTGAGATGTGAGTGTCTTATAAAGAAAGATTTTTCTAGTTTGGCTTTTTTGTTATTTTTAACTATATTTGAGTCTTTCAATTTCATCATTAAAATATGGTAATAAGAACCAGCTCTAGATTTTCTAGAACTCCAGTGTTTAACTGTAGCAATTATATATTTCCAGGTACCCTGTAGAATTTACCTTTGTACTATTATAATGGGATACATTCTGTTTCCATTTCATTTTTATTGCCCTATGTTTATTGCTGTTAACAGATTCTATTTGTAATAATAAATAGTAATAGCTAATATTGATGGAATGCTTACTCATGGCCAAAAAGTTTATGGATATAACTTCTTCTAGTCTCACTCCATGGTAAATACCATTTCATCCCCATTTTATAGATGAAGAAATGAGGCACAAGTTAAAACACTTGCCCAAAGTCACTTATCACATAGTGATGGAGCTGGGGTTTGAATACAAGCCATGTGGCTCTAGAACCCATGCTCTTCCCCACTCCTTTGTAATGCAAGGTATGTAATAATACTAGAGTTATGTTCCTCATATATCTTATTTTACTGATCTCTTTAAATCATTATTTAATAAAAAATAATTTAGGGAGAGGCTTTTCAATTACTTCCTCTCTCTTCTGTGTGAATAAAAATATCAACCTAATAAAATTGTCCTTTAATGTATCTGTAAAAATGTAAACTAGTGTCCTGTAAATGAACATTTAAATTAACTATGAAACTAGAGTATTGATTTGCAATACAGGTAAATTTCCATGGCCTCTTTTTCAAGAATAAGGACATATTTACACAGGCAAACTGCAAGGCCTATCACTGTTTATCTTGGAGGAAAAAACCTGCAGTAGCAGAGAATATAAAATGTTTTTTTGGTCCTTTTTATTGGTACAAATTTGCTCCATTGTAAAAGAGCTCTTCTGTTCAGAAAGGGGTTTGCCAAAAGGGCAGTGGTGGCTCTGAGTATTCCCACAGAATTCTGTAAAATGGCATTGTTTTAGTTCGACGAATACTTCTCAGTCTCTGTTGGTGTGCCTGCTGTTTCCTAGGCATGGGGGAAACAAATTCACACAGTTAAGGCTTACTTCTTGCCAGACACTCTTCTGAGGACTGCCTGGCATTATCTCAGCCTTTAGGACAACCCCATGAAATGGGTCTGTAATTGTCATAACCTTCTTTTTCCAGCTGGTAAAGAGGCAGAGTCAGCTTCAACTTCACAGTCCATCTCCAGAGAACATCACTCTTTTATTTAAAAAAAATTTTTTAAACATTTAATTTAATTTTATTTTTTTGCCATGCCACGCAGCTTATGGGATCTCAGTTCCCTGTCCAGGGGTTGAACCCGGGCCACAGCAGTGAAAGCCTGGAATCCTAACCAGTAGGCCACCAGGGAATTCCTTAAATTTCTTTTAAATTGAGGAATTGAAGTATCATTTGCATACAGTGGATTTTAAGTGTACAATTTGGTAAATGATGATAAACATATACCTGTACAAAATGTACACCCTCATCAAGATACAGCAGCGGTCCCCAATCTTTCTGGCAGCAGGGACCAGTTTCATGGAAGACAATTTTCCCATGAATGTAGGGTGGGGGTGGGGGATGGTTCAGGAGGTAATGAGAGCGATGGAGAGCGATGGGGAGCAGCAGATGAAGCTTTGCTCGCTTGCCCACTGCTCGCCTCCTGCTGTGCAGCCCAGTTCCTAACAGGCCGCGGACTGGTATCAGTCCGTGGCCTGGAGGCTGGGGACTCTTTTTTTTTTTAAAGAAGATGTTGGGGGTAGGAGTTTATTAATTAATTAATTTATTTTTGCTGTGTTGGGTCTTCGTTTCTGTGCGAGGGCTTTCTCTAGTTGTGGCAAGAGGGGGCCACTCTTCATCACGGTGCCCGGGCCTCTCACTCTCGCAGCCTCTCTTGCTGCGGAGCACAGGCTCCAGACGCGCAGGCTCAGTAGTTGTGGCTTACGGGCCTAGTTGCTCTGTGGCATGTGGGATCCTCCCAGACCAGGGCTCGAGCCCGTGTCTCCTGCATTAGCAGGCAGATTCTCAACCACTGCGCCAGCAGGGAAGCCCGGGGACTCTTGATATACAGAATATTTTCATCACCCCGGAAAGTTCCTCTGTGCCCCTTCTCAGTCAATTTCCCCCCACCCCAGGAAACTACTATTTTTACTTCTATTACAGTAGGTTAATTTTGCCTGCCCTAGAATTTCATGTAAATGGAATCATTTAAGATGCACTCTTGTGCCTGGCTTCTTTCACTCAGCATTATGTTTTTGAGATTCGTCCATGTTGTTGCATGTATCGGTAGTCGCTTATTGCTGAGTCATATTCAGTTGTATGATTGTACCAATTGTTCATCTTTTCTCCTGTTGTTGAGCACATGAGCTGTTTCCAGTTTTTAGCTATTAGGAATTAAGCTGCTATTAACATTTTTGTGCATAGCTTTTTGTAGCATATGTTCTCATTTCTCTTGGATAAATTCCTAGGATTGAAGTTGTTAGGTCATAGGATGGCTATATATGTAACATTTTAAGAAACTGCCAGGGACTTCCCTGGTGGCGCAGTTGTTAAGAATCCGCCTGCCAATGCAGGGGACATGGGTTTCATTCCTGGTCTGGGAAGATCTCACATGCTGCGGAGCAGCTATGCCTGTGTGCCACAACTACTGAGCCTGTGCTCTAGGGCCCGTGAGCCACAAGTACTGAGCCTGTGTGCCACAGCTACTGAAGCCTGTGCGCCTAGAGCCCATGCTCCGCAACAAGAGAAGCCACTGCAATGAGAAGCCCGTGCACCAAAACGAAGAGTAGCCCCAGCTCGCCGCAACTAGAGAAAGCCCACGCTCAGCAACGAAGACCCAACGAAGCCAAAAATAAATAAATAAATAAAATAAACAACAGACATTTATTAAAAAAAAAAAAAGAAACTACCAGTATTCCAAAGAGGTTATACTGTTTTACACTCCCACTAACACAGTCTGCTTGCCCCATATCCTTACCAACGCTTGATGTCAGTCTTTCTCATTCAGTCATTCTTGGGAGTAGATACGTCAGGGAGTGGAATCACATTATCATTTTAATTTGCATTTCCCTGATAAGTAATGGTATTGACAGTTTATATTTGCTTATTGTCCATTGGTATATTTCTTTATAATTTTTTAATGTTGTTTGTCTTTTTATTATTGAATATGAGTCTTTTATCAGTTGTATGCATTATGAATATTTTCTCAAGTCTGGGACTTGTCTATTCATTTTCTTCATGGTGTCTTTGGTAAGAAAGTTTAAATTTCTTTTTTTTTTTTAATAGATCTTTTTTGGAGTATAATTGCTTCACAATACTGTATTCGTTTCTGTTGTACATCAAAGTGAATCAGCCATATGCATACATACGTCCTCGTATCCCCTCCCTCCTGAGCCTGCCTCCCATCCTCCCTATCCCACCCTTCTAGGTCATCGCAAAACACCGAGCTGATCTCCCTGTGCTATGTTGCTGCTTCCCACTAGCTATCTATTTTACATTTGGTAGTGTATATATGTCGATGCTACTCTCACTTCGCCCCAGCTTCCCCCTCCCACCCTGTGTCCTCAAGTCCATTCTCTATGTCTACATCTTTATTCCTGCCCTGCAAGTAGGTTCATCAGTGCCATTTTTTTTTAGATTCCATATATATGTGTTAGTATACAGTATTTTTTTTTCCTCTTTCTGACTTACTTCACTCTGTATGACAGACTCTAGGTCCATTCACCTCACTACAAGTAACTCAATTTCGTTTCTTTTTATGGCTGAGTAATATTCCATTGTATATATGTGCCACATCTTCATTATCCATTCATCGGTCGATGGACACTTAGGTTGCTTCCATGTCCTGGCTATTGTAAATAGAGCAGCAATGAACATTGTGGTACATGACTTTTTTTTGAATTATGGTTTTCTCAGGGTATATGCCCAGTAGTGGGATTGCTGGATTGAATGGTAGTTCTATTTTTAGTTTTTTAAGGACCCTCCATACTGTTCTCCATAGTGGCTGTATCAATTTACATTCCCACCAACAGTTCAAGAGGGTTCCCTTTTCTCCATACCCTCTCCAGCATTTATTGTTTGTAGATTTTCTGCCCATTTTTTAACTGGATTGTTTGTTTTTTTGATATTGAGCTCCATGAGCTGTTTGTATATTTTGGAGATTAATCCTTTGTCTCTTGTTTCATTTGCAAATATTTTCTCCCATTCTGAGGTTTGTCTTTTTTGTCTTGTTTATGGTTTCCTTTGCTGTTAAGTCCCATTTGTTTATTTTTGTTTTTATTTCCGTTACTCTAGGAGGTGGGTCAAAAAAGATCTTGCTGTGGTTTACGTCAAAGAGTGTTTTTCCTATGTTTTTCTCTAAGAGTTTGATAGTGTCTTGTCTTACATTTAAGTCTTTAATCTATTTGGAGTTTATTTTTGTGTATGGTGTTAGGGAGTGTTCTAATTTCATTCTTTTACATGTGGCTGTCCAGTTTTCTCAGCATCACTTATTAAAGAGACTGTCTTTACTCCATTGTATGTTCTTGCCTCCTTTGTCATAAATTAGGTGCCCATTTGTGTGTGGGTTTATCTCTGGGCTTTCTATCCTGTACCATTGATCTATATTTCTGTTTTTGTGCCAGTATCATACTGTCTTGATTACTGTAGCTTTGTGGTATTGTTTGAAGTCAGGGAGCCTTATTCCTCCAACTCCGTTTTTCTTTCTCAAGATTGCTTTGGCTATTCGGGGTCTTTTGTGTTTCCATATGAATTGTAAAAATTTTTTGCTCTAATTCTGTGAAGAATGCCATTGGTAGTTTGATAGGAATTGCATTGAATCTGTAGATTGCTTTGGGTAGTATAGTCATTTTCACATTATTGATTCTTCCAATCCAAGAACATGGTATAATCTCTCCATCTGTTTCTGTTATCTTTGATTTCTTTCATCAGTTTTTTATAGTTTTCTGAGTACAAGTCTTTCACCTCCTTAGGCAGGTTTATTCCTAGGTATCTTATTCTTTTCGTTGCAATGGTAAATGTGAGTGTTTCCTTAATTTCTCTTTCTGATTTTTCATTGTTGATGTATAGGAATGCCAGAGATTTCTGTGCATTAATTTTGTATCCTGCAACCTTACCAAATTCACTGATTAGTTCTAGTAGTTTTCTGGTGGCATCTTTAGGATTTTCTATGTATAGCATCATGTCGTCTGCAAACAGTGATAGTTTTACTTCTTTTCCAATTTGTATTCCTTTTATTTCTTTTTCTTCTCTGATTGCCTTGACTAGGACTTCAAAAACTAGGTGGAATAAGAGTGGCAAAAGTGGACATCCTTGTCTTATTCCTGATCTTAGTGGAAATGCTTTCAGTTTTTCACCATTGAGAATGATGTTTGCTGTGGGTTTGTCGTATATGGTCTTTATTCTGTTGCGGTAGGTTCCCTCTATGCCCATTTTCTGGAGAGTTTTTATCATAAATTGGTGTTAAATTTGGCAAAAGCCTTTTCTGCATATATTGAGATGATCATATGGCTTTTATTCCTTAATTTGTTAATGTGCTGTATCACATTGATTGATTTGCATATATTGAAGAATTCTTGCAACCCTGGGGTAAATCCCTCTTGATCATGCTGTATGATCCTTGTAATGTGCTGTTGGATTCCGTTTGCTAGTATTTTGTTCAGGATTTTTGCATCTATGTTCATCAGTGATATTGGTCTATAATTTTCTTTTTTTTGTGATATCTTTTTCTGGTTTTGGTATCAGGGTGATGGTGGCTTCATAGATTGAATTTGGGAGTGTTTCTCCCTCTGCAATTTTTTGGAAGAGTTTGAGAAGGATCAGTGTTAGCTCTTCTCTAAATGTTTGATAGAATTCACCTGTGAAGCCATCTGGTCCTGGACTTCTTTTTGTTGGAAGATTTTTAATTATGGTTTCAATTTCATTACTTGTGATAAGTCTGTTTATATTTTCTAATTTTTCCTGGCTCAGTCTTGGAAAATTGTACCTTTCCAAGAATTTGTCCATTTCTTTGTGGTTGTCCATTTTATTGG
This sequence comes from Monodon monoceros, assembly GCF_005190385.1. NCBI lineage: Eukaryota > Metazoa > Chordata > Mammalia > Artiodactyla > Monodontidae > Monodon > Monodon monoceros. The sequence continues at coordinate 107,346,217 of NW_021703777.1, forward strand.
CATAGAGTTGTTTGTAGTAGTCTCTTACAATTCTTTGTATTTCTGCAGTGTCAGTTGTGATTTCTCCTTTTTCGTTTCTAATTGTATTGATTTGTGTCCTCTCCCTTCTTTTCTTGTTGAGTTTGGCTTAGGGTTTATCAATTTTGTCTATCTTCTCAAAGAACCAGCTTTTAGTTTTATTGATCTTTGCTATTGTTTTCTTTGTTTCTATTTCATTTATTTCTGCTCTGATCTTTATGATTTCTGTCCTTCTAACTTTGGGCTTTCTTTGTTCTTCTTTCTCTAGTTGTTTTAAGTGTAGGGTTAGATTGTTTATTTGAGATTTTTCTTGTTTCTTTTTTTTTTTTCAACTAATTTATTTAATTTATTTATATGTGGCTGCATTGGGTCTTCGTTGCTGTGCACAGGCTTTCTCTAGTTGTGGCGAGTGGCGGCTACTCTATCTTGTGGTGCATGGGCTTCTCATTGCGGTAGCTTCTCTTGCTGTGGAGCATGGGCTCTAGGTGCACGGGCTTCAGTAGTTGTGGCACACGGGGTTCAGTAGTTGTGGTTCATGGACTCTAGAGAGCAGGCTCAGTAGTTGTGGCACACAGGCTTAGTTGCTTTGCGGCATGTGGGATCTTCCTGGACCAGGGGTCGAACCTGTGTCCCCTGCATTGGCAGGCAGATTCTTAACCACTGCACCACCAGGGAAGCCCTTTTCTTGTTTCTTGAGGTGAGATTGAATTGTTATAAACTTCCCTCTTTCAAATGCTTTTGCTGCGTTTTGGGTTGTCGTGTTTTCATTGTCATTTGTTTCTATGGATTTTTAAATTTCCTCTTTTATTTCTTCAGTGATCTCTTGGCTATTTATAGTACACTGTTATCCTCCATGTATTTGTGTTTTTTACAGTTTTTTTTCTCCTGTAATTGATTTCCAATCTCATAGCCATGTGGTCAGAAAAGGTGCTTGGTTTGATTTCAATTTTCTTAAATTTTCCAAGGCTTGATTTGTGACCCGAGATGTGATCTATTCTGGAGAATGTTCCGTGTGCACTTGAGAAGAAAGTGTATTGTGCCACTTTTGGGTGGAATGTTCTATAAATATCAAGTAAGTTTATCTGGTCTATTGTGTCATTTAAAGCTTGTGTTTCCTTATTTATTTTCTGTTTGGATTATCTGTTCATTGGTGTAAGTGGGGTGTTAAAGTCCCCTACTATTATTGTGTTACTGTTGATTCTCCTTTCATGGTTGTAAACATTTGCCTTATGTATTGAGGTGCTCCTATGTTGGGTGCATAAACATTTATAATTGTTATAGCTTCTTCTTGGATTGATCCTTTGATCATTATGTAGTATCCCTCCTTATCTCTTGTAACAGTCTTTATTTTAAAGTCTATTTTATCTGATACGAGTATTGCTACTCCAGCTTTCTTTTGATTTCCATTTGCATGGAATATCTTTTTCCATCCCCTCACTTTCAGTCTGTATGTGTCCCTAGGTCTGAAGTGGGTCTCTTGTAGACAGCATATATATGGGTCTTGTTTTTGTATCCATTCAGCCTGTCTGTGTCTTTTGGGTGGGGCATTTAATCCATTTACATTCAAGGTTTTTATTGATATATATGTTCCTATTACCATTTTCTTAATTGTTTTGGGTTTGTTTTTGTGGGTCTTTCTCTTCTGTTGTGTTTCCCACCTAGAGAAGTTTCTTTAGCATTTGTTGTAGAGCTGGTTCGGTGGTGCTGAATTCTCTTAGCTCTTGCTTGTCTGAAAAGCTTTTGATTTCTCCATCGAATCTGAATGAGATCCTTGTTGGATAGAGTAATCTTGGTTGTAGGTTTTTCTTTTTCATCACTTTAAGTATATTCTGCCACTCCCTTCTGTCCTGCAGAGTTTCTGCTGAAAAATCAGCTGATAACCTTATGCGGATTCCTTTGTGTGTTATTTTTTGTTTTTCTCTTGCTGCTTTTAATATTTTTTCTTTGAATTTAATTTTTGTTAGTTTGATCAATATGTGTCTTGGTGTGTTTTTCCTAGGGTTTATTCTGTATGGGACTCTCTATGCTTCCTGGACTTGGGTGACTGTTTCCTTTCCCATGTTAGGGAAGTTTTCCACTATAATCTCTTCTAATATTTTCTCAGACCCTTTCTTTTTCTCTTCTTCTGGGACCCCTATAATTCGAATGTTGGTACATATAGTGTTGTCCCAGAGGTCTCTGAGATTGTCTTTAATTCTTTTCATTCTTTTTTCTTTATTCTGCTCCTGGGCAGTTATTTCCACCATTTTGTCTTCCAGCTCACTTATTCATTCTTCTGCCTCAGCTATTCTGTTATTGATTCCACCTAGTGTATTTTTCATTTCAGTTATTGTGTTGTTCATCTCTGTTTGTTTATTCTTTAGTTCTTCTAGAACTTTGTTAAACATTTCTTGTATTTTCTCAATCCATGCCTCCATTCTGTTTCTGAGATTCTGGATCATCTTTACTATCATTACTCTGAATTCTTTTTCAGGTAGATTGTCTATTTCCTCTTCATTTATTTGGTGTTGTAGGTTTTTACCTTGCTCCTTCACCTGTGTCATATTTTTTTGCCATCTCATTTTTTTTTTGTTTTATGAGTGGGATTGTGTTCCTGTCTTACTAGTTGTTTGGCCTGAGGCTTCCAACACTGGAGTTTGTAGGCTATTGGGTAGAGCTGGGTCTTGGTGCTGAGATGAAGACCTCACTTCAGTGAATATTCCCTCAGATCTGAGGTTCTCTGTTGGTCCAGTGGTTCAGACTCCTCCCACCACAGGAGATTTGGCCCAACCCCCAGCGGTGCACTTAAGGGTTCCTCCCGTCTCCTTGGACATCAGGGTCCCCCACCAGCGGCTGGCAGGTGCCCTAGTTGTGGGGAGATGCTAACTCAGTGTCTTCCCACACCGCCATCTTGACTGCCCTTCAGAAAGTTTAAAATTTTGATGACATCCGATTTATCAGTTTTTCCTTTTATAGTTAGTGATTTCTGTGTCCCATCTAAGAAATATTTACTTACCTACAGGTCACAGAGATATTCTTTCTTTATAGTTTTAACTTTTATATTCAGTTTTTAGCTTTATATTCTTAGCTTTTATACTTATGACTGTAAGCTCAAAATAGTTTTCGAGTATAGTGTGAGGTAGAAGTTGAGGTTTATTTGTTCCCAAGCAGGTGTCCAGTAGTTCTAGCACCATTTGTTGAAAAGACTTTACTTTCCCTTTTGAATTGTTAAGTATAACTGCCTCCACAAAACTGACTGAGGCATGGATTTTGCCTTCAAGAGCTTATAGTCTGCAGAATAACTTTTGTACTAGAATTTATCGCTGACTTTTCATAAAGAATAGCACATCCAACTACTGTGATGCAGGAAAAACATTACCCTTTTAGAAAAGGGACAAGGCAAAGTTCTTTTGCTCCATCCAAGAATAGTTATATAAAATAAATTACTTAATGCAAATTGCTGATTGTGGTTGGTGCTTTGCCTTGAAGGAATGCAGTACAAGTAATAGTTTAACTTCAGAGAGTTCTTGTACTTTGTCCCCAGAAGAAAAAACACTTGAATGTGTTCAGCCCTCATATTACTATTATCATTCAGGCTTTAAAAGTTGTACCCTTGACCTTAGATATTTCATAGCTTGAATAAATATTTTATTTTTGAGGGATTTAAAAATATTTACTCCTGGTTTACATAACTTTTAGATATAACCAATTGGATTTGTTTTTTAAAGAATTTTGTTTCACCATTAACACATTTTTATAATAGTTTCAAAGCATAAATGAAAATGTTAACTTTATAGCTCTTGATCTTTCCCTTTATAGACATTTATGCTCCAGACATCACTACTTTAACACTTGTTATTTGTAGATGACAGCACTTACAGCTGCCACCCATGCTCTAGATGTTTTTAGGTGACAAAGAGATGAGTTATGGTGGAAGAAGTATTAGACTAGGAGGCTCAAACACATGGGACTTAGGACTCTCAGCTACTTACAAAGTCAAGGCAGTACTTTCTTTGTGCCTTAATGTCTGGTATGAAATTGGAAGAATCATACTAGCTTCCCAAGGTCAGTATAAAACATATACACAGTTGTTGAGAATAAGAGCTTTAAGATCAGGATATCAAGGTTCATATCCTGACTGCATCCAGTTGTGTGACCTTGGGCAGATTCCTTTACTTCCCTGAGCATTTTCTCATCTTTAAAATGAGGATGATACTAATATTATCCACCTCATGCTATTGTGAGGACTGAGATAGACAAACGCTTTAGCATGGTCTCTCTCTTTTCCATGGTCTCTCACGTTTCTCTTGTGAACAGAGGTAGACACTGCGACTGCCTTTTGTTCTGAACTGTCTTTTCAAGAGATACCACTTTGGAAAGCAGAGATATGTCTCCCTCCAGAGCAAAGGGTAGATATGCTTACTACCCAATGTAATAAAGATAATGTCTCCTTCCAGATCTGTGATTAATAAATTATTCTTCATCTTTGACTAGGAGTCTTGTATCTTCTACCAATATCCATAAAACAGTGGCAAACTGGGATGAGTTGGTCACCCTAAAGTAGGGTAAAGTGTCGACCCTTTACAATTCTTGATAAGTGCAGTATTTGCCACATAGGAAGCAACCAATAACTGTCATCTTGTGTTGTTATTATTTTATTTTATTTTTTTAAATTTTATTGAAGTATAGTTGATTTACAATGTTGTGTCTAATTTCTGCTGTACAGCAAAGTGATTCAGTTATACGTATATATATTCTTTTTCATATGGTTTATCACAAGATATTAAATATAGTTCCCTGTGCTATACAATAGGACCTTCTTATTTATCCATCCTATATGTAATTGTTTACATCTGCTAATCCCAAACTCCCAGTTGTGCCCCCGCACCTCCCCTACCCCTTGGCAACCACAAGTCTGTTCTCTATATCTGTAAGTCTGTTTTTGTTATTATTTTATAAAGAAAAAATCTGACATACCAACTCAAAGTGTTTTGAAAGTATGAAGCGTTCTACACATGTTATTTATTTTTGTTTTAAGCAATTAAAAATTTTTTTTTAATTAATTTATTTTTTGGCTATGTTGGGTCTTCATTGCTGCGTGCGGGCTTTCTCTAGTTGGGGTGAGCGGGGGCTACTCTTTGTTGTGGTGCGTGGGCTTCTTATTGCGGTGGCTTCTCTTTTTGCAGAGCATGGGCCCTAGAGTACGCGGGCTTCAGTAGTTGTGGCACATGGGCTCAGTAGTTGTGGCACACGGGCTTAGTTGCTCTGCGGCATGTGGGATCTTCCCAGACCAGGGCTCAAACCCATATCCCCTACATTGGCAGGCAGAGTCTTAACCACTGCACCACCAGGAAAGTCCCTACACATATTAATTATTATATGACAGAGTGAATTTGATGTTTGTTGGCAGGTTGAGTAGAATTTAAGTCAGTATTAGAGAACTGCTCATAGATTCACAGAACTAAGTGTAAGAGGAGGAAGGTCAAGGTAATTCACCCATGAAAGAAAAGAAGTTTCTAATATGGAAGATAATAAAAACAGCAAACTTTACCAGTACTGGCAGAGAAATATGAACCACTCACAAAGTGCTGTTATAATAAAAATAGGCATAAACAGAAATCTAGAATTTATGAATGGACAGTTAAATCTTCCACCAGGGTTAGATTTTTTTAAACTTGCTGTTCTGTCTTTTCTCCTTACAAATCAATGTATAATTCACTGCACAACGACAAATCTTTCTGAGATGAGTCTTTTCCAACCTTGGGCTTTTTATGTAAGGCTGGTATGGGGAATCACCCTTAAGATCCTTAGGGAGATTTTTGTCTGACTGAATGCTCTGAAGCAGCACCATCTTAGATTCTTCTGAGATCTTAGCAACTAATTGTATAGAACCACCCACATGCATTTGACTTTTATTCTGAAGCCCTTTCTTAATCTGAGAATTTTGGAGAGGCTGGGTGTAAGAAACAGTTTTATAATTGAACTTAGCAAGTTTTAGTTCCTTTACATTTAACAGTTCTTCTTTGAGCTGTTGTCTCTCCTTTACATTTTACTATGAGCAGCAAGAAGACACCAAGCAGCAGTTTCAACACTGTGTAGAAATATCCTTAGTCAGAACATTCATTTCATTGAGTACGTTTTCTACTTCCCATGTTAACCACAGGTGATACTGTTGCTAAACCTTCTGCTACTCCATAACAATGGTGCCTTTTCCTCTAGTTTCCAATAACATTTTTCTCACTTTTCTTTAAGCTTTAACTGATAGCCTCTTTGAAGGACACAACACTTCGGCTAACAGTTCTGAAAGCTGAGGCAGATCCTGAAGGCATTTGCAACTGGAGGCTGTCAGCTAACTGTATTCCCTGCTGCTGATCCTCTCTTGAAAGGGGATTTGAGCAGTGCACCTCCGTGGCCACCACATGTAACACTCATGCCAAGCCATGTTCTACCAGTTTTTCCAATCTTGTCTCCTAACATTGCCTGCATCTCACTCTATACTTTTGCTACAACAACTTGTACTACCTCAGTATGCCTTAAAATCACACAAAATCATGACATATTGCAGGCTGAGTTAGTTGCCTCACAGCACCCTATAATAATACTTATAATAATATAAATACTTTTGGGCTTCCCTGGTGGTGCAGTGGTTGAGAGTCCACCTGCCGATGCAGGGAACACGGGTTCGTGCCCCGGTCCGGGAGGATCCCACATGCCGTGGAGCGGCTGGGCCCGTGAGCCATGGCCGCTGAGCCTGCGCGTCCGGAACCTGTGCTCCGCAACAGGAGAGGCCACAACAGTGAGAGGCCCGAGTACCCCCCCCAAAAAAAAAAAAAAAAATATATATATATATATATATATATATATACACACTTTCATGGCACCCTAGAAATTTATCACTGTATTTATGTCATTCTTTGGTACTTGGATTCAAATCTCGACTCTGACATTGCTTAGCTAAATGACTTCGGTCAAGTTACTTGGTTTCTCTGTGTCTCAGCTTCTTCATCTTTACAATGGGGAAATAATATTCTTTTCATAGAATTGTTGGGATTAAATCAGTTAATACAGGTTAAGTGCTTAGAACAGAGCCTAGTACAGAGTAAATGTTCCATAACTGTTAGCTATAATCATTAATGATCTGAACTGACAAGATGTATTGATTTAGGTGGCTGGAGTGCAGAGCAAAACTGACAGAGAGGTGACTCTGATCCTTCAAAGCACTTATGTTTTTAGGGCCACAGTGTAGAAATGCCATCCCACGAGGCTGTGATGTAAACAGAAGTCATCAGGAAAACCTTTATCAACCTTTTCCTCCCTTCTGGTCTAGGCCTGCAGGACAACCCATGGTTCTGTGACTGTCACATTTCCAAAATAATGGCATTGTCAAAAGTTGCTGACCCTGTGGTAGTACTTCTTGATCCACTGATGGTTTGTAGTGAACCGGAACGCCTCACAGGGATTTCGTTTCAGCGGGCTGAGCTGGAGCAGTGTCTGAAGCCATCAGTGATGACCTCGGCCACCCAGATCATGTCTGCTCTGGGCAGTAATGTTCTGCTGCGGTGTGATACCACTGGCTACCCTACCCCGCAGCTCACCTGGACCAGACCAGACAGCTCGCCAGCTAATTATACAGGTATCTTCTTAATTCAGGCCTTTGAAACAAGGAGTTTACAAATGACTGAACTTAATCTTATGTTTTTGTATGATTTGAGATTGGCTGGTTATTTCTAATAAAATATGCTAAGATTGTTGAATGGAAGAAATTTGAAAAGTATACTTTATTGATTAATATTTTCCTCAGTTTGTCTGATTAACTATGTAGATGAAATTAGACAATCTGATTTCTTTCTTAGATGGAAAACAACATGACGCAGTGGATGGATGGTTGCAGATAAAGCCTTTGTCTTTATCTTTCCTCCATCATCTTGGATACTGCTCACTTTAAAATGTATAACAATTACAATTTCCTTAAGGGAATTTCAAACAAGTTTCTTATTTTTGAATGATTATTCAAATAATAAATTACATAGGAACTTTATTATGAGGCAAAAAGTGTAATTTTTAAAAATATCGATTACACAGGTTTTTAGATCCTACTATGACCAAATCAGTGCTTTGGCCTTAGTTTCAATAGTGATATTCTGATGAGTAAAGGGATATATTTTTTAAATTCTTCCAAATTAAATTTAAATTGAGGCTGAAATAATGAAACCTGATAGAATTAAAAACAAAAGTCAAGGCCTAAGCCCACAATTTAAGGCAGTGAGTTAAATTTGAAGCTATTGAAATACCACTCTGTGCATATTATTATTCTTCAGAAAGCTTCAGAAATCAAGACAGAAAGGAAATATGTTCAGATTTTAGTGTTTAGGAAATTAAAATTCCAAATTTGCAAACACTATGTATTATTCCATAAATAAAAACCTCATTGTTCACTTGTTTATCTAAATTAAATATACTGTGAAAGCTAAGAATAGAAATTATGACTCCTCCATGCCAGAAAATGGTCCACTATGCCTTCTGACTATGTGGATAGTTAACACTTTATTACAATGAAAAAGTATTTTGAGAAATATTTAAGTAAGGTCTTGTGATAAACATTTTACAGAATCACAGTGGGTTAAAATTGGAAGGGATATTTGAAATCACTTTGTCTTATCCCCTTATTTTAAAAATGTGTAAACAGAGGCCTAAAGACACTAATTGGCTTGTCTAGAATCACATACTACTTAGTAAACAAAAGTTTACTAAGGCCAAAGTTTCTTAATTCTCAGCCCCATGTCTTTTTAAAATACTATTTCCCATAGAAACTTCATGGCACCCAGAATGTCCTACACTTCCATATAAACCATTTACAGAACCATTATCTGCAATCAGAGACTTACAGCGTGCCATTTCCCTCTTGGTTTATGTGAGAGGTACGCGTGTAGAACCAGAAATTGTTGCCTTTTGAGTTGGCATGTTGTGTGAATCTTTTCTTTCTTTTATCTCACAGATTATGCATTTTTCTTTCTTCCAGTAATTCAGGAATCTCCAGAGGAGGGAGTCAGATGGTCCATAATAAGCTTGACAGGCGTTTCTTACATGGATGCTGGGGATTACAAATGTAAGGCCAAAAATTTGGCTGGGATGTCAGAAGCTGTGGTTACTGTGACAGTGGTTGGTGTTGTCATGATCACCGTATCATCAGAAACTTCTGAAAGAAGAACTGGGGATCACCCTGAGCAAGAGGTCCAGCTGGGATCTAGAACATCTGCAACTCTACCTGGTTCATCATCGTCTCCCTGGCCTTATTCCTCCTCTTCTTCCTTCCCAGCTTCTTCCACTTTTCTTCCTACTTCTACTGCATCGCCTCCCTCCACTGCTTCCTTCTCCTTATCTCCTTTCTTCTCCTCCATTGTTTCTTCAGCCACAACTCCAAGCACTAGAATATCTACAAGCACTACCATGGCCAGCCGTCAGTCACTCCACCCAGATGGGAAAAGAAATGTCAAGGTGGAGATGGGTAGCGGTAAGCTTCCCCCAGCTAGTGCAAGTAAAAGAGAAGAGTTGGCATTGTTGGATCAAGCCCTGCCGATGGAAACGAATGCCACAATAGAAAATCTCCAGGTAGTCAGCGAAACCGAAGAAAGCGTGATCTTGATGTGGAACACCATTAACACCACGCAGAATTTGGAAGTGACTGTGTTGTATTCCAAGTATGGTGAGAAGGACCTGCTACTGCTTAATGCAGACTCCAGCAAGAACCAAGTCACCATAAGTGGCTTGTTGCCTGGTTGGCAATATATAGCATGTGTCTGTCCAAAAGGAATGCCTCCCCAGAAAGACCAATGTATCACCTTTTCTACTGACAGAGTTGAAGAAGAAGGTGATTCTCAAGGGTCTTTCCTTATGGTGGTGAGTGGTGCTGCCTGTGTTGTTGTCTTGCCATTGATTTTTTTCCTGTTGTACAAAGTTTGCAAACTTCAGTGTGAGTCAGACTCCCTCTGGGAAGATGATTTGGCGAAAGAGACTTATATCCAATTTGAAACGCTGTCCCCCAGGTCTCAAAGTGTAGGGGAACTTTGGACGCGAAGGCCCAGAGACGATTCAGAAAAATTGCTGCTTTGCTCTAAGTCAAGTGTGGAATCTCATGACTTTTAAAAGTGAGGGTTCTAGAGCAGAGTATTATTGCTAAGGTTTTACAGCTCAGGCAAATGTGAGCTCCACAAAATTTCTTTCACAAAATTAAGGATCTAAGGGTATATAGTTGACCCTCTGTTTGGAAGACTTTTGGACACTTTCATATCCTTCATGAAAATCACAAATGGAGTGTTTTAAGTGTGCTTTAAGAAAATCATGAGACTTCTGAACTGAAAAGACAAATAAGTTTGATTTTTGTTGTGGAGAAAATGTCCACAGAAATAATTTTCAAGGTAGTGCTAAGTAAGTTAACAATATATTTTAGGATAATGTTTTAGTTCTTAAAAATAAATTTATGTGAAAATAGTCATAAAAAGTAAACTCTGAATTTTAAAAAGATAGTTTTTTAGGCAGTAAAGAAAGTTTAGTATAATGAGCTAAGCCTTGATGTTCACTCTTGTTCATAGTGCTTTACGGCATTTGCTGTGCACATTTGCTGCCATTGCCTTGTAGGTGAGAGCGGAATAGTACAGAATGTTGCATTCACTAAGGTTAAATGCAACCCCAAGGACAGGGAGAACTCTAGCTCTTGGTACCATTATGCATTGCAACACGGTATAGTGGTATTTATATTGCAAGGAAGAAAACATTTTTCCTTAGAAATATAGGTACTAGCAAAAATAAGTTTAAAAAGAGGATCATGGAATAGTAAGGCCATTTTGAAGATAGTAACTGTTGCATTCTAATACATCTGCTAACAGACTGTATGGGGTCTTTTTAAAAAATGTGCTCATTTTAAAACAATCTCTTTAATATTTTGTTATGTACTCTTCTTTTCCCCTTCCCTCTTTTCTTCTCTCCCTCCCTCCCCTTACTTCCTTCACTTCTTTTTTTTCCTTCTGCTTTGTCAGAAGATATTCAGGTAGCAAAGGACCACAGCTAAAGTGTTTATCTTTTGCCATGTTATATTTTGATTACCTGGATAGAGGGAAGAACTTTGAAAGTCTTTTAGATCCCAAAAGGATGTTTTAGGATTTTGAAAGAGCAAATTCAGTGGATTTATTTAGTCAAACTCTACGTTAAAAACATCAGGGAAATTGAATTGAAGTGGGTCACGTGATTAGATAGGAAAGGGGCTTCATAAATAAAATTTAGTTTTTTAAAAGAAATTTTTTTTCACCATATTTACTAAAGATTATATTCCCTTTACACTGAAGATTTTGGAGTGTAGAACAGATTTATACAGGTGTGTCAGGAGTCCTGAAATATGCTGAGAAGCAAGTTCTATATTTTATATGAGAAACAAATTGGCTTTAATTTGTTTGTACCACATTGTGGAAGTTATAACACAAGCAGCTGCAGAATGAAAAACTGCTCATTCCAAATGGCATTTAATTAAAAGAAAAAGAGAATTCTAGTTTAGCCATAATCTGCGTATTAGAAGAAGACAAGCTTGGAGGGATGGCCTGCTCAGAACTCCCAAACTTCCCCTTCTTGTCTCCTTTCCTTTCCTTTCCAGCCTCTTTGTCCTTGGTGCTTTTATCACTATGTGCATTGTCTAATGATCTAACAGTTTTTAATTCAGTATTCATTGTTAGGATTTTTTGTTTGAAAAATACCTTTTTTTTAAAATTTTTAAAAAATTTTTTTGTGGTACGCGGGCCTCTCACTGCTGTGGCCTCTCCCGTTGTGGAGCACAGGCTCCGGACGCGCAGGCTCAGCGGCCATGGCTCACGGGCCTAGCCGCTCCGTGGCACGTGGGACCCTTCTGGACCGGGGCACGAACCCGTGTCCCCTGCATCGGCAGGCGGACGCTCAACCACTGTGCCACCAGGGAAGCCCGAAAAATACCTTTTAAAGACAGTTTTGTGTTTAACTTCAACTTATGTTAGATAATTTATTTTAAATTTAATGATTACAAAAATGTGCATTTCTTTACTCTAAAGACATCATGGAATTTCATTGCCATATTTAAAAGGCTCATATAAACAGACTGCCAAAATACTACCCCATTAGAAATAGTGTGGGAGAATGTTACAGACTACTGAGCCAAAAGACATCCAAATTGTACAAAGGCAGGTTATTTGTCAAGAAAGGAGACTTGGACCATCCTAATGAGATAAATTACTGACTGCTCTCATAATTAAAGTCAAGTGAAGCCTGGACTTAATTTTGCCAAGTGAAGAAAAGGTAATTGGTGGTGTGAAGGGGATAGAAACAGCAGGAGAAAGCACCTTTGTCGTCCTCAACTTGGACTTGGCACACGAGGTGAATTGCAAGTAATTTGTTACTCATAGTAAGATAAATTAAATTATAAATCATCTACTTTCTAAAAATACATACGTTTGAACGTAGTCAAGGTTATCCTGATGATATCATTGCTCTTATGTTCTTACAGTATGCTTCCTTGAGTGGGAGAGAAAGGTTGACGTTATAGCAAGTGGCATGGAATTCCACATAAGCAACAGCCCGTTTATCAATGTCACCATATGCATTGTGAAGAGCACTCATAAATGATAGATAGCAATATATGTGGTAATTAAATATGATTACAATATTTTACTTTCAGACAAAATATATCTGAGGTTGTAAAACTCAGGATACATGGTGAGGGTGTGTCACATGTGAGGCTATCATCAGTGATGTGCTATGACATAAAAGATGTTGAGAACTCCAAGCAAATAGTTTATAATGGCCAGAAAAGCAAACCCTGAATAGAGTCAGACAGGTGCCTTGGGAAACTTTTGCAAAAAGTTCAAAGAAAAAAAATTTTGACCCAGGGACTTGAGTCTCAGAAAGGGATTATGGCTAACAAAGAGAGATTTAAACACACACACACACACACACACACACACACACACACAAACTGCTGAATAATTATGAAATAATTCTAATAAAATGGAAGAAAGCTTAGGAAAGCTGAATGGCTATTTAGTAATCTCAAATTTCAAATGATATATGTAAAAGGTATAAAGAAGGAAGAGTGGCCAAGGATGAGCATAGAAATTAGCAAATTTATTATAAAAGTGTCATAAATTAAGTCCCCAAATAAATCAAGGCCAAAAAAATGGTAAATTTGACCAGAAGGAACTATAAGCCTTGTTTTTTTTTAGTCAAAAATAACAAGGAAATAATAAGCGTACTGCTTAGAGATGATAACAGAAGGTATATCAGAGAAGTAGCAGAATCATTTAACTCCTGTTTTTCCTTCTCTCTTTCCCATCCCTTTCTTTCCCTCTTTCCTTCCCTTTTCTAGATGGGTTTTTAAGCTGAATATGGAGAACAAATTATGAGAAGTGGGAATTTCAGCCCAAGATAGATAAGGGATTAGTAAACTAACTCCAAGGTATTTAAAATGAGACCAGATATATTAGGTACCAGGGTGGTAACAGAATTTTCAGCCATAATCTCAGAGCTACTGTTTTTGAAAAGTATTTGAAAAGTCATGACAAATAGGAGAAATACTGCAAGACCACAGATGGGTAAGTTTTATCTTTATTTTTAAAGAGGGGACTAGGGTGGATTCTGGAAATTATAGACAACTTGATTCATGTTTACAGATTTGACAATAGGTTGTTAAAAGGCTTGTTTTTGAGCATGCAGAAATGAATGTTATGGTCATTAGGAGCCAACAAATGTCAACCTAGGAAAAGGTTTGATAAACTAAAATGGTTTATTTTTAGGTTACTAAGCTGATAGATAAAGGACTGCTTGAAAATCGAATAGCAGCTTGTTACTGGTGTTTGTTTTGACTTGTTGGAGTAATATAGGTTGCCTCCTCTCAATAATGTCTAGAAATGGCTTTATATATTACGAAAAATTCTCTAGTAGAATGCCCTTACCCTATTCAATTCAGTATTTTTATAAGTGACTGGATGAACATAGGCTTCTCGACTCTGCAGAGGACATGAAAATAAACAGGGTATCTTATTTTGGTGCTTCTCAAACTTTTCCTTGGAATATTCCTAATTGAAGGGGAAAGTAAAACTGTATGGCTGGAGAGACCAGGGCAATTGTCCTAAGTGTCTGGCAGAAGAGAGATATTTCTGTGAATTATTCTGTCTTAATTAAAACCCATGTGAATTTGCATTCTATGGCATAATTTTTTAAAATATAAAATAACTCTCCCTCTCTCATTTCTTTAGGGAAAATTGACATTTCTGTGCCTTTGAACATCTTGGTACAGAGTACCCCAGAGATACTCTCCTTATCTTCACCCATGTCAGTTATAAAAACCAGATAGAATAGGGTAAAGGACATATTTGAGGATATTTGAATTTGCATATAAGAACTGAATTATATTTTAAAAAATAGGGTGAAGGACAGAGACCTGTGGCTTTCTATTAGAGACTATTTCATGTAGTATGAAACCATCAGTGAACATATTTATGTGATAGGTGAAGGAACCAAATCTTGAAAATTATCTTAATAAGATGGCATATTAAAGCTAACAGGGATAAATGAAGATTTTGTGTTTGGATTAGAATAAATATGGGCATTCAAGTAAAAAAAAAATCTGTGACTTTACTTGATTACAATCATTCTATGAACCAATAGAGTTATGTACAGTAATTGCTAAAAATGCTAGTGTTAAGTTACTTCAATATAAGTAATAGATCAAGGAAGGTAAGAGTTCTGCTGTATTCTACATTAACAGACCATTTCTACAGGATCAGGTTTAATTTTGGATGCCAAATTTAAATAATTATGGACCTTGATAACAACTATGGACTATCCATAGGAAGGTACCTAAGATCACCAAGCATCTGGAAATTTTATCATGCAAGAAAGCGTTAAGGACTGGAGCAGGCTGTGGGGAGACCAGACTAGCTTAGTGCAGCACAAGGCACTAACTCTTTCCCTGGAGCACTATGCTTAGGAGCGGCTGCTTAGGTTGTTAAAATGGAGGCTACTGGGTTCTACAGGTAGAAATTCAAATTCAGCAGCCTGGGGCCTTGGAAACCGCAATTTGACACTCAACCCAGGGGAATGATGCAGGTGATGTAATGACTTTGAGAAACACTGTTCTATGCAATGGATACAGAAGCAATACTGCAATTACAAAGAAGCAGAGTGGCTCCACATTAAAAACAAACAACTTCTTTTTTTGCCAACAACCAGCGTTAGAAAACAGTGGAGTAAGACATGTTATTATAATATTACTCAGGATGTTCATGGATATTCCAGAAGTCAGGAATGATGCAAAGACACAGTGAAGGACATTGTGGACTAAAAGTTCAATCATTTGGACTATAGCAGAAAGAAATGAAAATTAATAAAATTGTATCTTTTGGTTTCTGTGGAAAGAGAATGCTAACATTTGTATTAAGTAGCCTCTTTTTGTTTAATGATAATAAAATTGATTTTGTATGTAAACATATGAGTCTTGGTTTGTTTAAATAGTGGAAAAATTAGGCTATAAACTATTGGATAAGTTTGTGTTGTCCTCTTTTTATACAATTAATTTCAACTAAGTGGTTGAATGAGGGAGTCATTATAATTTTTCTTCTCCTTGCTATAGGGTATAACACTGATGACTCATTCCTTAACTATTCAGGGGAAAAAAAACCCCAATGTTTTTTATGTATTATTTTGATATAATTTATATACACAGTTAAGTCCTTACAGAAAAGTAGCAATTTTCCTATCATTGCCATTATTTTAATATACCATTTATTAAGTGTGCTAGTTAGTTGTTTTTAAGGAATTTCCCAAGTGTTTAACATTGTGACAGTAGTAAGGAGTTAAATTCTTGAAGTATTGTAGTTACATAGGTTTCCATTGATGCTGAATTCCTTATCATATTCTCTGTGGTTCCTAGGAGCAAAGAAATAAGGGTAAGAGTACAGAAGAATTTTGAGAGAAAACATCTCAAAAAAGCAAGATAGCAAGTCTGGAGGATAATGGTGGCCACCTGTATCCTATTATCTTCATGCTTTCGTCCCTTCCCAAAGAACCTATTAGTTTAACAAAAAAATTTTAAAAACCACACATGACCACATTTTTAGCATTCATAGGAGATAGAGAATACCATGAACCTCACATTGCTTGTAAGAGAAATAAACATCAAATTCCAACAGATGTCTTGCCATTGCTGCAAGCCTGGGGGTAGGGAGAGTAAGAGAAGGAAGGCTTAAGAAAGAAAGAGGAGAGCTGAGAATACATGTGAAGCCGAGACAAAAATCACACCCAGAAAATAAAAGACAAACTAGTGCCAATATACTGACCTGAGGTTTGGGACTTGGTAGTTCATAGCTACAGGGAAGGGCCTTGAAAGTGAGTGGGACCAGAATTGGAAGCTTTGGAAAAGCATTGCTTCTAAGGGAGAAGGAGTCAGAAAAGTGTGGTACCCTTCAAAGATATGGCAATAAGAGAAAGGAAAGAAGCAAGAAGGGGGAAATTAAGGCAAATGCACTGACGTTCATCATTTAATACATTTAATTGTAGAACAAAGACTGAGACAAGAGTGGGTATATGGGTGGAAGGATAGTATGTGAGCATTGTACGTACTGACAGTAGAAATAATGCAACTAAAAAATGAGAGGAGAAGGAAGAGAAAAATAGAGTAGAAAAGATAATTGCCTGCTGTATAAGTAATATGTGGGAGTGAAAGGATACCATTTAAGAATTATAGACCAGATAGTAAAATGTTAAGTAGGAAGAAAAAGATTTGAAGGCATTTTGAAAGACCCTTTAAAACAAAAACAAAATGCATGCCTTCCTTAAAAACCAAGGGAAATTAAAAAAAAAAAAAAAAAAAAGGAAGCAAGCCACCAAATACAGAAAGATTAAAACTATTACTCTTTAAAGACAAAGAAAAACATCCTCAGGGCCTCCAGGCAAAAAGATCAAATTAGTTATAAGGTTAAGGAAATCAGGCTGCCATCAGACTTCTAAAAAGCCACATAAAAAACAAGGTACAGCAGAGGTGCATTTTCAGAAAATTCAGGGAAAGAAAATGCAAGCCAAAAGTTTTCTATACATTTATGCTGCCTTTTGAGGCTATAAGAGATAAAAAGCTATTTTCTCTTTTTCCTAAGAGGTGTAAACTTAGTGGTTTGAAATGTAGTGGTTTAAAGCATTATATTTTGCACATGATTTTGTGGGTGAGGAATTTGGAAAGAGCTCTACTGGGTAGTTTATTTCTGATTCTATGGTGTCAGCTGGGATGACTTGGTTGGAGGATACACTTCCAAGATGACTTCTCTACCCACGTATCCAGTGCCTTGGCAGGAACTGGGACATGGAAGGCTGGGTTTAACTGCACTCCCTTCCCTCCTCTGTAGTTTCAAGGCTCTGCACATGGTCTCTCTAGTTGAATCATCAGACTCCTATGTGGTGGTACAGGGACTCAAGAGACCAAAGCAGTAACTGATAGTCCTCATAAGATACATCCAGAGCAACATATTCTGTTGATCTAAGTAGTAATAGTCCAGTCCAGAATCAAGGAGGAAGGTAAACAGACCCCACGTCTCAGTGGAAGTATGTAAAAAATGTATGGCCATCCTCAATCCACCAAGTAGAACCTCCCACTAAGAAATTTTAAAAAGATCTTTCATTAGTTAACGCTTGTGTGAAAGCTAAAATCTAAGCATAAATTTCAGAATTTCTGCCCTGCATCGGCAGGTGGACTCTCAACCACTGCGCCACCAGGGAAGCCCAAAATCCTGTTTTTTTAATCAACAAAAGAGATGAACTACTAACTAATTTTAAAAAGGGAAAAGGCACAAATATACAGCATGAAATGACAAGAGAGAAATAACTATTGCTCACAGAAAATTTTAAAAAGCCATGAAGGACTACTTTGCATAACTGTATGTGTGTGAAGAAATTAGAAAACCTAGATGAAATGCATAGGAAAATACAATTTACCACAATGGCCCCAAGTGTTGATAGAAACATAAGCAGTGCAGTTATAACAGAATTAAAGGAAGTTATTAAGAAACTATCCTGCAAAAGTCATTAGGCTCAGATGATATAGTGGAATCCTGCAAAAGAGACCAGATAGTCTTAGTGCTACTTAAATTGCTCCAGAGAAAACGAAGGAAAACTTCCAAATTCTTCTTACAAAGGGAGTATAACACTAATTTCTAAATATGATATAGTTTAAAACGGAGAAAATTCCAGATAAATATCATTTATGAATATTGATGCAAAAAATCCAAAATAAAATTTTAGTTAACAGACTTCAATACCACATTAAGAAAACATCATGACCGGGCTTCCCTGGTGGCGCAGTGGTTGAGAGTCCGCCTGCCGATGCAGGGCACACGGGTTTGTGCCCCGGTCCGGGAAGATCCCACATGCCGCGGAGCGGCTGGGCCTGTGAGCCATGGCTGCTGAGCCTGCGCGTCTGGAGCCTGCGCTCCGCAACGGGAGAGGTCACAACAGTGAGAGACCTGCGCAAAAAAACCCAAAAAAGGGAGGTATTAACCAACTCAATTAGACAAGAGAAAACAAAGGTATAAAAACTGGAACAGAAAAATAATTAAAACTAACTCTGTTTGAGGGTGACATAATAGTAATGCTAGAAAACCTGGAGAATTAGTGATAAAAACAACTCAATAAAAGAAATCAGCAAGGTGGCAAGGTTAATAAAATTAACACACCAAACTTAATAACTTTCATATAAGCAAATAATAACTACTAGAAGATATTTTGGAAAAGAAAACCCTGTTTACGATAGCAAGAAATCTAAAATACTTAGAAATAAATGAAATGTGAAATATTTAAATAAGGAAAAAAATCACTCCTGAAAAATATAAAACTAAATTCAAACAGAGAGAAAGACAGTCTTTAATCTTGATTAGATGGTTCCAACATCATCAAAATATAATTTCTCTCAAAGTTAATTTATAAATTTAATATCCCAATAAAGATTAGCAGATACAAACTACTATATAAAAAATAGAAAAACAACAAGGTCCTACTGTATAGCACTGGGAATTATATTCAATATCCTATAGTAAACCATAATGGAAAAGAATATAAATAAGTATAATTGAATCACTTTGCTATATACCTGAAACTAACACAATGTTGTAAATCAACTATACTTCAATTTTTAAAAAAATCCCAATAAAAATGCCAGTAAACTCTTTTTTATTTTTTCTGGAGCTAGACAGCTAGTTAGAAAGAAAGGGAAATAATAAAACATACATACATATATCTGCTTACTCTTGCAAAAGGAAACATAGGAAGGTTTAACCAGAAAGCAGTGAAATAGATTGCCTAAAGGGGTGTGGAGGTGGAAGGCAAGAGGGAAGAGGAGATTAATGTGGAGAAAATAGGGGAAAGAGGACACTTCTCTGAGTAAGCCTTTTTTTTAAAAAAATTAATTAATTAATTAATTAATTTATGGCTGCATTGGATCTTCGTTGCTGCACGTGGGCTTTCTTTTTAGTTGCTGTGAGCGGGGGCTACTCTGTTGCAGTGCACGGGCTTCTCACTGCGGTGGCTTCTTCTGTTGCAGAGCATGGGCTGTAGATGCATGGGCTTCAGTAGTTGTGGCTCACGGGCTCAGTAGTGGTGGCTCGTGGGCTCTAGAGCGCAGGCTCAGTAGTTGTGGCTCACGGGCTTAGTTGCTCTGCGGCACGTGGGATCTTCCCGGACAAGGGCTCGAACCGGTGTCCGCTGCATTGCTCGGCGGATTCTCAACCACTGAGCCACCAGTGATGCCCGACTATGCCTTTTTGTATAGTTTTTTTTTTTTTCCTTTTGGAAGCATATTAATGTTCTACATATTCAAAAATTAAGATGAAAACCTCAAGTATGGGAAAATAAAACTAAATGTAAGCAAAAACAAATCCCAACCATTTCTAATATATAACCTATCCACATTGAAGGGGAGAAGGAAGAAGTAATCCAAATAATTTGTTCTTGTTTTTAATTAAAATTTTTATTTTGAGATCATTGTAGATCTACATGCAGTTGTAATTGGGGAAGGGTGGGGATACCTCATTACAGCCCAGCAAGGGTGAAAGTCTAGGATCCCCAGTTGGCTTTTGCTGGCATGGGGTGGGGTTGGGACCCAGGTTTTTCTGTGATATTTGGTTAGAGTAGAGCAGTTAGTTATTGTCCAAAAGATTTCCGTCTTGCTAGGCTACGATTTGGCTAGAGAGAACAGGCTTTTGTTGTTTTGTGTTTATCTATGCCTATTGAAATTTCTGGATTGCTAGCTCCTTCAGTTCCAAGTGTGGGATACAGGAAGCAAAAAGAAAACCCAGGGAATTCACCGTCACGTCGTTCCTCAGATGTTGAGGTCCCTGGCTGGTCTGCCTTCTCTCCACCTTTCAGTCTTCTTATGTTTGTTTTATATATAAAGTCCAGGGTTTTTAGTTGTACTGAACAGAAGAAATAAAGAAAAGTATGTTTATCCTATCTTACTAGAAGTGGAAGTTTTCCTCAAATATCTTTTGAATACAGTCCTTTACTATATACTCTCAGTCTAGGGGGAGAAATTAACCCACAAATGAAGCTTGAACTCTTTTTTTTTTTCTTCTAGATTTGTTTTTTGTAGTATTATAGGTGTAGCAATTCTAAAATTATTTCTTATGCGTTGTAGGAATAGATAAATGAGTGAATGTATTGATATTCTTGGAAACCAGGATTTTTACTGTGCAGGAAGATACAAATATGGGATAGGGAAAGGCAAGGAAAAAACTTTGTGGGGTAGATTGGAATTTGGAATTGAAGGTATGAACTATTTCGTATCTGTCTATCTGTCTGTCCATCTGTCTATCTATCTATCTTTATCATCTATCTATGTACATATGTTTTTCCTCTCTTAGCTCTACCTTTTGAACAGCTAGAAGCAATTACACTCCAATAGTAATGAGCACACCTAGCACCCAAATCTTACCTTCTAAATACCATGCCACACTAAGAGGAACCCAAGTTTCCTTGGAGAAATAGCTGATTTCAAGACTGTGATGGGGAAGGTAACATTTTCTTGTGCCAGAATATAAGGAAGTGCTCAAAAAAAAAAAAAATGATAGGGCAATGAATCCAGCTTGAAGGTTCTCCTTCTGGCTCAATCTGGGAAAATTTAAACAAAAATAAATAAAGACAGTAATAGTTTATAACTCACTGAATAAAATAGAAATCCATGAGTCATTACTGATAATATATAGTAGATGGTAGGTAGGTAGGTAAGTAGGTAGATAGATATATAGATAGGTAGACAGACAGGTAGACAGACAGATATGAAATGAAAGCCCTTCCTTATAGCAGAAAGCTGATTGATAAATCAAGAGTCACCATTTTGTAATCATTAAAGATTGGTTTGGGTGAGAATTATCAATAAATGATAAATCCAGGTAAAAAATTTGAGAAGGATCAGGATATTTGCATGGTCTCTAAATGTCTCCCCACAGATTGCTCACTGCTGCAATGGGAAACAATGGTTACTGTACCGTGGATGAGCAGAACAATCCTTTGACTGGATAGCAAAATGAACATCACTGATGGGAGACAACAGACATAACCTGCCTCAATATGTCATTTCCTGAGAAGGACACAATATCCCTTACTTAGTGTTCTGGCTGGGGATACAATAGAATGAATCTAATCATGAGAAAACAGCAGATAAACCCAAACTGAGGAACATTCTCAAAAATAACTGGCCTGTATTCTTTAAAAGTATGTCATTAAAGATAGAGTAAGAATTGTTCCAGATTAAATGAGAACAAAGACTAAATAACAACTAAATGCAATATGTTATCCTGGACTGGATCCTGGACTCTGAAGAGAAAAACAGTATAAAGGACATTATTGAGATAATTGATGAAATTGGGATAAGGATGATTGATAAGGTAAAAGTATAATATTAAATTCTTTGAGTTTAATAGCTGTACTGAGATTATATAAGAGACAAAAGTCAATATTTGTGTTCTTAGAAGATGCATATATACTACTGAAGAGTAAAGAGGTGTGATGTATTATGATACATGCAGCCCAAACTTCAATATGTATTTGGAAAGAACAAGAGATTGGTAATGCAAATGTGGCAAAATGTCAGCAACTGGTGAATGTGGATAAAGCACATTTTGGAGTTCATCTGCAACCTTTTTGTAAGTTTGACATTGTTTCAAAGTAAAAAAGGGAAAAAAAAATACAGGCCAGTAGGTCAAAGATTAGAATGAAGGTAGGAAATAGAAACCCAACTAAAGACCCACCTCTGAATTACAGATAGAAATCTGTTATGAAACTATTTTTTTCAGCTTGACAGAGTTTATGATTATCATCCTTTTTCATATGTCCAACCTGCATTGGAAAAAACACCAGAACTTCAATGAACATAAGTGATTAGATCAGGTTCCTCAGCTTGTTAAGGAAAGACTAACATTTAAGGAGAAGTAGTGAAAATTGAAAATTGACTCTGATGGGACTTCCATGGTGGTCCAGTGGGTGAGACTCCTCCGTGCTCCCAATGCAGGGGGCCTGGGTTCGATCCCTGGATGGGGAACTAGAGCCCTCAAGTATGCCGCAACTAAGAAGCCCTCATGCCGCAACTAAAAGATCCTGCATACCGCAATGAAGATGCTATGTGCCACAACTAAGACCCAGCGCAGCCAAAATAAATAAATAAATATTTTTTAAAAAGAAAATTGTCTCTGATATTAATGCAATTAAGATGCATCTCTAGACAGAATCGAACGGTTCATGTGTATTATTAGAATATGACTGCTTTGGGCAGGCATTTTTGGTATTTGTTTAAACATGATCTTTGCCATATGTCCAAACACACCATATCTATAGCCAGGGTCCAAACACAGCAGCTGATTCTCTTTCTTCTGGACAAATGGAGTAGTTTCCTTATCCCAGGGAAATACAAACTCAACATTCATCGAATTCTCTTTCCTTAGTAGTCCTTCACCTCCCTCCCCACACACCCCTGCCAATCCTGATATCATTTTACCCTTAGCAGAATCTTATTTCACTTTAGCAATTTGCACATTTGTAAAATTGGACACCTAGGGTTTTAGTTTTCAAAGCATTGCTCAAGGGGTGTATCCCAGCTTCTTGGCTTCTTTAAACATGCGGGTGCATCTGTGTGTTTGTGCTTATGTGCGCGCGTGACAATCTACTCCTGGATAAACTGGCCTTCTGGTACTGTCTTGGAATTCAAATAAAGTTCTTGATGTATGGCTACAAGTTTCTTCACTGTGGTCATGTTTTAGGAGCCAAACTCTGAGAAGGAAACAACTATGTCAGTCCATTTTCCAGGTGTTTAATATGTGTTATGATGATCAAGGAAATTCTTCTGGAGAATAGTTTTATGATTTTGATATCCACTAATATATTTAATAAGTGTGAGCTAGATTATTATCTCTTTACTCAATGGCAGTAAACAAAATCCTTAGAAAGGATAATAAAATATGCACATGTAATAATACTGAGGAGAGGAGGGGCGTGATGTATTATGATGTATGCAACCTATTCTTCAATATGTATTTCGAGAGAGCAAGAGATTAATGACGCACATGCAGCAAAATGTTAACAACTGGTGAATCTGGATAAAGGATATTTTGGAGTTATTTTCCCACCAAGAGAATCAAGGTCTCCTTACAGTCCTGTAAGTGGTCAAATATTTCTTTATTATTTCAATTTGAATTAATTTTTTCCTTGCTGAGATTGAACATCTGCTTTTATATTTTGGTTGTTTATGTTTCTTTTGTGAATAGCTTATTTTTGGACTTTTCACATTTTTCTGATGTGGACTGGTGGTCTTTGCCTTTTTAATTTATAAGAATATTTAAATATTAAGGATATTAATTGTACCTCTGCTACATATATCACAAATATTCTTCCCTTGCTTTTTATATGTATTTTAGCTTTATTTATGGTGTTTTTCATAGAGAGGTTTGTTGTATAGTTAAATCAGTCATGTTCACACTTACATATTGCTTAAAAAGGCCCTCCCATCCCCAAATTGCATATATATTCTCCAAATGTTCTCCTGCACTTATTACAGTTGTATTTTACTTTGAAGTTTTTAACTTATATGCAATTTTAATGTATGTATGATGTGAAGTGGAGAGCAGATATGATACAAACTATCAATGAGTTAAAATTAACTTAGTTTTGAAAATTTTAAGAATATTTCTTGAAACTTTACAATAAGAGATCAGATTATATATATATTTGAAATATATTTATAATAAAAATTAGGAAAAAAGAATATAATTGGAAAACAAAAAATAAACTTTGTTTCTGGCTATCTCTAATCTACATTGGGGGACAAGTGTACCAGAGATGTCTTGCCATTGAGGTGAAAGACATTCTATACATTCTAAGCACTATTGGAGGTGGGGGGCGGGGGGCGTGTGATGCTTTTTCCCTAGAGCAGAGTTCCCAACCTTGAATGCACATTGGAATCACCTGCTTTTAAATGCACTGATACCAGACCCCAGAGATTTTGATTTCCCTGGTCTGGGCCTACATATTTGGGATTTTAAAAGCTCCCCAGGTGATACACAATGCACAGCTGAGGTTAGAGCTTCTTCTTCTTTTTTTTTTTTTTTTTTTTTTTTTTGCGGTACGCGTGCCTCTCGCTGTTGTGGCCTCTCGCGTTGCACAGGCTCCGGACGCGCAGTCTCAGCGGCCATGGCTCACGGGCCCAGCCACTCCGCGGGATGTGGGATCTTCCCGGACCGGGGCACGAACCCGCGTTCCCTAAATCGGCAGGCGGACTCTCAACCACTGCGCCACCACGGAAGCCCGGTTAGAGCTTCTTAATGATGCCTAACTGATATTATTTGCTAAAAGGTTAGCCATGATTCAAGTAAAGTTATGTCTCTAAAGTTTAGTTCTAAAGGCTTCACGTATCTGGGCTATAATCAGTTCAGATTATACAATCAGTTTAGATTACAGCCCAGAGGAATCACTAGGACTTGGCATTGGGTTGGATACAATCTTCATTTCCTTCTAGGTGCATCACGTAGACAATGGATTTTAGAAATCTGAAAAAGTGATGTGCTAAAAAGTTTTCAGAATAATTTCCCACAAGAGAGGGAATTTACTTTAGAAATTATCAATTTACCTTAGAAGTGTAACTATAGAAGCTTACCTTAGAAATATAACTTTCTACTACGATTTCGTTGCAGATTCAAAATCAGAGATATTTGTGAGAGCTTTGTAAAGCAAAACTTTGGCACAAATGTGGTCATTAAAAAAAACATTTATTTATTTGGTTGCGCTGGGTGTTGGTTGGGCATTAGTTATGGCAGGTGGGCTCCTTAGTTGTGGCAGGTGGGCCTTTAGTTGTGGCATTCATGTAGGATCTAGTTCCCTGACCAGGGATCGAACCCCGGCCCCCTGCATTGGGAGCTTGGAGTCTTATCCACTGTGCCACCAGGGAAGTTGCAGATGTGGTCATTTTTCATTTTCCTTTTTATAAAGTAATATGCTAATTGTGGATTTTAGAGTGATTTTTATTTTCTGTATTTGTAAGTAATGTTTTTACAATGAATACATACTACTTTTATCATCAGAAGACATACGTTATTTTTTAAATAAAATTTACATTTATATCATATGATTACGACTCTGTAAAAAAATATTCAGAAAGAATGCATTTGTTATATAAGTTGTTGTCTTATATAAGATGGTTATATGGTTAAATGATGGTTGGGACTTTGGGCAATTAATTTTTTCCCTCTTGCTGTTTTTTTCTATTTTCCAAGTTTTCTACAATAATCATGTATTACTTCTATAAAGGAAAAATAATATATATTTAAACTAATTAAAAATTCATAATAGGCTCATATAAATCAGCCAAATATTCTTAATAACTTTCATTTTGTAAAAGCAATACAGCCATTTAAGTAGCATTCTTTGAAAAGGGATTTTATTTTAAACATTTTATTTGATTTAAATTCTTTTTCTTCTTAATAATGGTTTCTCAAGGGGGGAGAATCTACTTTTCCATCTTGATATTTTTGTGCAAGGAGGTATTTTGGTGAGCTCTTTTGTTGTTGTTGTTGTTTTCTTTGTATTTTTTTCTCTCCCCCCTTCTTCAAGCCTTTTCTTCAAAGGAAGAGGAGCTGCTAACATGACTGGTGAAAGTCAGGCATCAGTTGGTCCAGGACCCAGACAGCAGCCTTATAAACCTGAGCACCTCCAACCCCCAGCCCAGCACACCTCGTGGATTGGTCGGGACCAGATGTCTTACATGGTGTCTGGTCTCATGTGATGCTCAGACCCAGGCTGGGACAGAAGACAGGTCTCCTTGTCTGCTCTGTGGGTGCCTGGCTGGCTGCTGAGGCAGGTTGTGGTCTTCTGCAAGCTCAGTTTCTTTGTGGATCCAGTTCTTTGTCTGGGTGGCTCCCAAGGCTAGAAGGGAGGAAGCATAAAGCCTCTTTTTGGCTTGAGTGCAACTGGTGTTTGCTAATCTACCTTCACCAGGACATCATGTATGCTGAGATTTACTGAGCCTCCAATAATAAGGCTGTCACTGTGATCTCCATGTAGGTGCCAGGGGTTTGTGTTTATGAGCTACTGGAGCAAAATCTGGACGGAGAGTAGAAGATGGAGCAGAGGAGGGGTAAATATTGGTACTCCCAGCCTCTCATACATTCTTCTAGAAGCATTTCATGCAGTGATATCCAGCAAACACTTATGGGGTGCCCACTATGTGTAAAACTCTTTAGAGCTGACAAAGTCCTCAAAGAGCTCACAAGTTTGCATAAGTGCCTTTGGGGGTGAGCGTATGTATGTGTCTGTTGTTCACACCCATGCCCAACTAATTACAGTGCAATGTGGTAAATGCTGGAAGAGATATTAGCAAAGAGCAATGAGAACAGAGAAGAGGAATTTGATTCCATTCCTTAGCTGATGTCAGACTTCCACTTTCAGTATGAGATTTAAGAACTGTGGTTGGCAGCGTCTTATAGAAGAAGTACCCAACAACGTTTCAAGAGATTTGGGTCTCAGCCTGTTCTACCACTATCTAGCTGGGACACCTTTTTTTTTCTATTGGCCTCATTTTCCTTATTTTGGTAACAGAGGATGTTGGAGTTGGCTCTCCATGATCCTTATGAAATGCTGTGATTTCTTCCTTTCAGTGGATGAACAATGGTAGTAACTGGTAGTCCCTTACACTGCCAATCACAGCACATACTATCTTTGAGCCAAAAGACACCTTAGAAGTCGTCTGGTACAACCCTCTTAATTTACAGAGAAGGAAGCTAGTACCCAGAAGGATAAGCATTTTATCCAAGGTCAGAGCCACTAATGGTACCCAGGTTTCCTCACTTTCATGCAGGTGAATTACCCGAAGCCAGATATTAAACTAGGAGAACAGAATTTGGTTAAGACTTGCTGGACTAAATGTCCGATAGAATTTGACTCAACATAATCAGCATAAAACAAATGCATGCAACCCAAGGGGATTTCAGGTGAGATACATTCCCTTAAGCAATCAACTGGATGTTCTTGACTCAAGGTAGTAAATGTGATTGGGGAAATAGCTGTGAATACCATTCTTTCTGTGCCCCAGAAATATCACCCTTCTCTGGCATGCGATTAACTGGGTGTTCAGTAACATTAAAAAAGCATGAAATAGATTGCTAGGTGCTGAACGTTTTCCTTTATTCATTTTAGAATAAATAGCATGTTTACAGGAAACTAAGTAAAAGGCCTATTATTGACTTTTGGTGAGCTCGGTGCTCTCAGACTCTTGATTTGTTTATTTTTATCAGTAACTTCCAGGTGAATGTTAGGTACAGAGTCAATAAGTGTGAATTGCTCCAAGCTGTGTAGCATGCTGGAAAAATAGGAACAGAGCCATCAAATGAAGTTCCACTTTTAAATGGATTAATTCTACCAAAGATCAACTTGTTCAAATAATAAGTGAATCCAGGCACTAAAGTCACCCCTATGCCCTCCGACTTTGCTCTCTGTCAGCCTCCTCCTTGTCACCATCCAAGAACAGCATGGACAGCTGTGATAGAAAACAGGGTGTGTCTCTGGCTATGGGACTCAGATGCCACACGCTAGATTCTCTCTCTCATCGTGGCATTTAAGGTTGAGATCCACACGCTGGCTTTTCTCCCTGGGCAGCTGGGAGGTTGCGCGGGGTCACAGGGCTTCTCACATGGGTGCATTGCTCCCCCTTCCCATTGGCCTCATTTCCTTCTAGGGTAGAAGTGATACATCTCCACTCCCCTTAAGTGTTCCTCAGAATTTTCCAAGTGATCAGGCAGGTTTTTACCTTAGATTGATGCTATATTTTGGGAATGACTTCCATGAGGGAAAGCCAAAACTATCAGGCCCATGGAAGATTTTGCTATTATTGGGTTTTTGGAACCTATTTGCCTATGCGTAGATTTTTGAGGCTCTCAAAAAAAGACACACAGAGCAAGATGTTTTCCTATTCTTTTTACTTTTAATCTGCTAGTCATCTATTTCTTCACTTGACAAAGATATACCGAGTGCCTGCTCTGTGCCGGGCACTATCTCTGTATTGACAAGATGTATGGCTGGTCATATGACTGGTAGGAGACTTGGAGTAGCTCCCTCTGAGATAACTTTAAATAAAAATAAGTCAGTCACCAAGCAGTAATAATTTTAGAATCATAATTTTAGAATCATAAAGGGAAATGGGAAATTTATAATATCCAGATACTATTCCTAGTTCAAGCTTTCTTAGTTATGTGATCATGACTTAATTAATGTCACTGATGTTTTCTTCAGAGTAAAGGAGTCCGTTGTCTTAGGAAGTAGAACCTGATTCCTGTATTACTGCAAGAACAACTCAAACTACACCAATCCCTTCAGATAAATGCCAAGCCCATTATAAATATATTGCAAATCCAGAAGACCCTATACACTTTTATACATGAATTATCATTGATCCATTAAGAATGATTCCTAAATTTTGATTTGATTCTATGCTTTTGGTACTCCTCTCAGTAAATGTGGGAAATAAAAAACTATGCTCTTCCCCACAAATGAAAAAAGTCTTCAATTTACAGCCCACAGCCCTGCCTTTGTCCTTTAATCCCTAGGCCAAAATAATCCATATTTGACTACCCTCCTGTGGGCTATGCTTCTTATTCTAAGTATTTATGTTTTTCTCAAAGAAGGGTGAATCATGAGACCAGCTGTTCTCATCGAAGACTCGGATGTGGGTAAAGATTACTGTATGTGTAATACTTGCTACGCATGAAACATTCCACATGGAAACTTGTTTTAGAAATTCATAACCACATTACACTATTACTTTAACATTTATTTGAAGAAAAGAGAATCATTTAACACTATTAAACAGACAAGCTTGATAGGAAGTAATGAAATGTCTCATCTTGAAGAAACACAGTGGAGGGCCAACTCCAAATATCCTTAGAAGGAATCTTGAAGGAAATGCTTTAGTAAATCTGTACATCTACATCAAAAAATAGACTGAAGGGGCTTCCCTGGTGGCGCAGTGGTTGAGAGTCCGCCTGCCGATGCAGGGGACACGGGTTCGTGCCCCGGTCCGGGAGGATCCCACATGCCGCGGAGCGGCTGGGCCCGTGAGCCATGGCCGCTGAGCCTGCGCGTCCGGGGCCTGTGCTACGCAACGGGAGAGGCCGCAACAGTGAGAGGCCCGCGTACCGCAAAAAAAAAAAAGACTGAAGGAAAACTAGGTTAGTAAGGTAGAAATATAAACATCATATAAAACAGTACTGATTAAGCTCACGTTTCTACCCACATATGCCTGTTTCAATAATTTTGTCAAGTAAACATCTAGTTTATTAAAAATTGTCAGAGAAAAACTGTAGCATTGAGGCTTTGTGTTTCTCTTCCAAAGCTGGAAATATATAATATGATGGATTGAAATTAATTTTCTAACAATGGGCAATATGGAGATTTGAAATTTTACACTAAGCATCCTTTGGAGAATTACTATATCTTAATTTAATCTCAATTTTTAAACAGAGCGTATGTTTTGGACTCCCAAACATTCTTGACATGAACTACCAAGACTAGATATATGATCCTTACCTAAGAAGTGTTGAATTCCAGATGGAATTTGGAGTAGTTTAAGTGTGGCGCCGCTGGAGGGAGGGAAACATTCTAAGGGAATTGCATTCTAAGTGTGGTTTTCCTTTTAATAAACAAGGCGGTCAGAAGGAGAGCCCTGTCAGAGGCTGCAGACCTGAGGGCAGGATTTTTAGGTTATAAAAGAACTGAACATAATGCTCTTCATCTGAAGTCAGTGGATGTTTTACTTAAGTCGCCTTTAAAATTACAGCTTTAAACAACACAATCTTAACTTTAAGATTATGGGGGGTTCCACCCGCGTAATGTCACTGCCTATTCAAATAAACTCTTTTCAATTTTTCTGTGTTTCTTACCTGTTATACAAAATAATAAATACTGTAATTGTACGATAGATCAGAGTTTGTCTTTTTTCTATTAATTTTGTGGTAAACACTTCCCTTTTAATGACTATATCACATTCTCATAATAATTTCTTAACTATTTCTGTTGTAAATGAAAACTGTTTCTAATTTTTGCTATCATGACTAACAATACCTATTTGTATGATTATAGCTTCTTTTTTTTTTAGTGAAGAGATTATTCCTTCAGAGAGAAATTGCCAGGAGTGAGATTACATGGTCAACGCCTATGAATATTTTTACAGCTCTGAAATGTGTTGCCAAATGGCTTGCCAGCAAGGTTGCATCAAATGCGAGGTGGCTCCTAAAGGTCAGACTTATTTTACTACCAGATCAACATATGTGTAATATTAAACTGACCATTTACCAACTGGGGGGAAACTAAGCATATCATTTCTCAACATAACCAAGAGTATAATCTAGGAATCATGCCAAAGTCTGTAATACTGTGAATGGGCTAGGTTATTAAAAACTTCAGTTCTGTTCATTTTGGTCATAACTGTAGAGTAGATCCCCTGCTGGAAGTTACATTTTGGACAAGCTGTGCCCTAAGACCCAGGTGTGATGATCTCAATTCTTCTTTTTACAAGCTGTGGCCTAAGACCCAGGTATGATAATCTCAATTCTTCTTTTTGCCTTAGCACACATGGGAGAACTGAGGCTGTAACGTTTACTTGTATATACACATGGTAATCGCCTTCATTTGAGGGAATGAAGAATGAAGATTATAGCTGGTTCTCAAACTCTGTGGAAACAACATAAATTTCCTTTGAATAAAAAAGACAGTGAGATTCTGATGTATAGTTTTAAAATACTGCACATAAGAGGTTTCATCTGCACAATGTCAGAGTTGCATAATTTTGTTATTCTTGGTTTAGCAGATACATTTCATGAAAGGGTTAAAATGAACACATGAATGCACCCAGGGAAACTGGAACCACAGGTGACCTATGAGAGAATGGATCCTTTCCTTGACATAGATTTAATTCAGGTGAGCTGTCACAGGATCCAAGATTCAGTGTTTTAATTGCCCCAGCTAATTTAATTGGCTAAATTCCTTCCTCTCTTCTTTCTCCAATGTACTTAAAGTCTTTGTGTAGAAATTGGAATAACACCACCTTATTGGTTATTCCACAAACAAGATACTCACTTGCATTCATTCTTGGGGTTGTTTTCTTATAATCACATTTCACTTCCCTGTCTTGAGCACTGCTTCAAACTTCCGTGAAAATCCGGACATCTATTTATTTAATTTAATGGCTGCCTCTTTTTCTTATTATCTCCAGGAACAACTTTATGGATCACTGAAAAAGGCTACTTCATTTTCCAAACAACACAAATTATGGCAGCAGCCAGAGTGACTTTATTGGGTAGAATTTTAAACATGAGGAGACACCAAGGAAGTTGACAAAAAGAGAACAGAAGGTGGCTGTGGTAACCCATATTTTCCTGTTGATGCCCTGGTATCAGGAGCTGGCATGGGGGATGGGCACACTTCTTCACATTATTAGTGAAAAGAAAGAGGCCCTAGAGAGTAGTGGTTTAGGCATATACTCTAGAGTCAGACAGACATGGTGTCTGTGTCCATCTCCATCACTTAATAGCTCTGACACATTGGACAAGATCCTTAACTTCTCTAACCTCATAGTTACCTTCCATAAAATGGAGTTAATGTCTACTTTTCATAAGGACTAAATGGAAGCTTTTCTTCTTCATCTTATTCCTGATGATGGCTCCTGACTGATGGCAAGTAAAGATAGCTGATGTTTGAGAAAAAAAAAAAACATGATTTTGTATCATATTTTTAAGTTTACATCTGGTATTGTAAGCAAAACATTAGGCTTTAGGCTCAATGAAAAAAATACTCATATAGGAAATGTTTAGCAAGGTTGCAGGATACAAATTCCATATATAAAACTCAATTTTATCTCTATAAAAGAGCGATGAACAGCTAGAAAATAAAATCAGAGGACTATTCATTTGTAAGAGCATTCAAAAAACGTAAAATACAAATAAATTTAACAAAAGATGTGTAAAGCTCTACACTGAGAAGTCAAAAACATTGATGAGAGAAATTAAAGAAGACCTAAATAAATGGAGAAATATAGAATATTTGAGATTCGGAGGCTTAATATTGTAAAAATGTCAGTTCTTCCCCAATTTAACTATATATTCAGTGAATATATATGTGGAGAAAAATAAACTTCAACTCCAACCTCGTATAATATACAAATATTAATAAAGATGAATCACAAACCCCAACATAAAAGCTTAAACTCTAAAAGTGCCTAGAAAAAAATAACACATTGAAAGCTTGGAGTGGGCAATAATTTATTAGAGATAACATAGACAACAATATAACTGTAAAGGAAAAAAATGATAAATCGGACTTCATCAAAGCTAAAATTTTTTGCTCATCAAAAGATATTGTTAAGAAAATGAATAGATAAGGCATAGACTGGGAGAAAATATTTGTAATACATAGATCTGATGTACATATTTACATATTTGTAATACATAGATCAGATTTGTATCCAGAATATATGCAAAGAACTTCTACAAATCAATAAAAATATTTAAAACGCAATAAAGAAATGGGCAAAAGATGTGAATAGACATCTCACAAAAGAAGATACATGAATGATCAATTAACATCTGAAAAGATGGTCAACACCAATATTCATCAGGGAAAGGCAAATTAAAATTGCAATGTGATATTATGTTACACCTACTAAAATGTTTAAAATTAAAAAGACTGCCAATACCAAATGTAGGTGAGGATGTGGAACAACTGGAACTCACACGCATTGCTTGTGAGAATATAAACTGGAGCAGCCACTTTGGAAAAATATTTGGCCGCTTCTTATGAAGTTAAACATATACCTACCCTATGAACCAGTAATTAGGTATTAACTGAAAAGAAATGAAAACATTCATTGAGCCAAACCTGGAAACAATCCAAATGTCCATCAACAGGCGAATGGATAAACAAATTTTGATCTATTCATACAAAAGAATACTTCCCAGAGATAAAAAAGAATGAAGTACCGATACACACAACAACATGGATAAATAGCAAAAGCATTATGGTGAACAAAAGAAGTCAGTCACAAAAGCAAACCTACTGTATGACTGCATTTCTATAAAGTTCAAGAACAGACAAAACTAACCTATGATGATAGAAATCAGAACAATGGTTGCCTGTGGATGTGGGTGGGGTTGACTGGAGGGAGCACAGGGAAATTTCAGCAGTAATGGAAACATTTTGTCTTGGTTGAGGTGTTGGCTTAATGTATATATACATTTACCAAAATTCATCAGATTTTATACTTAAAATCTGTTCACTTTGTATAAATTTTACTTTAATAAAATAAAACGTGAATGCATCTCAACTGGAAGTCAGGCTGGGAAACCAAATGAAAGCAACTTAATTTATTTTGTTTGTCTGGTATTTGAAACTTTAAAAATATATCATTTACTCAAATATTTTCTCTCCACCATCTATTTTATACATATTTCCAATTTTAAGTTGTAAACCGTGATTATTTTCACACAATTTCTGTCTGAACGTAGAGGAATGGAGAGAAGATACTACTTCACAGTTTAATAAATATAATAAAAGCAAAGGAAGAGCTGAAAATATGGTTTGCATTTTCATTAGTTTCCAGCAAGTAGTTTTAATTATATGAAATTATATATAACTTATAGCATCTGTAGTACTCTTGTCAAGCCTTCAAATGTTCTATACTTAATGGAACTATGCTTTCTATAGATTCAGCAGAATTGAAGGTCAGGGGAAAGATTGTACAGTCAACCCTCCATATCTCTGGCTTCCACATCTGCATATTCAACCAACCGTTCATGGAAAATTTTTGGAAAAAAATTCCAGAAAGTTCCAAAAAGCCAAACTTGAACTTGCCACGTGATGGCAGCTATTTACATAGCATTTACATTGCATTAGGTATTATAAGTAATCTAGATATGATTTAAAGTATAGGAGAGGATGTGTGTACGTCATATGCAAATATGAAGCCATTTTATAAAAGGGGCTGGAACATCCTTGGATTTTGGTATCTGAGGGGGTCCTGGAACCAGTCCCTTGCAGATACCAAGGGACAACAGATGATAGAAAACTCAGAGTTCTTTCCATTAACTTTTGATATTTTTAGAAGTTAAAATACCTGACGGAACAATGAAGGAGGGATTGTAGGAGGAGGTCATCAAGAGGACGTGACCACCAGTTGACCTGAGGCTCTTCACCCCCTCCCCTCCCCTGCCCTTGGAATGTATGTTCTACCCACCGTTCTCATAGCCTGAGCCGTTTCAAGGACTCGGCCTTGAGAGAACAATGTGTTGTTGAGATTATCTGGATGGAATACATGACTGAACTCAGTTAAGGCCTCTACAGAAAATTTTAAGATTTTAGGGGGTTAACGTGAAGATTTACTCATTTTGTGGGTGCCGAAGTCAAGTCTTGTAAATGAGTTCCCTTACTTATTAAACCTGCCACGTACCAATCAGGAGTGGTCCGCCTCTTTCTTTGTTCTCTTCTGCCCTCTGTGTTCAGAGGCCAGTTTCGATTTTCACCCAGGGGAACTCCTGAGGTTGCAAACCAATAGGCATGCTGGGATTGCAGTCTAAAACGAGCTTTTTTTTTTTTTTTTTTTTAATTTAAATTTTGTTGCTGCTTCACAGAATTAGGAATTATATATTATGGATTATTATGCTCTTTTAAAAATAAATACCCAGTTTCTGAAGGCTTGTTTCTTCCTCTTGGTCAGAGGAACCTTTCTAGGTGATTGGGATGGACTTAGCTGAAAGATGGAGCATGGGTAGGACTTCTCTTTTCCTTCTTTTATACCAAGTACTTTTAAAAATCTGATTTCTTTCATTAGAAGCATGGTATTACTTAATCTGTGCATTAAGCATAGTATTACTTTTTTTAAAAAAAAATAATAAACTATTTTTCTTAAAAGCAGATTTAGGTTTACAAACAAAATTGTGCAGAGTACAGAGAATTCCCATATCTGCCTTCCCTCCCCCTCCCTCCAGTTTCCCTTACTATTAATACCTTGCATTAATGTGGTCCATTTGCTATAATTGATGAGCCAATAGTGATGCATTATTATCAACTAAAGTCCATAGTTTACATTAGGGTTCACTCCTGTTGTTGTACATTCTGTGGGTTGTGATAAATGTATAACGGCCTGTATCCACCATTATCAGATCATACAGAATAGTTTCACTGCCCTAAAAATCCTTTGTGCTCCCCCTATTCATCTCTCCTCCATCCCAAACCCTGGCAATCACTGATATTTTTACTGTCTCCATAGTTTTGCCTTTTCCGGAATGTCATATAGTTGAATTCCTACAGTATGTAGCCTTTCAAATTGACTTCTTTCACTTAGTGATATGTGTTTATGATTCCCTCATGTCTTTAGTGGCTTGATGGTTCATTTTGTTTTATTCCTAAATGATATTCCATTGTATGGATGTACCACATTTTGTTTATCCATTCACCTATTGAAGGACATCTTCCAAAATTTGGAAATTATGAATAAGGCTGCAGTAAATATTTGTGTGTAGGGTTTTTTGTGGATATAAGTTTTCAACTCATTTTGGTAAAAACCAAGGAGCACAGTTGCCCTTCTTCTTCTTCAATACAATTTTTATATCTGGTATGCATATCTTGATAAATTGTAATTTGCCCTTGATAGCTAACTCCTGTGCCTGGGATCCTAATTTCTTTTCCTTAATACTATTTCAATTTCTGCCATGGATGAATCGCTAAGAAGGCCAGACAGATGTCAACAACTTTCTTTTTGAAGAACAAGAAAATGTTTTCAAATCTTGTAGGAGCTGTCCCGATACAATTGACACTTATTGATAGAAGTGGACTGTGAAATAATCTGTGTGCTCTTTCTGTGGATGGATATTTAATAGTCACTCCTACCAAAACGCACTGCCTTGTCACCTCTGGTTCCTGTGATCATATACATCTTTCTTTTGATGATATCCCAGCCTGTTTATTCTGATCTAAAACACCATCTAATGAGGAGAGAATCATGACTTCAGAATTCATATTCTCCATAAATGTGTGTAATATTGGAAAAAATTCTCAGCCTTTCTGATCTTCAACGTCCTCACTGGTGAAATGGGGCAATAATACCCACCTTGAAAGATGGTGTTGAGGAATGGAAGCAATGTGAAAAAAGCATCTGTATTTCCTATATGCCTGACATATTGGAAGCAATCTGTTGATGGGGTGGTGGTGGTGATGATTAATAACAGCTGTGTGTACAGCCAGGCGAATTAAGTGCTTTGTGCTTCAATAGGGAAATTTTATCTGAAGAGGCAGAGTGATGACCAGCACACATAAACATATCTCCCAATAGCCTCCCTTCTCCTATTGATGTCCACTCATGTTTAAAAGCATTCAGAGCTGTCCCCTTGCCATTAACATCTAACTCTCTCATGGACCTACCAGCAGGTCCTCCCATCCAACTGCATCACCTCAAGATCTACAGATCTAATAAATAAGCAATTTTTTCTTTGTCCTGTCACAAATCCTGTTGTCAGCATGGCATTCCTCCTTCTACATGCCCGTCTGAGGCTTCCTAATTAATCCAGAAAGCTTTGCTGCATGCTCTGGTCCACATAGGTTGAGCAGTTCCCCTTCTGCCTGACAACCTCAGAATACTTGGTGACTGGTCATTCATTAGTTCATACTCATAGACTCTTCTTTGTTGTGGTGGTTCATCAACCTCAACAAGGTCTTGAATTTAGGGACCATGACCTCTATTTCTTGTATTCCCTACAGTGTCCTATCACATAGAGCTCTTTAAGTAATCAATGAATTAGTTAATTTGACTCAATCCCAGAAACTGAAAGGTATTAGGCAGCTCAAACCCATAAAGCTACAATAGATTTCTAGGCAACTTTAAAATAAGGAGGATGTTCATTTGTCCAGGAGAGGTCCAGTTTTATTTAGAAATAAGAATATGGACTTATTAAATATCTCTGGATGTCCTTTCTAGGTGGTAGCCCCTGTCCTATGTATTTGCCATCTGGGCAACACTAGGTTGTCTCTGGATGAGCTGGGATTGACCTTTAACATGAGTCACTTAGTCTCAGCATCTACCATACCCATGTTGACTCCACCATTTCCTAAGGGGCTTATGCTCAACATTAATGACCACATTAGCCCAAGTGACCCGTAATTCGGAAAGCAAGATTTTTTACAACAAAAATAATATGAGAGGTTCAAAATCCAAATAGAATGTATTTGTGGGTTATTTCATATTTGTGTTCATGTTATTCTCCTCTCTCTTCTCCACTAACATAGACTGTCCTCTAAGCAAGCTCCTTCTACTGCTGTCACCTGTGACACCGGCAATGCATTTGCTGGAGGGGAAGCTCATTAACAAGGTTAGTAACTCCATGCAGGGTATTTGTAGGACATTCATTCTGAGTCTTGAGTCTGAGTCCAGAAAGCAATGGAATATTCCATGTAACCCCACCCCCACCCCCTGTGACTTCTGCTGCCCCCTAGGGTCTGTTTCTCCTGTAAGGGGTCAGAGCTGCCTGGCAGAGGCCGACTAAAATCAGAGGAATACTGACTTTAGCTGTTTCAGAAAAGTGACCCAGTATTTGAAAATGACGAGAACATAATTAAGCATGAGTAAAAGGCTTGGAGTCGTTCCCGTTCTCCATAAGGGGTGTTCACCAGCGTGACTGTTATTTTTGTGACTATCGCTTTATCTACATTTTGACTAGCACTGGGAACACTACCTCTGGGCAACTTAAATGAAAGCTTGTTTTCCAGGATGAAATAAATTGGCAGAAATTTCCATTGTTCATCAAATCTGGTGTAAATGGTTTGCCTGAGCTGGATATTTCTGGGTCCTGGGTGCACTCCTGAAGAAATAACTGCTGCTGTTCCAAGTAGAAAGTGGTCGAGGAGACAGCTATTCCACACTTGCAGCTTTTATTTTCTATCACTGAGATGTGAAAAGATAGCCTAAACTACCTGAGAAGGAACAGCATTCAGCTATGCTGGATTTCCAGTGCTTCCCAGATTTTGTGCTATTAGCTTATTTTTTCCAACACTGCTCTATGATAACAATCCCCTCCTTTCCCTGCACTCCTGGCCCCTCACGATGTTTTATTATGGTCCTGCTGAAAGAAAAGGTGTCTGTGCATACTGTAGCTCTTCATCTGGCGTCAGGGATTTCCCTTTGATTTGGAAAGAATAATCTTTCAAATTCCGCTATAAAATATACAGGAGGGAGAAAGATTAAGCTCCAGGAATGTGCACTGGTGTTGACATTCGTTCAAATAATGAGCTGAAGGTCATTTTTCTTTAATACTGCTCAGGTGAGTGATCAATTGCTCTAAAGTCTGCATTATCAGCAGTGCTGTTCACCACTGATTTGTACAACGTGGTTTAACTTTGTCTCCATCCTTCCAGATATTCAAACGTAGCCAATATTCAGCAGGTACCTCCAAGACATCACGAGCAACTCCCCAGCCCCCTCCTTGCTCTCCCCCTGGTTCTGCCCGGAATGTTTATGGTGAATCGTCAGCTATCTCCTCCTTGGCAACCGTCCATGCTTTCCTGTAGCTGGAATTGCCCGCGTTCGCATTTGCAAACAGAGGCTCACTCAAGTGTTGCTAAAGGAGAGGGGTGGAGCCGAAAAGCTTTAAAAAGGAAAGGGGAGTCACTCTACTTTTCAAAAAGAGAAACCGTGTTTGGGGAGGAATCCTATGTCCATATTTCTTCTTTCAGCCTCATGAAGGGTCGTGGTTGGAACTTTCCACCAATTCTTTCCTTTTTTGTTTTCCTCTCTCTAGCCTTGGCCCTGCCGCTTTGCCTGTCACAGTGAAGTCCGCGGCAGGCCTCCAGTGCACGGCTGTTAAACTCCGCGAATATTTGTCATAAGGGTGTCAGGTATTTCTTACCGGCTTCCCAAAAACTTCGATAAAGAAATCTTTCCTTGGAGTGTCCCCTTCAGGCTGCATTTTGACGCTGTCTTGAGTTGAAGGAGAAGGAACTCGAGGGCAACAGGGCAGCAGAGGAAAAGATGCCCCAGGGCTGCAGGCCAACCCGGGTGGCCACGCTGGGGGTCAGACATACCCACCTTGCTCGGGCTATGCTCAAGCAGAGTCAACTTATTTTCTATTGAGAGTTCAAGCCCGTCGAGATTATGCTGCTGTTCCTTATCATTCTGTTGCCGGTAGTTTTTAAATTTAGTTTTGTTAGCCTCTCAGCACGGCAGCGCTGGAGCTGTCCTGAAGGCTCTCCCTCGGGAAATGGGAATTCTACTTGTGTGGGTAAGTAACCCCATCAAAAGGAGTTCGCGTCTTCCCGGGAACTGCCCTCAGATACCTGTTCATTCCGTCTTGTATACTTGGGCATTTTTTTTTTTTTTTTTGGTTTGTCTTTGGGTGTGTTTATTTGCTTCCTTTTTGTTTTCTAATGCTGGCTGTTAGAGCTAATCTGCTACTAACTATAAAAATTCATGGCTCTCAAATTGTTCTTCTGTGTGTGAGTGAATAGGTCTCATTTTTAAGTAGCTGAACATTTCACATAAACCTCCGTCTTGGTTCTGACATGAGGAGTGATTAAATACTTAGTTGATTAGCTTTATACGGGAAACTGCGGAAACGGATTTTTTTTTTTTTTTGAGACTGTTTTTTAAGCCATGAAGAAAAAAATATCTTCCTTCGGATAAATTTGTTTAAGAACTCAGAGGCTGCTAACACCCAGTGAAAAATGGGAAGGGAATTGGGCACAAAAGTGATTCTATCATTGTGAAAGTTAAGCTAAGTTTCAAGTTAAACCTCTTCCCATCCTCCCTCACTGCTGTTTCTGAAGCTCTGACGCAGCTCCAGTTTTTAGTAACAGGTGCATTGTAATTTTGGGAACTGCTAAGAAATGCTAATATGCCGCAACCCCTCCCATATTAAATGGGTTTTTAATCAAGAGTGAGTGGGAATTCTACTGAATGTAAAATAGCAATCCTGAGTAAGGACTTTGCCTGAAAAAAATGTCTCTTCCCCCTGCCCCCTCCTCGATTCATTTAATTTAATCCTTGGGTGGGTCTCCAACCTGCTGCTCAAACAAGTTAGACATTTCCATCCATTACAGACCATGAACTGCCCTGATATTCCTTTCTTGGCATTTTGCCCTTCTGAGAAGAGGGCTAGCTCCCAAAAAGAGGTAGATTGAAGGAAATACAGTAAATTTTCCAGAAGAGAAGCCTCTGGAATATAGCACGAAATAGTGGGAATAAAGGGAACGCTTCTGAGGCAAACAGCTGTTGTTGGGCTCCTGTCCTGGCCGTCCCGTAATGGAAGTTACCAGTGAGGAAGTCAGGGCCCTGTCACCAGGCAGCATTTACTGGAACAGGTGAGCAGATCCCTAGGGTACTGGAAGGAAGGACTGCATTCTAGTTATCTCCATGTCCCCAGCACCTAGAACATTTCTGCTCTCGTAGTATATGCTCAATAAATTCTTGCTGAATGAATAGAGTTGTGTTTCCCTGGTCTACTAATCAAGGCCCTGAAGAATAGCAATGAAAAGGAATGAAAAAAAGCAAAAATGACCTCATGAACCTGTTAAACAGCTGTTGGAGACATAGCTTTACACATAGTCATGTCGAGTGGACTGGACCGCTTTGGAGTGGAAGTAGTTGGCGAGTGACCAGAGTCAGGCACTGCCATCTGCATGGGATGAGGGGAGATAGTGGGAGCCACTCAAGAAGCAGAACCTGAGACAGCAAAAATAGTATGAAAATGAACTTTTACTCATGGCTTTAGAGTCTCAGGGAACAACCCGATCCCTGCTAGCAAGTGAGTCTGCACCTCAGGCTTCTTGCCCGCCCCCTGCCAGTGGCTCAGAAGTGTCTTCACTGAGGCTGGTTGAAGAAATAAACTTGAAGCCCAGGATAGAGACAGTGAGTTAGGGGGACTGTGTCAGAGTGGAAGGAACAGAGGTTTTAGAAGCAAACATACCTCATTTCAAATCCATGCTACCTACTTAATACTTGAGCTACAGTGGAATATTGCTGAAAAATAATAATGCCCCCTTTCAGAATTGTTGTGTGGATTCCATGAGATAACACAGGAAATGCACCTGCCACGGAGGCTAGCAGATTGTGCTCAATAAACGTCCTCTGGGCTCCATATCTTGGCTAAATCTCTTTGATCAAATCCTATCACAAAATGCCTTACTTGAACACTGCAGTGACATGGCACAGACCCCACGGAGGGTGGAATGTCTGGATGCCACTTTGTGACTCCGTCTCTTTGCTCCCTTGTTCCTTGCAGGTCACAGGTTTAAAGCCCCTACTTTATACTCCAGGTCTCCTGTTAGCTGATAACTGCCTGGGTCACACCCTATGCCCCATGCATTTCAGAGGATAGCATTTCTCCTCTCTAAATAGATATGGTGCCATCATTTATTTTTCCTCTAATTAAGTTCTACTTGCCTTATTCCTTGCCCCTGGCATTGAGACAGACCACCTGTAGCCAGCCTGACCCAGCAGGAAGAATGCTTTGTGGTCTGATTCAGGTACTTCATGCAATGTCATCTTGCATGTGACTGTGAGCCAGAGAAAATAAGTGATAACAACACAGAACTGGGTTTTCTTCATTTCTTCCCTCCCCTACACCTCCTGCTTTTTTTTTTTTTAAATCAACTGTGTATTCTGTTAGCTTCTGTTTGAACTACAGTACATAAGGAGAGCAGTAAGGAAAACTGCTGGCCAGTGGCTTCTGAACTTTCAAGCCTATTTGCCCTGGAGGAGAAATAGCAGTTGAAAAGGAACTGTTCCTGTTTTATATCTGTACCTGCATTATTTAAATGAACTTTCCTGGTAAATAGAGTGAAGAAGAAGTACAGGTCAAGCCTCAGAGAGCTGGCTGCAGGCTGGATCCTGGGGCACTAGTTAGCCAACTGGGGAGGTCACTTTTAGCAGCAAACAGTGAAATCACTGATTTCAGCACCGGTTAAGGCTTGGTCAGCTTCCCAGTCAAGTGCAAACTAGAGGAACTCCATGATCAAAATCTTATTTGTTTTTTCAGCCAGAGTTATGCAAAAGCTTTTCCAAAATAGTCTAACTGCGAAGAAATTACAGGAATGATCTTTTATGCATACCACGTGAATAAAAGCATCACCTAAATACTCAGTGGTTTGTGGTCTTTGAGGGGTAGTAGAGCTCAGTGTTAAAGAGCTTAAATTTTGGAAACTGCCTGCCTGAGTTCGAATCCCAGTTCTGCTGCTTGTGAACTGTGTGTCATTTTCTTCAGTATCAAGTAAAGATAACTGCCCCCTCTTCCAAGGATTGTTGTCAAGATTGTGTTGAAGTAGTTGTTTTCAATGCTGGCTGTACATTAGAACCACCAATGGGGTTAGCATCTGGTCGGTGTGAGTGAGTCAGAGTCCCTTCTGGAGGTGGAACCTGGGCATCTTTTTCTGTTACTCTCCCTTGGTGATTTCAACAGGCATAATGGACAGCCTGGGTTTACGGCCACTCAGTTAATACATGTAAAGTGCACAAAACAGAGCCTGGCATTGTAATAAGCACTCAATAAGTCTTAGCTGCTATTAGTATTTTTATTGTTGTTAACATTATTTTATTGGTGGGAATAGTGTTAGTATCTTCTAAATACGGCTTAGTTTCTTCTATAATAATTGAATTTCTTTTACACATGGAAAAACGCCACATTGAAAAACCCAATGACAGTTTTATAACATTACAATTTGTAGTCAAAATAATTTCAACATACATAACTTATATTTCTGTGCTCAAAAGAAATGTTTATTAAAAACACAAAACTGTATCATACTGGTTTGAGTGAGTGCCCTTGCGGAACTGCAGCTCCAATATTTGCCTTTCTGTGACATCAACTGATAAAAAATTCCACTGAGTGCAAAGTAAGTCTGCTTGTTAGATTTCTTACCAGTAGTGATTTTAACAACAGCAAAAACAAGCCACTTGAAAGTATTTAAATTTCTTATGTATTTTTCCTTATGTTTGGAACCAATTTCCCTAAGATTTGTAAAGTTGTTGAGGGCATATAAAGGAATGATAAATTAGTTCTTCAAATGAATTTACATTTTTGGGCTAGTTGGGGGTTGTCCATTTTATTTGACATTCAATTTAGAAGTTGGAAGGTGAGACTTATTTGCTTATTTCAGAGTAGAGCAAATAATTGTTTCCCATCAAAAGTAAATGGACTAGTAATTTGTCTTAAGTAAATTCAGAATCTTAATTTATCATCTACAAATTTGCCTTCATAAAAAATCCATTTGAAATAATTCCTTGTATACAATAAATGGTTGGGCTTTTTTTAAAACATCAGTAGTCTCCAAACTCCATTCCATCTGTAAAAAAAAGTTAAAATGTGGACATACGTTCCCAAAACACATGTTTATTTATCAGTTACTTACATAATATATATACTGATATTGTGAACATTATACAACACATAACGTTTCTAACATTTTCTTTCCACACAATAATGAACCATCTTACAATCTCGAAGTGGTTACACGTCCTACTTGGGAGAGACTGTTTCAGAGAACTAGTAAAACAATGGAATAAATGCTTCATCCTTCTTCCTTATTAGCTCAGCTCCTTTCACTTAAGCATGAAGAGAAAAGCAAAAAGGTTGCTAAGTTTTTTATAAAGTAAAGGGGAATTATTTATAGTGAATGACTTTTTTCAGAATATGTAATTGTAGAAATTAAAATTGATCTCCCCAGTTGGTTAACTTAGCGCCCCAGGATCCCTCCTGAAGTAGGGTTGCGCTGAAATTCTGCCATAAGGGTCAGAAGAACAGACCACATCCCTAAGAATGGGTTGGAGTTTCATAAATTCTAAAGCTCTATGGCCTGCTGGGGTCATAGTATCTTAGGATTTTTAAATAAAAATGGTCTGTGTCTCCATCTCATGTTCTGGAGAAACTCATTGTCTCCCTCCTCTATCCTGGAGGATTGCTGGGCAGGGACGGTGATGTGGAAGGAAAGGCTCTGTGTCCATTTGGTCCTTCCACTGAATTATTGACTACTGTGTGCCTTGCTTCCCTCACGCGCTGTCCCTTTCCCACACTCCATTACCTCACACCCACACCACCCTGTTTCACTTCTCAAAAGAGCCAGTGCCTTGGGCTGTGAGGGTACAAACTTTAACTGAAGGCTTGTGGCAAAAAAAAAGTTATGGTCAGGGCTTCCCTGGTGGCGCAGTGTTTGAGAGTCCGCCTGCCGACGCAGGGGACACGGGTTTGTGCCCCGGTCCGGGAAGATCCCACATGCCGCGGAGCGGCTGGGCCCGTGAGCCATGGCCGCTGAGCCTGCGCGTCCGGAGCCTGTGCGCCGCAACGGGAAAGGCCGCGACAGTGAGAGGCCCTCGTACCGCAAAAAAAAAAAAAAAGTCATGGTCACATCCTGATCCAGCACA
The DNA here is from genome assembly GCF_005190385.1 of Monodon monoceros. Lineage (NCBI taxonomy): Eukaryota > Metazoa > Chordata > Mammalia > Artiodactyla > Monodontidae > Monodon > Monodon monoceros. Next base: position 107,391,188 of record NW_021703777.1, read on the forward strand.
TCAAACAAGTAGAACAAAATGTTTTTCATTCTTGTACTTAAAAGTTAAATAATTGTTTTGTGTGGAAAAGCCTTACCCACCATCCTCTCTTGAGCGCCAGCTTCTCGCCACATTTAGCCACCCCTGTTTCTCAGTGACCTTGATCTACACCTAGTCCTGTTTTTCTCGGCCTCCTTCATCTGTTTCAGGCAACCACTGTAGATTTATTCCTCTCCAGTTCTGTTTGCTTGATCATATCCTAGGCCTCTCTTTATAAATAATAATTTAAAAACCTTAAAAAATTTCTAAATAGTACACTGGAGTGTTTTAGTAAAAACAAAACAGTTATTTCTCAGAAGAGAAATTCTGGCCACAGGTGAAACCAATCTTTTCGCTTGTCTTTCCACAATGGGGGAGTGTTATGTTTGAGACAGAAGAGAAGACCAGGTGGTGGGAATGCCACATGAAGCGGAAACTTTTCCTGAACTCTCAGGCTAGGAAGGGGCTGCGGAATTCTAGGGTTAGGGGAGCCGTTTCTCTGGCCCGGTGGACACAGGTCAGAAGTGATGTGGGGCACTGCCTTGAAAAGAGGCCTTCATAAGTCTGGTCTTGGCCAGCCATTGTAAGGTGTGTTGTTGTTCTTTTCTATGAATCACTAGTCATTAAAGAAGATCTGATTAAAAGTTAAAGATTGATCTCACCTGCGCTGAGGAAAATGAGCAAAAGGCCAGTCCCATGTTTCAGGTGAAATGGTAGAATGAGTGGCGGGTAGGAGGGACTGTCTTCCACAAGCACCGTGACTCCACAGTGATGTGGCAGGAATGGGAGGAGGACGGATGAGAGCCACCAGTGGGTGAAGATGAGAGAGGCAGAATATTCCCCAGTCAGTGGTCTGCTATTAGGAGAATCAAATTGTTTGGATTACGAAGCAATTACGATGTCTCCTCTCTTATTTTTATCATTGACCCGTAGATTCTATTGTACTAATTTATTTAGATTAATTTATATATTGTCTCTTAATCCAGATGCTTAAAAAAATCAAACATTAGACCTCAGATGAAAGGAAACAAAAACTCCTTACCTGGGAAACTCGTCTTCTAAAATCTGTTCAACATTCTTAACCTTTTAGTCACTTTGATTATAGTGGAGAAAAATCGGAAAAGAAACTAGTGACTTTCCAATATGTGTAAATTGCCTGATCTAAGATATTTCAGCAATTACTTTAATGAAATAGTTTTGCAAACCTGTTCTGAGGAAAAAAATTAAAGACTCAGTAGCTAGCCGCAATAGCTGGAGAACTTTTTCAGAATGTCCAGGTCAGTTTTAAACAATGTACTTTCTTTCAAGGAATTTCTCAGTATTTTTCAAGAAATTCTCAAATTCCACAAAGCAGTTTAGTGTTTAGTTAAGTTTTAGTAATAACTCCAAATTTGAGCAATCCTAGAGCTAGGGAACAAAATGTTAGTTTCACTGTGTTATAGTTTCTAATGTTAGAATTAACTTTAAGAAAGAACCAGGAACAAAAACAACAACAGCAACAAAGAAAACCTTGAGCATTGAAACATAATTGTCCCCAGTGTCTATTTACTTCTTGCCTACAGGTGAATACTTTCATCTAGAACGCTAATACTACTCACCATGAAGGGAGTATTACCTGGATATTAGGTGAACCAGGAATGCAGATTTATTTTGTAGGGATTCTTTATTAACAATAATGTTAATACAAATATTAGCTTTGCATACCATCACTCCAGTCATGTCCCCAGCTGTCCCATTTGCTGGGACCCACAACAAGAAGATGACTGAGATCCAGGCCTGAAAGGATGTGTAATGTTTTTGTCAGGTGTAGAAGAAGAAAAAATTACATTAAACAGAGGAGACCTTTATACTTCTTGAAAGATCTAGCCATATCTGAAAACACATTGTATTTTATATGGCGGATGTAACTAACCTCTGAGGGCGGTTGTGGAATAATACATGTAAATACACGTATGTCTTTCTTCAGGAGATCTTTTCCTTAACGTCATCATTCAAAACTTTCCTTTGATGCTGGAAATTAGTTAATGTATAGGAACTGCAGTCATTTTAGCCAAATGCAAGGCAGGAACTTCTGTTCTCATCACCTCTTGACCTTTCTAAGTCTGAAGTTTGAATTGGTGTGTGCATCTCTTTTCGCTTATGACCTTGATTTTCATATTCTCCCAAGCCTGGCCATGCTAATGTGTCTGGATTTCCCAAGTATTTCCCGGATACTTAGTACACTGGGGTTTGTGTGAGAATGACAGTGATTCATGGTGGGCACTGATTTATTTGCAAAGTACCCTCCAGTGTAGGATAGACGAAGCCTTTCAGAGAAAGGCACTACCTTCTTCCTCCATTCCGAGACACCTATCAGGGTGCTACGGACTAGCTTTGTGTGTAGTAAGTGGATTTCATTCATGGGGTGGTTCTTTTTGTGGGTAGTTTGTTGCTAGGATACACAGACAGTCCTAACAACTTCATGGCAGCTGTCTTGTTCTTTAGCACATGGTGTGTCTGTTGAGAAATAGTATTTTATTTTGTTCACTTCAATGCTTTTCTGGTTAAAATTTCAGAAGCTTGAAGAAGGATCTTTCTTCTTCCATAAACTATCCTTGTATAAACAGGTCAAAGATGGAAGACCCCATCAAACTCAACACTGTCATAATATATGGCTGTTGATACGAATCCTCTCATTTTGGGTCCTTTTCCCTTATGAGGTTTCAAAACATGCCTAGAGGTAGAAGCTACCAGGGATCTTCTGGTGTTTTTTTTCCTTCCCCCTGAAGCATGCAATTGTTCTGTTTACGACAGGAATTTAATCTTTCCTTGGTTTGCAAGGAAATTGCAAAGGTTACTATCATTAATGTTAATTTACCCGGTGTGTGGAAATGTGTATCTTTTAGATTGAGGCAACGTTGTTGAGAATTTTAAAAGCTCTAAGTGGATCAAAAGTCTTATTATGTTTTGGGAAACATTTGAAAAATTTCTGAAAGTTTTATATTTCTTGGCTCTTCTAATGAGTCATGGCAAAAATTTCATGTAAGAGGAAAAAAATAAGGTATGTGAAGAAAACTTTCCATCGCGAATCTTAATGCATTTGAAGAGTACCCAGTAATGCTCATGAGAGGTTGATTGGAGACTGTCTTTCAACATTGATGTGTTGTCTTCTGGAACAGAAAGCTAAATAAAAGCACCTTTTGCATGGATATCCCTCTTTAATGCACACTGTGTTGAGGCAATAAAATGACCGGGTTTTATTCCTTCCAATAGACAGAATAAAATGCCATTTTTCAAACAGAGGATATATTTTTAGACAGAGTGAATTGTGGTTGGTGCTTTACACAAGTGGACTGATCTTGTCCCAGGAAAAACGGGAGCTGTTTTGGACAGGTGGTAGTTCCAGTGTAGCACTTGCTGGTTGCCTTGCTTTGCATGAAGGAGTCCTCTCATGCCTAGTCAGTGCACTATGCGTGGCAGGTTCTGATAGGCTGAAATGGACAAGGTCCAATTATGTGGCTGATATGAGCTGCTAATACTTACCTCACAGGATTGTTATGAAGACTAAATAAATTAATTCGTGTAAGGTGCTTAGGTTCTTGCCTGACACACGGTGAGTTCTCAGTAAATATTAGCTATTGCTCTACCAAATACCATAGCTAAGACATATTAGAAACACCTTTGATTTGTGTAATTTTTCTAATACCTGTTTCTTCAGATTTTCAGCAGTTCTTAGAGAAATCTGAGGTTGGTTTCTTGGCATGAGGCAAGTCCTAACAATCATCTAGGGTATTCTCTGTGATTTGTTACTATCCTTGATGATAAAGTATGGTACAAAATCCCCAATTAATTGATTTTTCTAAGTAATTATTCTTAGGGTTTGTCACATTTGCCTTCAACATTCCAAGAAACTTATATGAAGTATTTTTCTCTGTATTTATACAGCAATGCCTACAGCTAGGGCCCAGAAATTAGCACTGGTCAGGGTGGTATAATAAGAACAATGGAATTGGACTCAGGAAACATCTGAGTTCCAATACTTCTTCATTTTCTTTTCTTTCTTTCTGTTCGTCTAGAAACATTCAGAATTCAGTATCTATAGGCGAATATTTGTTTAGCCTTGCAATATGAGGAACATGATTGTAAAGGTAGGAAAAGGAGAAGATAATTGTGTTAGTTTATAAATGAGACCAACACCAAATTTTGTACATTTAATCAAATTTTTACAGATTTAATCAATTGATTAATTTTGTAGACTTCTTTCAGAGAGTTGAGCTTTTGGTGTCACTTGGGGCAGGTTGTTTGCTTTCGGTTATTGTTTTATTTCCTTTATTAGAGCTCATAATGACACATTATTGATTTGGTACTTGAAGTTTAGAGAAGCAGAGAGATGGAAACATTTCACAGAAAATAGGGGTTAAGATGAATAATATCTATTTATGAATTTACCGCAAGCTTAGGATTCTTTCAAAAATGTGGCAGACAAGGAAACTATTGAATTCTGTAAGACAGGCAGGTTAGGAATTGATAAATGTTAGATTAGAAAGGACCTTCAAAATCATCTAGCCCAACTGCCTCATGTTACAGATGAGAGGTTGAAATCCAGAGGGATGAAGTAACTCACCAGGTTCCTAAGAGAACTGGAATTCAGGACCCTCAACTCATTTTACAATATATACCAAGCACATGTTACCTCCCACAATTGATGTTGAAAACCCACCAATGTAATGATTTTATTACTTCTTTCGATTGAAAAGTATTAATAACGTTAAGTTAGTGTGGGGAAAGTCTCTTACTAGCTCTCTATGTTGAAAGTGCTTTGAAAGTAGGACTGAGATTTCCTTTTATAAATACACCAATTATACCAATGAGTTAATTCAAATCAATTCAACAAATATTTATTGAACATCAGTTATGTGTTTGGACTGACAGTGATGACATCACTGGTCCAGATGCCCAGGGTATCCTGAGGGACAGCGAGGTTCTCAGCTTAGAGGGCTAGGTGTGGGTGGGCTGCAGTTTACCTGATGCCTTATGGACCATATTAGTTGGTTTTATCAAAGCTAACTCTTACAAAATCTAACAAGTGACTTAAAAACCCTCCTGCAGAGGAGGTAAAGATGGCAGACAATGCTAATAATGCAAAGCCCAAGAAGATAATGAGGAAAGAACAGGACTGACCCCTTATTCTTAGAATGAGCTCTTTGTTGGCTGCATAAGGGATAAGAACATTCAGATTTGACAAGAAGGAGAAATTAACAAGAAGGAAGCCTGAAAAATGGATTTATGCTTACTACTATGATTAGTGATAAATCTCAAAACAAGGGAAAATTTGCCTCAAAATGTTAGCTAATGAAGCCATCAGGACAAGCAAGATGTTTAAGAGTAAGTATCAAGGGCTTCCCTGGTGGCGCAGTGGTTGAGAGTCCGCCTGCCGATGCAGGGGACGCGGGTTCGTGCCCTGGTCCGGGAAGATCCCACATGCCGCGGAGCGGCTGGGCCCGTGAGCCATGGCCGCTGAGCCTGCGCGTCCGGAGCCTGTGCTCCGCAACGGGAGAGGCCACAGCGGTGAGAGGCCCGCGTACCACAAAAACAAACAAACAAAAGGAATAAGTATCCAGAATGTGAAGATTAACTCTTTATGATTTTCACAGTTGTGTTCAAAGTTATGATATGCAAGACTACATACCGTAAGCTTACTGATAAAAAGTTAGAAGGCTCCCTTGAGGTTTCTGACATTACAGCAAAAATGGTAAAGCCTCTATACGTTGAAATATGCAATAACAAAACTTTTGTGACTGTTGCCTAAGTTTTTCAGTCATTAGGGCTAATGTGGTCTCTGGAAACAGGAGTTATAATCATCAATGTAAAAATAAACTCCCCTCACAAGTCTGGACTGCCAAAGAAAGAAAAAAAAAAGGTAAAGCCTCACACTATTAGTGAAATACTTGTCTTCCTCTTCCCTGCTGTGGTAAAACATGCCTAAAGTAATACATGGAAAACCACATGGCGACAGATTAAATGTGTTCTTCTGTCAGCAAATACTACTGAAAACTTCACAGAAGGCATAACTGAAATTTTAAAGAAGTAAGTATTAGAAAAATTATACAGTTTGAGTGAGAGTAAAGGTGTTTCTGCTATATCTCAGCTTATGGTATTTTCTAGAGACTAAGAGTGAACATTTATTGAGAACTCACTATATGTAAGGGAAAATTCTAAGGTCTTGGCATGAATTTATTTAGTCTTCATGATAAGCCTATGAAGTACTATTATCATTTCCATTTCCAAGATGAAGGAACCTATGCACAGAGAGGTTAAGTAATGAGGTGAAAGTCACACAGCTATTGTAATTAATAGTGGAGCCAGTAAAGAGTCACCATGGGTATTCTGTCTCCAGTGCCAGTGATCTTAGCCACTCTTGTATTTGCCTCTCTGTTTCAACAATGAAATGCACAAAGAACTGAGATACTTTTTTATAAGCCAATAAAAGAAAGATGCATCAGAGAAGAAATTTTCTCAGTAGTCAATGACTTCTTTATATATTAACAAATATATTGTGAAAAAAAATAGTACGCATGTACTCAGTGGCAATGGAGCCACTGCATTTACTGCAACATCAACAAAAAGCGTTCTTGGGTGAGATGACAGCAGACCCTACAGTATAGTCTCCACAGTTTCACAGGGAATCAGGGCAGAAAAATCACTGAAACTGGAATTGCACAAAGTGCAGTGGGGCATCACTGATGTCATTATTTCTATAAAAACAAGACTAAACTAGGTTCTTTGTAATACTTTGTGTTGAATGGGGAGTAACCATGAAAATATTTGTCCCACATGCTTCCTGCAGAGTATCTGGAAGCAAAGCACTATGACAATGATCAAATGTTACATATTTTTCTTTTAAAAAAGGGACAAGTATTTCAAATTTTTTTACCTTTTCTGTGATGATAAATTGGTGTCAGTGGTATGCTACTCAAAAAGTAAACTAAAACAACAGAACTTTATCCCTTCTAGCTAAAGGTGACATTCTAACAACGAGTGAGAAAGTGACTTGCTGACTGTAGGAAATTTATGATGAAGAGAGTGGTTTGAAAACTGATGATGTTGGAAATGTTTCTATTGTCATGTGATTTGGTTGTTGAATCAATGTCATTATGTCACTTACTAAAAACTCTCTCTCATCTACCTCAGGGCCTTTGCACTGGCTCTTTCTGGTTGGAAGGCTCTTACCCCACATATCTACTTGGCCCACCCTGCTCTTCTGTCTTTTCTCAAGGTCACTTCCCCCATGAGGCCTTCTCTGACCACAGTTCTAACCTGCTCCACCCATCCTGTTACTGCCCACCCCTCTTTTTCTTTCTTTTTTTCTTCTGTGACACCTATCTGACCTCTGGTACACAGTGCAATTTACTGATTTACTCTGAAAAAACAAAAAAACAAAACCAAAAAAACTCTCATGTCTGCATTCTTAAAAAAAATTCCAAACTGTTTTTAAAAACTTGTAAATTAAGAATATTTGTCCTTTCAATTCCACTTGCTAAAAATATAAAATGCAACACCTGGTTAGTTTGCATTTACTGATTAAAATACAGGAAGGCAGAAATTTGCTAGTCTAATTCAATAAAATTTGTGAATAGTTGATAGATGTAATTAAAAAGCATATTCTGTGATTTTGTAAGTATAGCCAACGAAGCATTTCTTGTATTTGATATAGATATAATTGTGAAATACCTATTTTGTCTATGACAGTTATCAAAGACTAAATATCAAAACATGTTGAACTTTAAACCAAATTTTTGAGCTCCTATCAATCTTTTTAATAGTTCAATCTTTTAATAGTTTAATCTTTTTAATAGATGCAAATGAATGTTACATAAACTCAATTTTTTTTTTTTTTTTTTTTGCGGTAAGCGGGCTTCTCACTGCTGTGGCCGCTCCCGTTGTGGAGCACAGGCTCCGGACATGCAGGCTCAGCGGCCATGGCTCACGGGCCCAGCTGCTCCGCGGCATGTGGGATCTTCCCGGACCGGGGCACGAACCCGTGTCCCCTGCATCGGCAGGCAGACTCTCAACCACTGCGCCACCAGGGAAGCCCCTGCATAAACTCAATTTTTAACATGCAGAGAGACTTTTGGGGCTGTGTGACATCTGCAACTGGAAATGTCCAGCAGAAAGTAGAAAATACAGAGGCAAAACTCAGAGGACAGGTCAAGATAGTGATTTCCGTGTGTGTTTGTGAGAAACATCTGGAAAAAAATTTTAATGTTGGGGAATGCATTTTAATATGGTAACATTAATCTTTAAATAAAATTGAGCATAATTTATGCTGACAAGCTGACATGCCTATTTAAGATGAAGGATTACCTACAGCACAGGAGCTTTCTGACAGCATTCACTGTTCTGCAAAACTGCATTATTATGAGTTTTTAAAAAGTTATAGTGAGGAATTCCCTGGCAGTCCAGTGGACTCTGCACTTTCACTGCAGAGGGCACGGGTTCGATGCCTGGTCAGGGAACTAATCCCATGTACAGCACGGCCAAAAACAAAAAAAAGTGATAGTGAGCTGTGGTATAAGCTGAGTGATAGACACATAAATTAATGGAACAGACTAGAAAGTCCAGAAATAGACTTACATAAATATGGTCATTTGATCTTTGACAAAGGTACAAAAGCAATTCAATAGAGAAAGGATAGTCTTTTCAATGTATGATGTTGGATCAATTAGACATCCACGAGCAAAATAATCTCAACCTAAACCACACACCTTATACAAAGATTAACTCAAAATAGATTATAGATCTAAATTTAAGATGTAAAAGTTTAAAGCTTTTAGGAGAAAACATAGAAATCTTTATGTCCTGGAGTTGAGTTCTTAGAAATGACACCAAAAGCATGATATACAAAGGAAAAAAATTATAACTTGTACCTCATCAAAACTGAAACTTTTGCTCTGCCATAGACAATGTCAAGAGGATGAAAACACAAGCTGTGTGCTGGAAGAAAACATTTGCAAAACAGGTATCTGACAAAGGACTTGTATCCAACATATATTTTTTAAAAACCTTTCAAATGCAATAATAAGAAAATAAATAACGTAGTTTAAAATGGGCAAAGGATTTAAACAGATATATTCAACAAAAGGATATAAAGATAGTAAATAAATCCATGAAAAGATGTTCACCATTGTTAACTGTTTTAGGCTGAATATGGCCCCCAAATATATCTATGTCTTAATTCCTGGACCTTGTGAATGTGACCTTACATGGCAAAAGGGACTTCACAAATGTGATCTTGAAATGGGGTGATTATCCTGGATTATCTAGGTGGATCCTAAATGTACTCACCAGCATCCTTAAGAGAGGGAGGCCAGAATGTCGAAGGAGAAGGAAGACGATGGAAACAGAGAGACATTTGAAGATGATACACTGCTGGCTTTGAAGATGGAGAAAAAGGGACCATGAGTCAAGGAACCCAGGGAATACATTATATATGGAATGCAACATATAGAATTAGATATAAAAATATCCAGATGATATAATTATAGGAATCCACTGAAAGAGACCCACTTTCTAATTAGTTCCTGGAACATGGATGGATGCAGAGAATCCAGCCTTTTGGTTAGCTTCCTGAAGTGGGTTCCTTGACGGAGCTGAACTACAAGACGCTGAACAATGAGTTCCTGATGAATTCAGTCTGGGATAAGCATGATGTTTAAAAGCTAAATCTGTGATCAGAAAGACATGGCTTTAAATCCCCAGTTGGTTATTTATTGGACATGTGACTTGTAGCAAGTTAATGGCTCTAAACTTCAGTTTCTTCTTCTGTAAAATGAAGATGCCGGGAGCATCTACCTCCTAACGTTACCCAATTAAATCAAATAATGCATTTAATGTGCTACCCCAGAGATAACACTCAAGATGTTGGCTGTTACTATTCTGATGGTATTTACCACCCACCTTCTTGGAGAATCAAAGTCTGTAATAGCACATTAAAGACTCTGAGTGGCTCTGTTGAAAAGAACAATTTTCTAGAACTTGCTAGCCTCAGGTACTACCCTGAGCACCTGGTAATGGATTCTCTTTAGCTTGATAATGAGAATGTGGCTGAGGGTCAGGAAGGGGCTATTTTTTGCTCCAGATGACTCATTTCTACCACCACTCAGGGACTAGGGTGGCAATCTTCACATTTTTCAGAGCTTTCCTTACAGGATTAAGGTTTTGTAACTGAGCAGGACCCTATGGGGCCGTCCCACGACAGACCCCTCCCCCCTCCCCTCTGCTTCAGCTCCTCTTTGTAGGACCTAGATAACAGTATTGGATGCACACTTCCTGAGTTGTTTTACAGATGCTAATACCCCCACCAAATGGAAGCAATTAACTACTTGATGACCGTGAGCACACAGCACTGCCCCCAACACACACCTGTTGGAGCCTAAGGTTGAATATCGTTAACCCCTGTGACGCCGCCCTGTTACCTCGCCATCAACCAATCAGAGAATTGTGCGCGAGCTGATCACACAGCCTGGGATGCCATTCCCTCACCTTCCTTTATGAATGCTTTGCTGTAACCCATGGGGGAGTCCAAGGTTTCTGAGCGCTAGCTGTCCTGGACTCCTTGTATGACTCCCTACAATAAACGCTGCACTTTCCTTCAAATCACAACCTGGTGTCTGTAGATTGGCTTTACTGTGCACAGGGCAAGAGGACCCAATTTTGGTTTGGTAGAAGTTTAAGTGCACATCTCCTGGCTCACCTTTCTAGATGTATTATTTCTTATTTTTTAAAAAAATTATTGATGTAGAGTCGATTTACAATGTTGTGTTAATTTGTGCTGTACAGCAAAGTGATTCACTTATATATATATTTTCATATTCTTTTCCATTATGGTTTACCACAGGATATTGAATATAGTTCCCTGTGCTATACAGTAGGGCCCTGTTGTTTATCCATCCTATATATAATAGTTTGCATCTGTTAATCCCAAACTCCCAATTGTTCCCTCCTCCCTGGCCCCCTGCCCCTTGGCAACCACAAGCCTGTTCTCTATGTGAGTCTGTTTCTGTTTCATAGATATGTTCATTTGTGTAGTATTTGAGATTCCACATATAAGTGATGTCATATGGTATTTGTCTTTCTCTTTCAGACTTACTTTGCTTAGTATGATATCTCTGGATTCATCCATTTTGCTGCAAATGGCATGATTTCATTCTTTTTATGGCTAATATTCCATTGTATGTATGTACCACATCTTCTTTATCCATTTATCTGTTGATAGACATTTAGGTTGTTTCCATGTCTTGGTTATTGTGAATAGTGCTGCTATGAATATAGGGGTGCATGTAGCTTTTTGAATTATAGACTTGTGTGGATATATGCCCAGGAGTGGGATTGCTGGATCATATGGTAATTCTATTTTTAGTTTTCTGAGGAACCTCCATACTGTTCTCCATAGTGGCTGCACCAACTTACATTCCCACCACCAGTGTAGGAGGGTTGCCTTTTCTCCACACCCTCTCCAGAATTTGTTATTTGCAGACTTTTTTTTTTTTTTTTTTTAGTTTCTGCTTTATAACAAAGTGAATCAGCTATACATATACATATATCCCCATATCGCCTCCCTCTTGCATCTCCCTCCCACGCTCCCTATCCCACCCTCCCTATCCCACCCCTCTAGGTGGTCACAAAGCACTGAGCTGATCTCCCTGTGCTATGCGGCTGCTTCCCACTAGCTTTTACATTTGGTAGTGTATATAAGTCCATGCCACTGTCTCACTTTGTCCCAGCTTACCCTTCCCCTCAAATCCATTCTCTACATCTGTGTCTTTATTCCTGTCCTGCCCCTAGGTTCTTCAGAACCTTTTTTGGGTTTTTTTTTAGATTCCATATACATGTGTTAGCATACAGTATTTGTTTTTCTCTTTCTGACTTACTTCACTCCGTATGACAGACTCTAGGTCCATCCACCTCACTACAAATAAATAAAGTTCGTTTCTTTTTTTATGGCTGAGTAATATTCTATTGTATATATGTGCCACATCTTCTTTATCCATTCATCTGTTGATGGACACTTAGGTTACTTCCATGTCCTGGCTATTGTAAATAGAGCTGCAATGAACATTGTGGTGCATGTGTCTTTTTGAATTATGGTTTTCTCAGGGTATATGCCCAGTAGTGGGATTGCTGGGTCGTATGGTAGTTCTGTTTTTAGTTTTTTAAGGACCCTCCATACTGTTCTGCATAGTGGCTGTATCAATTTACATTCCCACCAACAGTGCAGGAGGGTTCCCTTTTCTCCACACCCTCTCCAGCATTTATTGTTTGTAGATTTTTTGATGATGGCCATTCTGACTGGTGTGAGGTGACACCTCATTGTAGTTTTTATTTGCAGTTCTCTAATAATCAGTGATGTTGAGCATTTTTCATGTGCCTTTTAGCCATCTATATGTCTTTTTTGGAGAAATGTCTATTTAGATCTTCTGCCCATTTTTTGATTGGGTTGTTTTTTTGTTATTGAGTTGTATAAGCTGTTTGTATTCAGTGTATTATTTCTGAGTCACCTGGCTTCTATCTCACCTGTCCTGAATTTTGACCCTAATGAGTAAGCTGAGAAGAAAGCCGTGATTGCTCAAAAAGTAAATGTGTGCCCTTTTAGGAAAAGGAAAAGGAATTGAAAAAAAGAAGATGAGGATAGCCTTTTAGAGTGAAATAAAACTTTCTGCACTTCACAAAACCCAGATATTATTCAAGTCAGCCCCTTGGGAGGTAGGAATAAATGACTCCTATCAGGGGCTTAAGTAGGAGCAGGTGAGGAGGTGTCAGGCTTTCTTACATCAGGCCCGTCAGTTTAAATCTACATTCTTTTCTCATAGTGTCATTGAATCTTGAAAGTCCAGAGTTCCACATTCTCTTCTGTCCTGTGAGCCTTCTTCAGTCTGCCTCCAGATTTAGAGCAGGAAACCCGTGGCGGTGAGGGCAGGTGGCAGTGTTGGCCTGAGAAGACTAAGTGTAGGTGTGTCTTGCTAACATGCTTGCCAGTATCCTTGATGTGTAAACCAGGTCCCATGAGCTTTTGCCCCCAAGGCCCAAAGATGACAGTCAATTTCTCTTCTCATTTACCTGGGTGGGGCTGCTTCTCCAGACCCAGAGCAGATGAAGGGGTGATGGTTGTGAAATATTCTGTTTCTGCCACCCATATCCCCACCCCTTTCAATCAAAAATTGCTTTTTATAATTGATCTCTGTGCTATGGAGGCCCCAGATCTTCAATGTGCTCCAAACATTCTGGACTCCTTTCTAATTGCTGAAGATCCCCTACTAATCCCCAGGTTGAGAAGTCAGAGGTTCCAATTGATTTGCTGTGACCTGTTTGCTGTCTTTGGGTTTGTATTCCTTAGACATGATGTTTGATTTTCTATGCACTTCCTTCTCACTGAACTGCACCCAAAATAAATGCTGCGGGTTTTGACATGGGAAAGTTTAGCTGTTCAAACATGCACACCCTGCTGACAAATCCACAGATTGTACCACACACCAGTGTTTATAGAATTTTTGACAGGTTTGAAAAAACACTAACTTATTTATCATTTCCAGTGTCCTACAGTCTAATGACTATTTCACCAGGCCTAATTCTCAAAGTCTTTAACTTTCTTTTAAATCATATTACAATTCATTTTCACAAATATTCATCCCAGGCCCTGGTTTACACAAAATGATGCTGACAATGTAGGAATGGGGTTTTGAGGGAGGTGGAATAAAAATCTGTTACAGAAGTAAAATGAAGATCGTAATGTCTTGACACATAACCCAGAGCAATGCAGGAAAGAGTACTGCATTGGGAGGATAGTACATGGGTTCTAATTCCAGCTCTATCATCAACTGTAGGTGGGACTCTGGGAAGCGTCGCTGAATTTCCTCATCTGAACTAGATCTACAATTTCCAAATTCACCAAGATATAAGAATCACCTGGATTGTCTGTTCAGAAAACAGATTCCTAGTCCTCAACTCGGCCTTACTGAAATGGAATTTCCAGGGAAGGGATTTGCAAACGATACACACACACACAAACACACACACACACATGCACACACACACGCGTGCGCGTGCACAGAGCACCCTGTGTGATTTTTTTTTTTTTTTTTTTTTGCGGTACGCGGGCCTCTCACTGTTGTGTCCTCTCCCGTTGCGGAGCACAGGCTCCGGACGCGCAGGCTCAGTGGCCATGGCTCACGGGCCCAGCCGCTCCGCGGCATGTGGGATCTTCCCGGACCGGGGCACGAACCCACGTCCCCTGCATCGGCAGGCAGACTCTCAACCACTGCGCCACCAGGGAAGCCCTGTGTGATTGTTTTGAACAAACAGTTTGGGGAAACACTGAACTAGGTAGTGTCTAGGGTCTTCTAGTTCTGAGAGCTATGATAAAACATCGGATGCTAGGCTTCACCCATGAATGAGAAAAATCTGAAGATAAAATTTATTCATTATTCATACTTAGTATTTTCATAAATATTTGTGTTTTGAAAAGCTATTGAAGTTAATGCTATGGTCTGTGTTTTATGGATCTAAGTGTTTTTCAGATTTATTTTTTCTCTTTGATTCATTGACTGTAATATCTGGACTATCTAGCCCGTGGTGTTGCATTAAGGATAAATGAGACCAGGATGTGAAAGTTTGTTATTATTATTATTGTTGTTGTTAGTAAAATAACTACCATAGGATAGATTCTGCTTTTATGAATTTGATAGATCTTCTAGGGCCTATGTCTTCATTCATATTGGTAAAAAGCCCAGATGAATTAAAAAATACAATTATTTCTTCATTAATTTATTGATTTAGGAAAAAATTTAGAGTACTTACTATGTGCAAAGCATTATGCTGTGTTCTGTCTAAAATGTTTAGAGTGCTTTTCATTTCTCCTTTTTTTACCCGAAATCCTATTTAGTAGTACTTTGGAATGAATCAGATGTTTTATTGATCTCATCAATGTATCAATGCATTAGAAAATTAATAGCATGTATTGACACATCTATTCAGTTAAACAGGATGCATGATACACATTTCAAAGAGAGGACTCCTGGCAACAAATCCACAGGCCCGCAGCAATCTGTGGCCCACAGATTAGTAGCTGTCTATTTAGGGTGTCTTTTCCTATGCCTTCCTTTTCTCCGTGATACATTGCTATAAGAGAAATGAGTTATAGCGACATTCCAGTCCACGGGTTCAAACCTGAACAATGGTACAACCCTATGTAGTGAGACCTTGGTTGTGGGAATAAGTAACGGCAAATCATATTTGTGTAGTGCTTCACAAATAATGAAATAGTTTCATATCTATAATTTCATTTTCTTTCCCCAGCAGTCCTCTGTTATGGGCTGGGGAGGTCTTGTGAGATGTCCAGAGAAACTAGTGAGCCAGGACTGGAAACCAGGCCTCCTGGCTCTCAGTTTAATGCCCTTTCCATTTCTCCTGTGATACCTCTGATTCTACAGCTAGAATGGCAATGGAGAACGGGCTGTCCTACACATCTCTGCCAGGGGTCTTGTGCTGTGGAAAAGATATGGGAAGAGTGATTTGAGCCAATTCTTTTAGACATTTATAAAGGCATCTGTTTCAAAACTCTCACGATCTTACACTTCTCCCTTCTCTTGTATCTCTATTCCAATATATTCTCTAAAGTGGAGCTGACGTTTCTGACTCTAGAACATAATCCCCGAGTAAGAGGAGGTTAATTCATCATCATTTGAAATCCTTAGAACAGTAAACACATTTATTATGTCACGTTAAGTTATTAAGGTTTAATATTAAAACAGAACGGAGTCAGCCCAGCAGGGCAGTGAGGATGTGTTAGAATTCTCCTGCAATTCCCCACTCATCCCAGTGGTTAACTGGGGTAGTTGTCTAAAGGCAGAATGGCAGAAGCCTCTTCATCCTCAGTCTGGAAGGACCAAGGAAACTAACCCTTGCTAACCGTGGCTGCAGAGTATGACACAGTGCCCTGACATCGTCTTGGAGCATTGGAGGCAAGCTCCATGTGGACGGCCAATAATTTCTGCTGAGATTTCCAAAGAGAGGTATCAGGTTCCCAAGCAGGTGTTGAGTACTTGGGAGTCTGAGTGGGTAGATGGTCATCACCTGGAACAGGACGGGACCCCAGGCATAGGGTTAGGATACAGGGCAAGGCCTTGTAGGAATCAAGAGATCCACTGAGGTCCACTACTCAGATTTGGCGAATAAAAGTTTAGGGCACTCAGTTACTTGAATTTTGAATTTCAGGTAAACTGAATACTTTTTTTAGGGTAAAGGATGTCCCATGCAATATACATGCAATTCAAATTTAACTGAGAGCTGTAAATTTTATGTGGCAATGTTAACAGGGACAGAATATTTCAGAGCTTTTGTGGACAGCATTTCAATTTTTCCTGATTCCGCTCAAGACCTCTAGGTTCACCATGTTCTTCTTTGTCAGTAACCTGGATGCTCTGTTCATAAGGTAAGACTAGAGGAGGGAGATCCATTTCCAAAACAGTAATATCTGAAATTTTATTTCCAATTTACGTAATGAAATTTGACATTCATACAGACCCTCTTTACAATAGAATACAGTAGGTAGTTTCTTTTTGAACATAAAGACATTATTAAGCTAGAAAGTGTCTTTCTCTTCAAATATTTCTTTTTTCATAATTTGTCAGTGTTCATTTCTTACAATCAATTTGTGGAGAAAATGATTTACAAAATTAATTGTGAACATCTACAGGAAGTCTTTATTATCTAAACAATGGTATTTATTTAAAGTATAAAAGCAGGACTTAAAAAATTAACTGTGGGGATTTCTCTGGCAGCCCAGTGGTTAAGATTCCAAACTTCCAAAGCAGGGGGCATGGGTTCGATACCTGGTTGGGGAAATAAGGTCCTACATGCCGTGCCATGCAGCGCAACCAAAAAAATTTAAAAACAAAAAAAAATAAAAAACGAATTCTGCTTGTGCTGTTTGTCATGGGGAAGTATTTTGTCTTAATCAGATAAAATATCATTGAAAATATACTGTTTGGTTTCTTCCCATGCAGGTCCTGCACCCTTCTTAATTTTCTCACATGGAAACAGGATCTTTAGGATTGACTTGGAAGGAACTAATCATGAGCAGTTGGTAGCAGATGCCGGCATGTCCATGATCATGGATTTTCATTACAATGAAGAAAGGATCTATTGGGTCGATCTAGAAAGACAACTTTTGCAAAGAGTTTTTCTGAATGGGACAAGCCAAGAGGTAAAGTACCATTTCCCATGGCATTTGAGGGATTTTTGAACAGGCTGTCAAATATGATATAGCAAATTCATAACATATAGATAAATGAAAATTACATTGCAAACACACGTCTGGCATATGTAGGTATTTATTTAATCTGCATCTGTGGTATCATGTTACTGAACAAGCCCATGCATGTGGCATTGATATTTGGAAGTCCCCAACAGGAGAAAGTGAGGATGTCAGTGTAATTTTGAAAAGATGTAAGTTTATTAAGCCAGATCGCCATTTTATGGTTAAAACAGATTATTTACATGATTATTTTCTACTCCAGTGGTTCTCAGCTGGTGGCAATTTTGCCCCTCAGGGGACATTTGGCAATGTCAAGAAATATTTTTGTTTGTCACAACTGGACTGGAGAGAAGAGAAGATGTGCTAGAGGCCAGGGATGCTGCTAATCTTCCTACAATATGTAGGACAGTCCCTCACAACAAAGAATTACCAGGCCCCCAATGTCAGTCGTGCTGAGGTTGAGAAACCCTGTCTCATCTGTTTAAAATCTCTGTCATGGGTTTTTGCACCTAATATTTAGGAAGAAAATCTTTCTTCTTTTTATCCTCAAGGTGTTCGCAGTCTGGAAAAAAATAATAAAGCAGGTGATAGATATAAAATATTTTGCTTCAATCACATACAAAAGATCTTTTATCTTTCTTCTTAATTAGTAGAACCCTTAAATGAGTCCCAGCAGGAATGGTCTCTCCTGGGAGATGGATTACAGAGAACGGGTGGCCAGAGAAACCTTAAGCATTTATTCCCAACACAAAGTGCCCGCTGTTTGTTTTTTGGGTTTGTTTGTTTTTTTTTAAACACAACTTTCTCCCTCCAATTATTCTTAAAGCCTTCAATTAGGCACTAATCTGTTTTATCACATCTCTAATACTTACTAATCTCACTTTTAACAAAGATGGCTACTCATTACTCTCCAGCCATCTGTAGACTAGTTTCAAAATCTTGAGTTTAAGAATTTGGAGGGTTTCCTGTCAGAGAACAGGAAAAAAACATTAAATAGTTGTGGAATTTGTGGCAAGTCATTAGGAAAGGATTGGCCTGAAGCCTAAAATCCACTAGTATTAGTCCCTGCTTTGGGTTAAAACATTGTTTAAAAAGGACAACCATTAAAAGGCAAACCACTTACTGGAGTGAACTAATATATTAGCAATTAGTTAAATGGATTGGCTAGATTACTTTGTATGGGATGTGGGAATAGCACAGACTCCTGAGACTGATTTCTGTCCAAGTCTGTGTTTGCTGATTTCACATCGGCAGCTGAAAATCAGTGATTGTGGGAATATTTCCACCACGGAAGTCTGCCATGGTACAAATCAGGGCTTCCTCCAATCTCTCACCCTCCGCGTACCTAGAGGACTGGTTTACTTGCACATGCTGGAACTAGGAGATAACTGAGGTTTGGTTAAGTTGTTTTTATCACAAGAGAGCATAAAGAAAAGCCCTGCTATTCAGATCCTGGGGACAGAGCCTGAAGGCACTGAGGACTTTTAGAAAGGGAGGGACCTGGAAGGTCCGTTTATAAAGGGAGGAAGAGGAACCAGAAGAAATTAATCTACTTCATGCCCCTATGCACAAACTCCAAGGGAATCTTGCCAGAATTTAGCAAAGCTTAGAATTGGGTTCAGGTGAGAACCTGGAAAATTCCGTTAGCAAATGGAATTGAATAAACTAACCTTAAGGTAGCATGGAAATTCCACTGTTACTATAGTTGAAATAATTAATACTTTATGGCTGATTGCCTAATTTCAATAAATATAGAATAAATTTTCATCTCAAAGCTGTGATATAAATACTATGCCCAGAAATATTCACATGGGAGGATGAATATTGCTACATCTGAATAATGGCATGGTATCTATGACTAGTTTATCATTTAAATTTTGGGAATGCACAAAAATGACAAGAACTTAAAAGAATAAACTTTGATACATAACAATAAAAACAATTTTGTTGTGAATGGGGAAATATTAATAACAATTTTAAAATTTGATTTTACAGAAAATATGCGAGATAGAGAAAAATGTTTCGGGAATGGCAATAAATTGGATCAATGAAGAACTTATTTGGTCAAATCAACAGGACGGAATCATTACAGTAACAGATATGAAAGGAAACAATTCCCGCGTTCTCTTAAGCGCCTTAAAATATCCTGCAAATATAGCAGTTGATCCAGTAGAAAGGTAAATGCTGCTGGTTTTGGACATTGAAATATATTTCAAAATCTGAAATTCATGGAATCATGACATTTTGACTTAAAGAGACCTCCTGATTGAGACCAAGACTCTCTTTTACAATGCACAAACACCATTTTCAATAGGGCGTTTGCCTGGATTTGAACTGAGGCAGGCTTGCTCTACCAGTAGCACTCTTGACTACCATGGTTTCCTGCTAGAGAAGTGTAATTCTCCTTCTAACTTGATCACACAGAATTGCCATAACAGGGCAATAAATATTTGTTGAATTGAATTTTCATTCAAAATAGTCAAACTCGTCCTGTGCAGACATCCGGGGATTACTGAAAAACTGAGAGAAGTCAGCCATTTCAGTGACCTTACATTCAATTATGTGTCTACGTGATGTGTTTGCCCTCAGGTTTATGTTTTGGTCTTCAGAGGTGGCGGGCAGCCTTCACAGAGCAGATCTTGGTGGTGTGGAAGTGAAGCTTCTGTTAGAGACATCAGAGAAAATAACAGCTGTGTCATTGGATGTGCTTGAGAAACGGCTCTTTTGGATTCAGTACCATAGAGAAAGAAGCAATTCTCGTATTTGTTCCTGTGATTACGATGGAGGTTCCGTCCATTTTAGCCAACATCACACACAGTAAGTTTTGCTTTTGGTATAAAATAACACAATTGCCATTCGAAGTTTGTGTGATAAATGAATGTTACTTTTGTCAGCTAAACTGGTGTAGTGGTTTAGTACAGATTTTGGAGTCCAAAACCTTGAGCTCAAGTCCCAGATTTACTATTTATTAGGTGAGTGACTTGGGCAGGTTACACAACTTCTCTCATCCTGTTTCCTTTAATGTGGGTGTCGGAGTAGGGAGGGAACAAAAAGTGCCCACTGAACTGAAATGGTATTTTGAGACTGAACAACAAGGCAGGTGCCTCCATATAAGCAATGGATCAGTATATTATAGGGTAACCTTCTCAGAGGGTGGGATTGGGTGGGCAGCGATCCAGAGCATTTGTAGCTGCACTGCACACTCCCAAGGGGCCACTGAGACAATTTTACAGTTAACTTAGGGTATGGGGATATGTGCTTGGAAACAGGAAGTACATTCCTCAGTCAAGATTTATTCCTAGGTCTTGTGGGTGCTGGAAATATGGCAGTGAAGGTCTTCATCATTTTATGGGGACTAAGAGAGCATAGAGGCCACCCAATCCTAATGATTATTAATCAATATCTATTATTTACAAAGCCCTTGACAACAGAGAAGTTATCTACTGCACAGTACGGTCCTGGGTAGGGTCAGCGGAAGGACAGGAGGAATTGTACGGGCCCAAGATGGCATCAGTTATGCTGAGAGCCACACAGTGGGGATAATAATAGGACCTATTTCTTGGGATTATTGTGAAGATTAAGTAAAGAAACACAAATAAAAATAATTAACAGTATTTGGCATATAATAAATTTTCACATGCTGGTTATAGGTATTCATTTTGGAATTACTATGTCATATGTTTTGTGAAGCATCTGTCTTTCGTTTGACTTGCTATCTTGCCAGCAACTGACTCTAGCTTGCGGCAAGAGGAAGCAATTAGTTGTGCAAAATTGACACAACCTGAAGTCCACTCTTTTTTTTTTTTTTTTTTTTGCGGTACACGGGCCTCTCACTGTTGTGGCCTCTCCCGTTGCGGAGCACAGGCTCCGGACGCGCGGGCTCAGCGGCCATGGCTCACGGGCCCAGCTGCTCCGCGGCATGTGGGATCTTCCCAGACCGGGGCACGAACCCGTGTCCCCTGCATCGGCAGGCGGACTCTCAACCACTGCGCCCCCAGGGAAGCCCTGAAGTCCACTCTTATCCTGTTCCTGATTTCTTCCCTATTTTATTTTCACCACACTTATGTGCTGAGAGGCAAAAGAATGAGAATAGATCTGGAGCTAAAAATCGTATCCTATTAATTCAGATTATGGCTACATAAAGAAAAATTTAAACTTAATATCTGTTTCTAACCCTAAATGAGAAACAATTGAAAACGTAGGTGATTAAAATTCAGACAATAAATTGAAATGAAGTGAAACTCTAATAAGCCCAGAAGAAATGTTCTGCCATTCTTTATGTGTTTTTCCTGTTGTTTTTAGGCACAATATTTTTGCGATGTCCCTTTTTGGTGATCGTATTTTCTATTCAACATGGAAAAAGAAGACAATTTGGATAGCTAACAAGTACACTGGGAAGAATATGGTCAAAATTAACCTCAGTCCATCATTTGTACCTGGTGGAATTAAAGTAGTGCATCCACTCGTACAGCCCAAGGCAGAGGGTGATCCTTGGGTACCTGGTGAGTCATCTTTGACCTCAAACAGAATCTGGCATAGTCCTCAACTTTCTCAAGATAGATACTTAGGAGTCATCCTTGATTTCTCCCACTGCCTCACCCTCAATTTCCAATGTACCGCCAAATCCTTTCCATTCTACCTCCTAAATACATCTCAAATGTCCACTCCCCACTCCCCCAGCTGCCACCACCATAGTCCAAACAGCCAGCATATCTTGTCTGGCCTATTGTGGCAGCTACTTAATTAATCTTTCTGTTTTCTCCTCTTGCCTTTACATAGTAAATCTGATCTGTTAACCCCCCCTGCTTAAAATCTTTCAAAAGCTTTCCTTTGCATTTAGATCGAAATTTAACATTTAACCAGGCCTACCAATATTTGACCAATTTGATCCAGCATCTTTTCCTCCTCCCCTCACTGGACTCTAACACAAGTCTTCCTGGAGTTCTTCAGACATGCCAAGCTCCTTCATACCTTCGGGATTTTGCAGTCACTCTTCTCTCTGCCTAGACTTCTCTCCAGTTCTGAGCTTAACTGTCATGTCCTCAGGTAGGCCTTCTCTGGTCCTCCGAGCAAAGTAGGCCCCTTCACCTCCTATCTTTCTCTCGATAGATATTCACTGAACTCATCAAACGTGGAATTACGTACCACTTTGCTTTCTTTTTGATTTTCTCTCCCACTTGATTATAAATGCCATGCATGCAGGGACCATATCTGACAGATGGATGGATGGACAGATTGATGTAAACCACCCTATATTCAGTGGTTATTTATTTATTTATAAAAAATTAGTAAAATAAATGGATTAACTGAATCTAGTCATAGTCCCAAATTTCTACGTTCAAATGCAGTCTTCTCTGAATTCTGTTGAAGGACGAAGGGAACAAAAAGTGCCCATTGAACCGAGGAAGCATCTTAAGACCAAAAAATGAGGCAGGCAGCTCCGTATAATCAGTGGATTGATTTATTATAGAGTAACGTACAGGGTGGGATTGGAATTGGGCAGACAACGATCTGGAAGCATTCACAGCTTTACTCTGCACTGCCGAGGGGCCACTGGGACAATTTTATAGTTAACCTGGGGTATGGGGGTACGTGCTTGGAAGCAATGTTTATGAATGGGTCACTAGACTCATGGGTGCCAGGAATATGTCAGGGAAGGTTTTCATCATTGTTTGGGGACTAAAGGAGTATAGAGGCTACCTGGTCCTTATGATTATTACCTACAAAGCCCTTGATGACAGAGAAGTGATTCACTGCACAGCACAGTCCTGGGTGGGGTCAGCAGAAGGACAGGAGAAACTGTAAGGGCCCAAGATGACGTCAGTTATGCTAACAGGCATACAAATTCCTTCACATATAATCTTTTTTTTTAGGTAGACTGTTTTGATATGGCTTATATACCACATAAATTATGTTACACTAACATCTGTCTTTATGTAAAACTTTTATTTCAAGAGGGCTTTAAAATATATTTAATTTCATCTGCAACTAGCCTTGTGAGTTTCCAAAATAAAGATGGAATTGTTTGTTTTCTCTTCTTTCTACCTGTTGGATGCCACTAGGATTTGGTAATAATGTGGGACATGGTAGGGACTATAAGTCCCTCCCACAATTAGTGTATAAATGGGTTTGTACCTGCCCTCGACATAGCTCCTGAAGAGAGCTGTAGGGACTGAACGGAGAACAGGCATGAGACTGTCAAAGGGAGGTTAGAATCTAGGGGGAATTGACATTGTTATTTCTTATATCCTCAGGCAGGTAACTAATAGTACAAATGCTTTTAATCTATTTCTTTAAAAAACTTAGATAGAAACTATAATTTCACTTGTGTAATGACTATACTTTCAATGCAAGAGATGAGAAACTGCAAGGACAAATTCCTAGAGATGAAGCATTTGTTCAGGCAAGTTATTTTTTTTTAACTCACTTATTTGAATTTAAAAAGCAAGAGTTGTGGTAAACAATTCAACTGTGGCTTGAGCACAACATTAAAGAACAACAACCAAGTAGCAAGACTATAGAATAGATGGTGACCATATTCCACACATAAAAGGCAGTGCATCTGATATACTGCCAGTTACCTTCCATGGGAAATTTCGACTCAAGCTCAGATACAACTTATTGTCCAAGTGGTGATGACTCACAATAAAATTAGAACCAACAACCATAGTACTACGAATAATTATCAGTCTCATTCACAGTAGTTAGAGATATCGTCATCATCATCACTATCTCTTACATTTATATGTAACCTCATAATTTCCAAAGTATTTTCTTGGGCATTATCATATTGGTTTGTCACAGCAACATTGTGAGACAGAAAGGTCCTCAATTATTGTACTCATTTCATAATTGAAAAATATGAAGCCTAGAGAAATAGAGTGACTTTTCCAGGATTACACACCTTGTAAATGATGGATTCTGGAAAAAATTCCTGTCTGTCAGTTTAGTGTTCTTTCTACCATAAACAGGTAAGCTCTTCAGAGTCCTTCACTATTACTTGGACTCTTTGATGGGGCGTTCAAATAGGATATTGAAAGCATGAATTTCAGGAGAAAATCTACAATGATGCACTATAGAACAATGTGGCAAATAATAGAATTTGATTGGAAAGACGGTGCCAGCTGCAGAGCTACAGGCAAACCTGGAATCTAGAAGGCAGTTGGCACTGGAGATACTGGCTTTAGTTATTGATCAAAGGATGGGCTTCATATGAGGTCCAAGTGCAAAGGACTTTTGATTTCAAGAGCACTGTTACTTTGGCTATCATCAAATAGGTTTAAATTGTTTTAGTGCCATGTATAGCAGAAATTCTTTACCTGAGATTTAGGGTTGTGAAGCCCTTGATTGTATATGTTAGATGAAGATATGCAATTGTCCGTCTAGGGAGATGGTACCTAACTTCCATCAGGTTCTCAAAGTACCTGATAGCCTTCACATTTAAAGATGTACTTCTGGGCTTCCCTGGTGGCGCAGTGGTTGAGAGTCTGCCTGCCGGTGCAGGGGACGCGGGTTCGTGCCCCAGTCCGGGAACATCCCACATGCCGCGGAGTGGCTGGGCCTGTGAGCCATGGCCGCTGAGCCTGCGTGTCCGGAGCCTGTGCTCCGTGATGGGAGAGGCCACAGCGGTGAGAGGCCCGCGTATCGCAAAAAAAAAAAAAAAAAAAAAAGGTGTACTTTTCTGGAGGCTGGTTAATTCCTGCTGAAGAATAGGCTTACAATTATAGCTCTTCTGGCAAAGTGAACAGTAGTAGTACCTTGGTTTGCAAGGCATTTAGTAGTGAGACTATTTCAGTGAGGAGATAGCTGAGAAAAATCATGTAACTTGGTTGATATTATTTTTGTTATAAAATATATGTATTTATACAAATAAGAGGACCAACAAACTTACCTCATGAAAAATGCCTAAACTATCATTTATCAAACACTAGTTCTGTAAGGGTTATTTGGAAGGAAGAAACATTTTAGGGTCAGATGATTTAGACAGACTGGGTTAAATAAAGTTAAGCAGGTTGTTTTTTTCTCAAGTGATTTCTCAGAACCACTCAGACGGTTATGTGCACTGTTAATCTCTAAGGGCCGTATAACCTGTGACATTTTTCTATTTTATTTCCTATGCAGTAGCCTGTTTGACTCCTGAATATATTATTTTTAGTCCAGGCCTCTTTCTTGAGATATAGACAAAGGAAGGGGTGGGGGGTGGGGGGAACCTGAGGCATAGTGAGAGCTAAGCTGCAGAAAGAAAGTGATTTCAAACATTGGGGATTTATTCATAATACACAAAAGGGAGCAGCCCTGATGAAGACCAAGGAGCAAGGGTGGGGCTTACAAAGGCAAAGCCACAGAGCTCCACCAGGAAGAGCATTGTATCAGTTTAAACAAGTCCTTGTTTGTCCACGGCTTGTCCATTGAGATTGGCTGGTTATAGAGGAGTTCGAGGCAGCAGATTGATGAGCCCAAGTCGAGGTAATAGAGCCACAGTTTCAGCATCAGGCTGGTTTTCTGATGATTCTGACCTATTTCCTGAGAGTAGTCACTCTGGTGCCTTCTCTTGCAGTCTGCTTCCTCCAGGATCAGGGTCCTGCTGGGGCCACGTCGGATGTACACATTCAGGCTC
This sequence comes from Monodon monoceros, assembly GCF_005190385.1. NCBI lineage: Eukaryota > Metazoa > Chordata > Mammalia > Artiodactyla > Monodontidae > Monodon > Monodon monoceros. The sequence continues at coordinate 107,417,113 of NW_021703777.1, forward strand.
AGCACAAGTTTCCTTCTCAAGGCCCACATGTTCACCTGCCTTCTGAGCATTTCTACTTGGATTTCTTGCAAGTGCTTCAGGAGCAAAGGAAATAACTGACCCACTCACTTTCCCCTCCCTTCTCCCCAGCTTCTCTCCCTCCAGTGTCCCTACTTTGGTGAGTAGCATTCTACCTCCACCTCGACAGGCAGAAATCTAGGAGTTGCCCTTTCCTCCCTCTTTCTCATTCCAACACCATGAAATCAATCTCCAGCTCCTGACAATTCTACTACCTACCATCTAACCACTTGGGCCCCTCTCAGAGCTCTCCATCCCTGGTGTCCACTTAATTCATGTCCCCCACCTCCCTTTTCCATGCTGCAGGGAGTATAACCCTTCAAAACGAAGAACCCAATCGTGTCGTTCCTGGGTTAAAATCAGTTGTCAACTCTCAATTGCCAATAATAAAACCCAGTCTTTTTATCTAACTGGTTCATGGGGTACCCCGTTCATTTCTCAGCTTCCACTCTCACCATTTTCTGCATTAAAGTCTGGGCTGCAGCCATCCTCAAAGATTTGATTTCCTCCAGGGAGGCACACTTGCTCTCTCCTCCAGCCTTTCGGCATGTTCTGGAACACTCTTTCTTTTTTTTTGGCCGCATGGCTTGCGGCTCTCAGTTCCTTGACCAGGGATTGAACCTGGGCCATGGCGGTGAAAGCCCTGAATCCTAACCACAAGGCCACCAGGGAACTCCCTGGGAGCACTCTTTCTAATTCTCGGCAGTGGCTTACTCTTCATCCTCTGAGAAACAGCTCCAATATCACTTCTTTCAGGAACACTTTCCCTGACCTCAGAGCCTCAGTAGCTATTTGCAGAAAATAGCAGATTTCCCCTGTCACAGGGCACTTAATCATGTTTTGCCATAAACATCTGTCTTCCTCAACTTCCTTTGTCCTATGAGGACACAGACTACAACTCTCCATTGCACTCCCAGTGCCTAGAGGACATTTAATAAACCATAGTTGGAAAAAAAAAAGACTGAGAAAAACACCCTTTGGTACCCTCTCCCTGCTAAATAATACCACGAGGAACAACTTCTAAAGATATTTAATATCTGAATACGTGTTGCCTTTCTTCCATGTTGTAAGCCCCTGCCCTTGGCCAGACAGTCTTCAGTGAGCCTGCTCCCTTTTGTATAGTTATGAATAAATCCCAGTGTTTTAAATCAGTTTTCTCTGCAGCAGATCTTTGCAGCTTAACTCTAGGGAGAGTCTTTTTCAGAGTCTTTTAGACTCTTTTATGCTTCAGTCTTTTTCTTCTTTCTTTTCATTAAGTGGTCTAGGTTTGAACCCAGGCAGACTGACACCATGCTGCCTCCCCAGCTACGCTCTCACTATTGTCTATAGTTTCCTATCTTAGGTTTGCCTTAATTGTTTTGGGATAACCTGTCATTTGGCATATTCTTGTCTATCCATGGCCTGCTGGTGGTTAAAAGCTTCAGTTTGCACAGATTATGGGGCCCAAACCTTATTTTTTTCTCTTTTAAAATTTTTTTCCACTTCAGGAACTCAGAAAATCAATCTCTTTCTCTCTCCGTCTCTCTCTTTGTTTCTCTCTCTCACTCACACACACATAAGCACACACACACACACTCCTCCTCCTCTGGCGCTCTGAAAAGAGACACAGAGTTGATCTCACATTTTTGTTGTCATGATTAAACTTATTAGGCAACAGTGTTCTCCTGGCTGCCCTGACACCTATACTGTTAGAGTTGTCCCTCAGTATCCACGGGGATTTGTTCGGACTCTGACCAATACCAAAATCCGAGAGTGCACTAGTCCCTTATAAAATAGTGTAGTATTTGCATATTACCTAACGTCCTTCCTTATACTTTAAATCATCTCTAGATTACTTATCATACCTAACACAATATAAATACTGTGTAAATAGTTGTAAATACTATGTAAACAGTCTCTGGCACAAGGCAAATTCAAATTTTGTTTTTTGAAACTTTCTGGAATTTTTTTAAAGAGTATTTTTGATCCACGGTTGGTTGAACATGCAGATGTGGAACTCATGGATACAAAGGGCAGACTGTATATGAATCTCAGAGCCAGTGTGGGAACTTCTTTGTATACACTGTATACAGAGTATACAGTGTTAATGGCATTATTTCAAGCTCAACATTTAGAGAATTTGCAACTATAGTTTTACTGCTCACAGATGTTCTTTTGTAAAAGGTGCAAACAATTTCTCTTTCTTCTGTGGTTCTTTAAAATGTAGATTCCAGTTTTAAGCTCATAAGAGAATTTCAAAAGCGTCTTCTTTGGAAAATGAAGCACATCTGTCATCAACACTGTTTAAAATACTTTGCATTCATTTCATGCAGAAAAATGTTGCTGAATTTCTTTAATTCTGAGAGTTCCTGAAGGAGAACTGTCTCCACCTAGAAGTGTACCTGCTTATGGAAGTGACTAGTGTAGCTAAAACTGCCCAGGTGGGACTCTGATTCACTTTGATTACATCATTGCTGGGGTTTCTACTGTAAAACCTTGGTTTTTTTGATACCTCTAGAAAAGAATCATCCTAGATATATGAATATTATTTTCACATAATTTTTTCTTAAAATGTAAATATTGTGGTAAAGTACACAGAACATAAAATTTATCATCTTAGCCATTTTTAAGTGTACAGTTAGGTGGCATTAAGTACATTCACAGTTTTTGTGCAACCATCACCACCATTAATCTCCATAAATCTTATCATCTTGTAAAACTGAAACTCTACACCCATCAAATGAGAACTCCCCATTTCTGCCTGTCCTCGGCCCCTGGCAACCACCACTCTCCTTTCTGTCTCTGTGATTTTGACTACTACTCTAAGGACCTCATATAAGTGTAATCATACAATATTCCTCTTTTTGTGACTGGTTTATTTCACTCAGCATAATGTCCTCAAGATCCATCTGTTTTGTAGCTTGTGTCAGAATTTCTTTTCTTTTTAAGGCTGAATAATAACCCACTGCATGTGTATATCACATTTTGCTTATCTGTTTCTCCTTTGATAAACACTTGAGTTGCTTCCATGTTTTAGCTATTGGGAATAATGCTGCTACAAACATGGGTCTGCAAATATCTTTTTGAGATGCTGCTTTTAATTCTTTTGAACATATACTCAGAAGTGAATTGTTGGATCATACGGTAATTTTACTTTTAATTTTTTGAAGGCCCATTATACTGTTTTCCACAGCGGCTGTACTAGTTTACATTTACACCAACAGTGCACAAGGATTCCAATCTCTCCCTATCCTCATCTACACTTATATTCTGTTTTCATATAGTTTAAATTATCAGTTCAAACACCCAAAGCTCTGTTATTTATTACAGAAATCTTAGCAAATTATGGATTTCTGTACTTCCTAACATACTTATAGTTATTGACATTTTCTCAATGATGAGGGTCACATTTACAAAGATACACGTCATTGGGGCAAGAATAGGACTGATTTGAGGCAAAGCTGGGTTTTTTAAAAAATTAATTATTTTTGGCTGCGTTAGGTCTGTTGCTGCACGTGGTCTTTCTCTAGTTGCGGTGAGCGGGGGCTACTCTTCGTTGCGGTGCGCAGGCTTCTCATTGTGGTGGCTTCTCTTGTTGTGGAGCACGGGCTCTAGGCATGCAGGCTTCAGTAGTTGTGGCACGTGGGCTCAGTAGTTGTGGCTTGTGGGCTCTAGAGCTCAGGCTCAGTAGTTGTGGCGCACGGGCTTAGTTGCTTCGCGGCATGTAGGATCTTCCCGGACCAGGGCTCGAACCCATGTCCCCTGCATTGGCAGGCAGATTCTTAACCACTGTGCCACCAGGGAAGCCCAAAGCTGGGTTTTTAATGCAGGTTTGCCCTGACACCAATGGCTGCCATGTGAAGTGCCTTTTAAATACTTGTAATGGCTCTTCATCAATTTTCTATCTTTCTTGCTGTTGTCTCTTGCTTCTTGCTGGTTTCCATATGCCTGGCTCTGGCCTCTTTAGTTTGAGACTTTTTCCTGCCATTCATTTGTTGAGGAACCCAGATCATTTGTCCCTTAGAATTTCCCACATTCTGGATTTTTCAGATTCTATCCCTGTGGTGTCATTTAACGTGATTCTGTTTTTCCTATACACTGGTAGTTTTAGCCTAGAAGCCTTATCAGATTCAGATTTTTTGCAAGAGTACTTTATAGGTGGTACTGCAGGTAGTACCGCATGCTTCCTAGTGACCACGCCAGAGGGCATGTAGTGGCTGGGTCTCCATTCTTTTTGTGATGTTCAAGATTCATCAGTGGTTCAGGTGTTGCCAGCCTGGTCTGTTCATTATAGAGTTTCCTATCAGCCTTTTGTGTAATGGCTTTACAAGCTATTAATTGTCATTGCTTAGAGGCATTTTTTCATTAGAGGTTTGAAGTAATGACATTCTAATTCTATCACTGCTTATTAGTTGAATAACTTTTCCACATCAGCTCTATGATTTCCCTGAGGAGCATCTTTTATAGGAAATGTAAATTAAATGCTTGATTTAATCTTTCCCTTAATTTATCTGTTTTCAGAATAAAGGGTTAGTGTATTCTCCAGAGGTGACCTTCTTTTAAAAAAAGCATCTTTATAAATTCAAGGATGTAAAAAATATTTGAAATGTTTCTATTCATTGCAGTTATTATCATTTTCACACTCAGATTATGCCGCCTTTATCCAGGAGGAGCCCTGAGATAAGGCTTCTAGTTGTGGGAAAGATGACCAGTAACTAACCCTTGGTGGTCTAGAATGCTGGGCTGAGGCTGTGCCTGGGCTCAGCAAGAAAGAACATTGGAATCATGTAGCCACTCCTGCTAGTGGGGAATGCACTGTGGATGGGGGTGGTAGCAATGGGAGCGGAGGCCTCTACACCTTGTGTTTGCATCTTCATGCTGTGGACTGGCCAAGCTCCTCAGAAATAGGTCTGAAATAAGGAAAGACTGAGTGGGCCTGAGGGTGCATCTGAGAGTAAAAGGCATTTATTTTTTAACTGCTCAGAGGCTGTTGATTTGTTTACTTTCTTTTTGTTTTTAAGATTTTTTTAAAGTGGTCTATTTTAAAAAATCTTTATTGAATTTGTTACAGTATTGCTTCTGTTTTATGTGTTGTTTTTTGGCCACTGATGCATGTGGGATCTTAGCTCCCTGACCAGGATCAAACCCACACCCCCTGCATTGGAAGGAGAAGTCTTAACCACTGGACCACCAGGGAAGTCTCTATTTCTTTACTTTCTGATTCTTAGGTTTAGATGGATAAGGATACCAAGTAGCTAAGTTCTGGCTAAGTGATTTTTTCCTTTAAACTATAATTAGGAATTCCAATAGCACAGAATAACCATTCTCGTTTCTTCCTTCTTATTTTCTATTAACAAAGAAGAATAAACTTCTATATTACACAGTTTGGGAAGTTTTTTGGGGAAGGTGAGGGAGTCATTTATTCAGGGAACTCACTAATGAAAAAGACAATAAATAAATAAAACAAAAATCATAGACATTTATAGAAAAATATATTGTATATATAATTTATATATTTTATTATACATAAAATATATAGCATAACATTAATATGTTAATATATTAACTTTATTATGTATCAGTATATAATGGTCTATATTAATATATAATATGAATAATATAAATATATATATTTCTATAAAAACCCATAATTATATTTTATATATATACATAAGTATATACATATACACAAACACACATATTATGTACATTAAAGAGGTGAGGTCTGTCATTGAAGACTTGAGCTCGAGTCCCACCCCTACCCCTTATTACCTATATGTGATCCTTAAGATACTGTTTCGTAATCTGTAAAATGGAAGACAACAATTACTCTGCGTAGCTCAAGGGCTTGTTATAAAAATTACATGTGATAACGTAAATGCTTTATAAAATGTTATTCAAATTTTTAACTATTGGGGGCGCTAAATATTTAGTTAAAAGAATGATTCAAGTGAATGGGTTCAAATGGAAGAGACTAGAAAGGCTTTGTTGATGAGGTGAGTCTGACACTGAATTTGAGGTAGAGAGAAAGGTGTGATCAGTGGAAAGAAGCAAGGCTCGGGAATCCCACGTGTGTTGTTTCAGAAGTGCGCCAGGGTAAAATCTATAGTTTGCTTGGCTATAGCAAAGCTCACGAGCACTTGTGAGTTGGGCAGTTATTGAAGGCGCAGTTGGTGGTGGACATTAAACTCCATGATTTAGGAGCTTTTAATTTGATCTCAAAGGTAATTAGGCTCCACTGCTGGGCTCTGGGAGGGGGGTTATCTGAGGTCAGCAGCAGCATTCTGAGTGCTAGCTTCAGCCTCATTTGAAGCTAAAGAACAGCAGATTAAGGAGATTAAACAAAATACAGCCCTCAATCCTCTCTGTTTTGCCTCTTCCTAAAACGACCTTTTAAGTGTTTAGTGTCTGAATTGGGGTCACATCATCAGCACAGCCATTCAGAGACGAATAGTGATTGCTTTCCTGCCCGTGTTCATCACTGAAGAGTAATGTATGTTGTTAATAAGTATCGTTAAAGCCATCATCAGTATGGGATAGTGGAAAGAATACTGACCATCTATTTGAGTTCTAACTCTGAGGTTGACTGGAAATTCAAGGAGAAACCAAATAAAGGAGTTAAGTTGCAGGTTTCATGATCACAGGTTTTTGTGCATGTATTCCAGATGTTTGTAGCACCGCTGTGTTGTAAAAGGCACCAGGTTAGGTGCTATTGGAACTATGAATGTGAATGGGATGCATGCGTTATCCTCAAAAGCTTACTGATTAATGTACATGTATATATAGAATTATGATGATGTTGATAATAAGAACAAACAGAAGAACAGGTAAGAGGTTGTAGAAAAGTACAAAAAAAAGATAAATAACATTGGATCTAGATGAAGAACAGAGCAATTTTCTGTACCCTAGACACTAATTGTTTTCTCCGTAAGTCAGTTTGAATCTCCATTAACATATCATAAGCAGGTATTAAGGTTTGAGAATCTTTAGAGGTATAAATTTAGAGGAATTTACAACAAACATTTGATTCTGTATAGAACCATATTTTTTTTTAAGTGAGGGGTCTCAGAGAATATCTACTTCAACACTTTTATTTCATGGAAACGGAAGTCAAAGGGATAAGGTGATTTTATGTAAAAGGCAGAACTCAGTTTTCCCAATTCTTAATGCAGTGGTCGTCTATCATACTGGGTTTGGAAAGATTTTTATAGGGGATATTTACAGGAAGCATAATCTCTCACTTTTTGGTTACCTCAAGAAAGTAGTAGCACTTTGGTGCTATTAAAAGGCTATTAAAAGGTGCTATTAATCAGGCCTTTCTGAATTTTTGTTGTTGTTAATTTGTAAACGTTATAAAAATACAGTTAAAACAATCACATGTTCTTTTTTAGAAATTTGAATTAGATACATTTTGTCTCCAGTACATTTGTGAGTTTCTGACTTTAGTCCTTTACTTTAAAAATTGGAGTCATTTTGTTTTTAATTTTCTTAATTAAAATTTTGATATGTGAAGCATGTAGGAACATGAAAACAATGTTACTAAACATGCATAATTGGCATAAAAACCGTGGACAAGAAACAAAATTTTTGGAATCAATATCCAAAAACTATTCAGTGTAGGGCTTCCCTGGTGGCAGAGCGGATAGGAATCTTCCTGCCAATGCAGGGGATACGGGTTCGTTCCCTGGTCTGGGAAGATCCCACATGCCACGGAGCAGCTAGGCCAGTGCACCACAACTACTGAGCCTGCGCTCTAGAGCCCACGAGCCACAACTACTGAAGCTGTGCCCCTAGAACCCGTGCTCCGCAACGGGAGGGGCCGCCGCAGTGAGGGGCCCGTGCGCTGCGGGGAAGAGTAACCCCTGCCCACCGCAACTAGAGAGAGCCCGCGCACAGCAACGAAGATCCAACGCAGCCAAAGATAAATAACTTAAAAAATTTTTTTTAATTATAAAAAAACCTATTCAGTGTAAATCTTAACTGACTTAGTTGATAATATTCCAACAGTATTAAATAATTGTGCATGTAATTCTATCAAGAGATCTGAATAAACAAGTTTAAAATAACTGAAGAAATAACACAGATTAGCTAAAAGGAGGCATACATAACTGAGATGAAAGTGGGATATTCCATTAGTACTTTAGGTCAGTGTCTCTCAAAGTGTGGTGTAAAAACTCCAGCGTCAGAATCATTCCATAATCCGGTAAGAGTGAGCCTTTCCCTTGGTGTATCAAATCAGAATCTCTAGAGGGTGACATGCCCTCCAGGTGGTCTCAAGGTACATTAGAAACATTTTCAAGGGGGCAAGAATACGTTTCTAATGTGTGATGCTTTGTCGGTCAAGAAAAGTGTTTAGTAACTTGAAGTAGAAGGAAAGGGGTAGAGTCAGAGTGAGGGGCACCTTTCTAAGTAGACAGAGACCAGAGAAACAGACCTGCATGGGGGACGGTCTCAGCCTCGTGCACTACTGTGCTCAGGCTCTCGCCGGCTTGTTTCTTGTGTCTTTCACGGCAAGGCTGTGTTTTTAGTGGGCTCCTCCCCTTACTCACAGGCTCTCACTGATCTCAGCTATGCCAGGTCTCCTGGTGCCTGACCCCGGTCCTCTTCCCCTGCCGTCACCTATTGCCAGAGCTCTGGCCTCCATAACTACATGCACCTTGAGAGCTGCCCTCAAATTCAAGCTTACCTCTGTATTTCCAGAGCATTTCACAAAGTCATTATTAAAATTGGCAAAACTGAGAAGGAACAAAATTCGAACAGGGATATATGTGTTACTAGTTTAGCCCTTGACTCTGGCTTTGAAAACCAAAGGTACCAAGTTGGCCATTTGTTGTTCAATGTATTATTTGGCTAATTTAATCCAAGCACCTACCTTACTGAGCAGATTTTACTATTTGCCCTGGGCTATTTTGTCACACATGGAATGCCGGCAGCAAAAAACTCAGAAACTTGGGGATAAGACATATGGCAGTGGTATATACTGTCTGAAAGAAGTTGTTCTTTACATAATGATCCTAAAAACAGATAAATATATAGATCTGACCTATAAATATTATACTTAAGAAGAGATGTTCTTCATTTTGCAGCCTTTTTTGCTTCTTAAACAGATATTTCATTTTCAGCATTTCTGTTTATTGCCTTATTTATTTTTTAAATAAATAAATACTTTTGATAAAAGCAGGTCAAAAAGAAAAAGCTATTAAGTTGTGCTTAGTGTTCGTAACCCAAGGAACGACATTTCCAGGTAATTAGGACGTCCTATCCCGAGAGCTACTGTAGGAGAGGTACAACTAGAGAAATAAATGGGCTTCGGAATGCTGAGTGATTTGGGCTAATGTTCGACCCTAGAGGAGTGCCACCTCCGTGAGGCAACACCCCTGCTGATGTCACGGGAAGATTAGAGTTCTTAGGAGCCATGAGGGGATCATGCACTGCCCCTGTCAAAACACACCTCCACTCCAAATTAACCGCCTTCTCTTTTAGATCAGAAACTCTGCAAACTGAGGAAAGGTAACTGCAGAAGCAGCATGTGTGGGCAAGAGCCTAAGCCCCATGTGTGCATGTGTGCAGAGGGATATGCTTTAAGCCAAGATGGAAAGAACTGTGAAGGTAATGTGTGGTGAGCGAACACAGCCCACCTGGGCCAGTGGCTGGTCTTCAGTGGGCAATCCAGAACCTCCATGTGGAACCAATTTCAAGTTTCCTCCTTTTTTTTCCCCCAGAAAAGCAATTTTATTTTTTCCCCAATTTTAAGCCCTTGTAACACTTTCAGGTCTCCTTTATATCTTGTGTTCCCAGATCAGATACTTTCAGAGGCTACTCAGGGATTGATATAAGGCAGGGATTCTCTGAGTGGACTCTACGGAGTTCTGTGGGTTTGACGGTGTGCAAAATGTCAGTATTGTCAGATTTTTTAGGGGAGTAGTTCCGTAGCTCTCATAAGATCCTCAAAGGGTATGTGACTCCCACATCTCATCCCATAACTGTTTGGTAGGAATCTTGAGAAACTGCACCTTGGCTGGTTTTCTTGGGCTCGTCCTGTTGTGAGACTCCAAGCCCGATGTACTTAACCCAAGGAGAAATGCCATGTCCTTTCTCCTGGGACGTCCAGTGCGTTACCGATGAAAAGAATCCAATGGCCGCAACGTACATTGAGTGGAATTAGTTGGGGTGAGACTTCAGGTAAACGTGGCATCTGCCTGTTAACTGCAGTCCCCTGCTTACATGGGACCAGTGGGCGAGAGCCATAGCATAGGACAGTGATCTGGAAGCTAGGGAATGCTCCCATATTCAGGTGAAGGCCTCCTGTCAGCATTGAGAAAGTGAAGAGCAAAGCAGGGGGATGTCCTGCCCTTGTCAAGAACTTTCTAGGGTCCTTGCCTTAAATGGCTATACCTTTTCAGGGGAAATAGTACTACTTTATCCCAGGAGTAATTTTAATATGAAAATCTGTATTTGAAAGTATAAACTGTGACAGTTTAAGCCATGGCTTTCATGATAATTGAACTAATTACTTTCACTCTTTGTTAGAGTAGCAAAAACAATCTTGCCGTGGTCAGTTACAGAAGATCGAGGTGTGAGATACCCTACTTTTTGCTGACTTATTAGTGATACTACAATTTATTTTCAAAAAAACCATCTGACTGTTTTACTGTTGTTATGGTGTAGATGTCAACGAGTGTGCCTTTTGGAATCATGGCTGTACTCTTGGGTGTGAAAACATCCCTGGATCCTATTATTGCACATGCCCTGTAGGATTTGTTCTGCTTCCTGATGGGAAACGGTGTCACCGTAAGTCACAACAAGTATTTATTGCATTATTTCCTCCATTTTCACTGATGTTTCTAAGGTGGCTATGATCTGGGTTGGTGGTCCTCGATCAATAGCATGCATCAGGAGTACCTTGGAGTTTTATTTTGGTTTGTTTTTTAAAATGCGAATGACCAGACTCTATCCCAGACCTGTTAAATCAAAACCTCCAACAAGCATGTATTTATATATTTTACTGTTTATTTATCCATATTTCATTATATTTCATTATATATCTCTGAAAGGTAAGCATGTAAAAAACATAACCATGATACGCTATTACATCTAAAAAACTAGCTCGAATTCCCTAATATCTAATACCCAGTCAGTTTTCAGGTATAACCACGATACCGTTATCACAACTAAAAAAATTAACAATAATTCCCTAATAACATCAAATATCTAGTCAGTTTTCAAATTATCTTAAAAAGTTTTCAACAGTTGATTTGTTTGACTAGGTATCCAAACAAGCTCCGTGTGTTATACGGATATTAGCTGATACCTCTCTCTCTTATCCTACAGATTCCCTCTCCTCTTTTTTTCCCCTTGCAAGTAGTTGCTGAAGAAACTGTTTTTTTCCTGCAGAGTTTCTCACACTCTGGATTTTACTGAACACACTTCTAAGATGTCCCTGTCCTTCTCAAACTTGTAGTTAGATCTGCAGGCTTGATCAGATTAGGCTTTGAAATTTTGACAATAATACTTCATTGGTATGCTTATACTTCCATCAGGAGACACATAACATCTGGTTGTTTCTCCCTCTGTCATCCATTCTAAAGTTCCCCAATGGTCTTCTTCTTTTTTAAAAAAACAAACTCCGGACAGTTTTACCGAAGAAAAAATATGCACGATTTACTTTTCACCGGTCCATTCTGGCATTCTTCTAATGCTGTCAGAATCACCTGGGTCAATATTAGCCAGTGTGCATGTTACTGACCCTTTCCAGTCAGTCCTCACAAGGGTCCTCCTGCCCGGCATCGCTAGTGCCAATAGGACGAGACCGAGTTTGGTTCAGAAGCAAAGGAAAGCTTTATTACTGGACCAGAGATTGGAGAGATGTGAGCTCACCTCCATAGTACCCGCTCCTCTGACAGGCCGTGGGCAGGGCTGCTTTATAGGGTTCTCCACAGCTGGGAGGGGGTGGAGTTCCCATTGGGCACACACAAGCGCGCTGCTCAGGCTCCAGATCGCAGTGCTGGGTGCAGGGTCTCTGCACACGGCTGTCGCTGCCATGTTGAATCGAGGTGTCGAGCACAGTGCTTCTGCATACAGCCCACTGAGCTGCAGTAACAGGTGCAGCAGTTCTGCGCTGGGAACTCTGATCCCATGTGTTAGACGCAAGGCCTCTGCACACGGCCCCCTACATGCAACTGAAACGAGACTAAGCCCAAAGAAGAGGTTAGACCTTATCACCTAGATTCCATCTTATTTTTCCCGAGGACCCTAGTGGGCTTTGCCAGTGACATACATACTCTAGTATTTTCCACATGCTGTGCCCAATTCAATATTATTGCCAGTGGTGGCCACCAGTTTGGGCCAACATGGTGTAGTACTCTATTTCAGATTTCCACAAGGCTGGGCATTTGTTGGTGAGGATGACCAGTTTCTCTTTGCCTTGTCTGAACATTTCCAGAATCTGCTTGTACCTGCAGCACTTACTTTCCACTTTCTATAATGAGTTGGAGGGTAGAGTTCATCAGGCCCAGCAACTTCTTCGTCTTCTTTTCGGCCACCATTTTTCTGCCTTAGGGTGGGACTGCCCCCAACCAAGAGCAGCTGCCAAGACTGCTGGGAGCAAGAAAGAGCCCAGTCATCTTTCAGGGAATGGTTGTAGTGGCCATTAACACTCATTTCCTAGATTCATTATTTCATCAGGGGATTTGAATGATGATATCTAGTTCTAATATTTCTTTTTAATCATGAATTGTAATACCTTTATAAAAAGAATGTTCTCTCAGTAACTATTTGGTGACTTCAAGATACAATTCTTACAGTTAAGGCAGTATAAATGATGAATTGTTTTCGCTTTGTTTACTTATATTTAGGATAATGGGTTGGTTCTTTAACACTTTCCAAAGGTGGCCAATGGGGTTTTTTAATTTTATTTTTTATTGAAGTATAGTTGATTTGTAATATCACATTAGTTTCAAGTATACAGCAAAGTGATTCAGTTATACACATATATATGTATATATCTATATTCTTTTTTAAAAATTCTTTTCCATTGTAGTTTGTTGGGTATTGAGATATTGAATATAACTCTCTGTGCTTGTTGTTTATTTTATATATGGTAGTGTGCATCTGTTAATTCCATATTATGTCAAATAGAAGTGGTGAAAGGTAGGCCTCCTTGTCTTGTTCCAGATTTTAATGGGAAGGCTTTCAGCTTTTCACCATTGAGTATTATATTGACTGTGGGTTTGTCATAAATGGCTTTTATTATATTGAGATATATTCCTTCTGTACCCACTTTGGAAAGAGTTTTTATCATAAATGGATGTTGAATTTTATCAAATGCTTCCTCTGCATCTATCGAGATGATCATGTAGTTTTTGTCCTTTCTTTTGTTGATGTGGTGTATCATATCGATCGATTTGCATATGTTGAACCATCCTTGTGACCCTGGAATGAATCCAACGTGATCATGATGTATGATCCTTTCTATGTGCTTTTGCATCTGGTTTGCTAATATTTTCTTGAGCATTTTGCATCTATATTCATTAAAGATATTGGCCTGTAATGTCTCTGTCTGGTTTTGGCATCAGCGTGATGGTGACTTCAATGACTTTGGGAGATTTGTTTTTTGTAAGTATTATTATGAACTCTTGGAGTTTTAACATTTTTTATATGTTTCAATCCATTGCAGTTGTTATTCTTACCAATGAGCAAGTTGTCTCCTCTTTGGCTGGTGGGAGAATCTTCAAATGGGTTCCAGACCCCAGTAGTCTTTGATAGTTTTCTCTTACCTGGTAGGACATATTTTCCAGGTTTGTCTTGTACATTCCATGTTCTAGACCTAGAATCAGCAATCTCTCAAGGCCACTGCTTCCTTTTTATGAGAAATTGTATTTAGAAAACATAACCTGCTTCAAAGTCAGTTATTGTTTTGAGTGTTTTAGGGCATCAGAGTTAGGAAAACACTTTTTAAAAAGAGAAATACATTATGAGTTTATATGAATATTCTCAATTCAAATTTAGGATTACATACTCAGATACCTTCTTATAGTTTTCTTATTGAATCTACCAACATAGCTAAGTAGAAACGAATGTTTAAAATCATGTGGGAATTCCTTGGAGTCTAGTGGTTAGGACTTGGCGCTCTCACTGCCAGGGGCCAGGTTTCAATCCCTCGTCAGTGAACTAAGATTCCACAAGCCACGCAGTGCGGCCAAAAAAGAAAAAAAAAAATCTCATGTATATTGTCTAGTACTGCTTCACAGATGATGGAGAATATGTCAGTCTGGATGTTATATGTGCTTGTGAAACAAGGCACAGAAAAATGGATGGATGGTAATGAAGTTCTTGGAAATTACCCACTACCTTTGTGACTGTTTATGGAATTTGCCCTTCTTCTAATACCATGTGGTTTATCTGTGAGCAGATATACTCAAGTGCGTGATGTTAATATGTTAGAGTCCATTATGTACCAAGTAGGACACACATAATCTCACTTGATTGTCAAAACTGCTAGAACTTCTATGGTATATATTTTACATTTTAATATTTGATTTACTTGGAATTTATTTTGATGTGTGGTATATGGTAGGGATTTAGCTTTTTCCTGAAAGCATTACTCATTTATTTCTCTACCATTTACTGGATGACACATGCTCAATGATATAAAATACCTTTATCACATACTATATTCTTATGTGTACTTGAGTCTTTTCTAAAATGAGCTTTCCAATCTTTCCTATAACTGTATTTCATTTATAAGGTATATTCTGAAAAACTTATAATAATACCTGCTTTAATACCATCAGGGAATATTTTGATGCAAAAGAAATCCACGTAAGTTTACATAAAATAATTTTCAAGTAAAAAAAATGCTTTCACAATAACTACCTTCCATTGAAATAAATCTTCATTTTTTTAAGGTAATGATATAAACTGGAGCCTTGTTCTTTGAAAATAATATCTTAATTTAAAAAGTTAAAGAAACTGTAAAATGTTGTGCTTGATATAAACCTTGACATTTAGACTGGGGCAATCTGAATTCTATCTATAGCTGTCCAGAATCATAAGCAAATGAGTTACCAGGTATCTACAAAGTTCCTGACAAACCAAACCATTGAGAAACTGTTTGGTAGATAAGTAAATTTGTTAGTGAAGTGCAAAACTGTTAATTTCATTTGAAATTGTGACAAAATAAATTTTACAAATTGCAAAAAAATAAAATGAACTTTCTGTCTGGTTCTATTGATATTATCCTCTTGGTCTATTCCTGTACTCATTACCCACTGTTTTAATTATTGCATCTTTGTGATATATTTTGTTATTTGTTTAGAGCCTCTCATTCCCTTCTTACACCTAACCATAGTTACACAATGTTTTTAGTTTTCTTACACATGTGATTTGTTTTCCAGATGAACTTGAGAATCATTTGCCCAAGTTCCATTTAAAATATTTTGGAATTTTGATGACTAATAACTTAAGAAGTATTAATTGTCAGAGAAGAAACTTTGAGGAAACTAGAGTCATTTTCCAAAATTAGAAGTTCTTCTTTAATTTGTTTTAGATTTGAAACTTTTTCTTTATTTTTATATCTCTATTACACAGCAGTTCATAAATGTTCAATCTTTATTTAACTTATTCTTTTCAGGATATCATTTTTTTTGTTAACAACTGAATTTACCAAATTTCCACAAATCTGATATAACACTAATCACGACCTTATTTTTCATTAATTAGAATTAATTTCCTGCCCAAGCAATGTGTCTGAATGCAGTCATGATTGTGTTCTGACATCAGACGGTCCCATATGTTTCTGTCCTGAAGGCTCAGTGCTTGAGACAGATGGGAAAACCTGTAGTGGTAAGTTTATCTACCTATTGTTTGTTTGAGTACCAAAATGTTCATTGCAGCTCTATTTACAATAGACCGGAGATGGAAACAACCTAAGTGCCCATCATCGGATGAATGGATAAAGAAGATATGGCACATATATACAATGGAATATTACTCAGCCATAAAAAGAAACGAAATTGAGCTATTTGTAATGAGGTGGATAGACCTAGAGTCTGTCATACAGAGTCAAGTAAGTCAGAAAGAAAAAGACAAATACCGTATGCTAACACATATATATGGAATTTAAGAAAAACAATGTCATGAAGAACCTAGGGGTAAGACAGGAATAAAGACACGGACCTACTGGAGAACAGACTTGAGGATATGGGGAGGGGGAAGGGTGAGCTGTGACAGGGCGAGAGAGAGTCATGGACATATACACACTACCAAACGTAAGGTAGATAGCTAGTGGGAAGCAGCCGCATGGCACAGGGATATCGGCTCGGTGCTTTGTGACCGCCTGGAGGGGTGGGATAGGGAGGGAGGGAGGGAGGGAGACGCAAGAGGGAAGAGATATGGGAACATATGTATATGTATAACTGATTCACTTTGTTATAAAGCAGAAACTAACACACCATTGTAAAGCAATTATACCCCAATAAAGATGTTAAAAAAAGAAAACATTCATTTTCTAACTGACACCTAAAAATCCATCTACTGACAAAGGAGAATAGATTTTCCAACATTACACATTGAAAGATATTTACATAATGGATTAACACATGGATTTAAATAATTTTTGTGTTTTGTGTTTAGATAGCATAGTGTAGTGGTTATGAGCAAGAGCTTTGAAGCTAGACAGCCCTGAGATAGCATTACCAGTTACTAGCAGTGTAGTTTTGGACTAGTTACTTGCCCTCTTTTGGTCTCAGTTTCCTCATCTGTAGAGGTTAATGATACCTGCCTCCTGGATTTGTGACCAGCATTAAACAAGGTGGTGGATGTGGAGCGTTTAGCCTGTTCCTTGCACCTATGAATACCTCCCTACTTTTATCTTCATAGAGACTTAAGCATATAGAGTGAAGGCTATAACTCAAAATTAGCAAAGAGTTATGTGTCACATTTTTTTAAATAAAAAGAGCAAAAGAAGTCAAGAGACCAAAAATGTGAGAGAGAAAAAAATATATTAATCACTAGGAAGAATTAGACCAGCTGCCAAACTCATCAAAATGCACTTTTTATTCCAGTCAGCTGCCAGTGTGCTTGTTCACAAATTCAGTGATAGAACAAGAAGACAAGGGTCATTGGGATGTGAAGGATTAACACTGAAGATGTCAGGTTATAGGGAAGTAGAGTATGGTGACATTTCCCTCCTAATCTCTGAAAAATAAGCTTGATTGTGACAGTATGAATGATTGTGGAAATGGTTTTAAAAAGCAACATATATTTGGTTCACCTTAATATTTTGATGAAAACATGATATTTTTTTAATACCATAGCATCATTACCAAGGAATTGTTTTTTGTAGGTTGTTCATCTCCTGATAATGGTGGATGTAGCCAGCTCTGCACCCCTCTTAGCCCAGTATCCTGGGAATGTGGCTGCATTCCGGGCTATGACCTACAACTGGACAAAAAGAGCTGTACAGCCTCAGGTTAGTGCTGTGAACATTTGAAAGTGTGTCTCTGCAAAAAAGATGTGAAAAACAACATTTTATTTAGAAAGTGTTAAATTGCTTTTGGCTTCTGCATAGAAAGTCTGATTTTTTAAGTTTTGGAAATGGAAAACAAATCACATTATAAATATAAATAACATAAATTAATATTATATAAATAATAATTCTGTGTTTGAGGAACATTTTGAAGTGAATTAGCGTTAAGCAAAGATTTACTATAACATCAGGTATGGCATTCCAGTATATGTGAAAGTCATAACCAGAATAGTCTTAAAACACTTTATAGTTAAGGGGCATTTAATAAATATTTGTTGATTGATTTGATTTTTATCTCTCTGGTGAATGTAATAATCATAATACTTTGACAAGTTCTGTCCTTTTCATGACAAAATTTAATATGAAGTTGTGTGCTTCAACTATTTTTTCATCTTCTGATATTATATCTCATGTCCTTCAACAGCCTTGGAAATCCTAGATTTATGCCAAATTGATTTAATCTCTCCTGAGGTTCATTATGCCTGTAATCTGGGATAACATAATGATGAGCCTACAGAGCTTGCCTTAGACCCCAGTACTCTTAACTTCTCAGGGCCTTAGTTAATATAGCATAATCTGAGCTCTGAAAATTATCAGGGGTCTAGTTATTAACTCACATAATCATACCTCCATTTTAAAACTGTCCAGACCAGAGAAGGGTATTTTTTGGACATGAATTATTACAGTCTGCTAATATTAATGTTTCAATATGTGTGAATCAAGGAGATTACACAGCATAAGACTTACATCATTTAGTTCAGATGTTTGTTACTTAATACTGTCTCTCTCTATAAGTAATTTGCATTTTAAAAGCAGGCACCTAGACAGGGAGGAAACCAGTGATGAAATTCTGGCCGTATGTCACCTCATGGAAAAGGAAGTCTTCTTGCCTCTCTTAACCTACACCGTACTGGTGGGAAATTAAGAAACAAGTACTGCAGAAATTAAGGAAGAGGGTACAATGAACGGGAAGGGTCAGAAGTGCCTTTTGGGTTCCAAGGCATATTTTAAATGCAACCATATTTAAATTTGGTTATTAGGACCACCACCGTTTTTGCTGTTTGCCAATTCTCAAGATATTCGACACATGCATTTTGATGGAACAGATTATGGAACCCTGCTCAGCCAGCAGATAGGAATGGTTTTTGCCCTAGATCATGACCCTGTGGAGAATAAGGTATGGTTTTGCTGCTTGAACAGGTGTGGCTGTGCTTTAAGGACAGAGTAGAGGATTTTATCCTAACAGATGACCTGGATTACTTGAAAATCCTCTGCTAAGCTCAGAACAATTAGGCCAAGAAAAATTTAAAGGTAGATATTAAAACATCACTTGAGAAAGTTTTAAGGATGTTTCTGTTATCATAACCCTACCCTGTTCCTTGCTGTGATTCAGCCATTTTATTGGGGATAATTTGAGCAGAATCTGAAGTTTAGTTTCCTCTTTGGAAATGAGAATAGGAAGCTAGCACAGTGCCATACACACAGGAAGAGCACCACAAATAGGTTTTTATTTATTTGTGTTTTGGGAGAAATAGGAGGTTGAGGTGCAGCATAGGAAGTATGGATTACTAATTTGCATTTAATACATGTCCTTAAGGGAGGAAATTCAGTGACCTCCTAACCATGAAAATCAAGAAACATAAGTTTTACAGCTCATGTGTGAATGGCAGTCTAACACAACATTATTTATATAATAATTTTACATGAAGTTTTTTTTGTATAAACATTAGAATTTCTAAATTATCAACCCAATCAGCTGACCATTTGGTCTTTAATTTCTTGTTATCTTTATGCTAGGTTAGAATGTGCTTGAAATGATATGTTACAGTAACTTCTGGGGATTAATCAGCCAATAATTATGAAGTTACATAGTTATTAATCTCCCTCCATAATGATTTAGTTGTTACTAGATGGTGCATTAATTCCTAGAATTTTAAAACTTGTGCTTTTGTTTCTTCCTGATTTGAAGCATTCTGGTAAGTGGCCAAAAGAGAAAGAGTGAAGCAAATTGATTCTGTGTTTAATTGGTCTGGATTGATAGCCAAATATAACTACTTTTGCAAATAGAAGTTTTGTAATTAAATACTAGCAAACAATTCTTTTTTTTTTCTATGAACTGAATCTATTTGACTCCATAGAAGAATTATATTAACAGGAAAGAATTAATAGAATCAGTTCAAGATTCTTTTATTGCCAAATTAGTTTTTTCCCACACAGTCAGTATTTTTTACAACTAGGTGAATAAGGAAACCTAAAATGAACTTTAAGTCATGTGGCTTATTCATGGTTTTTCATTTCTCTGGTCAATGTTCTCATTTTCTTGCTTCTCAAACTGTGGTCCTTAGACCAGTGACGTCAACATGACCTGGAGCGCGTTAGAACTGCAGATTCTCAGGCTCCACTGCGACTACTGAATCAGAATCTGCATTTTAACGAGATTCCCAGGTGATTCATGTACACATTTGAGTTTGAGAAGCAGTGCACTAGCAGAGTATTTTTTAATATAAGAAGTGCCCATTTTTGTATTATGGAATAGAACCTTTTCTAGAGAGATGATAATCCTTTATTTAATTACTATTTTATGAATATTCTCATTATTGATGATAGGTTTATGTACATATATGTACTCACAGTTAATATTCCACATATGCTGTCATTAAATTGTCAGCTAACCCATAGCAATTTTTTACTCTTGTACCTGTTCGATAGTCTGCATACTAGACTGAAAAAGAACTTTGCATCTTCAAGGTATGTTCTGTTGGACAAAATCTGTTAATTAAAATGAAATTATCTACAGCTAGAGATGAAAGGAACTTTAGCAAATACCTAGTCTGACTTTGTCATTTTTATAGCTGAGAAAATTGAGATTAAATGACTTAACCATGTACACTGTTATTGGGAATGTAAATTGGTGCAGCCACTGTGGAAAACGGTATGGAGGGTTCTCAATAAACTAAAAATAAACCCAGCAATATAACCCAGCAGTTCCACTCCTGGGTATATATCAGAAAAAAACAAAAACACTAATTCAAAAAGATACATGCACCCCATGTTCATAGCAGAATTATCTACAATTTCCAAGATATGGAAGCAACCTAAGTATCCATCAGCAGATGAATGGATAAAGAAGATGTGGTACCTACACACACACACACATATACACACAATGGAATACTACTCAGCCATAAAAAAGAGTGAAATTTTGCCATTTGAAGTAAGATGGATGGACTTGGAGGGTATTATACTCAGTGAAATAAGCCAGACAGAAGAAGACAAATACTGTATGTTATCACTTATATGTGTAATCCAAAAAATACAACAAACTAGTGAATATAAAAAGAAAGAAGCAGACTCACAGATATAGAGAACAAACTAGTAGTTACCAGTAGGGAGAAGGAAGTGGGGAGGGGCAATATAGGTGGAGGGGATTAAGAGGTACAAACTATTATGTAAAAAATAAGCTACAAGGATATATTGTACAACACAGGGAATATAGCCAGTATTTTACAATAACTATAAATGGAACATAAACTTTAAAAATTGTGAATCACTATATTATATACCTTAACTTATATAATATTGTACATCAACTACACTTCAATTTTAAAATAAATAAATAAATAAAAATGATTTAACCAAGGCAATCAAACAAATAAGTGTCAAAACTGGGAGAGGAAGCTGTGTCTCCTGACTTGCAGCGAAGTGGAATCCTGTGGATCAAGCAGTAGAAGTTAAAACTCAGCTTGCAGACCCCATTAAACTGCTCATCTTTGTTCCCTTTCAGGCTGTAGAAGCCGTTAGAGTTCAAGTATGATGGCTTTGTTATTGACCAGTGATCAAAGATAAGCAAATTACCCATAGCAATAGAAATATGTGCCAGGCAGAAGGCTAAGAACTTATATATATAAAACTAATGTGCTTCATAGTATCATCCCCATTTTACCAATGAGGAAACTGAGCCTCTGAGACACTGATAAACTTGCTTAAGTTTACACATATCTGGGAAGCAACTGAGGTGGAGTTCAGTTCCAGGTGTGTCTATCTCCAACGCCCAGCTCTTAACTATTGTACTGTATAATATAAAGATTTACTAACCTCATTTGTATATATACCACATTAAGCTTTTAAATAAATCAAGCTGAAATGCCTGTGTTCTCTTTTGTAGATATACTTTGCCCATACAGCCCTAAAGTGGATAGAGAGAGCAAATATGGATGGTTCCCAGCGAGAAAGGCTTATTGAGGAAGAAGTAGGTGTGCCAGAAGGTCTTGCTGTAGACTGGATTGGCCGTAAATTCTATTGGACAGACAGACGGTAGGTTTCCTCTTTCAGTTTTAAGCCACATGGGAGGGGAGTGATTGGATAGGTAATACATCTGGCTTCATCCTCCACTTTGAACACAGGAAAATATTGCTGGGCACCTGACTGGGATCGGAGGAAAGATGCCCCCGGTGCTGTCCACAGTCCCTCAACCCCCTCCCCACCACCAAACAGGACATTCCTCCTTTTAATCAAGACTGTATCTTTCATCAAGGTCTGTATGCATGGGCAAGTTTTGAGGACCAAGAAAACAGCATGTGTTTTTGCATTTCAGGCTATTGGTTGTAATCAGGGAAACACAAAACCTGTCTGGATATAATCAACAAGCGTTCTCTGAGCATCTGCTGTGGATCAGGCTCTCTCCTAGGTAGCATGGGAGATACACAGGAGCCTGAGAAGCACTCCATGTTTCCAGTCACCTTACGGTTTAGCCAGGGAGATAAGACACATGTACACAGGGAAAACTAATACAAATGCTTGGTCTAAGTCTCAGTACAAGAAATATCATAAGGTCATGCATAAATAATTGCCAAATGAAGGATGGATACTCCCAGAGGGGGCTCTGGAAGGGGCTTCAGGGATCAACTTCCCCTTCATTTTACAGGTGGGGAAACGAAGGCTCAGAAAGGCTAAGTGATTTATTCAAGGTTGCACAACATTTAAATGACAAGTCTTTCTAGAACCCACATGTTGGCTCTCAGGGTGGGAGAGATGGCCTGTTTCCCTCCGATGGGCAACAACAGGACCAGAGAGAAGTTGTGGTGTGTCTGTCCTCTGGGCACACTGCTCTTGGGGCTGCAGGAAGCACCACTGCACTTGGTGTGTATGTGTGTGTGTTTGTGTGTGTGTGTGTGCGTGTGTGGCCTTGTCAGCCCCAGGAATGGGGTAGGAGAAGGGGGAAGAAGGAAGTGGCTGCATCCCTTGTGTGTGCTGATGAGAGCCCACTTCCTGCTTCTGAGCAAGAAGGAGCCAGCCACGGAGTACGTCATAGAAGAAGGTTAGAGATTCCATGCTTTGGGATACTCTCTCAGAGTAACTTAGAGCTATGGCGTGACCTGGTGGCCAACCCAAACCTCTGACAGCTCTGCAACCTTGTTAAAGTAAAAGAAGAGAGAATTAACTAGAGTTTCACCTCTGAAATCAGTGGTCCCAACATAGAGGAAGAAGTCCCAGGGAGTGGATTTATATGCTTCAGGGTAGGCTTTCTAGGTCCCAGAAAATCTCTTCTGGTCTGGATAACCCATGGGAGACAAACAGGCTTTTAAACATGAGCCAGATGCATGATGTGTTGCCCAGTTATCAATAATATGGCATTTCTATAACCAGAGTGAGTATATTTTAAATAATTCATTCAATCATTTGTTCATTCATTTAACCATACCTTCATTCCATTCCTTTATCCTTTGGGTATTTTTTTTTTTTTTTTTTTTTTTTTGTGGTGCGCGGGCCTCTCACTGTTGTGGCCTCTTGCGTTGTGGAGCACAGGCTCCGGACGCGCAGGCTCAGCGGCATGTGGGATCCTCCCGGACCGGGGCACGAACCCGCGTCCCCTGCATCGGCAGCAGGTGGACTCTCAACCACTGCGCCACCAGGGAAGCCCATATCCTTTGGGTATTTATTCATTTATTGAATAACTGAAATGCACCAGATACTGCACTAAGAGCTTTATATCCATATTGACTCCCCAAAAGGTAAGTCTTCTTATCCCCAATTTAAAGATTAAAAAATTGAGAATCAAAGAGGTAAAATAACTTTCCTGAGGTCAAGCAGCCAGCAAGTACTGGATCTGGAATTTGAACTCAAGGATGACCATTTCCGAAGCTTGTGTTTTTAATAATCATAGTACGTACTGCCCTCTACAACAAGGGTCAGTTAAATGTCCTCGACCCAGTGTCACGTAACAAATGAAAGTCAACTTCAGTCATAACAATGCTAAAAATATTAATAATGGCCTTCTCTGTTTTGAACCTACTTAAAAGGACATTTAAAAATATTAGCTGTGCATAATAACAGAGCTTGTACACGGCTGTTTTAGGAAACGTTGATTAGGACAGCAGATGTCTGGCACTTTGGGCCCCTCTAAGCATGCCGGGTCTCCTCATATTTCCCACATTTGCATGGCACCTCTAATTTTACGTGTTTGATTAATAGCACCATAGTACCTACTGCTGAGGCAATGCCTACAGGAGATAGACAGGCACCACCGTATCCTGGAGGATCAGACCTCAAATTCTCTAGCTCATTGACTTGAGTAATAACGAGCCCTTCTCATGTTCTCGGCAGCTGCTAAGAGAAAACCTTTAATTTGTCTGGAAATGAGAGGTTTATAGTTTGAAAACCTTAATATTAGCTAGAAATTGGATTTAAATAACTGGGATTCCAAGCTTGTGATATCAGATTATATAGTAACTCTTAACCAAGTAAAAGAACCAGAATGGATGCTTACAGTTTACATTGGCTTAGGAAAAGACAGATTCAGATTAACATCTAACTGTAGGAAGGAAGCAGATTGATCATTCCACTGGCAGTGCTAGTATTTAGTATTAAGGAATCCTGATTCGCAAAGTCAGATGCCTAGTAAAAAGAATCAAGAGGGAAACAGTGTATCTGTTTGCTCATCCTTTTGAGGTAACAAAAACTACCATGAGATAAAAAATCACTCTTCTGGGGTTCTGGATGGACAACTCTTGCCCTGGAAATAGGGTGGGTTTAGAGGATCCCAGGGGTGGCACTGAGACCAATTAGATAACAAATATGAAGAGAAAGATACTCCACTAGATTAAGGGTTATGCTTGAACTCACGTGAACCCAAATGTCCGCCTTGTCTTTGCTGTCTCATGACCAACCCCGGAGTTCAAGATGTGTTTTGTGGCTGAATCAAATAGAAGTGTGTTATTGGGTGACTCCCTTGGGGAGCTTTCAGAGTAAATTCCAGCAATCCTGCCCGAGACAGCTCCAGAGTCAGGAGCTTAATTCTCTCAATTCTCATCACCTTACTCCTGCTCAGAACAGTAAGAATTTAGAGATCATGTAACAATGAGATCAGAACTGACAGTTTTATTTCCCCTGGTCACAAGCAAGTGGCTTCAGAATTCCTTCCCTCAAGGGAACAGGCACAGTGACAGTTGTGACTGAGTGAATTTGACACATTGAGTTCAAAAATACCTTCCACTTCATCTGGGAATAAAATTATCTTTTAAAAGTGGCGCTGTAGTATAAATGATTTCAAATTATCCACTGCCCTGAGTTGGTAGTTTGCAAAGTGTATTTGGCCCAGCCCAGGCCCTGAGCCAATTTTACCTTTATCTCCCTTCTGCATATGGCCCATGAGGAAGAATAGATCAAGCCCCGGCCCCCCCCGTCTAGAAAGGGCACTTGAACAAGCCACCTGCAGAAGGTCTCCTGAGTGTTTTGTAGCACAGGGTGGAAGGACTGGTCTTGCTCTGTGTTTCTGGGCAGGTGGCACGAGGTGGGGAAGGGAGGTTATTTTATTTTATTTTTTTTTGCGGTACGCGGGCCTCTCACTGTTGTGGCCTCTCCCATTGCAGAGCACAGGCTCTGGACGCGCAGGCACAGCGGCCATGGCTCACGGGCCCAGCCGCTCCGCGGCATGTGGGATCTTCCCGGACCGGGGCACGAACCCGTATCCCCTGCATCGGCAGGCGGACTCTCAACCACTGCGCCACCAGAGAAGCCCAGGGAGGTTCTTTTTAATCTCCTCTGTTCTGGTCCTGCCTGCTCAGGGAACCTGCTGGGGCTCATCCAGTGCTTAGGTCAATCCCTGACACACACTAGGTGCTGAGGAAGTGTCTATTTGATCATCAAGATTTGTTTGACAAATAAATGGAAAAATTAGAAAGCAAGAATTTTCTCCCCTGCCAGATTCCAAAGAGTTATTATTATTTTTTAATGTAAAGAGTAGCAAAGAGTATTTCAGTACTCTCATTTGTCTTAGAATCAGATGGAAGAAAATTAAAGCCAACATAAGTCTTCTCCTACTGTCCTTGTGTTGGTTGTCTCTCTGGCCCTTCGAGGTCTACTCTCCTTCCTCCCTGTGATCTGTGAACACCAGGCGGAGGCTTTTATTGGTTCCACCAGGAGCTGGGAGGTTGTGAAGAGAAGGGGATGGTGGCATTTGTACTTCCTGGCTTTATCCCTGCCAGGCCACTGACACAGAACCCTCTTACCTTACCCTTTCACGGTGTGTTTTAATTGCTTGGGATAAATATTGGGAAACTAATTTAAACACTGTGTTAAAAAAAAACAATAGACTTTGCGTAAGTGGTACTCCTGACGCGTGTGTGTTCATGTGCACACCTGTGATAGGGGAGTTTAGAATGCCTATTTTGCTTTTCAGTAAGCAACAGGGAAAACAAGTATTTTTGTTTAAAAAGTAAAGTTGATATAACAAGCCCCTTTATATTACATGCATTTTAGGAAATCTCTCATTGAAGGGAGTGATTTAAATGGGAAGTATCGTGAAATAATCATTAAGGAGGACATCTCTCAGCCACGAGGACTTGCTGTTCATCCAATGGCCAAGTAAGTATTTGTGAAAATAAGGCCCTTTCTGTGGAGGTCATAGGACAGTTTATGTTTGATGTGCTAGTGTCCAAAATTCGTCGTAAGACCTCAGGTGGTCAGTGGAATCAGAAACCAAGAAAATCCATGAGATTTGTTCAAATGTTCAGAAATGGTATGGCTAGCATAACTTCCTCGTCCTTTTAATGTCTTTTGATTTGTTTTTCCTATAGAAAAGTTTATTGTTTCGATACCCTTTCATTTTAAGCAAATTCAATTTCTTCTTGAAAAGAAGTGGGTTGTAATTCATTCATCAATGAGGCATAAGCCCCTTACACTATGTACTTTCTTTAAAAACTATATTGTTTCTTGAGAGAGGATGATATTCGGATTGCGTGGCTTATGAATTCTATTTAGAAAAATCATGAGTTCCAGTGATAGGTCATTCCTAGATTTAGGGAAGAGGAAAGAGAAATCGTGAAATATTAGGAGGCTCTATGTTGTTAATTGTGAATTCGTGACAAATGTTGGTTTAAGTTAGAGAATTAAGGAGAATAATTCCTTCCTAGTTAAAAATCAAGGATAAAAGCTCATCCTATTTTATTTATAATGCAAATTTTATGATGGTGTGTGGGAAATAATAAACTGGTAAAAATAGATAATTAATTTGGAGCCAGCCACATGATTCAAACAATGAGAATGTAACCATCTCTAAACAAGCCAGTGAAAAGATACTGAACCATATTGAGTTCAAAAAATGTGCCTCAGCACCTGCTTTACAGAACTGAAAATTGACCAAGTTAACTGAGTACATAGTATAAAACAGGATACTAGATAAATATGCTCTTCCCTTTACGTTGTAATTTTACGTATACAGCAAGTTTTACGTATGCATAGCAGAGGGACGGGCTAGCAAGATTCCATTGCCTTTTGTAGCATGAAACGCTGATTTAAGAATATGCGCTCAAACACCTTTGATTAGTAATACACTACAAGTTTTTAAACTAACAATTCCTTTTTTATCCAATCATCTGAGCCTTAATTCAGCATTTTCTGTCCAAGTTGTTGTACATAGAGAAGGTAATTTTTTGCTTTTGAAAATTATGTGTCCAATATTCAGTGCTATACTTTCTCTTTCTGTATTCCTTGGTGTACCACTTTAGTTTATCCTGAAGTGACTTACATTGATGTTTTTAATAATGAAAGAATAAAAGAAGTGTTTTTCCTTGCAAGTTTTATTTGTTGTATGCTTTCTTGATTAAAGGAGATTATTCTGGACTGAGATGGGGATTAATCCACGAATTGAAAGCTCTTCCCTTCAAGGCATTGGCCGACTGGTTATAGCTAGCTCGGATCTGGTCTGGCCCAGTGGAATAACAATTGATTACTTAACTGACAAGTTGTATTGGTGCGATGCCAAGCAGTCTGTGATTGAAATGTCCAATCTGGATGGTTCAAAACGCCAAAGACTTGCCCAGAACGATGTAGGTGAGGCTTTGGAATGGGTGATTTCTTCAGCTTGATTGTTGATGAGTGTTAAATACAAAATGTGTTTACACACACACACACACACACACACACACACACTCACCACCACCACCCCCACACACCCTTAAACATATGGTGAGAAATGAATACAGACAGACTAACAGATTTCTCCAGAGATGTATGAGCTACAAAGATTACTTTAACATTGGAATATTGGATAAAAAATAGTGATGCATAATCATTTCTCTTTGCCAAGATTTCTTAAAATCAGAATGAAAATATTAACCATTTTAAAACTTCTTTAAAAATAAGAACTTGTTCAGCTACTACCATTTCTTATGTTTTCTCAAATGTCATTTTCACAAGTGATAGTATCACCTTTAGCCATTCATGTGCAAAGGTTAATACAGTTTTCCCTCCTATTATATTTTCAGATTTTGCATGGGGTGTCGTGTATTTTCATAAAGAGTTTTGAAACACTGTAGCCTATGCTAACTGTTAAAAGAGAAGTACAAACTGTTATGACATTATATAGCAGTAGGAGATTCATTTTGACTCAGGGGATCTGCAAAGACAGTATTTGAACTGGGCCATGTGGTAAATAGAAGGTGATAAAACACTATCATTTGAGATAAGGCTGCAAAAATTGGTCTTTGTATGTTAGTACTGCCAGAATATGTTAACTGAAATTAATTCTGAACGTACTAGGGAGCCATTGCATATTCTTAAGCAGGAAATGTATCTGATAATATTGGTATATCAGGATAACCACTTAGGTAACAGTATAAGTGTTGGATTGGAATGTGGAGAGAAGGAAATGAGTTAGGACGTTATGATAATTGTTCAGTCAACAGTTAATAAAGGCCTGAGCTAGAAGATTGCCATTTAAAAAGTAGAATGGAGATTAGAATATTACAAAAATCACTGTGAATGAAAAACCAAGAGGATTTGGTAACAGATTGGATGTCGAAATGAAAGCCAGGGTGATGTTAGAGATGCTTTGGGAATTTAGAAACTGGTTGGTTGGGAAGATGAAAAACATGGTCTCTCTTTTTTAGGAAGAAGCTAACAAACTAATAATCCATGTAAGGTATTTATTTTGCCCTTTCTCTTTGGTAATGAACTTCTAGATTTGTATTATACATTAAATAGATCAAGATAAATATAATTAAAAATTTTACATACTTCCAAGCTTCTTTAAAAATTGACATACTTCACAATAAATTATAAGCTTGTGTACAATTGTAGACTTTTATCATCCATGTACCATTATAGGAAGTGGAAATACAGTGGAGAGTAAAACAATTATGGTTCCTGTGAAGTTATGGAGTCAGTAGGGGAGACGTACATTGTTAAAAAATACATCTCCCAAATAAATGTAAAGTTATAGCTTTGATATTTGGAGGTATAAAGGGATTTGGAAATTCCTAACTAGAATGTAAAGACAACATATTCTAAACCAAAAAAAGCATAGGAGGTATTTTGTAAATAATTTGTATTGCTATAATCTGTGACTAATGCAACTTCCTATTAGATACAAATACAAATAATCTGGTATGTGTACATCTAAATAACCGTTCCCACCATTACAGTGCCATCTACTGGTAGTTCAACTGTGGCTCTCCTGTAAACAAAAAATAAGGAAGATTATATCTAGTGTGGGGTTTGTGTTGAAAAACAATAGCTAATTCTGACACATACTACAACATAGATGAACCCTGAGGACGTTTTGCTAAATGAAATATGGCAGTCACAGAAGACCAATATTGTATGATTCTACTTACTTAGGGTATCTAGAATAGGCACACTTACAGAAACAGAAAGTAGTATGGTATTTGCCAGGGCCTAGGGGGAGGGGGAAACAGGAAGTTGTTTAATGGGTATAGATTTTCAGTTTTGCAAGATGAAAAAATTTCTGGAAATTGTTTGCACAACAATGTGAATGTATTTAACATTACTAAAACTGTGGGTTAAGTCTTAGGCTTAGATGGTAAATTTTGTATTATGCGTTTTTTTATCACAACAAACAAAGCAAAACAATAACTATATAGGAAATTCCCTTCCTGCCTTTATGAGTTTAATTTGGGACAAAAGCTAGAGACCCAAATGAATCTTAATGGCCCTGGTCAATAATGATGGGTGGAGATTCATTACACCGGGAAAAATCGTTTGAGTTTGCTGCCAGTAGAGGGAAACATGCACCCTAATCCACCAAATCCATTTTTCATTAGCAAAAAGACTGGCCTGGGGAATGTGACTGGATGTGATAAAAGCTTCCAAACCTAGGGGTCCTTAGCTTTGGCCTCTAACCACTTGAGATAGTATATTAAAACATTTCCCAGCTTACTAAATACTGGAATATCTTATCAGAGCAGTTTCAGTGGCATGGAGAGGCGGGTTTAGTTGAGGTAGGATCAGAAGAGGCCACTTAGGGGTTGATTGGAGCCATGAAAATGGAAGCAGCAGATGATAAATAACTTCCAAAAAACTTGTCTGAGAAGGGAAGGAAAGAGACAAAAAGAAGTTAGAGGGGTCAAGGGGATGAGGGAATTAAGATAGGAGAGACCTGAACATATTAATCAGCTAAGGGAAAGAAGCTGGTAAGAGGAAGAGAATAGAAGAGAATTAATGTAAATGAAAGGAGTAATTGACAGAACAAGGTCCTAGAGAAGGCAGGAGCACAGTCAATGGACTAATTTTAGTTAAGAGGAGAGATAGGAAAGGAAATGTATTGGTGGAGATGGGAATTTGAGGAGGCTGTTATTCAATTACCTTAGATTTTTTTAAATGTTGTAAAAATCTCAATTTACAGCAACCTGTAAATTTAGTCTACTACTTATTACTGCCATTCAAAAGACAAGGAACCTAAGACAAAGAGGGGTAAAATAACTTACCCAACTTACCCAGTCAAGTTGTTTAGTCTATAAATAGTGACAGAATCACTGAACATGGAAACATTCCTGCCTTGGTCGCCTTCTTTCTTTTCTTTTTTTTTTTTGCGGTACGCGGGCCTCTCACTGTTGTGGCCTCTCCCATTGCGGAGCACAGGCTCCACAGCCATGGCTCACTGGGCCCAGCCGCTCCACAGCATGTGGGATCCTCCTGGACCGGGGCACGAACCCATGTCCCCTGCATCAGCAGGCGGACTCTCAACCACTGAGCCACCAGGGAAGCTCTGGTCTCCTTCTTATTGGTGGTATTATGTCAGTCACCCACATTCTCCCACTCTCTGAATGCTCGATGACCATGGGCTTTGCTAGGACTTCATACCACCAGGCTCCCATTCTAAGAAGAGGTTCCCTCATCATGTGGATTCTCCTTGATGTAGGTGGCTCAAGGAAGTGGCTCATACATTGCTTAGCAGCTGTATTAAAGAATTGACTTAGTGTAGGAATTGGGTATATGTTTCAGGCCTTGTCCTTTTAAAAATATTCATGGCAAAGACAAGATGTTTATAATGGATCTCAACTGCTTCCAGGTCACCCATTTGCTGTGGCTGTGTTTGAGGATCATTTGTGGTTCTCTGATTGGGCTATGCCATCGGTAATAAGGGTGAACAAGAGGACTGGCAAAAATAGGGTATGTCTCCGAGGCAGCATGCTGAAGCCCTCATCACTGGTTGTAGTTCATCCATTGGCAAAACCAGGTACACTGGACACGGTCTTTCTTTGACTGGCATCTGCAACTATTTTAATTGTTTGACGGCAGGGAAGGGGGTGTGTGTTGCACTTCTCACTAATTTGGGTAGATGTTAAGATCTCCTGAGATTTGGATTTCGTTTAAACTAAGATAGTCTGGTAATAAGTTTGGGCTTTATCCCTCCAACCTCAACTTTTCTTCTCCTGAGTAGCTTTTACTTATTTGCTTCTTTTCAAAGACTTTTGGGTTAAAGGCACTAAGGGCAGGGGCAGGGATGGGTGGGGGGAGCGATTTAGAAACCCGCAGTGGAAGCTTCTGCCTACACTGGACTTTTCCCCACCTCCTGAGAATGCAAGTAAGTGAGCTTCAGCCAGGAGTAGGTAAGCAGATGGAAAAGCCACTTAGTTTCCCACAATAACTCTTCTTTCTGAATCACCCTTTGTCAGTCTGACTAGATTATAAGTCAGGAAATAGGAGTCCTATCTTCCCAAATAGCTTCTTGAACAAAGGTACTGGCTAAACTCAATACTCCTAAGGTAATCACATTCTGAGCTTATCTTAGAACCAGTGGCTCTTTATAGGAACTCTTCTGAAATAGCTCTTGATATAAACAGCTCCATTTAGATAGTTTCTTTCTCCCAAAGCTGTCCACTGATTTTACACCTTTTCATCTCCAAGCCCATCTGTGAATGTACCTCCTCTCTGCTAGGAGCAGATGCCTGCTTACATCAAAACGGAGGCTGTGAACATATTTGCGAAGAGAGGTTTGGAACTGCTCAGTGTTTGTGTCGTGAAGGTTTTGTGAAAGCTCCAGATGGAAAAACGTGTCTGGCTCTGAATGGCCATCAGATATTGGCAGGTAATGTGATAAACTATGTGGCCAAATTGTCTTACTTTAGCTCAGGAATATTGTCCTACATTGATTTTTATGCTTGTGCTAATTTTTAATATTTTGTATTCTTAAAAGCTCCCTTGCTTTTAGGGATGCCAAGCTGTCTTCCACCCCCCCCCCCACAGATGAGTTTGGCCTCCTCATTACAAACTAAATTCAATTGACTTCTTCTAGCTGTAAAATTAATGAACAAAAGATAATATTCCAAGTCTTAAGTTCCAGTGCTCCAGGCCCCTATTTTTGGTGGAGTAGCCCATCCTTGGAAATAAATGCCAGTATTTTACCAATTC
Organism: Monodon monoceros; assembly: GCF_005190385.1. Classification (NCBI taxonomy): domain Eukaryota; kingdom Metazoa; phylum Chordata; class Mammalia; order Artiodactyla; family Monodontidae; genus Monodon; species Monodon monoceros. The sequence goes on from NW_021703777.1 coordinate 107,449,826, forward strand.
AGGGAAGGTTCAAAGACATTTTGTTTAGAAGTTTTATGGCCTTGATTTTAGAGGTAGTCATATATAAACCCCCTGCCACATGACTGTCTTTATATGAAAAGCAGAGTCCTTTGTAATAAATAAGTTTAGGATACCAAACAGGTGTAGGGAATCCAGCTCGACAAGGCTCGTGATCCACGTTTTTAAAAACTAAACGTAGGGCTTCCCTGGTGGCGCAGTGGTTGAGAGTCCGCCTGCCGATGCAGGGGACACGGGTTCATGCCCCGGTCCGGGAGGATCCCACATGCCGCGGAGCGGCTGGACCTGTGGGCCATGGCCGCTGAGCCTGCGTGTCCGGAGCCTGTGCTCTGCAATGGGAGATGCCACAACAGTGAGAGGCCTGCGTACAGCAAAACAAAACAAAACAAAACAAAAAGCTAAACGTGACTTTGAGGAAGAAGAGATCTAATATGACATGGAAACAGTAGTACTGATTTACTTCCCTTCAATGTGCATCCAAACAGGTAAGGTGTATTTGGATTCATCTCTTGATACCTTATACCAAAGAGAACTTAAATTTTATTTTAGATGTTTTTTAAAAATTCATATTTATCCAATAGGCATGATATGTTAGGTGACATTGACAGCAAATAAATAGATTAATTTATCCATGGACCAGAATTGAATATTTTGGATTTTCTGAACTTTCTACCAATTGTTGCCTTAGGATAACAGTTCTCAATCTTTTTGGTTTCGGAGCCTTTTTACACTCTTAAAAATGATTGAAAAACTCGAGTCTTTGTTTGTGTGGGTTATATTTATCAAGATTTATGGTATTAGAAATTAAGACTAAAAATTTTAATATCTCTATTAAAGTTACAGTAATATTCCATTATATGTGAACATGTTTTTATGAAAATAAATGAAATAACTCTATTTTTCCAAACAAAACTATGTAGTAAGAAGAATGGCATTGTTTTACGTTTATATCTTTAATATCTGACTTAATAAAGGGCAGACAGATTCTCCCATCTGCCCCTCTGTTAAAGCTGTTGCTGTGTTGTTTTGTTTGAAGCCTATGAAGAAAATCAGACACACATGGAGCTGGAAAAGGGAAGATTGCTTAATAGCCTTTTCAGAGGACTTTTTTGTATATCTTCTTTTGATATTATATATATCAGAACTAGACAGGTGGTAGTTTCTTAGAGTTAGTTGCAATGTTGAATCTGAAGCCATATCAATGAACATTTTGTCCTCTGCTATGTTAAAACCCAGTGTTCTGTTTTGTACTTTGAGTGGATCTTTCGCCATGCATGATTTTGTTGCATCATGTTTTGGTCATTTAAAAATATTGATTGACTGAGTTACACAAGTCTGCCAAATATCACATTAATATACCTACAATAACATTAACTAATTATTATTATCAAACTCATCAGAAAAGTCTTTGAGTGTCTGGATTTTGTTAAAATTTTTTTGCGGAAAATTTTCCAGAATTCGACTTTCCACTTGAAAGCTTAAATTTTATTACTGGCAACAAGCACCGTGAGCTAATTTTCCTTGAAGTGACAGCGTCACTTCATTCATTGTTGAGAAAATATCAAATCCCCAAATGTTAATGACATAGTTTATCAAACATTCTTTCAGGTAAAAATCATGTTCAATGAAAAAAAAAAAGAGCCTAGTTTTAGCTCGTATCTCTGAGAGTTCACAGGTGCCTTTCCTCCAGACAGCCGTCATAGCTTCAGTGTGTGTGCAGTGTTTTATGTGTTGCTTCCCATTCCATTACACAGAAGATTAAAGAGCCAGGTAGTCCATGGTCAAGATTTTTAAAAATTAGTAATTTTACTGCCCCATCATGGGCTTTTAAAGGTGAAACTGGAGTGTGTGTGTGTGTGTGTGTGTGTGTGTGTGTGTGTGTGTGTGTGGCAGTGAAAAAGATGACCACAGTAGAGAACATGCTACTAGTATCATGACGATTCACGCTAAAGCACCACACTTTCACCCATGTCTGCTTTTGCCCCATCACTTATCGATGTTGACAGTGAAAATAACAATACAGTTATTTGCCTTTTATGAAAATAGTTTTGACCTTCTAGATGCCATGCAGTGAGACCCCAGGGATCCATGGCCCACACTTAGAGAATACACAGTGTTTTAGGGGATCCATTTCTTCCATGTTCTGGGGAGTTGCATAGGTCCCATGCCTATGTTAAATTATAGCTTGTTTATGCCCTTCCACATTTCTAAATACTGGCAAAATCAAGCTAAAATAAATGTTATAAGCAGCCTAAAGGAGAAGGTGTATATATTAAAGGCAGGTTGGGGAGATCATCTCACTAATTTGTCCTCAGTAATGGCGAGCAGTGATTATGAGCTGATTATAAGGATTTTGGTATTCTACTTTTACTGTTTTTGCCAGTACCAAGAAGAGTCCTGTCTTTCTTCCCTACTGGCTCTCCCCACCCTCAATTATAAGTGCATGGAGTGAAGCTGAGAGGGTGTAGTGTAGCAGAGAAGGTTTTCTAAGCCACCAAGACCCTGGCAGTTTTTCTGAATCCTCCGACTCTAAGAAAGAGTCTGAACTCACACAAACAGCCATAAATATAAATTAACTCAAACATTTCTTGAATCACAAAAGGTAAATTAATTGTATCCGTTGACCTTCAATAGGTAGTGGAGCAGATCTGAGTAATGGAGTAATACCGTTGGACATCTTACCCAGCAGTAGAGAGATGGAAGATAATATTACAGAATCTCAGCATATGCTAGTGGCTGAAATCATGGTGTCAGGTATGAATAATGAGTTCTCCAATACAGCTTTGGTTCCAATAATTTCCACCCTACTAATTAGAAATTCTGAATGAACTCTCTAACTTAATGTTGACTAAATCTACACAAAGCTAGCGAAGACAAACTTTGGACTCAAACTTTGGTCCTTCTCTTCTGAATGGTTTATCTGAGGAAGATGGTTCCATATTAGACTGGACATGAACTTTACTCATTGAGGGTCGTTGGACTGAATCTTTTTTGAAGAAATCTAACTTGGAAAAAAAAGTGAAAAATAGGCCAGGACAGATTTGGGTGTATCCCCATCCATGCCTAGTATTTTTGGTGTTTGGCCCATTTAGCTTTACTTCTGTCAGTGTGAAAAGCAGATGGTAGCTGATAAGCAAATATAGGCTGGTTGCTTCAGCTGCTCCAGAAAGTCCACAAACAGCAAATGTTAGATTTTTTTTTTCTTCTATAATATATTGCCCATTTATCAGCAAAATGCTAAATAATTTATTCAGTATGTAACGACTTTAGGGAACCTAATTCTTTTATAGTCTGTGTTCACTCATGAAGCCAGTGGTTTTCAAACTGGGCTTAGCTCAGCCTTAAAGCTTCTGCAAACCCCACCTCTTCTTCATGCTAAGTCTCTGCCTTTCAATCAGTGCAGTGCTCTTTGAAGCATTTTATTTATTTATATTTCGGAGTGAGACTTAATTTTAACACTGTATGTGGCTAAAAATAAATTTGAGAACTCCACATTAGGGCATTATATACACTTAACCACAACTTTTGTGGTCATCAAACTACAATTTTCGAGGCCCTGGGACCTCTTACCCCTTCTTAGAGGATTTTATCAGTGTAATTTTTGATAAAATACAAAGAGGTGAATATTTTTAGTAATAATAATTTTTACAGAGCTTTAGAGTTTACCAGGTCCTTTAAGTATATCCTCTAATTTGACCCTTATCACAATCTATCATTTTACAGATTTGAAAGCTAAGATACATGAAGTTAGTGACTCGACCAAAGATTTTGAAAATTATGACCAAGTAATTAATTCATATCAAGAAAAGAATTACCGGAAACACGGTCATGTTAGGAATATTATTCATTTGGTGACTATTCATTTGCCATACACTGAGCTAAATGCTGGTGATACCATACTTAGCTAAATATAGCCCCAGCCTCCAAGGTCATAGTCAGATGTGGAGACAATGTGGTAGAATAAAACAATATACATAATATATATTAGCAGTATAGAGAACCTTTTCAAAGTCACTAGGGATCCCTAGAGGTTCACAGAGGATATTTTGAAAGGCTAATGTTTGGGGGACTCAAAGACCAAGGTGAATGACAGACAGTAAATTAGGCCACGTGGGTGGCATGGGGGAGTGACAAAATGGCTAAAGATTTGGAATACATATATAACAGACTGTGTTTGGCTTCATGCCTGGAGACTGTACCCTGCCTCGTGCGGAATAAATGAAATTGATTGTCTTGGTGAAGATTACCTCATCTTTCCCTCCCTGGATTGTGTTCTATTTTGTCTTAGCCTGTAAAGTTTTAGTTCTACCTGTGTTAGGCTAAGGGGTCTTACTTATATTTTGTTGTGAAATTTCATTTCAAACAAGTATCTATACCAAAAAGAAATTGAAAACTTTATGTTAGATTTTTTAGGTCCATATCTTTTTATTCTCCAAAGACACAGAGTCACATGGAGCAAGCATATCTGTGTACAGCATGGCAAAGAGGTTCAATCCTAAAAAGTTTCATTGTCAAATTCACTAAAATCACGAATTCTTCTAAATTCATGAATAAAATGTAAAATTCTTAACGTAGCCTGTTGAGCCCTGGAGAAACTAGCCTGTACCCACCTCACCAGCCTCAATTTGTGCCCTTCTATCCCCAGCTTTCTATGGCCTGCTTCCATTACATGGGCCTTGCCTATAACATGCAGGTGTTGTTTTCTCGGCCTACAGTGCTCTTTCTAACCCCACCTCCCCAAGTCCTGTGTATCCTTCAGATCTCAGCTTAATATGCTCTTTCTCAGCAAGCCTTTCCTAGTCTCCTGACCAGGTGAGGCGAGAGTTGTTGCAGCTCTCTTGGAACCCAGTATTTTTTCTTGATTGTGCTTATTACACCTATACTTCAATAAATAATCATGTAAGAAAACAGAGCCCTTGTCTATGTTCTCCACCTCCGTATTTTTGGCCCTCATAAGGCTCTGGCACATAGTAGGTACTTCAAAATGAATTAATTTTGTTAATTTTACAAACAGACCCCAGAGTCTTTTCTAGCGTGATAAGGCTAATTCTGATTCAGGCTGTCACAGTACTCTTCTTCTTTATCATTCTTATCTAGATATGTAAATAAAATATTTTATAGTTCTCAAAAGATTCTTTTAAAAATCACTTTTTCTTCAAGTGCTTACAACAACCATGTGAAGTAGACTGGACAGAAACTGTCATCTGCGTTTTAGAGAAGAGACACGTGAAGCATAAGCATGCCTTCCTTGTGGAGCTTAGTTTGTGGCAGAAGGAGCTTTGGCTATGGCTCATCCCTCCTGCAACTGCACATCCATTGCTTTTCAGTATGCAAAACTGCCTTGGGGTTTGCAAGTTACCAAATAAATCCTGAATCATATATTAATTTAAGATAATTCCGCAAGTGATTTAAAATGTCTTGGGTAATTTGATACTGTCCACCATATACTCTGAACAGCCTTGTGATTTGGGAGCTAGTCTTCCAAATAAATGCTGAATCCAATGGATAATTGATTTAGTCTGAACTTATCCATCTCAAAGAGTCATGAGTGACAGGAGGTGACCAAGCAAACATGAAAGGCCCGTGTTCCCCCAAGAAAAATCTTCTCACTCAAATAGCTAAGCAAATCAAACGCCATTAGCCGATGTCTGCATTCACGTGGCACCTGACTCCTATTTAGATCATTTAACTTTCTTTAATTTATGGGCAACTTTGGAGGGTTTCTTGACCTCTTCTATACTCAGATGAGCAAATTTACCAGTGAAAAGACAGAAGATAGTTTATATCCTACTGTGGTATGTCAGGTACCCCCAACTCCAACAGAGAGGAGGCATTTGGAGAATGATTATATACAAAAGTAGCTAAAGGAAAAAAAAAAAAAACTTGCTCACGTTTATGGCTCAAAAGGCAACTCTGTCTTCTGGGGCATTTGCATTTCATTGGAGTACGAAATGAAATGATCCTTTTACAGCATTTAGTTTGTATGGTTCATAACTCTGTAAAAGTGCTTTGAGGTGGGGCTTCCCTGGTGGCGCAGTGGTAAGAATCCGCTTGCCAATGCAGGGGACACGGGTTCAAGCCCTGGTCCGGGAAGATCCCACATGCCACAGAGCAGCTAAGTCTGTGTGCTACAACTACTGAGCCTGTGCTCTAGAGGCCATGAGCCACAACTACTGAAGCCCGCGCACCTAGAGCCCATGCTCCGCAACAAGAGAAGCCACCGCAATGAGAAGCCTGCGCGCTGCAACGAAGAGTAGCCCCCGCTTGCTGCAACTAGAGAAAGCCCGCGCACAGTAACAAAGACCCAACACAGTCAAAAATAATAAATTTGAAAAAAAAAAAGTGCCTTGAGGTTTGCAAGTCATGGCATAAATCTTGATAATAAACATACATTTTGACATATACATTCTATTATATATCAAACATAATTTTAGTAAATTGACAATAAATCTTTTTATGGTTAAATCTCTTTGCCATGTTGGTACACAGATCTACTTGCTACATATTAGTTGCATATCTTTGAGAGATAAGAATATATTGACCCCTTTTGTATGTCACAACGGTTGGGAATTCTCAAATAAAGCAATACAATTTTTGAAGTTTGAGTCCATTTAGTCCTAGAAATTGTATAGTTCAAATTTGCAAATGCTTTAAAAAATTATAAATAAGTTCACACGGGGGTCTTTGAACACCACATAATTCTTTAAGACTAAAGATTTGTTGAGAGCATGTAAACAGAAACATATGGTTTGTGGATCCTTTAATATAGATACAGCTTACAGATCAGCACAGTGTTTCTATTTGGAGGTTAACCTGCCCCAGAACTTGAGAAAGGAAGTACTGGAATTTTCGGTAGAATGCAAAACATTGAAGTCCATTTTCTTCTCTGAGGTCTGGAAATAATCCTGTGGGGTTCTCGCTGTTTGCAGATGGTGACGACTGTAGTGCCTTGGGATGCAGTACACAGGCTTGGTGTGTTTCAGAGGGAGAGAATGTCACGTGTCGGTGTTTGAAAGGATTTGCCGGAGATGGAAAACTGTGTTCTGGTAAGAGCAAAATCCAAATACGCATAATATCTGGAAAATAGTGAATCAGAAACATTCTCTCAGATCATACTGATTCAAAATCTCCAGAACGATTTATGTTACCCTCAGGATTGAATACCTTATTTGATATTAGCTAAAAAGGTAATGGGTGTATGAATAGAAAATAAGAAACATAACATATTGTTATATTACATTGAATTATATTAAAATTCCGTGATATAGACAATTGACATTAAAGAGAAGAATTTTTTAATATAATTGATTTTTAAAAAATATTTATTTCATTTACTTTATTTTTGGCTGTGTTGGGTCTTTGTTGCTGCACGCAGGCTCTCTAGTCTTTGCGAGTGGGGGCTACTCTTCATTGCAGTGCACGGGCTTCTCATCACGGTGGCTTCTCTTGCTGCGGAGCACAGGCTCTAGGCACGCGGGCTTCAGTAGTTGTGGCACGCGGGCCCAGTAGTTGTGGCTCGTGGGCTACAGAGCACAGGCTCAGTAGTTGTGGCGCATGGACTTAGTTGCCCCACGGCATGTGGGATCTTCCCGAATTAGGGCTCAAACCTGTGTCCCCTGCATTGGCAGGTGGATTCTTAATCACTGTGCCACCAGGGAGGCCCCAAGGAGAAGAATTTATAATTAGCTTTAAAAGCATGAATTTGAGTTCAAGTCAAATTTATAAACTCCCCAATTCCAATAAAAACACAGCTTTCCCCCCTGCAAAGGCTTAGGTCATAAGTTTTAGTTTATTAAATAGGTTTTGCTGGATGGGTTACTATTTTACATTGATAACAATTATTGTAAATGTTCTTATGGTCTGAAACTCTGGCACAAAGTGATTTACTTACACTAATGAAACACTGAGAAATCTGTAAAAATTGATTCAGAAATGAACTTTAAGTCCAAGATGGAGGGTTTGCATCACATTTGCAAGCAGTACCTGTAAATGGCTGGATGATTGTATGTAAGATTATACTATCCTTTCCTACTCTTTTCCTTTATACCAGGATTGCCTATGTATTTCACTAGCTCATCATTTTGCCCACAGATATAGATGAATGTCAGATGGGTATTTCAGTTTGCCCTCCCACCTCCTCCAAGTGCGTCAATACTGAAGGTGGCCATGTCTGCCGGTGCTCAGAAGGCTACCAGGGAGATGGGATCCACTGCCTCGGTAAGAGAGCTGTGTGCAGAGGGCCAAGGGTGAAGGCAGGCCTTGGAGAATCACCAAACACTGGGTGTGGCGGGCCGAGAAAAGACAGGAGAGAATTGCGGTGACACACATGTTAAGACTAAAAGAGGAGTTGTGTGATCTGTTCAAACTGACATATTTCAGTTTGGGGTAAATAGTCAATTTCGTGCCCTTTGGCTGTGACCGCACTAGTCAGCTTCTACACTCTGCAGAGGCTGTTTTCCCCTCTGCCTTTCTAATTCTTTCTCCAGGGGTTGAGTGACATCAGTGCCTCATCGATAACTCCACACCTCGAGCCATCACGGGGGGGAACTGGACAGCATTTTCTTTGTCACTGAATTTGGCAATTGAACCGTGGTGAACTGCAGAGCTGATGTGGGTTTGTTGGAGGTCACGGCTGTGTGTAAAGGGAAGGAGGCGTGGTTCTGTGAAAGGGCTCACAGCTGGCTCTTGATAAGTTCAAGCCGTTGACATTTAGAATCAAGCAAGGAATGATTAAGACCGCTTTCATAATCACCATCCTCTGCCAAGGTCTGGGTGTGGCTTGCTGGGTTGGGAGTTCACCTAGCGGATGTCATGTACCATTCCAGGTGTAACACAATGTCACGGTACAAGTGAAGACCTGCCTGAAGCCATCTTGGCCCGGTAAAATAGTTATCTCAAGTTTTATGGGGCTTTAACATGTCTCTTTCAGTATTTTCCTTTCCTTCTGAAAACATAAAAATCTTTTCGCTGTGAGGGGCAGATGCCTTGATAACAAACTAAAATGGCATTGCTTTCTCGCACATGTTGAGGTTAAAGATGAAATATCAGTCATAACTACCAATTTTCTGGACCTGGTTGGTTTAAATCAGACGTTTATCAGATTAGTTTTGTGGAGTCCACAGACATCTGTAAAGGCTCTTTTCAGCACATATTTGGCTGTCAATTGGGAAAATGTCACTGCTCTAATTAAGCAGGCTCCTAGATAATTTAGACAAACAGGCTTTATATTTCATTTACTTTGAAGAAAAAGGAAGGTATACTTTCTTGGATGTTTAAACTCATTATACTCTGGATTCTCACTCTGTTACTCACGCATCTCCATCCACGGAGCAGAGTGTCATGGCCCAGCCTGCCTGGTTGGCATGGCGTCTCGGGCCACATGGAAGCCCTGAGCTTGTTCTTGTTCTCCGCACTGCCCCCCAGCCCCATGATTATACAGTAGATATAGAGATGTAGTAGATACAGTGCTTTGAACCATGCCCGGCACACAATAAGTGCTATATAAAACTGTTGTTGTTATTCTTAAGAGTAGCCGTGTTTCTTGGCCAACGGTACATCATTGTTTTTTCTTCTCTCTCATTCTCAAGGTGATCGTTCATAGAGATTGCAGTAGGATGTCAGTTTAAAAAAAAAAAAAAAGACTCCCTTTGGGCTATTCAGGTTAGCGATTCAATGTGGCAAATATTTAATTGACCCCTATTAGTGCAAAGACACAGTGCTAGGATCTGTGAGGAATGCCAAGATGAGGAAGGCAGTCCTTGCTTACATGGAGAATATGATCTAAAAGAAATGCAGCTGTGATAAGTGGTGAAGAAAGGTATGCGTCATAAGAGAAGTAAAAACTAAGTGGAAGTTCAGAACCGGTAGACATATCTGTTTGAGGTATTGGGAAAGACTTCATGGAGGAAGTATCGTTTTGGATGGAACTGGGGGCATAAGTACATTTTTATTATGCAGAAATGTGAAGGAGTGGGGAGCACTGCAGGCATGAACATATCACAGGTCTTATTTGGGGGGCGGATAGAGAAAAGCCTAGAGCCTTAAGTATAGACTGTGTGTCTATACTTGTGTGAAGGAGAACAGAAACTGAGTCTGGCAAGGTGGTGTCTCCATCTGCTCTGGCTACCATCAAAAGTACTGTGTAGACTGGGTGGCCTAAACAACAGACATTTATTTTCTTAGCGTTCTGGAGGCCAGGAGTCCCAGATTAAGGTGCTGGCAGATTTGGTTCCTGGTGAGGACTCTTTCTGGCTTGCAGACGGCCCCCTTCTTACTCCACACTCACCTGCCCTTTCCTCTGTGGCTTGTGGAGAGAGGGAGAGAGGGAGAAAGAGATACCACTGGTATCTCTTCCTCTTCTTAGAAGGACATCAATCCCGTTGGATTAGGGCCTCACTCTTATGACTTCATATAAGCTTGATTGCTTCCTTATAGGTCCTGTCTCCAAATATAGTCACTCTGGGGGTTAGGGCTTCAACATATGAATTTTGGGGAGATGCAATTCAGTCCATAACAGGTAAGTTGAGTTATATTTGTGGAAAACTAGAATCTGAAAGTCAGGCATTGGGGTTTTACTTCTCTAGACCAGCACCATCCAGTAGAAATATAATGTCAGTCACATATGTAATTTAAAATTTTTTGTAGCTACATTACAAAAAGCAAAAAGAAACAGGTGAAATTAATTTTAATATTTTATTTAATTCAATATATATCCCAAATATTAACAGCTTAATGTATAATCAATATAAAAAAGTATCATCATTATTTTTTACTTGGAGTATAGTTGCTTTACAGTGTTGTGTTAGTTTCTGCTGTACAGCAAAGCGAGTCAGCTATACGTATACATATATCCCCTCTTTTTTGGATTTCCTTCCCATTTAGGTCACCACAGAGCACTGAGTAGAGTTCCCTGTGCTATACAGTTGGTTCTCATTAGCTATCTATAATATAAAAATTACTGATATATTTTATGTTCCTTCATAGTTGGTACTATGTCCACAAAATCTGGCGTGTGTTTTACACTTACAGTACATTTCAGTGTGGACTAGCTGCAGTTCAGGTGCTCAGTACCTACATATGGCGATGGCTACCATATTAGGCAGCACAGCTCTAGGAAACAGACAACTACTGGCAGCATCTGAGTCGAGTGGCGCAGTGACGGGAGATGTGGTCCGGGAAGATTAATGTGGCACTGGTGTTTAGGAGAGAAGTGGAGGAGAGATGGGATGCAGGGAATGTTGTAAGGCTGCTCCTCTTAAAGCAATGGAAAATCGAAGAGAAGAAGGACCTAAAGGTTAGGGTGGTGGTAACTGAGAAAATAAAAGATGGGTAGTTGGGAAAAAAGTGATGACTTTGTTCATATTTATGTAAAAAAGGCAAAAATGTTGAATTTGATATGATCTGAACTACTAAATGTTTACCTAGAGATAGTTTACCATCTCCAACTTTCCCACTGAGCTACATGTGCTGGGAAATTTCCTTTCCTTCCAAGCAGTAGGAAAACTTCCAGCCTTATGTCAGGAGTTTACCTGCATGGCATGCAGCCAAGGGGCCCAGTCCATCTCTCTCTCTCTCCAACATTTATAATAGAATTTTTGAATCTAAAAATGTATAGAGCTCTGAGAACATGTGGCATGACAGAAGTTGAAGGCGCTCCCTTTCCAGAATATTGGGGTTCCCAATTATACCACCCTCTGCTCTCCTCTGCACCCTACTTTTCTCTTTCCTACTCCCTTTTCCTGACAGATATTGATGAGTGCCAACTGGGTGTGCACACCTGTGGGGAAAATGCCGCCTGTACAAATACGGAGGGAAACTACACCTGCACATGTGCTGGCAACTCATCTGAACCTGGACGGATTTGCCCTGGTAGGTTGGTGGGTGGTCCAGATCCAAGGGGAGGGACTCGATTCTGAAAAAATCAGTACCCAAGTGTATTTCCATTAGAGCTTCTAGAAATCATTCAGTTCAATCAGGCTGGTGAGTTTACTTTCCTGATTAGATTGATGCTGTGGTTGAGAATGTGAAATGGCCCAAGTTTTCTTAATTTAATAGCATCTGGAATAAATCCTTTTTTATTATTCACAATTCAATAAAGGTGGGAACACAGGTGGTTCTCTTTAACTATGCAGCTAATGTCCTGATTTGTAGTGTTGATTTTGGGGGCTGCTGGGAAAGCTCTGCAGGGCTAGACAGGTTGGGGAGGATGTCCGGACTCTTAGCATTTTGAATCACTTTCAAGGATTTTAAAATAAGCTTTTTCTGAACTTAAAAATTTTAATCTAAAGATAGAGTCCCATTTTTAATGAACTTAAAGAAGTAGCAAAATCACTATTTTTTTTTTCCCATTCCTTTAGGAAATAGCTGTTGCCAAAGTGAAGAGGTAGATACTATTTCGTCTTGTTATATAAGGGGGAATATGGTTTGCAGAGGAATTGTTTTTTTAAATAAAGTTGGAGTTACAAGAGATATCAGTGTTCATCTATGCCATCTCTCCAGTTTCAAAATGGTCCTATTCCATTCTAGAAATTTGACATATGTCATTTGAAATTCTTAATAAAATTGCATTTAATTTTTTTTTTAAGTCAGTATTTCTTGATCTGAATTAGAACTTAAAAAAATGTTAATAATTGTCGCTTCCTTCTTCCTGAACCCTCCCCCATAACAGCAGTATCTTCTTACCATCAGCACCCAGAAGGGGAGCTGGCTTCATAGACCCTAGAAGCCAGGGTCAGCTAAGTCATTGCCAGCTATTTACCTGTCTCAGCTCTGCAAGCAGAAAACATCCTGAGAAAGGAAGGTTCTGCATTTGCTCGGGTCTCTGTTTTTTTAGCATATTATTTTCTCAAATAATTTGCTGTTCTTAAAGGTACTGAAAGACTCCTAATATTTATATAGTCAGCTACACACCCTAATGTTTTCCTTTCAAAGAGCAGCAAACCATTCAATAAAACGGACTTCCCCACTTTGGCATCCCCTCTGTTATGGTAACATTTCCTTTCTGTCAAAGTTGCTAATCTTGTCTTTGAGGGCTCCCCTACAACTTAAATAGTTTTTAGAAGAAAGTCTCATGTGGGAGAAATTTTTGAGACTCCCAGGAAACTAGGTGTAGTGGACTGTGTAGTGGTAGGTGGTTTATAAGCCATCAAGAGATACTGTTGTTCAGTGAGACGCTCTTAAGCTAACTGCTGTTTCACACAGCGTGTGTTTTTGGATGATGTATGTGCTTTTATAATGAGATCTGCACTCGGAATTCATATGGTCTTGGGACTGACCATTCTCTTACAGCTTCCAACATGCTTTATGTCAAATAATGCTGAACCTAAGGAAAGAATGGCTGGCTCCATGGTGAAGGACCCGAGGTCTGGTTAAGAAAGTGAAACTGTTGTTCTATATCACAACTATTGGTCTATCTCACAAATTGTTCACGGAAACTACTTCCTGATATCGATATCTGAAAGACCCCAATCACTTCAGCAAGTAAAAGAAATGCCTTTGCTTCTTCTAGACTCGACTCCACCCTCTCAACCCAGGGAGGATGGCCGCTCTCCTGTGAGAAATATTTACCCCGAATGTCCCCCGTCCCACGATGGGTACTGCCTCCATGGCGGTGTGTGTATGTATGTTGAAGCGGTCGACAGCTATGCCTGCAAGTAAGTCAAGCTATTTTTCTGATGGCACAGAGATATGATATCGCAGCCCATAACTTTTAGCAGATTCAGAAAACTTACATTGCGATTTTTCTATAATTAGGCTTTTCCATAGGGAAAAATAGATAATTTATATATGTAGCCCTTTATTTACATATATAAACTCTGTGTGTGTATTACACCTTTCCTGCATATTTCACCACCCCCCGCCCCTAACCCGGTGCTAGTGGTAAATATTAAATGTAAGGAACTGGTTATTTTCCCTCTTATTTAAATAACTTGATGTTACTACTGGTATAGGCTGGGGATTAAACTGAGAGAATTTCTTAAAACTTTGATTTATTTTCTGCCAATCAGATGGAGCGCATCAATGCTATGTTTCTGAATTTTAAAAAGTGTTATATATGTTCACACCGGACTTCTTGCCTTCAATGCTCAAAACTAACATAGTTTTTCTTCCTAATAGTTGGCATTTACATTTTTTTTTTTTTTTTTTTTTGCGTTACGCGGGCCTCTCACTGTTGTGGCCTCTCCCGTCGCGGAGCACAGGCTCCGGACGTGCAGGCTCAGCGGCCATGGCTCACGGGCCCAGCTGCTCCGCGGCATGTGGGATCTTCCCGGACCGGGGCACGAACCCGTGTCCCCTGCATCGGCAGGGGGACTCTCAACCACTGCGCCACCAGGGAAGCCCGTCATTTACATTTTTGTTGTTTGGTAACAACTGCTGGATGCAGCCATAGCTGCCTTTGCTCTGCTTTTGTCCCTGTGATGGTTTCAGTGGGCTAAGTGTCAACCTGAAGAGAGGGTTCAAGGAAGCCCTGGAACTATGAGGTGTTCCCACCGCACTCACTCAGAAACCATGCCCCTCAGTTTTTAGTAAAAACCACACCCAGAAGATCTAGTTTTGTATCAAATCTTACTTTTAATTTCATTCATAATTTGAAGGCAATCGGAGGGAATTGATAGATACTGAAAAATGAATAGGTCTCCTATGGCTGGACTCCTGACTCATTGATAATTTTCTCTGTGCCTAGTGAAGGAATGATGAAATACTTCGATCCTCATGAATAGATGCTATGAGCTTAGAGGCTTTGATTATTTTATCACTAATAATCAGCGGAAACATAGTCTAAATTATAAGAAGAATAAGTTATATTCTGTGACAAAGTATATGGCCTTGCATTATAAATCACGTCAGCCTGACACAGTGAAAACTGCTCATGAATATTAGCAAAAATGACTCAGTTCTAATAGAAATCTGCTTTCGTATTCATATTTCATACTGTGATTTTCTAACCTAAGATAAATTTAGTACTTAATGATAATCATCCTTGATTTTGATAATAAGAATCAAATTGTTTTTACCTGTTCCTGGCTTCTTGTTGTCACAGATAACGGAATTATGAAAACAAGTGTCCTAGCAATGGTTTGTGTTGCTCTCTGATACTTTAACTTTGGGTTATTAAAGACATTATAGACCTAGAGTCTGTCATACAAAGTGAAGTAAATCAGAAAGAGAAAAACAAATACCATATGCTAACACATATATATGGAATCTAAAAATTAAAAAAAAATGGTTCTGATGAACCTGGGGTAGGACAGGAATAAAGACTCAGATGTAGAGAATGGGATTGAGGACATGGGGAAGTGGAAGGGGAAGCTGGGATGAAGTGAGAGAGTGGCGTGGACATATATACATTACCAAATGTAAAGTAGATAGCTAGTGGGAAGCAGCTGCATAGCACAGGGAGATCAGCTCGGTGCTTTGTGACCACCTAGAGGGGTGGGATAGGGAGGGAGGGAGGGAGGGAGACGCAAGAGGGAGGGGTTACGGAGATATATGTAAACATATAGCTGATTCACTTTGTTATACAGCAGAAACTAACACACCATTGTAAAGCAATTATACTCCAATAAAGATGTTGCACTGTTGGTGGGAATGTAAATTGATACAGCCACTATGGAGAACAGTATGGAGGTTCCTTAAAAAATTAAAAATAGAACTACCATACGACCCAGCAATCCCACTACTGGGCATATACCCTGAGAAAACCATAATTCAAAAAAGTCATGTACCACAATGTTTATTGCAGCACAATTTACAATAGGCAGGACATGGAAGCAACCTAAGTGTCCATCGACAGATGAATGGATAAAGATGTGGCACATATATACAATGGAATATTAGCCATACAAAGAAACGAAATGGAGTTATTTGTAGTGAAGTGGATGGACCTCAAGTCTGTCATAACAGAGTGAAGTAAGTCAGAAAGAGAAAAACAAATACCATTTGCTGACGTATATATGTGGCATCTAAAAAAAAAAAAAAAAGGTTCTGAAGAACCTAGAGGCAGGACAGGAATAAAGATGTAGAGAATGGACTTGAGGACAAAGGGAGGGGGAAGGGTAAGCTGGGACGAAGTGAGAGAGTGGCGTGGACATATATACACTACCAAACATAAAATAGATAGCTAGTGGGAAGCAGCTGCATAGCACAGGGAGATCAGCTCTGTGCTTTGTGACCACCTAGAGGGGTGGGATAGGGGAGGATGGGAGGGAGGAAGATGCAAGAGGGAAGAGATATGGGAACATATGTGTATGTATAACTAATTCACTTTGTTATAAAGCAGAAACTAACACACCATTGTAAAGCAATTATACTCCAATAAAGATGTAAAAAAAAAAACCACAAAACCTGAAGAACTAGTGGAGTGTGGCCTGCCCTTGTGAAATGCTGGCTGATTGCTCTGGACCTTATAAGGCTGAGAGGCTTTGATATTGCAGCCTCCTTGGCTCCCAGTTCTCTTGTCACGTGCGTGGCATATTCCTTGAGACCCTAAGATCTATGAGAGGATTGGAGGTGTGACCTATTAATATCCAACAGTTTAAAAGTGGCTGCTAGGGGCTTCCCTGGTGGTGCAGTGGTTGAGAGTCCGCCTGCCGATGCAGGGGATGCGGGTTCGTGCCCCGGTCCAGGAAGATCCCACATGCCGCGGAGCGGCTGGGCCTGTGAGCCATGGCCACTGAGCCTGCGCGTCCAGAGCCTGTGCTCCGCAACGGGAGAGGCCACAACAGTGAGAGGCCCGCGTACCGCAAAAAAAAAAAAAAAAAAGTGGCTGCTAGGCGTTGATAGTAAACGTCTATAACCAAGGACAGCTAGAATTAAAACAGCATACAGGAAAGCCGGGAATAACCTGATGGTCCTTTATGCTTCCTACACTCAGATCCTGCATTCTCTGGTAGGATCACTTCTAGAAGAATAGTTTTTCAGAGGTGCCTGGAACTTAAAACTCTTTTTGGAAGTGGCCCAATGTAGTAGAAAGAACAGACTTTGAAATCAGAGAACCATTTGAATCAAACCTGCCATTCACGAGCCGTGTGAAAAATTACTTAACTCCTTTGAATCTTACTTTCCTCATCTATAAAATGGGAATATGCCATCAAAAATAAAGTGAATAAAAGTGCCTAGTACAATATCGGAAACATAAGGTGCATAACAATCACTAGTTACTTTCCCTCCTGTCTTTGAAAGTGACTCGCCAAAGCTCCTATAACCAACTCAGGTAGAACTAGGACTAGACTTGAGACCTTCTGGGCCTTCAGCCATGATGCATGCTTCGTCTAATGCTTTTCCCTTGCTGCCTCTTCCCCCCATGGGGACTGGTATCAGTCCTCTGTGTGTTCATTCCTTTACCTCCTTTTGGAACAAAGTGGGGACATGGATATACATACAGAGAGTGGATCCAGAGCCAGGGTGAAGAAATTCCTAACAAGTGAGCAACACAAAATTTCTAACAGAATATTTTTAAAGTTTATGCTCTTGCAAAGAATAATAGAATATAGTTCTACCCAAGATCCTGAGAGTTTCTGGAAGCGTGTATTCCCAGTAGATGGCAGCATTGTTTCATTTACTTTCATCTAAAGGTTCACAGGCTGTGTTGCCCGCTGGTAATTCCAGTAACAATTTCACTAATGAAACAGCAGGATGTTGGTGAATGCCTCTTTTCCTCCACTTAGTTCTTCTCCCTTGAAGAAGTAGGCAAATGCTTGTGTGTCACCACCGAGTCCTTTTGAGTCTGTGATTTTAAAAAAGAAGGAAAAATGGTTTCCTCTGCAGACTAGTCTATTCTTCCAGTTGAGAGACTACTCAACATTCTTTTACAACCTGGCCTCAAGTGAAAGACTCTGCTTTGAATTCTTCTTCCTTCCTTTGACCTATACTCATTGCAGTCTGGCTGAACATTTGTTCGAAAACTCCCTTGGCACTTAGGGCAGGGTTGCTTTATGTTGGTCTTAGAGGAAGCCTCACAGGATTTTAGCCTAACAGAAATTGATCTTTAATCAATGTTCTGCAGTGCCTTATAGAGGCAGTATGCAAATAATCCCCCATTAATCCCAGGGCCAACAGACCAATGGGGGAAGTCTGTGTTGCATTAACTTGTAAATTAGAGTGCTTTCAACTGACCCCTGATGGATTTTCCATATGTCCAAAGAGCTGAAGCTGAAATGCAGAGGTTGAGAGACGGCTGGATATTGAATGCAAAAATATAAGCGTTTTCGGCCTTGGCTCACTGCTGACCTCTGTTTGTATGTTGTCACAGCTGTGTCGTTGGCTACGTCGGGGAGCGATGTCAGCACCGAGACTTGAAGTGGTGGGAACTGCGCCATGCCGGCCATGGGCGGCAGCGGAGCATCACCGCTGTGGCTGCCTGCGTGGTGGTGCTGCTTCTGCTACTGCTCCTGGGGCTGTGTGGGGCTCAGAAATACAGGTGACTTTGCTTCCATTGGAACTTTCAACCTCTCTAGCTCCTCCCAGGGGCTTCTTGAGATGAGCTGCTTCTACACACTTATTTCATTTAAAAACTGGAATAACAGTAAAAGAAAACAAAAAACGGTCCAGGATTTCATTGCTCTAAAACATCAGTGGATTTATTGTTCCTTTCCAGTCTTTGCCCATAAACCTATGTAGTTTACTGGGTTGTTATTTAACCTCACACGTTTTTTGTTTGTTTGTTTTGTTTTGTTTTGTTTGCGGTATGCGGGCCTCTCACTGTTGTGGCCTCTCCCGTTGCGGAGCACAGGCTCCGGACGCGCAGGCTCAGTGGCCATGGCTCACAGGCGCAGCCGCTCCGCGGCATGTGGGATCTTCCCAGACCGGGGCACGAACCCGTGTCCCCTGCATCGGCAGGCGGACTCTCAACCACTGCGCCACCAGGGAAGCCCCCCTCACACGTTTTTATATTCCACTTTTTTTCTTTTAGCATCATGTGCTTCCTCTCACGCCATCCCCAGCCTGTATAACTATAATTTTTCATGGGTGCCATCCACTGAGTTGATTTCCCACAAAGTATTAACTTCTGTTCAAGAAACTCAGTTATCTTCCCTAACTTGGAAGGAAGTTTCGGGTCCTTGGAGTTTATGTTTTTAGTCATTTCAAGTTAAAAGTTCAGAACTGTGGAACGATGATATTTACACATTTATTTAAAAAAAAAACAACCCCACTACATTAGGGTGAAGAAATGGGCATCACATTGTTTGTTCATTTTCCACTTTCTTAAAAAGTAAGACAGCATCCTCCACTATCCTCAATACAGAAAAGCATTTTATGCACTGTTGTAGTTTGTCTGGCATATATGACTTAATAAATGCTTTTTGTTATTGCTATGATTCTCCATGAACCGTAATCTTCCCCAAGGAGTCACACGTTCCAAATCCTTTTCTATCTTGAGACACAGGATTCTCAGGCAAAAACTTGAAATTTTAATTCAGTGGTTCATCAGTAACCATTGTACTTTTTAGCCTGGTGTTCAATCAATATCTTGGATATTTGTAGGAAGAATATTAAATAATCAGCGTTTCATCCCATTGGACAGAATGCCAAAAGGAAAGTAGATGATTGGCAAATAATGTAGAGAAAAAT
Organism: Monodon monoceros; assembly: GCF_005190385.1. Taxonomy (NCBI): domain Eukaryota; kingdom Metazoa; phylum Chordata; class Mammalia; order Artiodactyla; family Monodontidae; genus Monodon; species Monodon monoceros. The sequence continues at coordinate 107,469,413 of NW_021703777.1, forward strand.
GGAAGGAAGAAACAAGTCCAAGTGTACTGTAATTATTAGGTATTTTTTCTTATTCTATGGACTATGACATAGTAAGTAATATGCTGCTAAGTTCAAATTAAAACCGCCAGTTTAAATATTGCCACGTCACTCATGTACGCCAATAAATACAGACCTAGCATTGGGTTTATCAGTTAGGTGCGTTTAGCAATTTTCTGTAAAGAGCTAAAATCAGTTATTCCTCCCTTCGTGTCAGTCTTACCTGTTTTGTCTAGATTGACTGTCTGACACTATTTGTCCTGTGTATCTCTGAAAAGATTGTTTGTGGAACTAAATATTTTAAAAAGTATTGTACTATTATTACTTCATAAAACTTGTTGGGGACTTCCCTGGCGGTCCAGTGGTTAAGACTTTGCCTTCCAATGCAGGGGATGCAGGTTTGATCCCTGGTCAGGGAGCTAAGATCCCACATGCCTTGCGGCCAAAACACCAAAACATAAAACAGAAGCAATATTGTAACAAATTCAATAAGAAAGACTTTAAAAAATAAAAAAATAAAACTATTTCTTGGAAGGACCGCTTTGTAAAAAAACCAACAGGAAGTATTATGTCACAAACTACAACTTGCAACTTTGGAAGTGTTTATATTAACCACTTCAATTTTTTTCCTTGATGCTTTTGGTTAAAAATAATAACCCACACTATTTCCTGATGGGGTTCCATCTGTCTCATGGAATTCACAGCTCCTGGGATGGGGCTTCCACAGCAGCCCCTACCTTCCTTATTGCCCTTCCTCCGATGGTCAGACAGAGCTGTTTGACTGAGGGTTACACTCCTAGAGGGAATTAAGACGCCATCTGCCCCGAGATAGCAGCACTATTTTGGAATCTTGAGGCTGGCTGGTGGTCTCCCCACCACCTTTCCTTCATTGGTTTCCCTTAAATGGCTGCTCATTATGTGATGTACCTGTCTCTCTCCCTCTCAAGGCTATGCTTTGAGGACAGGGATCCCACTTTCATGTTAGATCTCCCTCCCTTTCACCCCCTCCCCCAGGGCATGACACCATGCCTTGCATAGACCTGGAAGGAGCCTAGGCTTTGCATCCGTCGACTGAAAACAAAAAGAAGCACAACGTGAGAGTTATGAGTTAAGTTTATTTGGGGCAAAATGAGGACTATAGCCCGGAAGACGGCATTTCAGATAGCTCTGAGAAACTGCTCCAAAGAGGTAGGGGGCAAGGTCAGTATATATGTGACTTTGGTGAAGGGGGAGTACAGGCAATCAAGCACATATTTTTTGCAGACGGTTGCTGCTAGTCTCGTGAAGGTTACTGCTACTCATGAGGAGGAGACGTCACCGTGAAGGATTTTAGTGCTTTGCTAGATACAAGGAGATGCAAGAATTGGGCTCATAAAATCTTTGCCTGAGAATATCTAATTATCTAAAGACCTGTTCTGCCAGTTTTTCGCAGAGCACAGGGTGCCTCATTCCTGATCTACCCGCTGAACTCCTTTCAGGGGGTGTTGAAGGTCAGCAGCTACTGCAGCTGTAGAGGTAGACGGCAGGTGCCGATACGTAGTTGGTACAGCATTGTGACCCAGCTCCCGGGCTGCCCTTGGTAGCTGTGTGCCTTGGGTTCATCACTACTATCTTCCAATCCCACTGGCTTCACTTGTAAAATGAAGTTGTGTCACACAATTGCTGTGGTACTATTTCCATGGGCACCCCCTCCCCACAAATTCTAAGTCCATTTAGGTAGAGATTTTGTTGTGTTGTTTTTCCATTCCTATGTCTCCGGTACTAGGACAGGGCCTAGGATATAGTTAGTACTCAATCGATATGTCCATGAATAAATGAATGAATGAATGCATGGCTTCCCGCCCACCCCATGCCCTCCTACCCCTTGTCACGGTACCTTGGAAAGAGTGAAGCATCATCTGGAAAGTAATGCAGGTAAGGATGCCTTAAAACCCAAAGTTAGGCGCCTAGTTTCCTTAAGACTTCTTCTCTCCCATGCATTTTAAGTACCAAAATTTCAGTAGCAAAAGTAGTTGTCCTTGACCATCACTGAGTAGGCTACTGTTTTATTTTGTTTTGAGATTGTCTGATATTTTGGCTCTATGGCAGGACTCAGAAGCTGCTATCGAAAAATCCGAGGAATCCTTATGAAGAGTCGAGCAGAGATGTGAGCAGTACCAGGCCTGTAGATGAGGAGGCTGGGATGTCCTCTTACCCCCAGCCTTGGGTAATGTGACCACAGTACATGAAGCAAGAAATTAAATACATGAAGCAAGAAATGTAAAGCAATAAAGCTTTACGTTAATCCCAGTTCATTTTTTTTTCTCATTCTTCACTGAGTTCAGAGAGACTGGAATCTATTAAAGCTTCCAGCTGGTGTTAATGTTACCTAACACCACAAGAAGTGGGAGGTCCTGGGTGGGCAGTGAGGGTGGGGGAACTGTGTCCTAAATTAAAGTAATCAGATAAGCTAAACTAGTGCCATAATGTAATGCACGAGACATTTATGGGATCTTTTTTCTAGCATGTACTTTCTTGCTATAACTTAGCTTTTTATGTGTTTGTGGAAAGTCTTTCCCCGTTTTTCGGCGATCCCTTTCAGATGGATGCCTTAAAAACCCAAGATTATGCTAATTTTGTTAAAATTTCTTTTCTCACACACATTTTAAGTCCTTAAACTTCAGCAGCAAAACAGTTGCCAGATTTAGCCAATAAAAATACAGGACACCTAGTTAAATTCATGCTAATACTGAAAGTTCAATTTTAAATTCAAATTTTACTGGGTATCCTGTATTTTATCTGACAGCCCTGTATATTTTCCAAAAAGCATAGTAACTGCGAAGTTCAAAATGCTTCATAGATCATCCATTTCAGTAATTGATCTTAGAACACTAGAGGGCAGACTTGGGACAGGCTCTCTTGAAATTGCTGGAATTTCCATTTTCAGAATCCCGTCAGAGATAACTTGACTGGTTCCGTGTGTGTTGTTGGTACCATTTGTGGTATATGTTGTGGAAGAGGCTGGACTATATGGCAGGTCCGTGGGGAATTGAAACCTGTGGGCACATAGGGAAAAGGCTATTAGGGAGAGGTTGTCAAGGGGCAAAGGCATCATTTGGGGTCCTTCCCACACCACTGCTCCCACTCCCCAGCCTCTACTTCATGTGCATTTCAGAGAACAGCTTTCCTGTGGCTATGCTTTTGACTAACAAGTGACCATCTGTCTCTGCTTGTTGTAGGCATTTAGCGTATACTTATTTTTTGGTGGAACTTGAGTACAGAAATACAATAAGAAATGTGAATTCTGGCTTTACTCTTCTAACCAGCTGGCTAATTTTCAGCAAGTCACTGAACCCCTGTTTCTTCATCAGGACTCCAAGGCGTTTGGATTACATGAGCTCTAAGATCCCCCCTGTCTCTGGAGATTCCCTAAGTGTGTGGTTCTGGGTGGACTTAGTTATAGAATGTCCTCAGTTCTTTGAAGCTTCATGACTTGTGGACTCTTTAATTTTCCAGATCTCATTGTCAGCCTGTATGGTACTTCCTTCAGGTTTTGGGTAGCAAGTTTAGTTCATCTTATTTAAATCATGGGAGAGAAGGAGAAACACAATCTGTATCTTATTTCTTAAAAAATCAAAAACACTTGCTGCTGTCATGAGCAGCATGCTGTCTCAGGGCTGTGGTGAGAGGCTCAGTCTCCCAGCCATCAGATCTGTCATTGACACCAACTGCTGCTGCAGGTATCAGTGCGACTGGGAGAGAACTGAGCGCCCAAGCTAGGAGGAGAAGCAGCAGAAACAAATTTGGTTCCATCAGCTGCCTTCCCCAGCCCAGGCCAGAATCCTGGAACCTATGTTCTTCTGGCAGAGAGGCATGTGGTTGGAAAACTGGCAGTGCAGTGGGCTGGATTTTAACTTGAGCCAGAAAAATGGGCCTGTGCCCGTAAACAGTGGGTCATGTATTAGTTTTGCAATGAGTTACTTTGGGAGACCATCAGTGAGGAAGAGGTGGAGAAGGGTGATTAGTGTTGTGGAAAATAAGAAAATGAAAACGTGTTCAGAGGATCCACCATTCTCTCACCAACATTTCTCTCCCTAATCGACTCTACTCATTTTTATTCCTATACTTTTCTCAAGGAGGAATATGACCAAGGAGATTTTTTTCTATTCTCTCTTCCTCATTGTATTTCTCAGCTATGGGCTCATTATGTGGAGGGTACGTTTCTGAACCAGTAGAGCATTGGTTAAGAACCTTGGGGCAGTCTCTCTGCTGGGTTACTGATTGGCAAGGAAGGACTTCCCCAAACTGCCTCCTTCATCCTGGGGCGTGGGGTCACTTCTTTTCTCTCCTTTTATCTTTGATCTGCTTTAATCTCTAATCTATCTGGTGTGAATGTGAGCCAGTGAACTCTGGTTAGCCTGCATTGCAAGTGCCCAATCGAATGTGGACAGTACAAACAATGACAAAAACAATCATTTTGTTGACCGAAGAGAAATAATGTTGTTTTCTGAGCCTGCCTTTTAGAATTCTGGTTCCCAAGCTGTTCAAGCATGAAAAGACATTTCATGGATCCCTGCAAAATAGTAGTTGCATTATTAGTTCTTATTACCCACTAATGAGCCCAAATTATTCAGAACTTGATAGCACGTTTAAGTGAATTTTCCTAATTAAGCACACACACATATTTGAAAAGTTGGAGCACATACATGTGCGAGATATTACTTGTCTGGCCTGTGGGCAATGCTTAGAACACTTGTGGATTCATGTATGGGTAGTGCTAGTTGCTTTAATAGAGAGTAACAGAAGCTTTCTAACTGAAAACTGAATCTTTCATTAGCCAGAGAGACAAATTTGACAGGGCCTTTTCTTTTGGCTTTTACCTTCTATGAGGTGGACATGAAGCCATAGATTTTATGTAACGTATGTTGAGATAATTTATGGATTTTAACAATGTCCTCTCTCTCCCTTTTGTTTGCTGCAGTTTGTGGTTATAGAGGAACATCAGAACTTCAGCAATGGGAGTCAACCTGTAGCCCTCAAGGACGGCCTGGTGGCAGATGTTGGCCAGTTTTCTTCCCTGGAGCCTGGTGAATGATTATCTTTCCCTGGATCGTGAATGTTTCCCTGAATGTGAAAAGTCTCATCTACACACAGAAACAGTGAATAGTGAAATTGTATAAGCTGTGTGAGCAGCTGGCTGTATTGGAATGCCATAGAACTTTAGAGAAATATGTTTAGACTAGATTCCTGTTTACCTGAGGTTACCACGTTCACTCAAAACTCTGGTCACATAGCAGTCTGCTAGGTCCCCTTAAGCAAGCACACAACGAGTCACTCCTTATTTTGATTTAGGTTGGGTTTTGAGGTCATTCTTGGGGTTCGGGATCTGTATGGGCAGCTGTAGGTATGGTTCCAGTGAAATTGCAAGTGGCTCCAAAAAAATGTGTTCCATGTTTTGGAAGGAAGGATTCTTGTGAATTTAAGTTGATCTGGGGGTTCTCCTAGGGATTTGGGAGTATTTAAGTCTTATCAGGAGCTAGCCCTCAACCAGATGCCTGGCCGTCTGTGAAATCCAGCCAGACCCCTGCGAGAGGGGCTGTAAAATCAACCCACATTTTCAGGCTGTTTTGGAACTCAATCTGCTTCCAGTAGAAATGGAGTTACGTGTGATTCGACATAATACTTTTGTCAAGAGTTGTATTAAGATAAATTTCTTGGGCTTGGGTCTCAGATATCATAGTTGTATTTCCTAACTCAGAGGACGAGGTTGAATATGCTTTTTGTATCATAAACCTTCAGAAAGGTTCAGAGAAACTTTGAGCCAACAAAACCAGTTCCTCTGCTAATGAGAGGTGCTTCAGCCCCACTTATACTTTCTGATATTTGTCCTTCATAAATATGCTTATTACCATTCTCTTCTCCTCAGACTTCCTCGTAGAGAGAACATAGGCTTCTTGTTTTGAAAAACTCACTCCAAATCCCCCTCTCGTACATGTGTTGCCACGTAACCCAAATTCAGTAGAACTTTCTTTCCTAATTCGAGGAAGGCTCTGGATATTAAGGTATACTTCAGAATTGAATATTAAAACTACAATAAATATTATATATATATGTATATATATCATTACAAGTGTTGTTAATCGGGATAATGGAAACATTTAGCATTTTCAAGTGTTGCGTGGTTTTTTGTTGTTATTAGTAGCATTTTTTGAATGTAATGGAATATCTTGTTTTACATAGTACTTTTTCTTGAGGAGCTAAAAGCAAATAATTCTTTGTTATGAAAATAATCTCCTTTAGAGGTATATATAATGTAATTTTGTAAGATATTCAGTAGCACAGTTAAAAGAATATGGTTAAACTCAGACAAGAACTAAGGACTCAGTTAGCTGAATACTCAGGAATAAATTAGAATCTCTCTCTTTTTACTCATTCTATTGCAAACAGTTTGACCCATTCTCTATGAGCTACTCATAACACCTGTCTCCCAATATGAGTGATCATATCCCCAGTCATGTCCAGCCATCTCATAAATGCCTGTTGTGAAAGTGCATGTGGAGATTGGAGGTGGGGAGGTAGAGTGGGAAATGAGATAAAAGCTCAAAATTGGCTGTGAGCCAATTCTTTCTCTACCCTGGAAAACCCATTAAGCCACAGGCTATACTAGTGGTGCCTCCACAGAACCATATTCATTGACCTCAGCCAACATCAACTGGTGCAAGTTAAGTGCAGAGTATCATGCTAGGGGATAGGAATGCAAGTGCATTTAAAACCCGAGCTCTGTTCTCAAGTCATTTATGGGCCAAACGGGGACAGTGGAGGTACACAGAGAAAGCTAAGTAGCAATGTCAGGTAGCACAGTCCTTTGAATCATCTTACTAACCAAAACTATTTTAATTTAAAAAAAATTGGGTCCAGAATGGTTTGAAAATGGGTTCATTTGTGTCTCATATTTCAGGTCTACTCTCCAGCCACTACTATTAGGGTCTGTCTTGCTGGACATTGTGAGTGATGTGAATACTGAAATGTCTTTTTTCTCTTGTATAGGGTCATTGCAACCAACATCATGGAGAAAGGAGCCCCAGATGTATATGGGCACAGAACAAGGATGCTGTTTCATCATCCAGTGATAAAGGCTCTAGTCACCAGAGAATGAAGTGTAGCTTTCATCTCCCCTCCTATGGGGCATGGCCCATTGCTGGGGGAGTTGAGAAGTCCCATTCCCTCCCATCAGCTTACCCATTATGGCAACAAAGAGCTCCAGATCCACCACACCAAATGGAGCTGACTCAGTGAAAGCTGGAATTAAAAGTAAGATCAAGAGGAACAAACTGTATTGATGGATAGTCATACTTCATTTCAAAAAGTAGAGGAAAAATACAGATTTTCATTCTACAATCTCTACAACTAATCACCTACTCAGCGTCAGAGACAAATACCTATTGTGCTTTTGCTTCTTCCTTCAAGCAGTCTCACTGCAGATTTTCAAGTAAAAGTGACCTGGAGAATCACTGGGTAACTCATTAGAAACCAAAACGGGGAAAGTAGTGCTTTGTAAACTGTGTTGTCTTCAATATTCAATACAGACAGATTTTTTTTTCCTGCAACCCCAGAAGATATTTGGGGTTAAAACCATCAATCATACAGGTTGGGTCAGTTATAAAGTAATTTCTCTTATCTGGACAGAACATTTAGCTAAATTTTATGAAATGGTTAGAATATTAAAATTATTGTTATTGATATAATACATCGGTAGGCATTTAACTTATCATTGGTGTGGTCCATGCTGGTAATTTTGTAGAATGAATTTTGATAAATTAATGAAAAATGTACTAACTTAGAACCTGATTTCTTCCAAATTGGATGGCTTATTTTTTCTTTAAAAATCTTTGAATGAAAACATTTAATTTTTAAAACATTACCCAAGAGACTTCTGTGTTTCTGACATTACTATTCTTTCCCCCACATAATTTTTTCTCTAATGAAAATGGTAAATTCTCCCTTTGTATGTTTGCACAGAATTTTTACTTATTTTCAACACATGAGATTGTAAGCAAATTGCCTGATTTATTTTAATTTTGGACAGCAATCAATTTCTTCTACTTATGTAAATAAAATCAGCATTAAACATAAACATTTTACCGTACACCTGGTTAAGTAATAAATTATAGTTTAAGGGGATGTTAGAGTTGAAGCAAAGTGATTTTCTAAGCTTGCTATTGTTACTTTACAAAAAAAAATCATATTTGAAATCTTTCTAACGTTATAAAGTAAAATTTCACAAAGTGTTCCAATTAAATATCATTCTTGCAGCCAAGACATTGTTACTACAAATTACACAACCTAATACTGTAACTGTGGATTGTTTGGGGCTTTGGATTATTCAGTTTATGCATTAACTAGTCCTTTTGCTTATCTTTTCTTTCCTTTCTCTTGAACTCCTTGGACTTTGGTTACACCAGAAGTCAGCATGAAAAGGCATTGAAGCCCATTTCAAGGAGATACTTCTTAGAAGTTTTGGTTAAGATTTTGTGGCGGAGTTAATTCAGATTTTTCTGTATTCAGTTTTGCTTTAATTGATAGTTGATAACCTGGAGGATCAGAAGATCTGTCTTTTGTTTCTAATGAGTGAACTGACCTCAGAAAAAATGGAGCCATAATTCTCCCAATGATGGGAAAATTATATTTGTAAGTGTGAATATTTTTTCTTCTTCCAAAAGTGAACATTTTGGAAGCTTTAAGTGTTTAGATTACATTTTTGTATTTTGGCACCTCTTTTAGGATTCCAGCGATAACATGAGACCACAATAGCCCATAACATAGCATTATCTTTGAACCGTTATCTTCAAGCTGTGCAGTGAATCTGATACCTCATAAACTAGGACCCTGTGTCCTTGATCAGGATCTAACACTGTCTCCCTGGTCAAAGTAGAGAGAAAACACACTTTGTGTCCTTAGCAAGTCACCCTGAAAGAGTATTTTCCTTTGCTGAGGCTCCCACGTCTCTACCAGAAATATCCTCCTTTAAGGATCTATTTTTTTTAAAAGAGCATTTTCATCTAAGATATTCAGTTTGGAAAAAATGCAAATCAAATATTTTTATTTCCTAAATCTCATGGTCTCATTGTGCACAGTGCCTGATTGTGATCCTATTGGACTAAATGTCACCTGCTACATAACATGAGCATTCTGCCCTCTTTTCTAGCACCTAATAGAGGGCTTAGCATACTCTATTCTTTTGAAACCGTATGGTTCCAGTTCCACCTATTAACCTTGATTTCCAACTGACATCCTCTTCATGTGAATAAATGATTATCGTGTGATCACTGAAAATGTGTTAAAAACACTAAATAAATTATTTAAAAACATACAAACAAACCAACAAAAAGGCTGGGAGAAAGGGAAAATATCGAGGTAACTTAAGCAGCTGTGACAGGCAAGATTTTGTTGTTGTTGTTTACTTTTTCTTTCTTCTTTTTTTTAAATCCTTAAATGAGAAACCCTCTCTGCATTGTTTCCTCCTGAGCTGTTTCACTCCAGACACGCCTGAAGCAGAGTTCTTTCCCGTTTGGAACTTGACAGGGTTTCTGTCGCTAGTAGCATATGCTTACAACAACGTAGCTCAGTAGGAAAATAATGTGATGGACATGGATCCTTAGTTAATCACTCACATATCTGAACCAGAGACTGTAGGAAGCACATAAATTACCAAACAGGAAAATTTCCTAGCTGGTGGTCATTTCCTACTTTTTCTCCTCTACAGTGAATATTTGACCCTCTGACATAGTTCAATTTCCATTTCTGGTGGGTCAGAAGGAAAATTATGATGTGCCTGACTCAACAATTAAGCCTTCAGAGTGCATTCTAAACTAAGAGTTGTCAATCCCAGATTAATGCCTGAGTTATTTGGGTTCTTATTTTTCATTTGTACCACTCACCTGCCAAAATAATAAAGTATAGTAAAACTGTATTATTCAGAATTTTAGGGAGCCATTTGGACAGTGAGGCAGGTGCTTGCACCGTGGTTTCTTTAGCTCTAAAATGAGGCATCTTTTGTATGAACCAACTTAAAGTAACAGCAACACCAACACAAACTAAGGTTTTATTTCTACCACTGAGGTATTGAGGTAATCAAGGCCTTACTGCTTTAAAAACCAAATATTCTTTTTTAAAAAAAATCAGTTTAAGGTAGCACTCTTTCTACCACTCTATGAAACACTCTGCACATAATTACACATTTTCTTGATGACATAAGAACTTCATTACACACCAGGCATAATATAATGCTACAGTTTTGTGACAGTCAGAGCTTCTTTGCCGCTTACAGAGATCCTTAGAACTTGAGTCCAAATACTTTAACCTGTTATTTTTTTATTACTTTTATGAACTTTTAAGCTGTCAGCTCTCGTGGCTCTATCAATTACCTTCCATAGATGCTCCTTATCGCTTGCTTCTGTTTTGTAAACTTGGTATTCAGATTACCAAGCAAGTTAGCACTGTAAGTAAAGTAAGAGTACATGTATAGTACTGAAGGAGAACTTAAGTACATTTCCTGTGTAAAGTACTTGAGTTTTAGCCCTTAAACTTTTTTTTAATATAGATTTATTTATTTTTGGCTGCGTTGCTGTGTGCGAGCTTTCTCTAGTTGTGGCGAGTGGGCTTCTCATTGCAGTGGCTTCTCTTATTGCAGAGCACGGGCTCTAGGCACGCGGGCTTCAGTAGTTGCAGTGTGCGGGCTTCAGTAGTTGTGGCGCACGGGCTCTAGGGCACGTGGGCTTCAGTAGTTGTGGCACGAGGGCTCAGTAGTTGTGGCGCACGGGCTTAGTTGCTCCTTAGCATGTGAGATCTTCCCAGACCAGGGATCGAACCTGTGTCCCCTGCATTGGCAGGTGGATTCTTAACCACTGCGCCACCAGGGAAGTCACAGCCCTTAAACTTTTGACATGTTTCATCCTTTTATTTTTTCCTTAATCTTCTCAGCTGCATTCTCAGAGTGCAGATGCATCGATTCCAGATAGAGGAGGTGCTGTGGGTACGTTTAATGACAATACAGAATGTAGTGGTTATGAAGATGGTCTCTGAAGTCAATAAAACTGAATTCAAATCCCATTGTGTCACTTAACTAGCTTTGTTACCTTGTTCAAACTACTTAATCTCTCTCAGCTTCAATTTTCTCATCTGTAGAATGGGGAGAAAAACACTACTGTTGTCAGAGGACTGTTGTGATTTTTACATGAAATAATGCGTGTAGAGTACTTAGCATAATGCTTACCATAAAATTAAATGGTATTATTATAGTTATTATTTTGCCCTTTCCTGAGACCACTGTTTTAATAGCATTAATTTACATTATGGTGACCTTGTTTTTTCCGCTTCTAATCCAGGCAATTTGCACATGAAGATGGGGCAAAGAGCAGAACCCTAAACCCCTGGGTCAAAATTTTAAGAGGCATTATGCACAAATATCAAGACAGACTAAATATTCAATTTCATTTTTACATTAAAATCACTACCTTAGACATATACATTGGGACATGTTGGTCAGTTATTCATCAAGTTTTATGCATTGGATAAAGAAATTAATGAGAATATTAATTCATGACTCTATTAGTATGAGACAACACTGTGCAGCTTATCTGTGCCTTGATAGAACTGGGAAAAACATTTTTTTGTTTTTATCTATTTTTTAAAGGCAGGAAGCTTATAAGCAGAAGAGGTCCTTGAGAAACTATCATAAGGCTTCTGCTGAAAAATCTCAGATGGTAATTAAATATCGCATGTGTTGTAAGAATAACACTTTGTATATTATAGTGAGATATTTCTCTAATATTTGTTGGCAGCTGCTAAGCCAAGCAGAAATACACTGTAGAATGTCGATATTAGTTTTAAATACTTATTAATTTGTTAGAGCTGGAGACAGCAGCACAAATGATGTAGGTGGTAGCTTCTAATGATCAGTAAGAAAATGTATAATTAGACTTCCAGAACCACTTGATCTCTGTCAACAGCAACTTTCCAAATTTTCACTATCATTACCTGCTTTTAGTATTTATACCTGTTGCCTCAATGATAAGGAAACACCATTTCCCCAATGAAATTAAAAGGAGAAATAGACAAATCCACAATTATATTTGGAGACTTCAAGACTCCTCACTCAGTAACTGACAGAATTAGTACACAGAAAATCAGTAAGGCTATAGAAGACCTGAACAACTCTATTAACCAACTTGATCAACCTGACATTTATAGAACACTCTACCCAATAACAGTAGAATATACCTTATTTTCAAGTGGTCATGGAACATTCATTGATATAAACTATATTCTGGGCCACAAATTTCCTTAACAATTTTTTAAAAATATACAGTTAACCGTTAAATAACAAGGAGATTAGGGGCACTGACCCCTCACACAGTCAAAAATCCACATACAACTTCATGGTCATTTCTCTTTATCAAAAGTTCTGTATCTGTAAATTCAACCAACCATGAATGATGTAGTAATATAGTATGCTTTATTGGAAAAAGTCCTCATATAAGTGGGCCTGTGCAGCTCAAAACTGTTGCTCAAGGGTCAACTATATATCATACAAAGGATGTCCTATGACTATAAAAAAATTAAACTTGAAATCAAAGGTAGAAAAATACCAGGAAAATCCCTAAATATTTAAAATTGAACAATACACTTATAAATCACCTATGGCCCAAACAGGAAGTTTCAAGGGAAATTAGAAAATATTTTGAACTAAATTAAACTGAAAACACACACACACACACACACACACACAAATAAATAAATAAAAAATAAAAACTATGGTAATGACTGGGCTGTGACTGAGCTTTTAAACCATTTCTACCCAAATCTCATTTAAGCTACCTAGTCCCATAGATGTGGGTATATATGATAGTTTGCACTGGGGTCAAAAAGCCTTTGTATCTGTGTTATTAAAATATTTTTCTCCAGAGTTCTATCATACATTTGCACTGTGCTTTTTATTTTATTTATTTATTTATTCATTCATTTATTTAATGATTTAGGTCTTTTTATTTTTTATTTAAGTATAATTGCTTTACAATGTTGTGTTAGTCTCAGCTGTAGCATGGTGCTTTGTAATTTAATAAGGATTTTTGTATTCATTATCTTATTCAACCTCATTAATTCTCACACCCAAACTATAAAGTTAGTGGGGCAGATATTCTTTCCATTTTACTTATTCTTAAAGATAGATTATGTCCAAAACTGAAGGAAAGTGAAGATGAATAATAAAATATATTACTAGAGATAAAAACTACTTCATAATGATAAAATGTTCAATTTGCCAGAAATATAATTCCAAAATCATGTACAGTTAATATCCTGCCTCAAATATATAAAGCAAAAAATTGACAACTTACAAGAAGTATTGAAGAAAATACTATCACAGTAGGAGATTTTACCATACTACTTTTGGTAGTTAATAAACTTAGGAGACAAATTAGTAAGGATATAGAAGACTTTATAATTTTTCCAATTGGATATATATAGTACACATAGAAATTCATGAACGTTAGTATTTGCTAGTCCATAATGTATCTTCAGCAAGTTTCACAAGACCACATGAATGTGGTGGTATAAACCATATTCTCTGACCATAATGAACTTGAGTTAGAGTTAAATGATAAGTGATAATGAGAGTGCTTGGAAATTACAAAAGCACTCCTAAATAACTTACAGGTGAAAGATGAAACCATAATCATAATGGAACTGAACAATTGTGAAAATTCTGTATACCACAATTTATGGTGTATAACTAAACTGACATTTAGAGGGAATTTTAAACCTTTATATCTTATATAGGAAAAAAGCCTGAAAGTCAGTGAGTTGAGAAGCACCCAACTGAAGAAATTTTTAAAAAGTAGAATAAATCCAAAGAAAGTATAAGCAAAGATATCATAAAAAGCAGAAATTAATGAAATAAAGAAAAAATATAAGAAAATTTAAAAAGCCAAAAGTTAATTGTTTGAAAAAAATTTAACAAATTTATGACAAAATTAATCGGGAAAAAATAATGAACAACTATATAATGTTATGGATGAAAAGAGCATAAAACTATAGACATGGTCATGATTTAAAAAAATAAGAAAATAGTATGAATAACTTTGACAATAAAATTTTAAATTTAGGCCAAATGGACAATTGCCTAGGGAAAAAAAAAATCAGCTTACCAAACTTTCAGAGAAAGAAATAGTTTTAAACCCATTAAAGAAATTTAAAAATTTAAAATTCTTCCCACAAGGAAAATACTAAACATTACATATTTGGTAGCTTTGCATTGTATCAACTGGGTAAACTGGAACTGTTTCCCAGAATTTCCTCCTTGTATGTTTTTTTTTTTTTTTTTTTTTTGCGTTACGTGGGCCTCTCACTCTTGTGGCCTCTCCGGACGCGCAGGCTCAGTTGCCATGGCTCACGGGCCCAGCCACTCTGAGGCATGTGGGATCTTCCCGGACCGGGGCACGAACCCGTGTCCCCTGCATCGGCAGGCGGACTCTCAACCACTGTGCCACCAGGGAAGCCCCCTTGTATGTTTTTGTGTTACAGTTGGTCATCATGGTTAGATGCAGTGAAAGACAGATGCACAGGTGCCAGTGAGTCCTCACTCTTCCCCATAGTGATTGCTGCCAGGTTGCAGATTGTTCTCTCTCTCCCTTATTTGGTGTTAATCTCTTTTTCCGGCCTGTTGACCCTGATGCACACCAGTGATCCCAGTGCCACCACTAGACACAGATGCAGACATCTTCCATTGACCTCCCCACCAGCTCTGCTTCAGCTACCACTTGAAAGGTAAGAGTGCCTGGTGTGCAGATTTCTCTGTAAACTTCACCTTATCCATGCATTCCATTGCATCAAGAGTGCTGATCAGTGACTTCTCTGACCGTCCAAATCCCTTCTCTGGATCTTACTTTCCCAGCTCCTCCTGCAATTAGGTAAGATATAATTTCTATAATAACTTCTTTATTCCATATACCTAGTTGTTTGCTTCCTTGATTTAATCTTAACTGACATAACAGTCAAATTCAACCAAATACTCAAGATATAGCTAATTCTTATATTACACAAATACTTCCATAGAATAAAAAAGGAAAATGAGAAGATATGCTGATGGCAAATAAGCATATAAAAAGATGATCCACACAATTTTTAATTTACATTTTAAAACAGCAATGAGATACTGCTACACACCTATTAGAATGGCCAGAATCTGGAACATGGACAACACCAAATGCTGGCAAGAATTTAGAACAACAGGAACTCTAATTCATTGCTAGTGGAAATACAAAATGGTATAGCCACGTTGGAAGACAGTTTGACTACTTCTTATAAAACTAAACATACTCTTAGCATAAGATCCAGCAATCAACTTTTTGGTATTTACTTAAAGGAGTTGAAAATTTATGTCCACACGAAAATCTGCACATTGGTGTTTATAACAACTTTATTCATAATTGCCAAAACTTGGAAGCAATCAAGATGTCCTTCCATAGGTGAATGAATAAACTGTGATAATCCAGATAATGGAATATTATTTAGCACTAAAAAGAAATGAGCTATCAGGGGTTAAGGGAGAGACATGAATAGGTGGAACACAGAGGAGTTTTAAAGCAGTGAAAATATTCTGATGATACTCTAATGAGGGATACATGTCATACCTTTTTCCAAACTAAGAGAACGTACAACACCAAGAGTGAATCTTAAGGTAAGCTGTGGACTTTGGGTGTTTATGATGTGTCAGTGTAGTTTCATCAATTGTAACAAATGTACCATTCTGGTGGGGGATATCAATAATGGGGGAGGCTATGCATGTGTGGGGGCAAGAGGCATATGAGATATCCCTGTACCTTCCTCTCAATTTTGCTGTGAACCTAAAACTGCTCTAAAAAAATTAAGTCTTTTTTTTTAAGGAAAACACTCCCTACCTGATTTTATGGTGTTAATATAACACTTATTTCTAAAGTAGATAAGTATAGCACAAGAAAGAATGATTACAAGCCAAAGTCAATTATGGGTATAGATGTAAAAAGCCTGAACAAAATACTAACAAAAGAATTCAGCAATTTATTTAAAAGATAGCATATCATGACCAAATGGCAATTATATGATAAATGAAAATTTGGTTAAGTATTTAAACCAATAAGTATAACAGTAACAAATAAAAAGAGAAAAAAATAATAAATGCAGAAAAGGTTTTCAATAAAATTTAACATCCATGTATGGCAACAATCTTAGCAAAATACAAAGAAAAGTGAAGTTCCTTAATTTGGTGAAGGAAAATCTGCTAAAATCCCATGGCAAACATTATATTTAATGGTGAAATGTTGACGATCAGAGTCAAACCAAGGATGCCCTACTAGCATCACTTCCATGCAACATAGCACTAGATGTTGTAGACAGTAATTTGACAGCACCATAATATTCCAAAAATAATGCGATTAAATTTTTTAAATATGTAAAGATCGAAAACAAGGAACTTAAACTCTCATTATTTTAATATGATACAGTTGTTCATAGAGAACACAAAAGAATCTACAGTTAAATTGCAAGAAGTAATACAAAATTATACCTCAGTAATACTAATTAGAAAATATAGTTAAAATACATATTAATTACAATAGTAGTATAAATATGAAGTAACCATGAATAAATCTAACAGGGTCCAAGCTATGTTGGAGAAAATTTAAAACTTGATGAAAAGATACAAAAGATACCCTAAAGAAGATATACCATGTTCATGGATAGGAGGTCTTAATATATCTCCTCAAACAGATATTTAGATTCAATAACATTTTAATAAAAATTTCATGTTTTTAAAGTAAAGCTTGACAAACTGATTCTAAAATTTAAATGGAAAATTATAAAAGTCTAGCATATCAGAAATTTCCTGCTGTGAATAATTAGAAAATTGCATAAAATACAACAATCTATTTGAAGGCATCAGAGAGCTACTAAGGCAGTGAGAATTTGAAGGGTTAAATCTTGGAGAGAAGGAATGGAAAATGCAAAGAGATGAAACTGACATTTATTGTCACTTTTCTTCTTGAGGCATTTGCCAACTTCTAAACAGAAGACTAAAAGGATAAGAGGAGAATAGCAGTCAAATGAAGAAAGGTTTAACAGAGCTTTCAACAGTTTTATGGGGCTAGGAGAAAAAAATCAGAGTTTAGGGCCTGCCGAAGAGGAGTGGCCCTGATAACCAATGCAAGCTTTCATAAAGGATCTTTGAACGTTACACCCTAGGCAAGAGAGCTAACTAGAAACAGTCCAGCGCTTACAAAGAAACACAGATTCAAATTAGCTCATTCCCAAATGAGATTAAGAGCTAACTAGAAACAGTCCAGCTCTCACAAAGAAACACAGATTCAAATTAGCTCATTCCCAAATAGGATTAAAGTGATCTTAACTTTAATTTTGCTACAGGCAAAAAGTGAACCCTCTCTATAGGAACATAACATCATTGAAAACCTCTGATTATTTCTTCAATTTTGTATATGCTATGTCTGGCATTTAATAAAAAATTATTAGGTAACCCAGGAGATAAACGATTGACCAAAAGCCAGGAGAAGAGGAAAAAAGAACTACAGGCAAAATGAACAGATTTATAGGAGATTCAATTACTGAAGTTATTAGACATGGATTTAAAGTTAACTTAGGTTTACATGTTGAAGAATATAAAGGCTGAGAAAAAAGAATTCAGCAAGAATTTGAATCTATTAAAAATAATCAACTGGAAATTACAATAACTGAAATAAAGAACTTAGTAAATGGGTTTAACATATTAGACACAGCTGAAGAGAGAATTAGTGAACTAGAAAATTAGGTCAATAGAAAATATCTATACTGAAACATGAAGAGAAAGAGAAAAAATGAAAAATACAAAAAGCACAATACATGAGACACACAAAAAAACTTCTAACACACACCAAATATATATATTTAATTCCAGAAGGGTTGAAAAGAGTGGATGGGAGTAAAAGCAATATTTGAAGATATAATGTCTGAGAATATTCCAAAACAGATGAAAAATAATAAACCAGATTAAAGAAATGCTACAAAATTAAACAAGATAAATATTTAAAAGCTTAAATACAATGAAAATAAGAACACTTTTAAAGCATTCAGAAATAAGAAACATAATTTCAAAAGACATAACAGAAATGATGTAAGGCAGAAGAAAATAGAATAATATATTTAAAGTGTTGAAAGAAAATAACTAGATTTCTATATCCAGCAAAAATTATTGTTAAAAATGAAGGCAAAATTAAAACTTTAGATAACAAAAACAGAAAATTGGACACCAGAAGACATGCACCAATAGAAATACTAGTAATTTTTCAGACAGAAGTGGAATGATACCAGGTTGAATCATGAAAATATAAGAAAAGAAGACCAACTGAAAGAGAAAATATGTGGGTAAATTTAAATGAATATAGGCTGTTTATGAAAAGTCAAAAGTTATCCATGAACAACCTAAATGCTCATCAACTGATGAATGGATAAAGATGTTGTATACACACACACACACACACACACACACACACACACACACAGGAATATTATTCAGCCATATAAAAGAATGATATAATGCCATTTGCAGCAACATGGATAGACCTAGAGATTATCATATTAAGGGAAGTAAGTCAGAAAGAGAAAGATAGGGCTTCCCTGGTGGTGCAGTGGTTGAGAACCCGCCTGCCGATGCAGGGGACGCAGGTTTGTGCCCTGGTCCGGGAGGATCCCACATGCCGTGGAGCAGCTAGGCCCGTGAGCCATGGCCACTGAGCCTGTGCGTCTGGAGCCTGTGCTCCGCAATGGGAGAGGCCACAACAGTGAGAGGCCCGCGTACCGCAAAAAAAAAAAAAAGAAAGAGAAAGAGAAATACCATATGGTATCACTTACATGTGAAATCTAAAATATGATATAAATAAACTTATTTACCAAAAAAAGTTACCCATGAAGAATTAAATAGGAGGACTTGATCTAGCAGGTATCAGAAATTATTATAAACCTATAGCCACCAAGAAGTGTAGTGTCATTGTAGAAATATAACAACAATGGACAAATGGAATATAAAATACCCATACATGAAAACTTGAAAGATGATAGAGTAGGTAATGCACATCAGTGGGATAAGAATGGAGTATCAGCAAGTACACCTGAGAAAATCAGTTAACTGTGCAGAAAATAATGAAACAGATCCCTACTTTACACATTTACAAAAAAAATCTATCTAAGGTAGAATATAAACTTAAATGTGGAAAGCAAAGCTAGAATGCCTTTAGAAATATTTATAGGAGCATATTTTAATAACCTTGGGTTAAAGGAAAATTTCTTAAGACCTCAAAAAGGAAAATATCAATAAATTATTATTAAAATTAAGAACATTTCTGTTCCTCAAAATACACCACAAAGAGAGTAAAAATACAAGATGTAACTTTGAAAAGAAGTTTGCAATAGATATAACTGACAAAGGATGATATAAACCTAGAATATATACATACTTCCTAAAGGGAACAAGAAAGAAAATGCAGTAGAAAGGCAGACAAGGGAACACAAATATGCCCCCAAAAACCACATGAAGAGGGACTTTCCTGGTGATGCAGTGGTTAAGAATCTGCCTGCCAAAGCAGGGGACACAGGTTCGAGCCCTGGTCTGGGAAAATCCCACATGCTGTGGAGCAACTAAGCCCGTGCGCTGCAACTACTGAGCCTGTGCTCTGGAGCCCGTGAGCCACAGCTACTGAGCCCATGTGCCACAACTACTAAAGCCTGCGCACCTAGAACCCGTGCTCCTCAACAAGAGAAGCCACTTCAGTGAGAAGCCCATGCACCACAATGAAGAGTAGCCCAGGCTCGCCGCAACTAGAGAAAGCCCATGGGCAGCAACAAAGACCTAATGTAGCCAAAAATAAAATAAGTAAATAAATTTATACAAAAAGCAAAAAAAAAAATGAAGAAATGATTAATCACATTAGTAATTGGGAAATCCGACCACAATGAGATATCATTTCACACTCATTGGCAAAAATTTTAAAGTCAGACCTGTCTAAGTTTTGGCAAGAAGTGTGGAACAACCAGTACTCTATGCTGGTGGGGTGTTAATTGGTATC
Source organism: Monodon monoceros (assembly GCF_005190385.1). NCBI lineage: Eukaryota > Metazoa > Chordata > Mammalia > Artiodactyla > Monodontidae > Monodon > Monodon monoceros. The sequence goes on from NW_021703777.1 coordinate 107,489,554, forward strand.
ACCATGTTGGCATTACCAAGCAAATTTGAACATTGTTCATATTTTACAACCTAGCAATTCTAATCTGAGGTATATATCCTAGAGAAACTCTTACACCAATAATATATCTCAAGGCACATACAAGAGTGTTTACAATGGCAAAAAAACTGGAGCCTGTATAAATATCCATCAACAGTAACGTGATAAGAAATCAGTGTATAGGTTTATTATGGAATACTGTAGAGCAGTTAAGTGAATTATAGCTATGCACATGAAAGTGGATTAATCTGAAAAACAATATTTAAACAGAAAAGAAGAAAAATTTATGTACAAAATAATTCCATTATATAAAGTTATAAGCAGGTAAAGCTAAACAGTATATTGTTTGTGGATGTAGGCTTACATGGTAAACTTATAAAGAAAAGCAAGGGAATCATTGACAAAAAATTCTGAAGGGTAGTTGTCTTTGGCACTAAGAGAGGAGACCTTTCAGTGATGGGCATCCAAGGCTTCTGAGGTCCTGGTAATGTGCTATCTCTAAGTCTTAGTAGTAGGTACATAGGTATTTCTATTGTTATTATTTCTCCATAAACTACCCATATATCATAATATAAAAGTGAAAAAAATGTGCGTTTCACAGTTGCCAAAAAAAAAAAGGGTGAAAAGAACACAAAATATATTGTCCCTAAATTTTACTGAGCACTTCATGGATTCCAAAGCAGAATTATTCACATTCCTTGCATTTGTCTGGGTTGGGTCTTCTGAACTCTGGATCCCTGAAGCCATGGAGCATGTATGCCAGATTAACATGTTTCTGAGCTGGGAATTTTCCTCCACAGTTGGAAGTCTGAAGAGAGGCGGAGAATGCTGTTTACCACACATACTGAACACTTTGGGCAAATAGAGGTATAAAAAAGAGGAATGAGATAACAGAGGTTATGAGGAAAGAAAGGCTGTGTACAAACTAGGAGGCAATATAGAGAAAAATAGAAAATTGGCATTTGGAGCCTCATAAAAAATTACTTGGTTGGGGATGGTAAAAAATGATGTTCATAAGTATGATGAGAAGAGTCATTCAAATTCTGCTGCTTTGATTTGCTTCATTCTTCTATTAACAAATCTGACCTTTAGCAATTGGTCGTTTAGGTTTTCCCGTTAACTTTAAGTTTTAAATTCTGCTTTTCAAATCCTTGTGCAACTTTCTGTGTTTGCTAAATTACTCAACAGATTCATACAGCATTGCTTGCTTATGTTTGCTCTGCGCTGGAAATGATAATGAAAGTGTCTGTACTTCCTGCCTTCATGAGATAGTTGATAGGGATAATTTTTTAAGCAATTAAAATAGAGAGGAAATAAAGATAACAAATGCAAGAAAGCAGAAGCTTCAAGGTCCTCTGCCTCTAACAGCTTTTTTAACCCCCTGCCATATTAGAACTCTTGGAACCAGCTTTTGTTCCTTTCTCATTCCAAACTCATAGCTTTCTTTCAATTTCTCTCTTGGACTCCAAATGACTTTTTACTCCCTCACAATTGTTACCATCTTGTTACTCAAAATCTCATAAAACTCAGCAGAGTTCTTAGAAAATAAGGCAAATAGAAAAATCTGGACTTCGGTGATCACTCGGATCACTAAAGCAGTCACTCTACCTGCTCAAGAGTAAACGAGGGAAAAGAGCCTTTATAATTCTAGCCCTGTAACTGGACAACCTTAGAGATACAACATATCTCAAAGGTCTTCTAGTTCCATGCTCAAAGTAGAATTTTCTCTCCCAAGTCTCTGAAGAGGGTCTTTTGGCTTCAGCTTTCGACTTAAGACTTGTGGTCACAGGGAGCTTGGTACTTCAAAAGACAGCTTGTAATGCCGTGGGAGTCGTAAGAAAATTTTTCCTTACAGTGAGCTGTTCACAGCCACCCACTGGGCTGGCTCTGACATCTAGAAAGCTCAATTCTTTATCTAATCCTTAAAATATTAGAAAATAGTGTCTCCTTTTTCAAGATGTATCTTGAGAATCTTCTTTTCCAGGAGCCAAATACCCCTGCTTTTGTTGTCTGTTCTTCTATTGATTATATTTTCAGACGTAGTTCAGATTATGCCTCTTTGGAGGTCTGACTCCAGGGTGTCAGTACCCTCAGTATTCTTTTCTTCCCCCGCCTAAATATTTATTTATTTATTTATGTATTTGGCTGCGTTGGGTCTTAGTTGCAGCACACGGGATCTTCATTGCGGCACACAGGATCTTTAGTTGTGTCACGCAAACTCTTAGTTGTGGCATGTGGGATCTAGTTCCCTGACCAGGGATTGAACCCGGGCCCCCTGCATTGGGAGCATGGAGTCTTAGACACTGGACCACCAGGGAAGTCCAAAGGTGCCAGGATCCTTTTTGACATGAGGTGTCCAAACTGAGCACCACACTCCAGATGTGGCCCAGATCCTGTGGAGAACTAAGTGATTTATTTCCCTTTTTGCACTCAACTTCCCAAATCTTGTTAGTTTTGATAGCAACTACATCACACAGGAAAATCATATAGAGATAATCAGGGATTAGCATCAGACTTGCCCTAACGAAGTATTAAATGTAAAGTTGCCACAGATCATAGGGTATCCATCCAAGATTTGAAGTGAGAGATTTCTGGCTCTGAGGATTGGGCAGGAACGTAAGGAGTTGGAATAGTTCTCCCAGTCCCTTGTCCCAGGGCCTCTTGTCTCTGCTTCTCTCCACTCTGCTTTTCCTCTTCCCTTGACAACATGGCCTCTTCCAGCCATTTCTGTTTCTGTATAACTTTGGCTTTCCTCTGCTCCAGTGTGCCTTGAAACCAACCTAGCCCAAGTTCCATACAACTTTTCATTTGAAGTACCCACCTCCCCAGCATCCAGCTCAGTGTCTCTCAAATTTTTGTGTCCACAAAATCACACAGAGATCTTGTCAAAAATGCAAAGAATGGTTCAGTAGGTCTAGGAGAAGGAATGTACATTTTTAACAAGTTCCCAGCTGATGTAGATGGTGATGGCCCACAGATCACACTTCGAGTAGCAAATCAATCAGGATTGAGTTAAGTTAAACTTGCTTCTGATGTTTGAGGCTTATGTCTGTTAAGTTAAAATATTCCAGAAAAGAAAAAAATTATGAATTATCTTCTTAAAATAGGTTTTTTGTTTGTTTTTTCGGTACGCGGGCCTCTCATTGTTGTGGCCTCTCCCGTTGCGGAGCACCAGCTCCAGACGCGGACGTGCAGGCTCAGCGGCCATGGCCCACGGGCGCAGCCGCCCCGCAGCATGTGGGATCCTCCCGGACCGGGGCACGGACCCGCGTCCCCTGCATCGGCAGGCGAACTCTCAACCACTGTGCCAGGTTTTTATATTTTTGATTCTATTCGTCTGTCATTTCAGTGAGATGGAAGAAAAGAAAGACTTGTTCTCAATCAGATATCTTAAAGGAACCCTTTACGTTGCATTCTTTATCTTTGTACCAGGCCCTGAACTAGGTGCAGACTTGCAATTACAAATGGTCAAATGCCCCTTTTCAATAGCTTCCCCAGGTGGGTCTGTATGGCCCTTCCAGGGATCTGTGAGTGTGATTTCCAAACTGTGCAAATGATGTCTAGAGGGGAAATATTGTGGTTCAGAACTAAAACCTATACCCGACACCAGAACCCACAGACCTGCTGCAGGATGCCAACTTCCCCACATTACGGATACTGGGAACCATGTCAGCGTTTTATTATTTTTACTCCCTAATCTAGATGCTTACTCCATCGTAGTGATACCTAGTCCAATTAGCTTCAATATTTCTTTAGTTTTAAGTACATAGGTAGTTTCTGGAGACTGAAGTATTTGAGTGAGTGTGCAATGGAGAGGGGTTGACGGGGATATAATGAGACAGGATAATGAGAAATTTCTCTGGCAGGAGACTGGGGAGGGTAACGAAGTGATTCTACCTTGGGGAGCCTAGGAAGAAACCCTATAGCTGTTCATTTCAAGCCTGGCTTGTCAGAGTTGGTCCTATCATTCATTCAGTTTTAAAAAACTAGTCCTAGAAAAACCACATGATCCATCTGGGGTTTGCAAGAGGTCTTCTATAATTCAGCAAATGGGCACATTAATTTAATCAGAAACTTGGCTTCCTTTCCATCTCTTCGATTTTGCCAATTAAGAGGCATAGCCATGATGGATAGCTTCATTTAGGATGCAAAGAAAATCAAAGTACTCTGGGAGATTTGTTAAGCCAAAAATACACTCACCTGGGACCATTGTAGAGATCAGTTTTCAAACCCATGAAAAATAAATGGAAGTGTCTTTGTGTGAATCTGTCAGCATCCGTACCACTGCATTATGCATGATCCCAGTCATGTTCGTCTGTTCATCACACGGTTTCAACAAGAGTTTTCCATTTTACCAAATGGGAGAGATCAAGACAGAATCCATAGTTTCCTTACTCTGGTTTTCTTGGCAGGATCCTCTCTTGTCCTTTTTTTTTTTTTTAGTGATCTGTAATTTATATTTGGCTATAGCCACAGAGGTTTGCCTCTTCCCTTAGAAGGCAGTTTTGAAAGCTTATAGTCTTAATGTTTGCTCAATAATTTTTCTTTTTGCATCACTGTCATTTTTTTTAAATTTCAAATAAACTTGTTATCATTAGTTTGTCTAAGAGTAGATCTCATCTAGGTAGTTAATAAGTATAACTTTCATGTAGATATTATAAGAAGAAGAAACATTGATCTGATTCCTACACTCTATTAGTTTATACACATATACACAGATATAAAGCAAATAGCAATCTGGGTTTCTTTTTTCCTAAAAGCAATTAATTTATTCATTTTAGTGCTAGATTATGTAAAATGGAAGCTTGCATTTGAATTACAATTCTAATAAACAGAGTCATTATCATTGCTTAATTAGAACAATTTCTGCATTTTATAGGCATTGAATTTTTTTGGATACCATAGCAAGTAACAAGCCCATGTGCTATTTTTTTTTCTACACAAATTTAATCTATGCTAATAGCTATTCAAACTCTTTCAGACTGCTGAATATTTGTTGTTAGTGCTTTTCTTCCTTGATCAAGATAGTAATTGTCATGGCTTAAAAAATAATCATTTTGTTTATTCTGCCTAGCTCCAAATCTTCTATTCTAATTTGTTTTATATTGCTTGCTCTGCTTCTCTAGCGTTCTCAATTTCTTTTGATTAAGGACTATTGTTTAAACCTTGTGAATGACAGTCATTTATTTGTCACACAAATATATTTTAGTCCAAATCACTACTGATATGGGTTGCTATTGGATTCAAATATTTGATAACTGCATACTATAACTGAAACTTTAACAGTATCTCAGGCAATGGTTTAAGTGGCGGCACCTATAAAACTTACAAAGTTCCATAATGATCAGCTTTCATTTTTTTCCATCATGCTGTTAAATTAGAGACATATCTGTTCAGTGACCAAGACGTCCAAAAGCCAAATCCCTCTCTTTTCCTAAAGAATGACCTTCCTGAAGGAGAATAGAGCTCATTTACAAAATTTTAGTCAGTTGTTCCTTTGTTTCAGGAAAGCTTGGAATTGAGACAAATAGGAGAAAATGTGCAATTTGTGACTTGAAAAGTGAAGAGATGTATATGAACCTGAACCACAACTTTTTCAATCAGCTTTATAGGCTTAAACAGAGCTGGAAAGATGTTCTTCTGCAAATCTAGATGTCAAGAAAAAGCAAGTTTCTGCTCCAGCAGTGTTTGCAGGCTCTGAACACGTACCACTGGAGGGAGATGAAGTGCTTTCAAGTGGTAGCTAAGTGAACAGTTTATTTTAACGGTTAGGTATTTACTTTTCATCCAACATTTAATTATGGAAAATTTCAAAATGCAGCCAATTGGAAAGAATTTTACAGCGAACAGCCATAAACCTACCACCTAGATTCTCCATCAACATTGCACTGTACTTGCTTCATCACATATCTAACCTTCTAGCCACCCCTTGATGGAGCCATCGATTCATCTTATTTTTAATGCATTGCAGACACCGGTGCACTTCCCCTAAAACCCTTCTGCATGCAGGTTATTAATGAGTTCAATATTTGTTTATAGCTTCTTTTTCTTTTTTGGGTTTTTTTTGCATTTTTTAATATTTTTATTTTATATTTGGATATAGTTGATTTACAATGTTGTATTAGTTTCAGGGGTACAACAAAGTGATTCAGTTATACATATACACCTATCTATTCTTTTTCAGGTTCTTTCCCACATAGGTTATTACAGAATATTGTGTAGAGTTCCCTGTGCTATCCAGTAGGTCCTTATTGATTATCTATTTAGTTTATTTTTCTATATTAGTAAAATTTACTGAGTTTGACAAAATGAATATATATACCTATGTAGCCCAAACTCCTGTAAAATACAGAATAGTACCATCACCCCAGAAAGCTCCCTTATGCCTGTTCCTCCTTCGTCTCTGTCCCGATCTCATCCCCAGGTAACCACTGTTCTGGTTTTTTTTCACCATAGATAAGTTTACCTATTCTAGAACCTCAATTAACTGGAATCATATGATATGTATTCTTTTGTGTAAGACTTCTTTCACTCAGCTTAATTTTTTTCTTCATTCATTTTTCTGTGTACATTGGTAGTTTATTCCCTTATGTTGCTGAATAATATTCTGTTAATAGACCACAGTTTATCTGTTCTCTTGTCTGTTTCCAGTTTACCATCATGAATAAAGCCTCTATAAGCATTCTTACGCCAGTCTTTTTGTGTAAATATATTTTTATTTCTCTCAGGTAGGATTCTAACTGCCAGGTCATAGGCTAGGTGTATCTTTTAGTTTTATAAGAAACAGATTTTTTCTATACTTTAGAAAAAATATAAAACGCTTGTACCATTTTATATTTCCACCAATAATGCATGAGTGGTTTGGTTGTCCTATTGTCAGTCTTTTTAATTTTACCCTTTCTGGTGACATGAGTGTTATCTCATTGTAATTTGATTTCCCAGGTGCTTATTTTTAATATGTTTTAGGAAAAAGACGATTAGAACACCAACTCCATGATTTCAGGTACTTCAGGCTGGAGTCAGGGCCAATAAACAGTGAGTCAATTTAAGATCAAGTTCAATAAAAATACCAAGTAAATAATAGTTGAGGTGTTGTATGGATATAGAAAATTTGTGAATAAGTGAAGCTTAAGAAATACTGTTATAGAGGATCTTTTTTGAGACTTCCTCTATTTCCAAGGCTTTTCTTTTCTTTTTTTGGATCGAGTCAAAAACTCAACATGTAAAAATCTTTAAGACATTTCAATTACCTTTACCCACTACAGAGTCATTGAGTTCTGAGATTAGAATTCTATGTAAACCTGGAGTGAAAAAGATTTCAGCATCATCCTTGCTTTTGAAACCATGCTTTAAGCAGTCTAATTGTATAAAATGGCAACAAAAGAAAACTATTATAAAGGCAAAATAGCAAGGTAGACGTTAGTACCCATTGGAGCCAGCCTGCTAGACTTGCCCCTCGGTTCCACCACTTACTAGCTGTGTAAAGCTGCCAAATTATTTTCTTCTCTGTGTTTCAGTTTCCTCATCTATAAAATGTGGGTGGTAATAGTAACAACTTCATATGAAGCTGTGAGGAATACATAAATAAAAACATGTAAATAGCATATAGTAAGTATCATATAAGGGTGAGTGACTATTATTTTTGTTGTTGTAGGAGAACCAATCAGCCCAAAGAAAGAAAAGATTCCTGTAGGCCAAATGGGGAATGAGGCAGGGGAGTAGATACCTCTAGAAAGCAGAAAGCCCTGTGCCTTCAGAAATGGGCACTATCTTATTATCAGCCTGGGACTCGTTTCTCCTTATTGCTCTTTCTTTGGGCAACAGCGTTTCCCAGTTATCAGCTTAGATGGGGCTGAGCTCATCTCCTGGCCATGTGATCCAGGCCTGGCCAATCAGCATTTCTCATCCCTAAGTTTACATTGACCGGCCCCAGAGGTGAACACTTGATCTCAATCAGGATAATAATACTCTATCCTGGGATTTCTGCAGGGGCTCTTGAGAGAGTTACTCCCGCTCTTTTTGCCAGAGATGCGAAGCTGATAAGACATAATGATGGTGCAGCTGGGAGTCATTTTGCCACCCCCTGGGGAGAGCCTGCCAGAGACGGAATCCCACAAAGAGAAATGCAACACTGGGGAGTGAGAGTGAGAGTGAGAGAGGGAGGGAGAGAAAGAGAGAGACATAGAGAGACAGAGACGGAGAAAGATCACTGACATTTTAACAACGGGCCCCAGCTATACTGATCTGACCTTACCATCTGTGGACTATCCAGTACCTTTTTCGCCTAAGCCATCGTGAGCTCGGTTTCTGTTATTTGTGGATCCTGATGAATACATCTTTTATAATCAAGGGCACATTTTTGCAAGATAATTTCTTTGAGTTTCGGAGGCTTTGCTGTGTTTACGTAAATATCTTTCTCCACTGAAACTTCTGTAGGTTGTTTGTGTAGGCTACGTGGAGACACTGCCAGAGTGAGGTTTATGAAATCCCCCAACAGATCAGGAGGCAGGTGTAGAGAGAAATGATGCCAATCAGTTTATTGTGTAGCAGCCGTGGAAACCAGGAGGAGACCCTTCGTTCTCAGGGTCATCTGGATTCGGTGGAGCAGAGTGGGATGGGGGAGTGGGGTAGGGTAGGATTCTTGGGCAAATCTACCCTCCGTAGATATTTCCCTGGCACTCCCCATGGGATGGGGAGATAAGAGATCTGCTTTCCTTTCCTTCTCTTTTCTCAGTCCACTTCTCTCAGTTGTTGCTACTCAGACTACTAGACCTGTACCTCCAGGAGTCCTCAACACTTTTTGATAACATTCTGATAACAATACTCCCTTATATTCCTGGACAAATATGCAGTAAAAACATGATATAATCATCTGATTTCAATCAGCCCAGCCATCTGGAAAAGGTGCCTTTCAATCATTTGGTTGAACTGGCACTCAGCCTAAGATGACCACATCTATATTTAGTGACGTCCTAATCACAGTGTCGGTAAGTATGGCTTCTCATTGCAAAGCTGGATAATTGTACTTATTCCTGTTAACATCTCATGTGCCTCAAAGAGTAATTACAGATAATGAGAAAATTTAGAAACCAAGGATTGTGCTTATTACTGAGTGACGAATGGAGGGTGCTTGAAAAGTGTCATGGGGGTTAATTAACCAGGACTGACACTGCCTGCTCGTGCACAGCTCAAGGAGGCATGGTGTGAGCTCTTGCGTGGTACACGCCATCGCAACTCCACACGGGCCTCACTTATGGAACCCCAGCTACTTGGGGAAATGAAGGGAAGCGGTGCTGAGGAATAAGTGGGTTCAAGAGAGTGGGGACAGAAAGCAGTAAAAGTAACCTGGGATGATTAACAAGAATTTTCTAGCTCTGGCCCACTCTCTCCTCACTTTGTTTATACTTTTTTTTTTTTTTTGCGGTACGCGGGCGTCTCACAGCTGCAGCCTCTCCCGTTGCGGAGCACAGGCTCCGGACGCGCAGGCTCAGCGGCCATGGCTCACGGGCGCAGCCGCTCCGCGGCATGTGGGATCCTCCCGGAGCGGGGCACAAACCCGTGTCCCCCGCATCGGCAGGCGGACTCTCGACCACTGCGCCACCAGGGAAGCCCTATTCATTTATTTTTATGTTCAATTCGTTCCTTCAAAAAATGTTGAGACTCTACTTATGTTGCAGGGACTGCACAGAATGCTGGGTATAAAATGACCCCCTCACAGAGTATTAGACCATCTGGGGACTAGAATGGTGATGATGAGGACAGAACCTGCTTACAGCGTGAGATGCTAGACTCTAACCTGGTCTGCCAGGGTCCAGACAGATGTCCCTGAGGATCTGACACTGAAGCTGAGACAGGAAGGAGGAGAAGGGAGAGTTTGACAGGAGGAAGAGAGAGATAGAAAGACCACTTCTGACCACAAGAACAGGTGAACGTGGAGGCCCTTGGATGGGGAGCAGCTGGCTCCTTGGAAGAACTGAGAACATACCAGAATGATTGAAGGAAGGGGAACAAGGCAATGGTGGCTGGAGCTGTGAGCTGGAGCCGGTGAGTCTTTCTTGGTCCTGTGTTGGAGGCTAAACTTCATCTAAAAGCTGGCAGGCTTAATGGGAAATTGTAAGTTTTCTTATGATTGGACCTTATCTAGTGTTAGATACACATGAGATTCTTTTCCTTTCATTCTGTAGTTTTAATCCCTGTGAATAAAAATGAGGTAGAGGAATTTATGAGGCAAAAGAATTAGTAAGTAAGCCAACAAGGACAGAGAACTTAAAAGAAAGGAGTTGGGAATTTCCTTTGTTCCCTTATACCATTTTAGAAGTATTTTTTCCTTCTTTTCTATTTGCATGTTTTGGAAAATAACACACAAACGCTGTCAAACTATTTTGCGAAATAGATGTCTTTCCAAACTTTGTTAAATTTTTAAGGCTATAACTGACTGAGATTTAAGAGTCTCTTCTAGAATAAGTTGATATTTATAAGGTAGTAACGAATTTTAGAACAATGTGGTGATTAAGAGCAGGAGCTCTGATCTCAGGTTAATCAACTTCAAGCCCAGCTTATTTCAATCACTAGATGTGTGACTGAATATGTTGTTTAACTTTCCTCTTGTTTTCTCTTATCTGTAAAACAGACAATATTAACTACTTCATAGGGCTGTTGTGAGGATTATGATATAATGCATTTAAGCAAGGTGTCTGGTAAATAGCATATGATCAATTGTTAATTAACACAAACATTTTAGTGGGAAATTATCCTTCCCACCGTAATAGATTGTGAAAAGTTTCATGTTGTAATATATACCATTTTATAAATTCATACGTGACAAATGACAGAAAACCAAGTTCACACACGAACAGTAGATAATATATAGATGTTTTGGAAGGCAATCTGAAGGATTAGAAGCTTGGATAAGAATGAATAAATAAGGAATTAATTACAGTTAAATTGTGATAGAATTTAAATATAATAAGACAAACAGCCAGGTTTAAATGGGTAAATAAACAGAGATGTTAAAAGAAAGGCAATAAGCCTTTTCAGGGGATTCAAAAAGCAATAAAGAGAATTTTAATTGATGCTTGAAAGCAAAGGGGCAGAGAGAAGAGCAGGACAACTAACAAATATCTTCAAGGGCCAGGGAAATAACACGACCACATAATTCTACCGCATATAACAGACTAGGGAGTTGTGGGCTCTGCATAAAAGCATTCAAATCACAAACTACATGTATAAGAAAAATCATGCTGACCAAACAGTTTGCTACCCCAGGAATAAAGTGATGTCTCTCAAATGAACGGAAAGTAGCAGTGGAAACCCTGAACGAATCCTTTCCACGGCATGAGTCCTGTTCCGCACCCTCCTGTCTTCCCTGATCCACATCCCTGCCCCGCCAGCATCCATGGGCGCCTACTGATTCATGTTAGCCTGGCCCTGTGGTGCTTGGGAAGACAATCCCCCTCTATCCTGGCAAACCCAGCAGTTCCTTGGTTGGTTATGCTGAGATTTGACCCTAATTGTGGGTGTGATGGCCAAGAGGGAATACGGGGGGCAGATCACGACAAGGGCAAGCAGTGAGGCAGCTGAGAAAGCGAAACCTCTTCAAGTAAGAATGTGTGTGTTTGGGGAGGGGCCTCCACCGCAAGCCCCCGGAGTTCATAGGAATCTGGAGGGGGTCTGTCCAGGTTCTCAAGTGCATCTACCCAGAGATCCCCATGCCAATTCTCAGGCTCCCGCTTCTTCCCCATCAAGGCCCTGACTTTGGTCTTTGCTGGGAATCCAACCCTCTCTCAACTTCTGTTCTTACCATTAAGTCTTCCAGCTGCAGGAGATGAGGGTCATTGTAAAAAGCTGCCAGAGGTTCCTTCTTTTCTTGCTCTCATACTTTGCTTTAAACTGTTAATCAATAGACCTGCCAGTCACTTTCTCTTGTTTAAGTTTCCCAGGCCTTACAGTTACTCTTTCCCACATACCCTAAATGCCTATCTCATTGAACCAGTTAATGGGCCGCTTTCCACCCAAATCCCAACCATGTTCTCCACAGGTAAAGGTCTTAGCAATCACCAAGCTGGGAACTAGCAGCCCTCCACCTCCCACCAGTGACGTGACGTGAGCCTTCTTTCCAACTGGCCAGGTAGGGATGCAGAGCGTTCCACCCTCAGCGTTGCTTCCTGGGACCAAATGCAATACCACCCCTCTTAGGTTGGATTCCCTGGAAGGAGCTTGATGCGCAGTTTCTTGTTCAGGTTATTTATTGGAAGAAAGCTTTCTGGAGAAGAGGAGTAAAGGAATCAGGGATAGGGCAGAGAGGAAAAACTAAACAAGGGTGTGATGTAAGCTAGAGACCAGCTTTCCCCTGTGGAAGATCTGGGGCAGGAATTGCACTGCAGGACTGACCACCCCCCCCCCCGGGGTGAGTGGGCCCATCTTTTGTTTCAACATCAGTCGGTAACTGATGGCGGTCCGCGTTGTCTGTGCCCACGCCCACAGCCCCAGTACACACGCAGAGAGAGTGGGCAGTTCTCCAGTGAGTTGTCGTCAGCTGCTGAATTGAATTTCTAGGCCCGAGGTGGAGCCCCCCCTTCCTGGGGTGCCGCATCAGCAAACAGACACTGAGATAACTTGTGTGTCCCTGTAAATGCTTCGCTTGACCGGAAATGCAGTGTATCCAGCCAGCCAATCCCCTAACGCCAAGCCAACTCTGGACTCTACTTATTTCCTTGTTCTCACCCCGGACCAGGTTGACTACGTGGCCCCTGCCAATCAGATGTTTTCTATTTGTCTCTTCCTTGTTCGTTATTTTTTATCCTCTGAAAGCTTCCTGGCTTCTGACCCAATTTTCAGTTCTTCAAGTGGAGACTGGCTGCGTCATGACGTTGTTTGTGTCACTGACATTGTTTTCCTTAATCATCCTTTAACACAGCAGCTGGGGGGGAGGGGCGCTCCAGGTGGTAGTGGGTGGGGCGCCAGCAACCTCCCTCACGGCTGTCGTTGCTATCATGATGGATGATATTATTGAAGAGCAGTTTGTAGTTTTACAACTGGAAAAATTTTCCCTTTCACGGTTGATGTGAAGCTGACGGTAGCTCTTTTCTTTCTGCTAAAGGCAATGTTTTCCTTAATGTTAGGCCGGAATGTTCTAACTGGAAAAGCCTTTTAATTTGAAGGGGAAAAGCAAGTGAAATTTATTAAATAGAGTGTTAATAAAAAGGTGTATGGTAGTAATTTTTCTCTTCTCTTTCCCCACAGGCCTCCTAACGCATTCCCCTGACACTCCTCTCCTAAGCATGTTTGTCTGCTGGTTTCTGAGGTAAGAAAACATTTTTTTTTGCTCAGCTGTAATCCAGGCAAAGTTTCCAAGTTTGTGAATTAATCCACTGTCTCCTGCTTACAGCTAGCTAAGAAGGATACAGTATCATATTATATATTTACCAAAATACACACTTCAATATGTGAACCAGAATTAATTTACATTTTGGGTAGAAAAATCCATTTTGCCTCAATCATGTCATGTAAGCACCTGAGAAATTGTTTTTCTGAAAGCTGCTGGGCAACTTCCAGAGTGATCTATGGAACTATAAATGTGAATCTATTTGTAATTGACAAGCAAATAAGTCTCACGCATGTTCTTAGGGTTTCAAGCTACTCTGACTAGTCCTCATGGCAGAAAAGGAAAAAAAGTACTTTTCTGAAGGTAACTTTCATTTTCTTCCCACATTCGGCATACATGAAGGAATTTAGGGGAAATTTTGCATTTAATGAAACCCATTTATAAATTTTTCTTATGAAAATAGTATACTGGTTGCAGCAATCATGGGGACAGGAAGTGCTCAATCTCTGTTCAAGTCTTTGGTTGTGAGTATTAGAAGTGAGAGCTGCTGAGGTCTGTGGTATAGGAGGCGTGGGCTGAAGAATCTTGTTGAAAGGGAGACTTACACATTTCAGCGTAAGTCTAAGACCACAAGTAGATACGACCTTTCAGGGAAAAAAATGCCAAAGAGGTGGATTGCTTCCCCTGCCAGGAGAGAGAATTTTTGTACAGCTCTCAGGAGAGCAATCCTGGTCCAGCAGGGGTTTGATTGATTTGCAACCAGATAGGTAATCGCTTGAAGAAAGTGTTCCAGAAATATTTGGAAGTTATGGTTTCTCTATTGGACTGCCTTGAAAATTTGTGTCCCCACAGGTGCTGTGTGATCTGTAAAAAATGTAGTGGCTCATGAGCTTTTGGTGGTGGGTGATGAAGGGTGATGGTGATATGCTGAAGGAAATCAAAATTCTTTTTTTGGTCAGGAATGGTAGCTTGGTTTGATGTATACTAGCTCATATTTACTGAGGGCTCAGGCTGTACCAAGCAGTATCTAAGAACTTAAATGTATTTACTTATGAGGGAGGTACTTTTACTAACCATGTTTGATAGATAAGGAAATTGAGGCAAAGAGAGGTTAAGTAACTTGCCTACAGTTACGTAGCTAATTAGTGATAGAATAAGATTTATATCTAGCTACTTTAACTCCAGAGCACATGCTCTTTACTGTTTTGCTACACGGCCTCCAAGGGCATAACCATAACCAGGAGGAGGCATTATAGGCTTACATCATTCAGGTTACTTTGAAGCGAGACAGTGTCTCAGCAAAGAAGTTAAGTGAGGAATTGGATTATCTTCTGGTGAATTCAGTCAATCCTATTTGTCAACCCATCTATTTTGAAACAGTCAAGTTGTTGATGATGGTGTCTAAGTCCTCAATTACTGTTTGTTTGGGTTTTTTTCACCTGGTTTCCTAAATTCTCCACTTCATTGTATTGATTGAGTTTGTACCAGCTAAAAAGAACCAAAGTGCAGTGAAGCAAATGAAGTAGCCTGGATCTAACCTTGAGCGTATTTCTCTTTGCCAACGTGGAATTTGGAGACACGTGTGTAACTTTAATTGGGAAAAAGTTGGAGTCAACATGACCCTCAGAGATCATCTTGAGATGAGGAATCTGAGATTGACTGAGGGTCAGAGACTTGCACAGCATCACACACAGTGGTTCACAGAGGGGCTTCAAGGGAACCTAGGATGCTTGCTTTCTAGAACAGAGCTCTTTCCACAACGGTGCCCTGTGACCTGAAGAAGCTGAAAAGTAACAGTGAAGAGTAACAGCTCTGGTGACAAGGCATTTGCTCACAAAGAGGCAGAATCCAATAGTGAAACTGTCCTATTAGAAGTCTCCTGGGCCATTCATCCAGAGAGAGCCCTCGGGGAGGAATACGTTTGGTTCACATTTACTCTTTGGTACAATAGATGCCTGACAATGAGGTGGCTGGGGCTGGTTAGGATGGTGATAATGACAAGTTGGCAACCAAAATAAGAATAACCCAGATTTATAACTTGAAACCTGACCCAAACCACAGTGTAAAACAAGGGACTCTCAAATGCCAAGGACCTCAAGGGATTTGATATCTTGGGAAATTAGGCCAATCTCCTCTTCATATGTCTAAGTCTTTTGAAGAGATCATGATACTGTAATCCTACCTTTGACAGTTGTGGAATAGTTCAATTGTGATTGATTTAAAGTCACAGGAAAAGTATCCTATCTCTAAAAATTAATTTAAAACGTCACAGCCCAAAAGACTAAATGTTAGTATCTCATGTTTCTAGGCACATAAATATTTACTGACCAAATAAGTGTTTGCTCTAGCCAGTACATTACATCCCTGGCTAATCCTTATCTATTTTTATGTGAAATAAAAATTTTAAATTATGATCAAAACACTTCTTTTAAGTTACTTAACTAACATTTAATTAAATAACTGCTGGTTAGTATCATTTGCATAATAGTTTTTGGACTGCTTTGTACAATTTCTTTAAAGTCTTGACTAGGTTTTTGTTAATAGTGAGAACATAACTGTTGCCTTAAGGTTTACATGCCTCTAATATTCTGTACAATTAAGTTTCTGCTTTTCTATTCAGCTCACCTTGTTAGATGGGGATAAACTATCTTGTACCAACTTAACGGGAATATTGCAGAACCAGTGAGGAAATGCCCAAAGTGCTTTGATAATCTTACTTGTGTGTGCCTGGTGATATTCATTAAAATGTCTTTCGTGAGCAGCACGTAAGTGGGTTTTTAGTCTTTGAAATAAGTTGATTTTCAACTTGATAATGTAGTTAAATTCAGCTTCATTTTGAAATGTAAGTATTTTAGAGTAGAAAAAATGGGAAATTTCCCCCACTAAAAGAAACTATGACTCCTTGGAGAAATGCCTGATTCTGGGTCTGGGTCAGGAAAAGCTCAGGTGAGCTTGGGACTTCCTGTTCTGCCCAAAGGAGAGGAAGCTCCCAAAGACGTCTGAGGACACGCCAAAGGGACACAGCAGCCGTTCTAAAGGGCGCCCACTGCCTAAAGACGCGATACGTTGAGCAGCCAAAAAAGAATAATGACTACAATTGTTGAAACATGTGGAAAATATAAAAAATCCATGAGTTCATTGCTTTTTTTCCGTAAAAGCACCAAATGGCAGATGCCGCCGGTGCTACGGAAGGCCCCGGGGTCCCTGGAATGGGAGGCCGCGATGGCTTCCGCGCAGGCTTCTGCAGCGGTGTCCGGGGCCGCGGCCGGGGTCGCGGCCGGGGCCGAGGCCGCGGAGCTCGCGGAGGCAAGGCTGGGGACAACGAGTGGCTCCCCGTCACCAAGCTGGGCCGCCTTGTCAGGGGCGTGAAGATCAAGTCCCTGGAGGAGATCTGTCTCTTTTCTTTGCCCATCAAGGAATCTGAGATCACTGATTTTTCTTGGGGTCATCCCTCATGGAGGAGGTTTTGAAGGTCATGCCTGTGCAAAAGCAGACCCATGTTGGCCAGCGGACCAGGTTCAAGGCATTTGTCGCCATCGGGGATTACAACGGACGTGTTGGTTTGGGTGTGACGTGCTCTAAGGAAGTAGCCATTGCTATCAGTGGGGCCATCATTCTGGCCAAGCTCTCCATCGTCCCCGTGCAACGAGGCTACTGGGGGAACAAGATTGGCAAGCCCCGTACCGTCCCCTGCAAGGTGACTGGCCGCTGAGGCTCTGCGCTGGTGCGCCTCATCCCTGCCCCCAGGGGCACTGGCATCGTCTCAGCCCCTGTGCCCAAGAAGCTACTGATGGTGGCTGGAATTGACGACTGCTACACCTCTGCCAGGGACTGCACTGCCACGCTGGGCAACTTGGCCAAGGCCACTTTTGATGCCATTTCCAAGACCTACAGTTATCTCACTCCTGATCTCTGGAAAGAGACGGTGTTCACCAAGTCTCCATATCAGGAATTCACTGACCATCTTGTAAAGACCCACACCAGATTTTCTGTGCAGAGGATTCAGGCTCCAGCTGTAGCCACCACATAGTTTTCTATAGGAAAAATAAAGTGAATGAAGCTAGTTTAAAAAAAAAAAATCCATGAGTTCATAAAGAACAAAAAAAAGAAGAGAGCCAAAGGAAAAAAGAACCTCAAAACTCATCTGTCACCTTTGGAAGTCACTGCTGTACCAGGCTGATACTCTGATAATCATCATTTAAGGAAAGAATTAAGGATTTATCCTATCTTACCTGTATAGTTTCCTACATAAATTGTATTTTAGAGTGCCCAAATTGCCTGAATTGATGAAGAGTGATTATTTTTTCTTTTCCATTATAGTTTATTCCAAGTTATTGAATATAGTTCCCTGTGCTATACAGTAGGACCTTGTTGTTGATCTATTTTAGATATAGTAGTTTGTATCTGCTAATTCCAAACTCCTAATTTATCCTCCTCCCCCCCCCCCAACCACTTTCCCCTTTGGTAACCATAAGTTTGTTTTCTATGTCTGTGAGTCTGTTTCCATTTTGGAAATAAGTTCATTTACATCAGTTTTAAGATTCCACATGTAAGTGATATCATGATATTTGTCTTTTTCTGCCTGACTTCCTTCACATAGTATGATAATCTCTAGGTCCATCCATGTTGCTGCAAATGGCATTATTTCATTCTTTTTTTATGGCTGAATAATATTCCATTTTATCTATATCTGTATCTATATACCACATCTTCTTCATCCATTCATCTGCTGATGGATATTTAGACTGTTTCCATGTCTTGACTATTGTCAGTAGTGCTGCTGTAAACATTGGGGTGTATGCATCTTTTCAAATTAGCATTTTCTTTGGATACATGCCCAGGAGTGGGATTGCAGGATCATATGGCAACTCCATTTTTAGTTTTTTATGGAGCCTCCATACTGTTTTCCATAGTGGCTGCACCAATCTACATTCCCACCGACAGTGTAGGAGGGTTCCCTTTTCTCCACATCCTCTCCAGCATTTGTTATTTGTAGATTTCTTTTTAACATCTTTATTGGAGTATAATTGTTTTACAACGTTGTGTTAATTCCTGCTTGTAGATCCCTTAATGATGGCCATTCTGACCGGTGTGAGTTGGTACCTCATTGTAGTTTTGATTTGCATTTCTCTAATAATTAGCAATGTTGAGCATCTTTTCATGTGCCCATTGGCCATCTGGATGTTTTCTTTGGAGAAATATCTATTCAGGTCTTCTACCCATTTTTCGACTGGACTGTTTGATTTTTTGTTATTGAGTTGTATGAGCTGTTTGTATATTTTGGAAGTTAAGCTCTTGTCAGTTGCATCATTTGCAAATATTTTCTCCCATTCTGTAGGTTGTCTTTTCATTTTGTTTATGATTTCCTTTGCTGTGCAAAAGCTTATAAGTTTGATTAGGCCCAATTTGTTTATTTTTGCTTTAATTTCTATTGCCTTTGGAGATTGACCTAAGAAAACATTGGTATGATTTATGTCAGAGAATGTTTTGCCTATGTTCTCTTCGAGGAGTTTTATGGTGTCATGTCTATATTTAAGTCTTTAAGACATTTTGTGTTTATCTTTGTGTAGAGTGTGAGGGTGTGTTCTAACTCCATTGATTTACATGTGGCTGTCCAGCTTTCCCAACACCACTTGCTGAAGAGACTGTCTTTTCTCCATTGTATGTTCTTGCCTCCTATGTCCAAGATTAATTGGCTGTAGGTGTGTGGGTTTATTTCTGGGCTCTTATTCTGTTCCATTGGTCCATATGTCTGTTTTTGTGCCAATACACAAATGTGTCTTTATTACTGTAGCTTTGTGGTATTGTCTGAAGTCTGGAAGGGTTATGCCTCTAGCTTTGTTCTTTTTCCTAAGGATTGCTTTGACAATTCTGGGTCTTTTGTGGTTTCATATACATTTTAGGGTTATTTGCTCTATTTCTGTGAAAAATGTCATGGGTAATTTAATAGGGATCACATTAAATCTGTAGGTTGCTTTGGGTAATATGGCCATTTTAACAATATGAATTCTTCCAATCCAAGAGCATGGCATATCTTTCCATTTCTTTGAATCATCTCCAATTTCCTTTATCAATGTTTAATAGTTCTCAGCATATAAGTCTTTCACCTCCTTGGTCAGATTTATTCCTATGTATTCTGTTTTTTTTGGGGGAGGGGATGTGATTTTAAAATGGATTGTTTTTATGCATGTGCAGGACCGCAAGGACTCCACCCCCTCCCTGCAGACCAGAATCCTATAAAGAAGCCCCACCCATGGGCCTGTCAGGAAAAGCGTGTCCTCGAGAGCTCAAGCTTGCACTTCTCCATTCTTTGATCGAAAAATAAAGCTTTCCTTTGCTTCTGCACTGAAAAAAAAAAAAGGGATTGTTTTTACTTTCCCCTTCTGATGTTTCATTGTTAGCACAAAGAAGTGCAACAGATTTCTGTATGTTAATCCTGTATCCTGCTACCTTGCTGAAGTCATTTATCAGTTCTAGTAGCTCTTGTGTGTAGTCTTTAGGGTTTTCTGTATAGTGTCATGTCATCTGCATATAGTGACAATTTTACCTCTTCCCTTCCGATTTGTTCTTATTTATTTTTTATTGAAGTATAGTTGATTTACAACGTTATGTTAATTTCTGCTGTAGAACAAAGTGACTCAGTAATACACATATACACATTCTTTTTTATGTTCTTTTCCGTTATGGTTTATCCCAGGATATTGAATATGGTTCCCTGTGCTATACAGTAGGACCTTGTTGTTTATCCATTCAATATGTAATAGTTTGCATCTACTAACCCCAAATTCCCAGTCCATTCCTCTCTAACCCCCACTCCTCCTTGGCAATCACAATCCTGTTCTCTATGTCTGTGAGTCTGATTCTGTTTCATAGATAAGTTCATTTGTGTCATATTTTAGATTCCACATGTAAATGATATCATATGGTATTTGTCTTTCTCTTTCTGACTTATTTCACTTGGTATGATCATCTGTAGGTCCATCCATGTAGATGCAAATGGCATTATTTCATTCTTTTTTATGGCTGAGTAATTTTCCATTGTATTTATATACCACATCTTCTTTATCCCTTCATCTGTTGATAGACATTTAGATTGTTTCCATATCTTGGCTATTGTGAATAGTGCTGCTATGAATGTAGGGTGCATGTATCTTTTTGAGTTAGTTTTGTCTGGTTATATGCCCAGGAGTGTGATTGTTGGATCATAGAGCAACTCTATTTTTACTTTTTTAGGGAACTTCCATACTGTTCTCCATAGTGGCTGTATCAATTTACATTCCCACCAACAGTGTAGGAGGGTTCCCTTTTCTCCATGCCCTCTCCATCATTTGTTATTTGTAGACTTTTTAATGATGGCCATTCTGACCAGTGTGAGGTGGTACCTCATTGTAGTTTTGACTTGCATTTCTCTAATAAGTAGCAATGTTGAGCATCTTTTCATGTGCCTATTGGCCATCTTTATGTCTTCTTTGGAGAAATGTCTATTTGGTTCTTCGGCTCATTTTTATTTTCTGTTATTTTAACCTTTGTGTTATCAGCAGTAACAAATTAGAAAAAAATCTGATAATAGGAATCCTTCACTAAAAACTTCATTGTGATAAAATTAGTATCAAATTATTCCATTCTTGATTGTTTGTTTAAAAAAATCTCAAACCTTTTCAGCAGTGGTCACTAGTGTTGTCAAATATTACAAGGCTTCTTAGGCCATAACTAGTTTTGTACTTCAAATATTTCAATAAGAAATATGGAGGGAAACAAAGTGCTTTTTGTTATTGTTGGAATTTTGTTTATTCTACTTCCCTATAAAGTGTAACACATAAAATCGTGGTAGCTGTAATCTGTAGAAATTGCCATAATGTACGTGACACTTTACTTCTGTTCATGGGCTAAATAGTCAGCACAAGGGTCCTTTATTTTATTTTTGTGTAATGGACAATTTGAAGATTCCTTTTTATCTTTATCAAGTGTAATTGAGTTTATACTTCTGCTAAAACAGAGATGGATGGATAAAATTCTATCTTTATACAATGAAAGCCATATGGTCTTTTCAGTGAGGGGGAACAAAAACACAGCTTTAGAGTTTCACACAGGAAAACCACATTGGATCAAGTAGACCTGACTGACCTTTTTTTTCCTTTAGTTTTTATTTTATATTGGAGTATAGTTGATTAACAATGTTGTGTTAGTTTCAGTACAGTAAAGTGATTCAGTTATACATATAGAAGTATCCATTTTTTTCAAATTCTTTTCCCATTTAGGTTATTACAGAATATTGAGCAGAGTTCCCTGTGATATACAGTAGGTCCTTGTTCGTTATCTATTTTAAATATAGTATGTTGAAGAGAAGTGGTGAGAGGGGGCATCCTTGTCTTGTTCCAGATTTTAGCACTTTCAGCTTTTCATCATTGTGTATTATATTGGCTGTGGGCTTGTCATAAATGGCTTTTATTATGTTGAGGTATGTTTCCTCTATACACACTTCGGAAAGAGTTTTTATCATGAATGGATGTTGAATTTTCTCAAATGCTTTCTCTGCACCTATTGAGATGATCATGTGGTTTTGTTGTTTCTTTTGTTGATGTGGTGTATCACATTGATTGATTTGCATATGTTGAACCATCCTTGTAAACTTGAGATGAATCCCACATGGTTGTGATGTATGATCTTTCTTATGTGTTGTAGGATTCAGTTTGCTAGTATTTTGTTGAGAATTTTTGTATCTATATTCATCAAAGATATTGGCCTGTAATTTTATTTTTATTTTTGTCTGGTTTTGTCTGGTATCTTTGTCTGGTTTTGGTATCAGGGTGATGGTGGCTTCATAGAATATCTTTGGGAGTATTCCCTCCTCTTCAGTCTTTTGGAAGAGTTTGAGAAAGATTGGTAAAACTCTTCTTTGTATGTTTGGTAGAATTCACTTGTGATGCCAGCTAATCCTGGACTTTTGCTTATAGGGAGTTTGTTTTTGTCTTCGTTGTTTGTTTTTGTTTAATTACAGATTGTATTTCACTTTTGGTGATCTGTCTGTTCAAGTTATCCCTTTCTTCTTGATTCATTTTGGTGCGCTGTATGTTTCTATGAAGTTGTCCATTTCTTCTAGGTTGTCAAATTTATTGGCATATAATTGTTCATAGTATTCTTTTTTGTATTTCTGTGGTATTGGTTGATATTTCTCCTTTTTCATTTCTTATTTTGTTTATTTGGGTGCTGTCTCTTTTCTTCTTGGTGAGCCCAGCCCGAGGTTTGTTAATTTTGTTTACCCTTCGAAAGAACCAGCTCTTGGTTTTATTGACTTTTTTCTATTTTTTTTAACAGATTTTTAAAATTTTTATTTATTTTATTTAATTTTTTTTGGCTGTGTTGGGTCTTTGTTGCTGCGTGCAGGCTTTCTCTAGTTCCAGAGAGCGGGGGCTATTCTTTGTTGTGGTGTGCAGGCTTCTCATTGTGGTGGCTTCTCTTGTTGCAGAGCATGGGCTCTAGGCACACAGGCTTCAGTAGTTGTGGTGTGCGGGCTCAGCAGTTGTGACACACGGGCTATAGGGCGCGACTTCAGTAGTTGTGGCGCACGGGCTTAGTTGCTCCACTGCATGTGGGATCTTCCTGGACCAGGGATCAAACCTGTGTCCCCTGCATTGGTATGCAGATTCTTAACCACTGAACCACCAGGGAAGTTCCTCCTATTGTTTTTTAAATCTCTATTTTGTTTATTTCCTCTCTGATCTTTATTATTTCCTTCCTTCTGCTGACTTTAGATTTTGTTTGTTCTTTTTCTAATTATTATAGGTGGTAGGTTAGGTTTTTTATGATTTTTTCTTGTTTTCTCAGGAAGGCTTGTACCACTATGAACTTCCCTCTAGGAACTGCTTTTGCGGCATCCCATAGATTTTGTATGGATGTGTTTCAATTGTCATTTGTCTCAAGGTAATTTTTTAAAATAAATTTATTTATTTTTGGTCTTTGTTGCTGCATGCAGGCTTTCTCTAGTCATGGTGAGTGAGGGCTACTCTTTGTTGCAGTGTGTGGGCTTCTCATTGCGGTGGCTTCTCTTGTTGCAGAGCACAGGCTCTAGGCATTCGGGCTTTAGTAGTTGTGGCTCATGGGCTTGGTAGTTGTGGCTCGCAGGCTCTAGAACACAGGCTCAGTATATGTGGTGCACAGGCTTAGTTGCTCCACAGCATGTGGGATCTTCCCAGACCAGGGCTTGAATCCATATCTCCTGCATTGGCAGGCTGATTCTTAACCACTGTGCCACCAGAGAAGACCTGAAGGTATTTTTTTAAATTTCCTTTTTGATTTCCTTGTTGACCCATTGATTTTTTAGTAGCATATTATTTAGTCTCCATGTAATTGTTTTTTTCTCATTTCTTTTCCTGTGGTAGATTTCTAGTTTCATGCTGTTGTGGTCAGAGAAGATGCTTGAAATAATTTCTATGCTCTTAACTTTGTTCAGGTTTGTTTTGTGCCCTAGTATGTGGTCAGTCCTAGAGAATGTTCCATGTGTGCTTGAAAAGAATGTGTATTCCGTTTTTTTAACATGTAATGTCCCAAAAATATCAATTAAGTCTAACTTTTCTATTGTATCATTTAGGATCTCTGTTGCCTTACTGATTTTTGGTCTACAAGATCTGTCCATTAATGTGAGTGCATTGTTAAAGTCTCCTACTATTATTGTATTCTCAACAATTTCTCCTTTTATGTCTGTTAGTATTCATTTTATGTATTTTGTTGCTCCTATATTAGGTGCATATATGTTGATGAGTGTAAAATCCTCTTCTTGTATTGATCCTTTTATCATTTTATAGTGTCCTTCATATTTCTTTACAGCCTTTGTTTTAATGTCTATTTTGTCTGACATGAATATTGCAACCCCTGCTTTCTTGTTATTTCCCTTTGCATGAAATATCTTTTTCCATCCCCTCACTTTTAATCTATGTGTATCCTTTGCCCTAAAGTGGGTCTCTTGTAGACAGCATATTGTAGGCTCTTGTTTTTTTTATCCAGTCTGCCCCTCTATGTATTTTGATTGGAACATTAGTCCATTGACATTTAAGGTAATTATTGATAATTATTGCCATTTTAAACCTTGTTTTCCAGTTGATTCTGTTTCTTTTTTGTCCCTTTCTTTTTCTTTTTTTTTGTGCAGTTTGATGATTTCCTTTTATGCTTCTCTTCTTTTTGGTTTTTGTGAATCTATTGTATGTTTTTGATTTGTGGTTACCCTGTTTTTCAAGTATATTA
Source organism: Monodon monoceros (assembly GCF_005190385.1). Classification (NCBI taxonomy): domain Eukaryota; kingdom Metazoa; phylum Chordata; class Mammalia; order Artiodactyla; family Monodontidae; genus Monodon; species Monodon monoceros. The sequence continues at coordinate 107,514,134 of NW_021703777.1, forward strand.
ACTCCTTCCTATATCTGCTTACTTTAGACTGATACTCATATAGGCTCAAACACCTTCTAAAAAAAAAAGAAATCTACATTTTCTTACTCTCCTCCTCCACATTTTATGATTTTGATGTCCTCTTTTACATCTTTATGTTTATCCTTTTGCTGTTCCTTTTGTTATCATCACTTTCACAAATAGAGTTTTTCTTTTTGATCTGTATACTGGCTTATTTAAGTGATTTACTTTCCAACTGTGATTTCCTCTTTTCTATATCTTCTTGCTTCTTTTCTATTTAGAGAAGACCTTTCAATATTTCTTTTAGGATAGGTTTAGTATTGCTGTATTTTTTAGTTTTTGCTGGTCTGAGAAATTGTTTATCTCTCCTTCTATTCTAAATGATAATCTTGCTTTGTAGAGTATTCTAGGTTGCATACTTTTCCCTTTCAAGACTTTGAATATATCTTGCTACCCTTCTGGCCCACAGTTTTTCTGTAAACAAATCAGGTGATACCCTTATGGGGGTTCCATTGTAACTAACTCTTTGTTTTTCTCTGCTGCCTTTAGAACCCTCTTTATCTTTAACTTGCCATTTTTATTATAATGTGTCTTTGTGCAGGTCTGTTTGGGTTCATCTTGTTTGGGACACTCTGTGCTTCCTGTGTCTGGATATCTGTCTCCTTCTTTAGGTTTGGGAAGTTTTCAGTCATAATTTCTTCAAATACATTTTCAATCCCCTTTTCTCTTTTTCATTCTTCTGAAATCCTTATTATGTGTAGATTGGCACACTTTATATTATCCCATAGGCCTCTTATATTGTTTTCATTTTTTTCATTGGGTGATTTACATTATTCTATCTTCCAGATCACTTAGTTGATCTTCTGCGTATTCATTGCCTTTAGCTCAGCTTTCGTCTCAGCAAACAAATTTTCTAATTTTTCTTGGTTCCTCCTTACAGTTTCTAGTTCCTTTTTACAGTAATCTACATTTATGTTGATAGCTTTTCTTAATTCCTTCAGTATTTTCATTACCTCCTTTTTTTCCCCATGTAATTAATTTTTTTTATCTTGATCTTTTGTTAGCACTTTTATGAATTAATCAGTTTTCCATTAGAGTTCTGAAAATGCTTATTCATTCAGTTCATCAGTATAGTCAGTTACCAGAAACCTGTACTTGTCAGAGTCTTTTCCATGAATTCCTTGTCAATGAAATCCTGTCATAGGAACATTTTTGCAAAAGCCTCAGAGTACACCCAGAACTGTCTGTAAATGACAAAAGACTTAAAAATGACCACGGTTAAAGATTTGATGAAAGTTCATAATAATGCAATTGACAAGGAAATTTAGTTATTTCTGAGATATACATTTTAAATTAATAACTAGAATTATGACTCATAACATTATACCAGAACATATAAGATTTATAGAAATTTCATGTAATGTCGGAAACATTTATATTAACATATTTCCATACAAATAACCCAAAGAAAGATTAGTATTTGTTGTTTGTTTGTTTGTTTATTTATACTGCAGGTTCTTATTAGTCATCAATTTTATACACATCAGTGTATACATGTCAATCCCAATCGCCCAATTCAGCACACCATCATCCCTACCCCACCGTGGTTTTCCCCCCTTGGTGTCCATATGTTTGTTCGCTACATCTGTGTCTCAACTTCTGCCCTGCAAACCGGTTCATCTGTACCATTTTTCTAGGTTCCACATACATGCATTAATATACGATATTTGTTTTAATCTTTCTGACTTCACTCTGTATGACAGTCTCTAGATCCATCCACGTCTCAACAAATGACACGATTTTGTCCCTTTTTATGGCTGAGTAATATTCCATTGTATATATGTACCACATCTCCTTTATCCATTCGTCTGTTGATGGGCATTTAGGTTGCTTCCATGACCTGGATATTGTAAATAGTGCTTCAGTGAACATTGGGGTGCATGTGTCTTTTTGAATTATCGTTTTCCCTGGGTTTATGCCCAGGGTGGGATTGCTGGATCATATGGTAATTATATTTTTAGTTTTTAAAGGAACCTCCATACTGTTCTCCATAGTGCCTGTATCAATTTATATTCCCACCAACCGTGCAAGAGGGTTCCCTTTTCACCCTCTCCAGAATTTGTTGTTTGTAGATTTTCTGATGATGCCCATTCTAACTGGTGTGAGGTGATACCTCATTGTAGTTTTTATTTGCATTTCTCTAATAATTAGTGACGTTGAGCAGCTTTTCACGTGCTTCTTGGCCATCTGTATGTCTTCTTTGGAGAAATGTCTATTTAGGTCTTCTGCCCATGTTTGGATTGGGTTGTTTGTTTCTTTAATCTTGAGCTGCATGAACTGTTTATATATTTTGGAGGTTAATCCTTTATCCGTTGATTTGTTTGCAAATGTTTTCTCCCATTCTGAGGGTTGCCTTTTCATCTTGTTTATGGTTTCCTTTGCTGTGCAAAAGTTTTGAAGTTTCATTAGGTCCCATTTGTTTATTTTTGTTTTTATTTCCATTACTCTAGGAGGTGGATCAAAAAAGATCTTGCTGTGATCTATGTCAAAGAGTGTTCTTCCTATGTTTTCCTCTAAGAATTTTATAGTGTCCGGTCTTACATTTAGATCTCTAATCCATTTTGAGTTTATTTTTGTGTATGGTGTTAGGGAGCGCTCTAATTTAATTCTTTTACATGTAGCTGTCCAGTTTTCCCAGCACCACTTATTGAAGAGACTGTTTTTTCTCCATTGTATATCTTTCCCTCCTTTGTCATAGATTAGTTGACCGTAGGTTCGTGGGTTTATCTCTGGGCTTTCTATCTTGTTCCATTGATCTATATTTCTGTTTTTGTGCCAGTACCATATTGTCTTGATTACCATAGCTTTGTAGTATAGTCTGAAGCCAGGGAGTCTGATTCCTCCAGCTCTGTTTTTTTTCCTCAAGACTGCTTTGGCTATTCGGGGTCCTTTGTGTCTCTATACAAATTTTAAGAAGATTTGTTCTAGTTCCATAAAAAATGCCATTGGGATGGGCTTCCCTGGTGGTGCAGTGGTTGACAGTCCACCTGCCGATGCAGGGGACATGGGTTTGTGCCCTGGTCCGGGAAGATCCCACATGCTGCGGAGTGAGTGGGCCCGTGAGACATGGCCGCTGAGCCTGCGCGTCTGGAGCCTGTGCTCCGCAACGGGAGAGGCCATGACAGTGAGGGGCCCATGTACCGCAAAAAAAAAAAAAAAAAGAAAAATGCCACTGGTAATTTGATAGAGATTGCATTGAATCTGTAGATTGCTTTCAGTAGTATAGTCATTTTCACAATATTGATTCTTCCAATCCAAGAACATGGTATATCTCTCCATCTGTTGGCATCATCTTTAATTTCTTTCATCAGTGTCTTCTAGTTTTCTGAATACAGGTCTTTTGTCTCCTTAGGTAGGTTTATTCCTAGGTATTTTATTCTTTTTGTTGCAATGGTAAATGGGAGTGTTTCCATAATTTCTCTTTCAGATTTTTCATCATTAGTGTATAGGAATGCAAGAGATTTCTGTGCATTAATTTTGTATCCTGCAACTTTACCAAATTCACTGATTAGCTCTAGTATTTTTCTGGTGGCATTTTTAGGATTTTCTATGTATTGTATCATGTCATCTGCAAATAGTGACAGTTTTACTTCTTCTTTTCCAATGTGTATTCCTTTTATTTCTTTTTCTTCTCCCCCATGGCTAGGACTTCCAAAACTATGTTGAATAATAGTGGTGAGAGTGGACATCCTTGTTTTGTTCCTGATCTTAGAGGAAATGCTTTCAGTTTTTCACCATTGAGAATGATGTCTGCTGTGGGTTTGTCGTATATGGCCTTTATTAAGTTGAGGTAGGTTCCCTCTATGCCCACTTTCTGGAGAGTTTTTATCATAAGTGGGTGTTGAATTTTGTCATAATCTTTTTCTACATGTATTGACATGATCATATGGTTTTTATTCTTCAATTTGTTAATATGGTTTATCACATTGATTGATTTGCGTATATTGAAGAATCCTTGCATCCCTGGGATAAATCCCACTTGATCGTGGTGTATGATCCTTTTAATGTGTTGTTGGATTCTGTTTGCTAGTATTTTGTTGAGGATTTTTACATCTATATTCATCAGTGATATTGGTCTGTAATTTTCTTTTTTTGTAGTATCTTTGTCTGGTTTTGTTATCAGGGTGATGGTGGCCTCATAGAATGAGTTTGGGAGTGTTCCTTCTGCTGCAATTTTTTGGAAGAGTTTGAGAAGTATTGGTGTTAGCTCTTCTCTAAATGTTTGATAGAATTCACCTGTGAAGCCATCTGGTCCTGGACTTTTGTTTGTTGGAAGATTTTTAATCACAGTTTCAATTTCATTACTTGTGATTGGTCTGTTCATATTTTCTATATCTTCCTGGTTCAGTCTTGGAAGGTTATACCTTTCTAAGAATTTATTCATTTCTTCCAGGTTGTCCATTTTATTGGCATAGAGTTGCTTGTAGTAGGTTTTAGGATACTTTGTGTTTTTGTGGTGTGTGTTGTAACTTCTCCTTTTTAGTTTCTAATTTTATTGATTTGAGTCCTCTCCCTCTTTTTCTTGATGAGTCCGGCTAATGGTTTATCAATTTTGTTTATCTTCTCAAAGAACCAGATTTTAGCTTTATTGATCTTTGGTATTGTTTTCTTTGTTTCTATTTCATTTATTTCTACTCTGATCTTTATAATTTCTTTCCATCTGCTAACTTTGGGTTTTGTTTGTTCTTCTTTCTCTAGTTCCTTTAGGTGTAAGGTTAGATTGTTTACTTGAGATTTTTCTTGTTTCTTGAGGTAGGCTTGTATAGCTATAAACTTCCCTCTTAGAACTGCTTTTGCTGCATACCATAGGTTTTGGATCGTGTGTTTTCAGTGTCATTTGTCTCTAAGTATTTTTTGATTTCCTCTTTGATTTCTTCAGTGATCTCTTGGTTATTTAGTAATGTATTGTTTGGCATCCATGTGTTTGTGTTTTTTACATTTTTTTCCCTGTAATTGATTTCTAATCAATTGCAGTCAGAAAAGATGCTTGATATGATTTCAATTTTCTTAAATTTACTGAGGCTTGATTTGTGACCCAAGATGTGATCTATCCTGGAGAATGTTCCATGTCCACTTGAGAAGAAAGTGTAATCTTTTGTTTTTGGCTGGAATGTCCTATAAATATCAATTAAATCTATTTGGTCTATTGTGTCATTTAAAGCTTCTGTTTCCTTAATTATTTTCATTTTGGATGATCTGTTATTTGGTGTAAGTGAGGTGTTAATGTCTCCCACTATTATTGTGTTACTGTCGATTTCCTCTTTTATAGCTGTTAGCAGTTGCCTTGTGTATTGAGGTGCTCCTTTGTTGGGTGCATGTATATTTATAATTGTTGTATCTTCTTCTTGGATTGATCCCTTGATCATTATGTAGTGTCCTTCCTTGTCTCTTGTAACATTCTTTATTTTAAAGTCTATTTTATCTGATATGAGTATAGTTACTCCAGCTTTCTTTTGATTTCCATTTGCATGGAATATCTTTTTCCATCCCCTCACTTTCAGTCTGTATGTGTCCCGAGGTCTGAAGTGGGTCTCTGGTAGACAAAATATATATGGGTCTTATTTTTGTATCCATTCAGCAAGCCTGTGTCTTTTGGTTGGAGCATTTAATCCATTCACGTTTAAGGTAATTATTGATATGTATGTTCCTGTGACCATTTCTTAATTGCTTTGAGTTTGTTTTTGTAGGTCCTTTCCTTCTCTTGTGTTTCCCACTTAGAGAAGTTCCTTTAGCATTTGTTGTAGAGCTGGTTTGGTGGTGCTGAATTCTCTTAGCTTTTGCTTGTCTGTAAAGCTTTTGATTTCTCCATTCGGATCTGAATGTGATCCTTGGTGGGTAGAGTAATCTTTGTTGTATGTTCTTCCCTTTCATCAGTTTAAGTATATCATGCCAGTGCCTTCTGGCTTGTAGAGTTTCTGCTGAGAAATCAGCTGTTAACCTTATGGGAGTTCCCTTGTATGATATTTGTCGTATTTCCCTTGCTGATTTCAGTAATTTTTCATTGTCTTTAATTTTTGCCAATTTGATTAGTATGTGTCTCGGCATGTTTCTCATTGGGTTTATCCTGTATGGGACTCACTGCGCTTCCTGCACTTGGGTGGCTGTTTCTTTTCTCATGTTAGGGACATTTTCAACTATAATCTCTTCAAACATTTTCTCTGGTACTTTCTCTCTCTCTTCTCCTTCTGGGTCCCCTATAATGCGAATGTTGCTGCATTTAATGTTGTCCCAGAGGTCTCTTAGGCTGTCTTCATTTCTTTTTTTTATTTTTTGTCTTCATTTCTTTTCATTCTTTTTTCTTTAGTCTGTTCCACAGCAGTGAATTCCACCATTCTGTCTTCCAGGTCACTTATCTGATCTGCCTCAGTTATTCTGCTATTGATTCCTTCTAGTGTAGTTTTCATTTCAGTTTTCATTTCATTTTCAGTAGTTTCATTTTCAGTTATTGTATTGTTCTTCTCTGTTTGTTAGTTCTTTAATTCTTCTAGGTCTTTGTTAAACATTTGTTGCATCTTCTCGATCTTTGCCTCCATTCTTTTTCCAAGGTCCTGGATCATCTTCACTATCATTATTCTGAATTCTTTTTCTGGAAGGTTGCCTATCTCCACTTCATTTAGTTGTTTTTCTGTGGTTTTATCTTGTTCCTTCATCTGGTATATAGCCCTCTGCCTTTTCATCTTGTGTATCTTTCTGTGAATGTGGCTTTTGTTCCACAGGCTGCAGGATTGTAGTTCTTCTTGCTTCTGCTGTCTGCCCTCTGGTGGATGGGACTATCTAAGAGGCTTGATGGGAGGGACGGGTCGTGGGTAGAGCTGACTGTTGCTCTGGTGGGCAGAGCTCAGTAAAACTTTAATCCACTTGGCTGTTGATGGGTGGGGCTGGGTTCCCTCTCTGTTGGTTGTTTGGCCTGCGGTAACCCAACACTGGAGCCTACCTGGGCTCTTTGGTGGGGCTAATGACAGACTCTGGGAGGGCTCATGCCAAGGAGTAATTCCCAGAACTTCTGCTGCCAGTGTCCTTGTCCCCACGGTGAAACAGAGCCAACCCCCGCCTCTGCAGGAGACCCTCCTGGTTCAGTCTCCCCTGGGGTCACTGCTCCTTCTCCTGGGTCCCGACGTGCACACTACTTTGTGTGTGCCCTCCAAGAGTGGAATCTCTGTTTCCCTCAGTTCTGTCAACGTCCTGCAATCAATTCCCACTAGGCTTCAAGGCTGATTCTCTCGGAATTCCTCCTCCCGTTGCCAGACCCCCAGGTTGGCAAGCCTGACTTGGGGCTCAGAACCTTCACTCCAGTGAGTGGACTTCTGTGGTATAAATGTTCTCCAGTCTGTGAGTCACCCACCCACCAGTTATGGGATTTGATTTTACTGTGATTGTGCCCCTCCTACCATCTCACTGTGGCTTCTCCTTTGTCTTTGGATGTGGGGTATCTTTTTTGGTGAGTTCCAGTGTCTTCCTGTCAATGATTATCCAGCAGCTGGTTGTGATTCTGGTGTTCTCGCATGGAGTGAGAGCACGTCCTTCTACTCTGCCGTCTTGGTTCCTTGCCTCATTACCTCCTTTTTGAACTCTGTCTATTAGACTGAAGAGGTCTGTTTCATTGTTTGTTCCTTCAGGGGAATTCTCTTGGTCTTTTAACTGGGAGTGGCTCCTCTGCTTCTTCATTTTACTCGTATTTCTCTTACTCTGTGAGTTTAGGAGAAATAATTATCTACTGTAGTCTTGGAAGACTATATATGCGAGCATCCCTCCATAACTTGTGTGGGTTTCATACTTTTGGCGAGAAGCCTGCTTTTCGTTTGGAAGCTTGCTGCCTCTTTCCTCAGTGTGTGCTGGCTGTTATTCCGTTGATAGGGAGTGTGCAGGTGTGGTGGCCTGCACGTGCTCAGGGGGCCTGTGCTGGATGGGGTCAGCAATTGGTCGTTCAGTGGTGGTGGCAGCAGCCTGTGCATGCTCCTCAGGTGGTGAGGGCAGCAACTGGTGCCTGCTCAGGAGTCTCTCAAAGGCGGTGGCCTGTGCCTACCTCTGGAACCCAGGATGGCAGCAGCAGCTCATGTGCGCCCCTGGAGCTCCTGTAGGCAGTGTCCTGTTCCCTGAGAGCATGCGCAGGGGGAAGGAAGGTCCTATGGTTGGCCCACCCTCTCCTCGTATGCGCTCCAACAGTGGCACCTTGCCTCTCCGGCGGGCCCAGTCTTCTTCCACAGACACACTCAGTTGTCATACTCCAGCCCCTTCAGGCTGTCTCTGTGCAGCCATCCCTGGTCCTCCCCCCGGGTCTGACTCCTGAAACCTAAGCTTCAGCACCCAGCCCTTGCCCACACTGGCGGACAAGCGTCTCAGGCTGGGGAGCACAGGATGGCAGTACCCACCATCTGTGCAGGTCACTCTGTTTTGCCTTTTTCAAACTGTTTGTTGTGTTCTCCTCCAAGGCTCCAAAGCTCCCTTTCCATCCAGGCTGATCTCCCTGCCAGTGAGGGTACATTCCAGGGTGGAGGAACCTTTTCTCCTTTAGAGCTCCCTCCCTGGGACACAGGTCCTGTCCTGATTCCTTTCTCTCCTTTTTCTTTTGTCCTGCCTGGTTATGTGGTGGTTTTCTTGCCCTTTCGGAAGTCTGAGGTCTTCTGCCTGTGTTCAGTAGATGTTCTGTGTGAATCGTTCCACGTGTAGGTGTGTTTCTGAGAGGAGGTAAGCTCTACATCCTACTCTTCTGCCATCTTGATAGCTCTCTTCCCTTCCAATTTGGATACCTTTTATTTCTTCTTTGATTGCTGAGGCTAGGACTTCCAATACTCTGTTGAATAGAAGTGGTGAGAGTGGGCATCCTTGTCTTGTTCCAGATTTTAGTTGGAAGGCTTTTAGCTTTTCACTGTTGAGTATTATGTTGGCTGTGGGTTTGTCATAAATAGCTTTTGATATGTCGAGATGTTCCCTCTATACCCACTTTAGTAAAAGTTTTTATCATGAATGGATGTTGAATTTTAAGGAGTGATTTTTTTTTTAAGCAAAAAAATTTTGGTTAATAAATGTGGAAAAAATAACAAAATTATAAAATCTCAATTTTTTTATCCCCCAATGGAATAGATGATTCAGGCAACTGTTATCAAAATGGATGCCAAAAGGATTAGGTGAAAGTTTAGAGGGAACTGGATATTTGAAAGATGTCAAAGTACTAGCCCATAGTATAAGGGGGAAAGTGGACATTATCAAGGGTGGATTGCCATTTGAGCCCCTTGTCAATCTCAGCCTCCCTAAAAGTGGGACACACAGGCGTTTCATGCCTCCTTTGAGAAGCAATATGACATACACAGTACCACCTAAAATATACTTGCCAAAAAATAGCTTGAATCTAATCAAACTTTAAGATCTGACTTCTCAATGATAGGCAATACAAGGGACAGATGAATAAGTTAAATGATACCGCAGCTAACAATCAGAAAAATCTAACAATTTCCTAGGACCATTGACCCTGATTCTTTAATAAATCACTCAGCATGAAAAAAAAAAAAGCAAGGAGGTGCTCTCTGAACAAAGACGTTTTGGGCAGGCAGGGAAATTTTTAAAAAGGCTGGGATATTAGGTGGTAATAAGAAATTATTACTAATTTTACTAAGTATCACAATATCAATGCTGTGGTTATGTAAGAGTAATGCCTTTGTTTTAAAAAGCAATGCTTCTTGAAATATTTAAGAATGAAATGTCATAACATCCAGGATTTGCTTTAAAACCAATATGGTAGATGTAGCAGAAGTTAATAAATGTTAAAAATCTAGGTGCTGAGAATATGGGAGCTTATTATATTATTCTCTCTGTTTTATATATGTTTAAAAGTTCTCTTAATAAAAAGTTTAATGGGTGGTTAGGCTCAGTAAAATTCCTTAAGAATTAAGCTCTAAGGAGCAGTTCAAAATACAGAAAAAAACTGAACATTCTTTTTAAAAATATACATATATATGTAAATGTGGGACATTTTGATAAGAACTAAAATAGCTTTTCAGATGTAATAAGGACTTTTCTTGATAAACAATTTTTATGTGACAAAAAGAAAAATGAAGATGTAAACAGGCTCTAACATCATATTTTTTTCATCCTTTCAACAAACATTTAGCCCTCTCCCAGGCCGTGAAGTTGCCAGGGAGAACAGGAGAACTTGACTCTTTGTCCTATAAAGCTTGTAATCTGTTGAAGACAGATTTTTCAGCAGTCCACAAATAACTAATTATTTATTTACCGTGGTGATAAGCCACACGAGGTAGAAAAGCACAGGGCTATGAGAACTCAACATGAGTGTCCTAACCTCTACTTTCCAGGCAGACAAAACGGGCACATGGGAAGGCCACGAGTCAGGCATAAACAGAGAAAACCTAAGAAGTTATTGTGACTTTCTGCATTTTGCCTGTTTAATTCAAAAGCTGATTTTCACTAGAAAAGAAAGCACTTGTTTTAAGTATGTTTGCATTTCATTATTTATTTATGTGTGTGGCAGGCTGCCTGGGCTGAATTTAAGTGTGTCTCAGATATGTCTGGACCTGTGGTGGGGACAGATAATGGGGCTTCAGAAGGAGACCTGGGGCACTTCTAGAAAAGCGACTCCACCTGTGTCCTCTGCTAAGCTCAGATGTGTCAGGGCAAGTCGGGGGAGCAGATGTGGTGGTCACAGGAGTCCATTTATAGTGGGGCTGAGGACCTTCCAGGGGCAATACTTATCCAAGTAAAAGGAGAAACGAGGTCCAATGAGCTCAACCTGGGGGCAAGCTTTGCCCCATGCAGCAGAGGAAATGGACATTCTGATGTAGTGTGATGGCCGTTTCTCCAATCCATCCCTTGGTTCCTGGATGCATGTCTGGCTCCTAAGTAGATTTTCTCACACAGCACATCTAACCAAGGGAAAGAGGCATTCTTGCCCCACTGCAAAGCAGAGGGCACCCTACCTCTCTGAGGGGTGGTGGATGCCTGCTGAGAACTGCTAAACCTGGCCAGGCCTAGAGATTTCAAGGCCCAGTGGAGAGATGAAATGGCAGCTGGGCCGGGTACGGATGGCAGGGAGGTGGGGTGGGAGTGACCACATAACAGAAATGCCTGATAGAGGCTGTGAGACACCCCTTGGCAATTTCCAGAATTAGATGCAAGGGACTTGGCAGGAAGTCAGAGGTCCTGCATCAGTGGGAGCTACAAACCATCAAACAATTTGCATCTACAGGCTGGTGGGTCCGGGGGAAATTCGGGTTACGTGGAAATGAACAAATGAGTTGGCATGGCCGCCTAAGTCGATTTGGAAGCTCAGTAGGTTTATTTATGTTGTATTGATTTGATTATTCTAAAACGAAGTTAAAATCAGAACTGCTTCTAATTAGGAGACAAAGTGCTCGTTTTGCAAAAATGATCTGGTATTTTATAGTAACTCACATAGAGCTATGAGCTGGGCGGGATGCAGGAATAGCTAATACTGTTTGCCTTCTCTTTGTAGAGAGATATTGGCTGCCTTAAGAAACGCCCACTGGAGTTTTCATAAATAAAACATAGCAGAGAAACACCCAGGGGGCCAGTTTTTCCCTCTAGTATGAAAGGAATTAGTGTAGTCGATAGAAAAGGAAGCTGTGTATGAAACCCCAGACTGTAACACAAGGTTTTTGCCCTGAGGGGCTGAAAATACCAAAGATTGCAGAATCCTGTGAGATCTCAGGTGAGGTCGCAGTGGTGTGTCAGGAGGGGGCTGCCCACATGTTTTAACCCTTAGGCTGCAAAGTTGTTTTCCGAGAGCGTATGTATGTTATCTTTTCTGTATAAATATGTATTCTATAATGCATATATAAGTAAGGTGGACTACCAATGGTTATGTCTTTCAACTAGTCTATAGATGAAAAGGAATGAAAAGTAGAAGAAAATGTAAAAGGTTACAGGGTAAAATGGGATAGTGAATTTGATCTGATCTGATCCAGAGCTTCTTGTCTTGCCTAGAGTCCTTTATGGTGACACAAGTTTGCAGGCATCACGGGCTGAGGCGGAGAGCGGGTGCGAAATTCTGTACATGTGTGAGTGTCCAGTTTTGGGGGGAGGGGGTTGGGTCCCTCTGTGCAGCCCACCCCTCCCCCAACAATGGAAGTCCCTATGGCCACCACTGCTTCTCAGCAGGGCCTCCCCATTTAGTCTCAGGACAGGTGTTTGGCAATAACTGAGACCTTGCCTCAGACCTACCAGTGCTGGAGATTCATCAGCTACAGACCAACCAGTGGGGAGACCTTTTAGTTATTCTAACTGTGCTGACCATTGATTTAGGATACTCACTATGGCTCCAATTAATTTCATTCATTTTGAAACAACAGCCAAGAGTGGTCATGTTGCTGAGATATTGTATTCTGATCCCATTCTTATTTTTTCATTCCTAGGAAGCCTGCTATAACATATTTCGTGGTCTTGAAGTGACATAAGCACAGCATTTTTGCTGGCTAGACAGTGATATAAAATGCTTGTATGTTTTAATGCATGCTGTATTCATTTCTGAAGCTTGCATTATATGAGACTGTGTTCCTGTCAGAAGCTACCTGATGGTGCAGTTGTTTGTATTGGGTTCTGAGACTCCTGTCAAAAAGAGAAGCACCCCTAAGGTTTGCTTCTGCTCTTCTTTTTTTTGGTGAAGTTAATAAAAATAACTTTCTGTGCAGTATGGGTCTCCCTCTCCCCACCAACCCATTTTGCCCTGAGTTAAGAACATACATTAAATGGTTTACAAATAAAATAGAAAGTTCTGTCTTAATTTATTCTGAGATGATGTGGAAAGAGACAGGCATGTTCATAGTAATTTAGCTGTGGAGAACCTTCACGAATAACAGGTTCTTAGTTTTAAATATAAATGCTGTCGGGACATTGCTGTTGTGCACACTGTAGAGAAAACCATAAAGAATGCCATGAGCCATTTAACCTAAAACACATACAATAGAACGTACAAAAACACTAGAAGAAGGCCAAATTGTAGGAGCAGGGAGTAGATGGTTGCATTCCCCTTGCTAGTAGCCAGCAGGTGTGTGACGTACTGGGCCCTCCTAGGAGGGAGGTGCTGTGCTTCCTGTTTGCCCCATCACACATTTTGTCCTGAAACACTTTGTCCAGTGACATGGCAAAGTGCTTCCTAGTTCAGTGCTGAGCATCGGAATTTCATTCATTTATACTCTACTTCTTTTCAAAAAATTTGAATGGCTACAGTGAAATTGGATTTAAGGAGATTATGTTCACGTCTCGTTCCTTCTACTTCTGTGACATTTGATCTAATGAACAAATTTTCCTCAGCGGTAAAGTGGGGATCCAACTTAGGCTATCTGCCCCATGAGGACTGCTCTGATGCGCCCTCAGGTCTGGAGAACATGTGAAGTGTTACACCCATGAAACACCATGGGCACACTAGACACCTTTGGGGTTCTGATCAGTAGTATCTGGGGACCACCTCATTCCTGGGCTATGCTCGAGAACTGAGGAGTTTTAGGGACTCACCTGTGTTTCGTGAACACATTGGAGTCAAATGTGGGATGGGCTTTGTGAGATTTTTGAGTAGCCCTTAGTGTCCTGGACGCCCCCTTTGAATTGCCCAGAACAAGAGAGAAAAGAAGCCAGAAACATAGTTTAGTTTTCATCAAAAGTTATGATTTTATTTTTAATATACCAGAAAAAAATATTTCTTTTAATGTCGTGAAATAAGCACTTGAAAATAACAATTCCAGCATTGCTGTGATTTGCTCTGTGAGGCTTATATGGGCGGGCTTTTATCTGAACAGAGGCGCTGGGGCCTCCAAGAGGCTGAATCTTCCGGTGGTTTTCAAGGTTGCAGCAAGCAACCTCCTGCCTGAACACGCCAAGAGAGCAGACCTGCCTGAATCGGACAGGCTTGGGCAGCATTATGGGGCTACTTCTGGAGAATTCTAGATTCTGCCCACTGGGGAGAAAAGTCCCCAGTGCCGCCAAGCATTGGGAAAATAACAGCGTTTCAATACCAACATGAGTCAGGACCTTGCAATCCTGGCTTAAATGTGTTGCAAATACGGCTTGACCCTGATTTATGGGACCAGTTTCTTTAATTTAACCAGTTGCTTTAGGAGATGTTTACTACAATGTAGTTTGGGGTTTGGATTTCTGGTGAAGTGTGTCTGATGTCAAGACTTTTGCCTGCTCAACATAAAATCAAAATGCCATTCTTAAGATCTCCCTAATCCCCCTCAACTCTGCCATGGGTGTGTTCCCACTGTCTATCTCTTTAGTGCTAGAATAACTTTTGTTTCACTTTTTTTTTATTTATTTATTTATGGCTGTGTTGGGTCTTTGTTGCTGTAGGCGGGCTTTCTCTAGTTGTGGTGCGTGGGCTTCTCATTGCAGTGGCTTCTCTTGTTGCGGAGCACAGGCTCTAGGCGCACAGGCTCAGTAGTTGTGGCGCACTGACTTAGTTGCTCCGCGGCATGTGGGATCTTCCCGGACCAGGGCTCGAACCCGTGTCCCCTGCATTGGCAGGTGGAGTCTTAACCACTGTGCTACCAGGGAAGTCCCCACTTTTTTTAAAGTGTAATTCAGGAGGAAGGGAAATCTGGGGCTTATTTTTCCCCCTTCTGCTAGCCCTGAATTTTCAGATTGTCTGAGGATGAAGCAGGTAACTTGGTGATTCAACAGGTTTGTGGATATTCTCTGATGCTCTGTACAGGTGTACCTAACTGGTCTCTTTAGCTATGGGTTCTGCCATATGACTGGAGGATATTTATAACTGGCGTGTTACAACTGGCATTCAAGAAAATACTATAACTGCACTGATGCTTGTTTTGCTTAAATATTGCGTACCAGCGTACAGAGGCCTTTGGTTCATTGGAAGACTGGGACCTAACACTTCACACTGATTGTCAGCACAAAATAGAGTATCGTTGCTTTATCAGCTCTCACTTTAATGAGTACGCACCACAGGCCAAACCCTGTGGTGCGTTCTTAGCAAAATCTCTTTTGGTTGGTGAGGGGTCTGAGACACAAAGAATTGGGTCTTGTATACAAATAGAAAAGGGACAGAAGAACAAGTTAAGCTACAGGAGACAATGACTCACAGCACGAAAATAGGCTCTACTACCATCCCAAATCGATAGCAAAATATTTATTATCGAAAACAAAAAGATTGGACCACTAAACTTTCATCATAAAACTCTCACACAATTGTACTTTTCAGGATGGAAACATTTTTGGGGAAATAAGTGTCTATGAGACAGACATGGACCATGCACACACCACTCAAAGCACTCCTGAACTCTGGGAGGTGGTCTATTTGACCTTCTCCACTCTCCTAATAGCCCTCTTGAGTCAGCACGTGGCCAATCCAACAACTGTGTTAAAGATTCATTCATTGACCAAACTGGAAAAAAAAACCAAAACCCTCAGAATGTGCTGGAGCTGACTTAGTTATATCTGAGGAGAGGCTATTCTCTCATAATAAAGATAGCAACCTGAGCTTGTCTCTCCCAGGTAACCCAGCAGTCTGGGAACCAGGCCAGACTTCTGGAACTTTCTACTCCAGTGTAGTTGACTCCAGGTGCTTTGTTATTCTTATGTAAATTTTTATCTTACGATAAAGATACCATGTCTGATTAAAAAAAAAAATTCTGTGGGTCTCCTAGAAGCGTTCTTCCATTCAGTTCTACAGAAACCCCACTCAGTAAAGTTTTAGACTCAGAGCTACATTAGTAGAGAGAAGTGAGAGGGATATATTCAATTTTTTCTTTCCCCTTCAGCAACATATACAGCTGTATTGTCCCTGCCCCCTCATTTTTATAGTGGAGTATGGTTAGAAGGATGGGAGTAAGTTACCTGGAATAATCACCTCGGTACATGGTTTTAACTTGGTACATTGGCCTGATATTGAATATGAATATAGTAGTGGCTCTTTTTTCATGAGCAAAACTAGAAGGTGCAGATAAAACCTCTTGCTCTATGAATAGAGCATTTCTCACTAGAAAGTTTTTCACTGTAAACGCAGACTTGGGTTGATGCTCAGACCTTGTTTATCAAATTGCATGTATTTATGTATGAAGATTTGGTTTAAAAAAAATTTTTTTTTTAATCCAGGAATGTTTTCACCAAACTGCAATTGGAATGCAGTGGAAAATCTTCAATAGAAAGATAATCTATTGCAGCATAGTGGGGCAGCTATAAAAACCTGCCTGCCCAAGTTTTTCTGGAATGTTAAGTGACAGCAGGATTCTCTGTGTGGCAGTCAGTTCTCAGATAGGCTTCAGATTTGCCATGGGCTAGTGGTCCAGCCTTGTATCTTGATATAATTAAGCAGTTAAGCTGAGATGTTAAAAACATTATACTGAACCTGTAATACCAGAATTTAGATTTTTTTTTTACAGGTGTGTTTTCTTTTTCCCTCCCATGATAATCATCGGAAATGCCTTTAGATATATTTACCTAATTTTAAAACTATTTATTAGACATTCAATCTGTAAACAAAAATTCTAAATTATCTCACAAGGGAACACAAGTATGAACCTGTATCAAGATGAAAGTGCTTTGGAAGCATCATTTAGGGTCTATTTAAGGTCTATGCTCATTTCCTTATTCTAACCTGCATTAAAGGATCACTGATAAATCAATGGATTAAATAATTAAATTAAATCAACCAGAGTTGAGTTTAACTGAAGGGCCAGTTAGAGCTTAAGTCAACTGTTATTTGGCCTTTTCCTCATTTTAATTATTCTGCTTTTTTTCTAAGAAAAAAAGCTTATTGCACAGTATCATATATTTTCAAAGCTCAAAATAACATTATTTGCATCTTAGGTCCTGCTATAACTAATAGATCCTTATCTTTTCAGCTCGTGTCAGTTTTTGCCCTAAAAATAATACATTCCTCCATCAATTCATCTATGAACCAACGTCAAGACATCATAGACTGTTCACAATAATTTAACACAGGTGTAACAGCTTCCCTTCCCTGCATACCCCCCGCCCTCCACCCCATCAGTCATGACTTGGTTTGCACGGATTCTTTGTTCATGGTTCAGACCATTCACACAGAATGGAATAAAATTTTATTCTTTTCAATTCCACACATAAACGAGATGCTGAGAAAGCCCTTGTCATCTCTGACAGAGAAGCAGAGCAGCTCTGTTTCATGAATGACAGCACAATTAAAGCTAAAATAATATAAAAATAATTTGAAAAATCCCTTTTCTGTACACTCTCAAATAAAGCAAGAAAGATAAACAACAGCTTCTTTTTCTGCTAGCCAGAAAATGTGTTTCTATTCATTTGGGCTTTGAAGTTCGGTGGACCCCTCATCTGTGTGCCTATATGTGTGGTTATGTGTGTCTAATCTATGCAGTGTAGTGGCCCCTAATTTTTTCATCTAGTTTGTCTAATCTTAAGCTACTTAACCAATGAGAATACTATTATATCACATTGAACAACTTGACATAATTGCTTCTTTGAAATACTAGGAATGTTTACACATTTATTTGGCTTGAGAAGGACTGAAATATTACAGGTATTATATTATCGAGCTTTTGTTTTTTTTTTTTTAAGAATATGGCTCTTAATAAATCGATTTTCTGAGTTCCAGAGCAAAAGTCCCTTTTAAAAAAATTTCTGAAGCTGACTTGAAGCAGGAAGAATGTCTTCTGATTTGGCCAAAAATATGGTGAGTATTTTAGATCATTTAAAATTTGAAGAATAAGTCTATAAGGGGCCCTTTGTTGTCAACTGTTCCAGCCAAACTTGCCATGAAGTGTGTTTGTCAAAGTATCTCCGCTCGACCAGCAGAGGGCACTTTAAACACCTCTGCATTGCCTTAGGGAGCGAACGCAGATGATGCAGAAACACAGTGTTTACCCAAGATCAAGAGCAGCCCTGCAGGTTGTTTGAAATTCACAAAAATATAGACAATATGGACTGTACCACAGGGTTCCATTTGAAAGTTATGAATATGTGTGAAGTCACCGAGGGAGGGGTATACTTATTGTCTATTATATTGATCTTCGGCTCCTTTCCCACTGTCTTTTTCTCTTTCCCAGCTCAAGAACGGTACAGCGCTGCACCTTTTTACAGGTAGTAGAGTCGGTTTTTCAAATCATTTGATTGAGTTGTATCTTTTTTATTCTGTATTTACTCCTCTGTTTGAAAGCCTGAGGCAACAGAACAAAGGATAATGCTTCCTACCTCATTTAGGGGTAGAAATTAAACTATCAGAAATGCTCTGAGATGGGGCTGCCCTTTTAGGAACTGGGCTGCATTATTTCCTTCCTTCCAGGAAGAACCCTGGAAAAATATTGTGTCCCGTTTGGTTTTGGCAAACTCACTAGACTGAGGCTGTGCGATGAAGGGAAACAAGCCTCTTAGTTGAAATGTAGTTGTTTATATCCATTTTCTCAGGAGGTGAGTAAGACATCTTTTCTCATGGGGGCTACAACTGCCAACCTTTCTTAAAAAGGCTTTCATTTTTGCAAAAGCATTATTGTTCTAGATATACATCCTGTGTCTCTTCCATTTTTATCTTTTCTGTTGGCTCCAGTTTAGTGTCAAAAAAGATTAGAAAGGATTGTGTGTATGGGTTCGCACAGTTTTTTAAGTAAACTTCTTTGATCCTTAGAGAAATATAACACTTAGTAAATACACTTTTTTTTCATATACTGTTAATAGCTTTTGTTTGCCTTCTCTTTCTCTGCCTCTGGCCCACTTTTGTTCTCATTTGTCCTAGAGTTGACAGATAAAGAGGGAATGGGGTCTTCCAGCAGCAGTCCTTTGAGATGGAGGTGTACTCAGTGAGTCCTCACCCAAAAAGGATCATAAACTTACTGGGTTAACTCAACCTAATTATCCCTAAGCTGCTTTGGGTTGTGTGTTTTCTCATGTCTTGTTTTGTTTTAGCTGCACCATATGTGATTCCTTGTGCCATTTTCTTTTGTCTATTATTTTTCTTGATGACCCTGAGCTATGGCTTCCTCCTCAGTTCCGACACTAGTCAGCCTTCGTTGTTTTCCTCATCTTGCCAATGTAGGCCTCAAAGAAGAAGTGGCAGAAGAGCACAAGATAGCTGAGGTACATGAGTGAGGACCAGAAGATGTTCTGAAAGTGAGAGTGACACTGGTCATGCTGCATCCAGTGGAAGACCAGGTAGTTAACGACACAGCCCATCAGCATCTGAGTGATCTGGGACAAGGTGATGAACATGGCAAACTTCCGGGAGACTCGGAAACCCGCTGCTCGCAAGGCATAGTAAGAGTACATCACGGAGTGCACGCCATAGTTCATAGTCATGAACCAACCACCCCCGGCAACCATGTCCTTGTAGGAGTACCAGGAGTACAGGAGCACAGTGATGTGGTGGTACCAGTGCAGGAAGATCAGCTTCTGCTTCCTCAGAATGATGAATATTGTATCTCCTGAAAGACAAAGAAAAAAATGGACATGAGCCCCTTGACCATAACAAAATCATAATCTGTTATCTCTGCAAGAAGGTAGATGTCTTGAATTGGCACTTGAGAATGAGATGGACTGGGTTAGAATCCTGGACTGATATTTACTAGCTCAGGGACCCTGGGCAAGTTATTTATCCTATTTTCCCATTTCATCATCTGTAAAATGGGGATAATAATAGTTTGAAATTATCTGAGGATTAAATAGGATACTCAACATGCCCTCTTGGCACATGGTAAGCGCTCAATAAATGTTACTTTTAGAAAGGTGTTTTGCACAAAATCATATTAATTTTTAATTTGGAAGGGACACTAGTAACCGTGTTGTCCATTTCCAACTCAGCCATGCATTTTAGGAAATATCACCTGGAAGAGTCAAATGATATTTATTAATCAAGAGAAACAAATTAGAATTCAAGTGCCCAGCAAAATGTTCTTAGGCCTCTCTGGAGTAGTAAAAAGACACTTTTCTTTCGTCCATGATAAAGGTACTCTTTAAAAACATATCTTTGTAAGCTCCCAATAAAGTGTGAAGCCTTGACATGTGGAGGTTAGGAAAGTAAAATTTAAACAAAAGGCTATTCTGGGATGAGAGACAAGATGGCAGAGAGGAAGGACTTGAGCTCACCTCCTCTCACAAAAACACCAAAATCCCAACTAACTGCTGAACAACCATCGACAAAAAAGACTTGAACCTACCAAAAAAGATATTCTTCACCCAAAGACAAAGAAGAAGCCACAATGAGATGGTAGGAGGTGCACTTTTGCAATATAATTTAATCCCACACCTGCTGGGTGGGCGACCAACAGACTGCAAAAGTATATTGCAGAGGTTCTCCCACAGGAGTGAGAGTTCTGAGCCCCACATCAGGCTCCCCAGCCTGGGGGTCTGGCATCAGGAGAATGAGCCACCAGAGCATTTCGCTTTGAAGGCCAGCAGGGCTTGAGTGCAGGAGCTCCACAGGACTGGGGGAAACAGATTCCATTCTCAGAGGGTGCACACAAGGCTTCACCTGCACTGGGACCCAGGGCAATGCACTGATTTCATATGAGCTTGAGCCAGACCTACCTGCTGGTCTTGGAGAGCCTCCTGCAGGGACAAGGCTATGGTCACTATGGGGGCAAGGACACTGATGGCAGACACCCCAGAGAACACTCATTGGCATGAGCTCTCCCAGAGGCTGCCATTTTGGCACCAAGACCTGGCCCCACCCATCAGCAGACAGGGTGCCTAAAGTTGTACTGACCTCACAGCCACCTCTAAACACACACCTTGACATGGCCCTGCCCACAACAGGGACAAGACCCATCTCTACCCACCAGTGGACATGCACCAGTCCCTCCCACCAGGAAGCCTACACAAGTCCCTGGACCAACCTCACCCACCAGGGAGCAGACACTAGAACTAAGAATTACAATCTTGTAGCCTGAGGAACGGAGACCACAAACACAAAATGTTAGACAAAATGAGATGGCAGAGAAATACGTTCCAGATGAAGGAACAAGATAAAACCCAGAAGAACTAAGTGAAATGGAGATAGACAATCTACCCAAAAAAGAACTCAGAGTAATGATAGTAAAGATGATCCAAGATCTTGGAATAACAATGGAGGCATAGACTGAGAGGATACAAAAAATGTTTAATAAAGAGCTGGAAGCTTTAAAGAACAGAGATGAACAGTACAATAACTGAAAGGAAAAATACACTAGAAGGAATCATGAGCAGAATAAACGAGGAAGAATAAATAAGTGAGGTGGAAGACAGATTGGTGGAAATCACTGCTGTGGAACAGAATAAAGAAAGAAGAATGAAAAGAAATGAGGACAGTCTACGAGACCTCTGGGACAACATTAAATGCACCAACATTCGCATTATAGAGGTCCCAGAAGGAGAAGAGAGAGAGAAAGGGCCTGAGAAATTATTTGAAGAGATTATAGCCTAAAACTTCCCTAACGTAGGAAAGGAAACACTCAAGTCCAGGAAGTGCAGAGAGTCCCATACAGGATAATCCCAAGGAGGAACACGCTGAGACACATACTAATCAAACTGACAAAAATTAATGACAAAGAAAAACTATTAAAAGCAACAAGGGAAAAGCAACAAATAATATATAAGGGAATCCCCACAAGGTTATCAGCTGATCTTTCAACAGAAACTCTGCAGGCCAGAAGGGAGTGGCATGATATATTTAGTGATGAAAGGGAAAAAAAAACTACAACCAAGAATACTCTACCCAGCAAGGCTCTCATTCAGATTTGACGGAAAAATCAAAAGCTTTACAGACAAGCAAAAGCTAAGAGAATTCTGCATCACCAAACCAGCTTTACAACAAATGCTAAAGGAAGTTCTCTAGGCAGAAAAGAAATGGCAACAACTAGAAACAGGAAAATTACGAATGGGAAAGCTTGCTGGTAAAGGCAAAAACACAGTAAAGGTAGGAAATCATCCACACACAAATAAGATGTCAAAATGAGCAATCATGAGAAGAGGAGAGGAGAGTACAAATGCAGGATATTGGAAATGCATTTGTTTTAAGTTGCTGGTCTCTTAATTTCAATCTTGTCTATATATAGACAGCTATATCAAAACCTCATAGTAACTGCAAACCAAAAATCTGCAATGGATAAACACACACAAAAGAAAAAGCAATCCAAATACAACTCTAAAGGTAGTCATCAAATCACAAGAGAAGGGAACCAAAATATGAAGGGAAAAATAAAGATCTACAAAAACAAATCCAAAACAATTGACAAGATGGCAATAAGAACATAATATTGATAACTACCTTAAAATGTAAATGGGTCAAATGCTCC
Organism: Monodon monoceros; assembly: GCF_005190385.1. NCBI lineage: Eukaryota > Metazoa > Chordata > Mammalia > Artiodactyla > Monodontidae > Monodon > Monodon monoceros. Next base: position 107,536,432 of record NW_021703777.1, read on the forward strand.
AACCAAAAGACATAGACTGGCTGAATGGATACAAAAATAAGACCCGTATATATGCTGTCTATAAGAGACCCACTTCAGATTTAGGGACACATACAGACTGAAAGAGGATGGAAAAAGGTATTCCATGCAAATGGAAATCAAAAGAAAGTTGGAGTAGCAATACTCATATCAGTCAAAATAGACTCTAAAACAAAGACCGTTGGGCTTTCCTGGTGGTGCAGCGGTTGAGAATCCGCCTGCTGATGCAGGGGACACGGGTTCGTGCCCCAGTCTGGGAAGATCCCACATGCCGCGGAGTGGCTGGGCCCGTGAGCCATGGCCGCTGAGCCTGTGCGTCCGGAGCCTGTGCTCCACAACGGGAGAGGCCACAACAGTGAGAGGCCCGCGTACAGCAAAATAAAATAAAAATAAAGACCATTACAAGAGGCAAAGAAGGACACTACATAATGATCAATCCAAGAAGAAGATATAACAATTGTAAATATATAGGCACCCAGCATAGGAGCACCTCAATATATAAGGCAAATGCTAACAGCCATATAAGGAGAAATTGACAGTAACACAGTAATAGTGGGGGACTTTAACAACCCACTTACATCAATGGACAGATCATCCAGAGAAAAATCAATAAGGAAACACAGGCCTTAAATAACACATTAGACCAGATGGACTTAATTGATATTTATAGAGCATTCTATCCAAAAGCAGCAGACTACACATTCTTCTCAAGTGCACATGGAACATTCTTCAGGACATATCACATGCTGGGCCACAAAGCCAGCCTCAGTAAATTTAAGAAAATTGAAATCATATCAAGTATCTTTTCTGACCACAATGCTATGAGATTAGAAATCAATTACAAGAAAAAAAAAGAACTAAGAAACACAAAAATGTGGAGGTTAAACAATATGTTACTAAACAACCAAGGGATCACTGAAGAAATCAAAGAGGAAATAAAAAAACTCCTAGAGACAATTGAAAGCAAAAACTCAATGATCCAAAACCTGTGGGATGTAGCAAAAGCAGTACTAAGAGGGAAATTTATAGTGATACAGTCTTACCTGAGGAAAGAAGAAAAATCTCAAATAAACAACCTCACCTTACACCTATAGCAATTAGAGAAGGAAGAACAAACAAAACCCAAAGTTAGTAGAAGGAAAGAAATAATAAAGATCAGAGCAGAAATAAATGAAATAGAAATACAGAAAACAATAGAAAAGATCGATGAAACTAGAAGCTGACTCTTTGAAAAGATAAACAAAATTGATAAACCTTTTGCCAAACTCATCAAGGACTAAAAGGGAGAGGGCTCAAATCAATAAAATTGGAAATAAAAAAGAAGTTACAGTTGACAACACAGAAATACACAGGATCATAAGAGGCTATTACAAGCAACTATATGCCAATAAAATGGACAACCTAGAAGAAATGGACAAATTCTTAGAAAGGTACAAACTTCCAAGACTGAACCAGGAGGAAATAGAAAATATGAACAGACCAATCACAAGTAATGAAATTAAAACTGTGATTAAAATCTTCCACAAACAAAAGTTCAGGCCCAGATGGCTTTACAGGTGACTTCTACCAAACATTTACAGAGGAGTTAACACCTATTCTTCTGAAACTATTCCAAAAAATTGCAGAGGAAGGAACACTCCCAAACTGAGGCCACCATCACCCTGATACCAAAAACCAGACAAAGATACCACACACACACAGACACACAAACACACAGAAATTACAGGTCAATATCAATGATGAACATAGAAAAATCCTCAACAAAATATTAGCAAACCAAATCCAATGATACATTAAAAGGATCATACACACCATGATCAAGTGGGATTTATCCCAGGGATGCAAGGATTTTTCAATATTTGCAAATCTATCATTGTGATACACCACATTAATAAACTGAAGAATAAAAACCAGATGATCATCTCAATAGAAAAAGCTTTTGACAAAGTTCAACACCCATTTATGATAAACTCTCCAGAATGTGGGCATAGAGGGAATACACCTCAACATAATAAAGGTCATATATGACAAACCCACAGCTAATGTCATACTCAATGGCGAAAAGCTGAAATCATTTCCTCTAAGGGCAGGAACAAGACAAGAATGTTCATTCTCACCACTTTTATTCAACATAGTTTTGGAAGTCCTAGCCACGGCAACCAGAGGAAAAAAAAATAAAAGGAATACAAATTGGAAAAGAAGAAGTAAAACTGTCACTGTTTGCAGATGACATGATACTATACATAGAGAATCCTAAAGATGCTACCAGAAAACTACTAGAGCTAATCAACAAATTTGGTAAAGTTGCAGGTTACAAAATTAATACACAGAAATTTGTTGCATTTGTATACACTAACAACAAAAGATCAGAAAGAGTGATACAGGAAACAATCCCATTTACCATCGTATCAAAAAGAATAAAATACCTAGGAATAAACTTACCTAAGGAGGCAAAAGACCTGTACTCCAAAAACTATAAGATGCTGATGAAAGAAACTGAAGATGACACAAACAGATGGAAAAATATACCATGTTCTTGGATTGGAAGAATGAATATTGTTAAAATGACTATACTATTGAATGCAATCTACAGATTCAATGCAATTCCTATTAAATTACCAATGGCATTTTTCATAGACCTAGAACAAAAAGTCTTAAAATTTATATGGAGACACAAAAGACCCCAAATAGCCAAAGCAATCCTGACAAAGAAAAACGAAGCTGGAGGAATCAGGCTCCCTGACTTCAGACTATACTACAAGGCTACAGTCATCAAAGCAGTATGATACTGGCACAAAAAATCAATGGAACAGGATAGAAAGCCCAGAAATAAACCCACGCACCTATGGTCAATTAATCTATGACAAACGATGCAAGAATATAAAATGGGGAAGAGACAGTCCCTTCAGTAAGTGGTGCTGGGAAAACTGGACAGCTACATGTAAAAGAATGACACTAGAACATTCTTTAACACCATACACAAAAATAAACTCAAAATGGATTAAAGACCTAAATATAAGACTGGATACTATAAAACTCTTAGAGGAAAACATAGGCAGAACACTCTTTGACATAAATCACAGCAAAATCCTTTTTTGGTCCAGCTCCTACAGTAATGGAAATAAAAACAAAAATAAACAAATAGGACCTAATTAAACTTAAAAGCTTTTGCACAGCAAAGGAAACCACAAACAAAACGAAAAGACAACCCACAGAATGGGAGGAAATATTTGCAAATGAAGTGATCGACAGGGATTAATCTCCAAAATATACAAACAGCTCATGCAGCTCAATATCAAAATAACAACCCAATCAAAAAATGGGCAGGTCTAAATAGACATTTCTCCAAAGAAGACATACAGATGGCCAAAAAGCACATGAAAAAATGCTCAACATCACTATAAGTATTAGAGAAATGCAAGTCAAAACTACAATGAGGTATGATCTCACACTGATCAGAATGGCCATCATCAAAAAGTCTACAAACAATACCCTTTTTAAAAAAAATTCTACATGTAAACAATATAATATATTTGTCTTTCTGTGTCTGACTTACTTCACTCAGTTTGACAATTTCTAGGTCCATCTATGGTGCTGCAAGTGGCGTTATTTTGTACTTTTTTGTGGCTGAGTAATCTTCCATTGTATATATGGAACTTATTTACGAAACAGAAATACATTCACGGATGTAGAAAACAAACTTATGGTTACCAGGGGATAAGAGGGTGAAGGGATAAATTGGGAGATTGGGATTGACATATACATGCTACTTTATATAAAATAAATAACTAATAAGGACCTACTGTATAGCACAGGGAACTCTACTCAATACTCTGTAATGACCTATATGGGAAAAGAATCTAAAAAAAAAAAAGTGGAATATGTATATGTATAACTGATTCACTTTGCTGTACACCTGAAACTAACACTACATTGTAAATCAACTATACTCCCAATAAAAAATTTTTAGAAGTCTACAAACAATAAATGCTGGAGGGCTTCCCTGGTGGCACAGTGGTTAGGAGTCCACCTGCCGATGCAGGGGACATGGGTTCGTGCCCCTGTCCGGGAGGATCCCACATGCCGCAGAGCGGCTGGGCCCGTGAGCCATGGCTGCTGAGCCTGCGCGTCCGGAGCCTGTGCTCCGCAACACGAGAGGCCACAGCAGTGAGAGGCCCGCGTACCATAAAAAAAAAAAAAAAAAAAGCTGGAGAGGGTATGGAGAAAAGGGAACCCTCCTACACTGTTGGTGGGAATGTAAATTGGTAGAGCCACCATGGAGAACAGTATGGAGGTTCCTTAAAAAATGAAAAATAGAACTACCGTATGATCCAGCAATCCCACTCCTGGGCATATATCCAGAAAAAAATGTAATTTGAAAAGATACATGCACCCCAATGTTTATTGCAGCACTATTACTATTTACTATAGGCAAGACATGGAAGCAATGTAAATGTCCATTGACAGAGGAATGGATAAAGATGATGTGGTACATATATACAATGTGTATATACAATGGAATATTAGTTATAAAAAAGAATGAAATAATGCCGTTTGCAGCAACATGGATGGACCTAGAGATGATCATATTAAGTGAGGTAAGTCAGACAAAGACAAATATCATATGGTATCACTTATATGTGGAATCTTAAAATGATACAAATGAACTTATTTACAAAACAGAAACAGATTTGAAAACAAACTTATAGTTACCAAAGGGAAAAGGCAGGGGGAGGGATAAATTAGGAGTTTAGGATTAACAGATACACACTACTATATATAAAATAAATAATCAACATGAACCTACTGTATAGCACAGGGAACTCTACTCAATACTCTGTAATAACTTATTTGGGAAAAGAACTTGAAAAAGAACGGATATGTGTATATTTATAAGTGAATCACTTTGCTGTACACTTGAAACTAACCCAACATTGTAAATCAACTATACACTAATATAAAATAAAAATTAAATTAAAAAAAATTAAATAAAAGGCAAAAATAGGAAAAGAGAAAAAAAATTACCTTCTACTGTATTTACTGAAGAGGATAATAGGAATATTTTGGTACCAATGAATCAAGTGATAAAAAACTGAGAATGACACACATTTTTATGGAATTAACTTTGAAAAAGCTTTCCAGGATCTATCCAAAATTTTACTAATACTATCCCCCTTGAAGAAAAAGGCCACTGTTTTTTTCAGTCTAATGCTCTCCCATCTGAGCTATTTCGACTATCCAAAAGATCACTGTGTCTAAGGTAGAGAATTCATATTATAGAAGCAAGAATGGTGCTCAGTCAGGTAGATGCTATTAATCTGCAGTGACTCTCTTAAAAATCTAGGGGTTCTGAAAAATATACTTTAGAACACTTACGTAAAAATGGAGGAAGAGCAAGCACAGTAACAAATACACCCGATTCCATTAATGAGTCCAAAAAAAAAAAAGCATCTTCCTGCATAAATCCTGTTTCTGTCCCATGTGAGACAGAAACAGGATTTATGCAGGCAGATGCTTCATTCTCTTTCCTATCTCTGTGGTTTTCAGATATGGGAAAAACCAATATCCGTCGTGACCTTTGGTGAACTCGAACTTGACTTCTTTTTGTATAACAAGGAGATCTAGGTGGTCCCTCTTCTTATTCTGAAATTTAATTAAGCACAAGGGAACTTAGTACTTACCCTTGTCTTATCCCTCATACTTCAAGGATGCCCTAAAACATCTCATACAAAGGAAGGTCAGATAATGCTGGATCTTGGAAAGACTTTTAAGGTTCTGATGGCTGTGGTTGGAATAATACAGGTGGTGCCCTATTCCACTCAGCAGAAGCTATTAGTTTATTTCCCTACTGAACTGTTAAACATTATTACTTCTCATAGTGCAAAACAAAACTACAATGACGCATCACTTCACACCAATCAGAATGACTATCATCAGGGAACCCTCCTACGCTGTTGGTGCAAATGTAAATTGGTACAGCCACTATGGAGAACAATATGGAGGTTCCTCAAAAAAGTAAAAATAGGGACTGCCCTGGTGGCGCAGTGGATAAGACACCACGCTCCCAGTGTAGGGGACCCGGGTTCGATCCCTGGTCGGGGAACTAGATCACACATGCATGCCGCAGCTAAGAGTTTGCATGCCACAACTAAGGAGCCTGTCTGCCACAACTAAGACCCGGCGCAACCGAATAAATAAATATTTTAAAAAAGAAAAAGTAAAAAACAGAGCTACCATATGACCCAGGAATTTCGCTCCTGGGCATACATCCTGAAAAGACAAAATCTCTAATTCGAAAAGATACACGCACCCCAGTGTCGACAGCCGTACTGTAAGCAACCCAAGTGTCCATCAGCAGATGAAACGGGTAAAGAAGATGTGGTGTATGTATGCAGTGGCATATTACTCAGCCATAAGAAAGAATGAAATATTGCCGTTTGCAACAACATGGATGGACCTTGAGAATACCACACTAAGTGAAGTCAGACAAAGACAAATATTATATGCTATCACTTACACGTGGAATCTAAACTATATACAAATGAGTTCATTTACAAAACAAAAACAGACTCACAGACATACAAAACAAACTTATGGTTACCAAAGGGGAAAGTGGGGGCAGGGCGAGGGATAAGTTAGGTAAACAGTAAAGATTTACTGTATAGCACAGGGAACTATATTCAAGATCTTGTAATAACCTATAATGGGAAAAAAGCTGAAAAAAAAATAACTGAATCGCTTTGCTGTATACCTGAAACTAACACAAGACTGTAAATCAGCTCTTCTTCAATAAAAAATAAAGTCAGCTGCTACCTAGGGAATATGAAAAAAAACAAAAAACAAACAAAATACCCCAACATTATTATTTGTTTAGAACAGAAAAGGAAAATTTCCAGCTGCTGCATTTCTGAACCTCTTATAAAATTTTCTTTGAAGTCCTCTTCTCTATTATGAGATGCCTAACATATTAAGCCTGTAAATGTCAGACAGACTAATAACGATCAATGGTGATAGTAACTCTCACTTGTACGCTTAAGGGACACAACTAGTGTTAGGAGACCTGGGGTCTACTTACTTATGTTAAACTGTGCTATTTTTGTGTGCTTGTCAAAGATCCACTACTTCTGTGTAATTACTACTCTGCGCCTCCCCTTCCTTCTATGGACTATAACGTAGACACAGTAGTTCCAGGCTACCTTTGTTCCCAGTGGAAAGAAGGTAGAAGTCCAAGGAATTGTACGTTAAAAACAAATTTATTCATTCGTAATTGAGATTTTTTTTATGAGTCTCTAAGTATTAACTACAATAAATATAAATCCTGAACAATATTCAAACATATTGTAATAAAAGTTATTTGCCTTAAAGTAATGAGCATTTTATCCTTTTAAATTCTTTAGATTTAGTTTTAACTCTATCACCACTTTTATGTAAAACTTTATTGTCTAAAGAACGATTTCAGTGTGGGAAGAGTGGTAGGGGACAAAGCACAGACCATGTTAGAATGGGCTAACATAGAAGCTACAAACCTGGAATTGAACATAGCTTTGTGTTTTTCCTGTCTGAGTCGGGGGGGTGGTCTCAGGCTTGATCTGAGACACACTAGGTGTTTCCATTTAATATGGGGAGGTGGGGGCAAAGGACATGTCATGAGATCTTCAAAATGAAATTAATTTAGATACGCATAAGAATTTTTCTCAGAACAGATATGCAGGATGATAGATGGAGTAAAGAAGATGAGGATCTTCCGGTAATGGCCCTGAGCCTCTCAGGAGTAGCATTCCAATGCCATATCAAGATTACTGTCCCCAAGCAGGCCACCAACCCAGAGAAGGGTAGTTTTCCTTGGGTGAGAGGAAGCTGGTGGGGTTCCAGAAAGAGCTCCCCAAGACCTCTCATGGTTCTTTTGATATCGCAGCTGAGATGCTACAGTCACGCAACTCTGGCAGTTATGAATTATTTTTCCTCTGGGGAAAACCACTTAATAGCCCATTTAATTTGTCATGAGCCAGTTACACCAAGAGGATGGCACTTCCAGGCCTGTCAAAAGCTACAGAGTGACCTAGAAATACAAACAAAAGATAGGGACTGTGGATGCAATGTTGGCCAACCAATCTTTCTTGGCCAAAGGTCCTGTTAGCATTATGGAAAGTATTTTGGCCAAGTGTAAGCAGTGGGACTTCTGACTCATGAACGTTTCGGCCGTGTCCCATATCTTAGCTTCCTCTGGCTCATGTTCTTTACAAGTCTCTCTAACCTTTGGTTCAGCTATTTTCCATCAAGAGCCAGACTGCAGGCAGGACCCGGTGATCACATACCTAAGTGTTCCTCCTGAACTATGCCTTCTGCCCATGTGCTATTAAGTGTAGCCCTGTGTGCAGCTCTGGAGAAGTTCATGAGCACTTAGAAGCCACAGGGCATGCGTGGCCACCGCGATGGGGAGCCCACTGTGTGTGTGGTTTGTTACAGATGGCTGTGCCCCTCTCTTCTGAGAGTTAGGTGGAGCTCTGCTGAGTCAGAGTTTCAAAAACAATGACAAGCTCAACTGAGCAAGGACCTAGACTCAGAGCAGATGTTTCCAAGTTCTAACAAAACAAAATCTCAGCAGGTTTTAATATAATTCAAACAGTAGTCACTCAAAGATTTTGGCACACAAAGCAGGTTGGTGGCTCTCTTCCCCTTACTTATTCTAGTAGACTGTAGCCCTGGAATTCACTGAAATGAGCTCATTGTTTTCTGCTGAAAACAGAGTCTAGTGAAGGGGGAATGTTAGTGTTTAACAGGCACAGAGTTTTCCGTTGGGGAAGGTAGAAGTGCTGGAGATGGATGGTGGTGATGGTTGCACAACATTGCAAACGTCCTTAATGCTGCAGCCTTGTACACTTAGAAATGGCAAAGCTTATGTATGTTTTGCCACAATAAAAAACTACTTCAGTGAAAACTGCAGGCATGCAGGTTTTGGGGGGGAAATAGAGTTTCAGTATTGAACATTGAAGAACTGTGCTTTTTTCTCACAAGACCTTTTCTTTCTGGTACACATAGGGAGTCCAGAATCTTAGAGAATTGAAAAGAAGAATTGGGGACCTAAAAATAAGAAAAGTTCTAAGTAATCCAAATGCATAAAGCTTTCTTGATTAAATAGTAGTGACAAAGTTTTCTAAGAGTGAAAAACAGGGAAGGAATTTAACTTCTCAAACGAACAAAAAACCATCCAAGCACACATGTTCACTAAATTAGGTGAACTGATTTTTGGATCTGTTTTGATTCAGCAATTTACTTTGGGAAGACTGCTATGAAGTAAGATCCAGGATATTTGAAAGAGAATAAGTCATATTTTAGAAATGAAAAAGGGTACTCAGACCATGAAAATATCGGATCTGAAATTACATGAAGAATTGGTGTCACACTAGCCTCATTATTTTTGAGCTGTGTCAAGTTTGGGATTTAATTTTTTTCAGCTCTTCAGCCCATTGTCGGACACTTCAATCCCACGTTTGAAGTGTGAAGGAATGGATTGTTTGATATCCAACCTATAAACTATTGTGGTGAATGAGGCTTCTCCAGGGAAAGCAATGATCAAGCCAGTGGCACAGGGGACTAGAGTACAGCTCCTTTGGGCTCAAGAGGGAACAGAATTGTGTCCAATTACAAGGTCTACATGGGGGCAGGAGGGAGTGGCATGTTCGGGCCTAGATTAGTTAAGACAGGTGATTCAGTAACATCCTCAGGACCAACAACACTCCAACAAGACAGAGGATTATAGCACAAGTACCTCTGAGTGATGCACTAACAGTGCTCATCCACGAATCCTAACTTGTCCATCACCTTAAGACGTTGGTGTCCATCTGGCGTGGAAGCTGGGAGGACAGAGAGCACAGGGCTACTTACGTCTTTAAAGGAAAATGACCACTATGAATGGGTTGAGTGGCTCTTCAATATATTATTCCTTCAAAAAGTAGAAGGGACTATTTTATTTTCAAGTCCCTCAAACACAACTGGGTAAAACTCAGAACACAGACAAGCAGTCCTGGCAGGGAAGGGCACTTCTAGAAGCAAAGACTGAAGTAGCTCCTTTGCAATTTGAGGCTTAAAGGCCAGAAGCATAGAGGCACCTTTTCTGATTTAAAAAAAAAAAGTACTTGTTGAGGGTAGGGAGGTGGAAATTTTAAAGGTGCTCAGGGGTGGTAAGTAAGGGGAGTCAAGTTTCATGCATTTACTGTATTCATGTATCTGTAGTCAATTCTTCATCAAAAACACAGGGGGGATTCATAAGGATACTTATTATACAGAATAAAGTATAGGGGTCAAGGGGATATGATATCTCTCAGTTTGAATAATTCTCTAACTTTAATAATGTATGAATTTATTTTAAAGGAAACGTCACAAAAACCCAAGAGAAAAAATACATGCTCACGTTCTCAGACCAACACCAGTTTCAGAAAAAGTGATCTGACTCAGAGACTCTATGACTCTAAATGAAGAAAGAATCACTATGAGAAATGTAGCTGGCAAGACAATCTTTTCTTTTATTCATACATGAAGACACAAAATTAAAATATCCTCATAGAATTTTGAAATTCCTAAAAAACACATCTGTAGACTTTTAGGCATTGTCTGTAGCTCCAAGTCTGAAAAACACTTCTCTGGCCTAAGACGTTGCAGCTAGTGGTCCTAATTCAAATACTAAAAATAGTTGCCTGGGGGCCTGGTTCATTGAATTCATATTATAAATTTCTTTTTTTGATAAAGTAGCAATTCCATTTCAATGTTTTAAATGCCTGGCCCATGGTAGGTGCTTAATATAAATTTATTAAAGGACCCACACACCTATGGTCAACTAATCTTTGATAAAGGAGGCAAGAATATACAATGGGAAGGGGTGTGGGGAAGTTGGACAGCCACATGTAAATCAATGAAGTTAGAACACACCCTCTCACCATACACAAAAATAAACTCAAAATGGCTTAAAGACGTAAATATAAGACATGACACCATAAAACTTAGGCAAAACATTCTCTGACATAAATCTTACCAATATTTTCTTAGGTCAGTCTCCCAAGGCAATAGAAATAAAAGCAAAAATAAACAAATGGGACCTAATCAAACTTACAAGCTTTTGCACAGCAAAGGAAACCATAAACAGAACGAAAAGACAACCTACAGACTGGGAGAAAATATTTGCAAACGATGTGACTAACAAGGGCTTAATCTCCAAAATATACAAAGAGCTCATACAACTCAACAACAAAAAAACAACCCAATTGAAAAATGGGCAGAAGATGTAAATAGACATTTCTCCAAAGAAGACATACAGATGACCAACAGGCACATGAAAAGATGCTCAACACCGCTAATTATTAGAGAAATGCAAATTGAAACTGCAATGAGGTACCACCTCATACCAGTCAGAATGGCCATAATTAAAAAGTCTATAAATAAATGCTGGAGAGTATGTGGACGAAAGGGAACCCTCCTACACTGTTGGTGGGAATGTAAATTGGTACAGCCATTATGGAGAACAGTATGGAAGTTCCTTAAAAAACTAAAAATAGAGCTACCATATGATCCAGCAATCCCACTCTTGGGCATATATTCAGACAAAACTATAATTCAAAAAGATACATGCATGCCTATGTTCATAGCAGCACTATTCACAATAGCCAAGACATGGTAACAACCTAAATGTCCATCAACAGATGAACAGATAAAGAAGATGTGGTACATATATACAATGGAATACTACTCAGCCATAAAAAAGAACAAAATATTGCCGTTTCCAGCAACATGGATGGGACTAGAGATTATCATACTAAGTGAAGAAAGTCAGAAAGAGAAAGACAAATACCATATGATATCACTTATATGTAGAATCTAAACTATAACACAACTGAACTTATCTACGAAACAGAAACAGACTCACAGACATAGAGAACAGACTTGTGGTTGCCAAGGGGAAGGGGTGGGCAGGGGAAGGATGGAGTGCGAGTTTGGGGTTAGCAGATGCAAACTATTATATATAGAATGGATAAAAAATGAGGTCCTATTGTATAGCACAGGGAACTATATTTAAAATCCTGTGATAAACCATAATGGAAAAGAATATATAAAAAGAGAATGTTTAGGTATGTATAACTAAATCACTTTGCTGTATAGCAGAAATTAACACAACATTTTAAATCAACTACTTATTTTTCAATGAAAAATAAATTTAAAAAATTTATTAAAGGAATAAATGAATGAATCCATACTAATGCATTTCACATTTCACAAGACTGTTTTCATAGGCTCTGTGTGTGAGCGCTGAAGTTCCCCCCCCCCCCCGCCCCCGCTGCTGTTCCTTTGTCTTTGACCTGGGAAGACAGTGGTCAAACCAACAGTTCAAACCAACTGTCAGCACTCTGTAGGCATCAGGTTACAGCCTGCGGCGGAGAGTGGCTATAGGTGGCGGATGCACACATGGGAGACACGTCATATCCATCGTGAACAGACACAGACACAAACTAGGGGCACCTTTCAGAAAGACTTGATAGCTAATACTGCAGGTGACTTATAGTGAAATTACAACCTCTAACCCCCTTTTTAGGAGCAACAGGAGACGGAACACAATCTATAAATAAAAATTTTGAACGAAATAAGCCAATTCTTAATTCCAGATAAAACATTAAGAAACCCAGAGGATGGACAGGCGTCCCCTAAGGATATGTACCAGTTTGTGAGATGCTGGCCAGCGCTGCTCATGGATGAACTCAGAGCTTATTATCACAGGTGGATCCCTTTCTCTGGCAATAGAGAGATTTTCCTGGGGAACCGTGTCTGTGTCAAACACTTGCTACTTAATTTTTCACTGTTTCTGCTAACTTGTGCCACACTTATATTGACTATTAAAGAGTTAAAGGAAAAACCTTAGGAATCTACATATATAGATATTGGATTAATTTCTAGCTCCAGTATTTTGGATTAATTTCTAGAAGATGAACTACATTTCCCTAAGGCCTATTTCTTTGATGATTAAAATTAAACAACACCAGAAACTAACCCTTAATATTTCGTTAATGAGAACATGAGGATACCCAAACAAAAAGCTGAATTTCCTAGTCTGCGTCCAAACTCCAGAGCTGAAATTACACTTCGATGTGGGACTGGGAAATAGCTGTGTGGCTAACTTTTCCCAATATTCTAATACTAGCTCAGCTGTTAATGGCCTCAGAGAAGGGGCTGGGTAGATGTTATAAGCCTCTGCAAGTGTGTTTTCAGTAAGGCTTGGATACGTGCATGTTCTATGTAAACTATTCTGCTCTTCATATTCAATGTACAATTATTTAAAAGGAGGGAAGGAGGGGAGAGAAAAAAAACAGTGGAAGTTAGTCAAGAACGCAAATTCATTCATTGTAACTTTCCTGCAACCAGTAAAACAGGACCTTAAATTATTTCTTTGTTCGTTTTTCCATAAATATTGCGGGTGTGTAGCTACAAAGGGGTGGGGGTTTGGGGGAGGAAATGTAAGGAGAGAAGACACTCACCTAGTTCGGGTGCTTTGCTTAGCACAAATGCATAAGCCCAGAATTTGCTGACAGGTCCATTGTAAAAACCCTGGTCACAAACTGAATGCTTCAGGCCTTTGGTCATCAAAATGTACACCATATAAGCACCAGTTCGAAGAGCACCGAATATACTTCATAATGAAAAGAGAAAAGAAACAACATTCAGGAAAATAATTTCACATCTGACATTAACCATTCTTAGAAGACTGCCATTGGCAGGAAATAGGTAGAGAGGCATCACAGTCATTTGCATTTACCCAGAAGCATTTAAAAATGTTTTGTAAACAAGAGTAGGAAAACTCCTCAGTGCTTTCTTCTGAAGGCCATGCCACTTATTCTGCACCCGTGTTCCAAAAAGAGGTCATGGAAAAGGGGAATGGATGCAGGGCAGGATCTCAAGAACTCTGATAACCTTTGTGTTTCAGCTTGAGAACTATCCCTTGGGATGAGATGGGGTTGGCTGAAAACTCCTAGAATTATCTCAGTTCTGTCCTTTGTCCAATCATTCTCCAAATCGCCTGGCTCTGTTCCCTGAATCTCTCTCTCTAATCCATCTTTCTCACAGAAGCCAGAGGAAGAAGGCTTAGCTCTGCTCTCAGAACTCCCCCTCCACCCACCGAAGTCCACCCAGGTTCACTTCCCTGAGCTCCCATAACCATTCACTGACACTGCTCCAACACTGTCCTTCAGTGCCCTGTATTGTATTTGCCTCTACATAGGCATAGGTGCTCAAAGATTGTTGAAAAAGTGAGATTGTTGAAAAGAAAACTGACATATGGACTTGTTATCGAGGAATGGCTAAGGAAACAGGAGAGCTCTGGAGTGTGTTGAGCTCAATGATGTAACATGAAGTATGAAAGGACTTGGCAACTGGAACAGGCAACGTCCGTCACGTAGTGAACCCTGTACGCATGTGTCCCAGAGTTCACAAGCCACACGCATGACTGAAAGGAGAGCTGGCTGACCATGGGGGGAGATGTGTTTACCCATCCTATTTCTGGCAGCATTCCCTTTTTAGGTTCTAAAAGTCAGTTAGCATAGAAAACAAATTTATGGTTACCAAAGGGGAAAAGGGGGTGGGGGAGGGATAAATTAGGAGTTTGGGATTAGCAGATAGATACACATTGCTGTATATAAAATAAACACCAAGCTCCTACTGTATAGCACAGGGAACTATATTCAGTATCTTATAATAAACCATATTGGAAAAGACTATGAAAAGGAATAATATCTGTGTGTGTATAACTGAATCACTTTGCTGTACCCCAGAAACTAACATAACATTGTAACTCAACTATGCTCCAATTAAAAAAGGAAAATTAAATTAAAAACAGTCAAGAGATAAACTAGTGAACAGCTACTGAAATGAGCAGCAGCCTCACCCAATAGGGAAACAGGAGTTTTATTTCTTTTCAGAGGCAATATCATTTATTTAAAATGCCTTAAGTGCCACTCCCGACTAAGTCATTCCACTAGGCTACCCCGTCCACAAACGTGCATCCACCAGCGCGAACTAAAGGTCAACTCTGCACAGAACCAAGGTAATGAAGTTGAATTCCTGGCAACTGCCTGTTAAGTGGGGATTTGGTGAGTAGCTTCTCTAATGACATACGGCCTACGTTAAACAGAGTTACTTTTTCCAACGTATAAAACAATCCTGCCTAGGATTATTGGCATGATTTTACATTTGTAGATCCTGTTTAATCCTTCAGTGTCTCCCCGCTGCACGTAGAATGTAACCCCCAGCTCCTTCGTGGGACCTGCAAGGCTCTGAATGGCCTCTCCTTTCCCCCTTTGCACCTTCCTTCCTGCCGCTCTTCCCACTCACTGTGAGCCAGTCATTCCAGCACTTTCTGATCCTTTCAGTTTTCTGCCTTTTCCTCTTCTTAGGGAGCTTTTTTCCCCCATGTTCACTTGAAGGCTGTTCCTTCTCACTTTCGTATCTCAGAGAAATGTCCCCTCCTGCTGGAATGACCTAAGCCTTTATGGTCAATAAGCTGCCCCGATTTGGGAATGGGGAGGTGGATTTCATTGGTAACGTCAGGTAATGGAGATTTTGCCATCTTACCTGAATTGATTTTTCATGGTTTGTCTTTACCTCACCAGATGATGGCTAAATTTTCGTATGAAAAGTTGCCACCATCACCAAATTAAGATTATTAGCTAACTGGGGACTGACTTGCTGCTATGGAAGGTATTATGGAAGTATGGCTATGGCATGTCCACTGAGCATACAGAGCAGACACTGTTGGCTGCCTATTCAAGGGCCAAGTCCCTTTCTCCTTCTCCGTGTTAAAAGAACCCTGATTTGGTCCAGGTTCTCCCAACTCATGATTCCCCTAAGGAAGGTGACCTTATCTTCAATTTAGGAGTAGATCCTAATCACCTAAGCAAGTTTTAGTAATCCCAATTCCCTTACCAGTGATTTGTTAAGATGGGCACTGACCCAATTCTAGCCAATGTGATGTGAGGAGAGGGCTGCTGGGGGCCTTTTAGGGAAAGGTTTCCTTACTCATTCCCACGTATCGCTTGGAAGTGCAGCAGCCATCTCGCAACCGAGGGAGCTACCTTGAGGACAAAGCTAAGTCAGAGAGGATGGCAAAGTATTTCTTCAAGATGTGACTGAGCTGCTGAGTTAACCCATCTTTCAGTGACCCCATCACAAGAGTTCTTGTTTTGGGGATAAAACTTCCTCACTGTATAAGCTATTTGGAGTTTTGCTTTTTATTATTTACATCCCAAAGCATCCCAGGAGACACAACACACCAGAGACTTTTGAACACTAGTTAACATTTGGTAGCTATCAAATCTTGGCCAACCCAATACATCTAGTCATAGACACTGCTGGTGAACTACTTACTACATCAGTTATCTGCCTTTCATAGACCAGTGGGAGATATGTCAGTGACTTTTGTATAAGCCAAAAGCGAAGAAACACACAAATGACACACTTTCAATATGTATCGGTCTCTGCTCCTTAGCCCCAGACCTATGACTTTTCTGAACCATCAGTACATTGTAGGGATCATGTCTCTCCCCACTGAGTCAAGCCCACCACACCCAGGAAGCTGAGCCCGTCCTCTGCTATATTTTGCTGCTAGACTGTGTGCTTCACACGTGATCAGAGTAGATCCAAGGAAAGTAACTTTGGAATAATTACCACCTTTTTATCTTCCTGAGTCTCAAAACTCATTGTAGTTTAACTATACCTAATTTCTTAAGTTTCGGCACAGCTATTAATCCTTTCACTTGTTAAATATTTATTGGCAATGTTCTAGATGCTGGGGTGACAAGAATGGATACACTGACCCTGGCTGCTGCGGTTGCTGCTGGAAGACTTCCGAGGAGGTGGTATTGGACTTAGGCGTAAATACGTCTCCAAACTTTGAGGGTTAGGGCACGAGGAGGTCATTTCAGAGCACTGCAGAACTGAAAGTTTAGATATCATGGTGACCCACAACATTGCTGGCAACAAGAGCATAGCACATATTATTGTCCCATATCTGGACATAAGCCTCACTCCCTAAGCTCTGAACAATAAGGCTGACTCAAAACAGAGGACAGTGCATTTTTCAGGGAAACCCTCAGTGCCAGCCATTGGGCCTATGTGTCTGAGGGCAAAGGCGCTTTGTTGTGATGTGACAATGCTACTGCTGGGGAGCCGTCGGGGAGCTGCTTGGCCAGTGGGATGATTGTTATTTGTGGGAAGCCAGTAGCTGTGCCTCTGGCACATCTCAGCCACTGTACGCTTTGGAACCATACAGCTTTTTGTTATAACTGGGCACAGGGTCCTTAGACTGTGATACTTAAAGGGAGCAAACATTTTTTCCTCCCTAAGTTACATCATCTTGATGTGATGCAAGAGACAAATATGCAGCTTATGTTCTGCTCTGCCCCGTCCTTACCCATACCTCTGGCGGATGTTACTGATCGATCCGGACACACTCTCTGGCCATGCCTGGACATTGCGTCAACATTCCCAACCACTATAAGCCACTACCAATAGATTAGGGCTGCAAATGTCGATCACAGTGCTCTCATTTGCTAGTTTAATGACTGGAAAAATTACTTAGCCTAAGTCTTTATTCATCTGAAATAATAATCATACCTAACTTGTAAATTAGTTCTATGAATTTTGTAGAACCATATATGTAAGGTATTTAGTTAGCATAGAGCCTCTAATATATAGGTGCTGAATAAAAGTTTTTATTGTACAATTATGATTTTATTACTATTTATTGTTATTATTGCTGCTTTACTTGGTCTGTTCTTCAATGTTGAAAATCACTTTTAACTCTCATCTCACTTTATCGGGTAAGAGCAGTTAAGTCTAATTATCCCTAATCGAAAGTCAAGGAAACTGATATACTGAGAATTTGATTTGCACTAATGATTATTTCTGTTATTAAGTGGTTTATTGTTAAGTGTTTATTGTTTTATTTCATGAGCCAACTTTTCACAAAATAAGTGATAGCAAGTTCACAGTAGAATGTGAAATGAGCATTTCCTATAGAACATGTTGAGGGAGAGATTGTTGATATAGAAAAGCATCTGGTTCATATGAAATTTATCTTTCAATCAGACGATAAAGGTTATTCTAAATATCTAGGGCCTCAAAGAGGCCAAGAGTCTGGGCCATTGTGTTTAATGAGGGCAGATGACTACTTACTGCATCACACCCCTTTTCTAGCTGTTAAGGTCACAAGAGCATCTTCTTTTTTTTTTTTTTTTAAAAGAAATACATCATTTTTCCTACCAAAATCTAGTTTTGATTATAACAGTTAATGGAAGAGCTCAGTGGACGGTGCAGTGGATGTTTCTGCCCCCTTCAGCTATGTTAGGCACAATGCAGCAAGGAGATCTGGAGGAGATCACAGCCTGATTAACTGAGGTGCTTCTTCTCTATCAGATGTTCTGGATTTCTGGTCCAGAAGAAGCCTGTTTCGTCATCATTAATCATTTGCCACGGATGTACTCAAGGAAGTGCCAAGAACGCCCATCGGACCGTTACTGTGACGCTCTGGGGGTGGGGATGGGAACCTTCTATTCCGTACCGTACGCATTTCTGCACTGTTTGACTATTTTAAACAAGCAGATATTAGACTGACAAGTTAAAAAATATATTTTTTAAATAGGTGGTTACAATTTATACATTGAATAAATAATCACAATGGTACTAGCTTGCAACTTTTTAGTATAAGGTTGAGATACAACACTAATCCCTGATCAACCCACGGATGACACACTGGCACTGGGACTGGCGAAGAAAGACTGACTTATTTATTGAATAAACACCTATGTCATCAACATCCGCCGAGTGTCAGATATTATAGTGCTCACTGGGTCAGCGAGAGTCTCTACAGCTCATTGTAGGAGACAGTAAACATGTAAGTAAACAAATATATGTGTATTGTATAAACAAATTTCATATTCTGACAGAACAATTCCTGGTGTAAGTACTGGGGTCCTTTCTAAAAAAGCTTGAGAGATATGGCTAAGCTTCTTTCAAAACCATACTCTGACCATGAGGTCTGACTATGTATTTACTTGAGAAAAAGTTGAATAACTCTGTATTCTAGCCTTCCAGTTTTAGTGCCATCTGGAAGTCAAAGTGGAATACCTCAGTAATGACTATAAGAATTCCAGAATTCTGCCCTGTGAAGAAAAAGCCTTGGGTATAAATCATCAATAATACTTTCAATTATTTCTGCATGAACGCTAATAGTTGATAAAACCACTTTAGCATTGCTCCCTTCTTGGCCCTCAACTTAAATGTAAGGTATTTTGGACTCAAAACAAGGTTTCTCAAGGACTTTTTATTATGAAGTGCCAACCACACTGACCCCCTTCCCCCCTCCCCACTAACTCAATAACCAAAGGTGCAATTACTTCCAGGATTGAGCAACAAAAACGTTTCATTACACTTGTATCCTATAATCAGAAAAAGAAAAAAGAAAACACTTGTGAAATTTTGCCAGTTGTCAAAACATGGGAATGGCTGATCTAACATTAGCAACTCTTTATAAACATGGGAGAGGCCACTGATTTTCCTGATAACAAACTTTAACTGCCATTAGACTCTTTTAGACTCTGACAACTGTCCTAGACTCTGACAGTTTCCAGAATAGGAAGAATGCTCAATGATCCCAGAATAGGTTAAAGCAACTTAACAACAACCAAAAAATTACCATGCTTGTGACAGGGAATGATGGCATCTCCGTATCAGTATCATGTCTCTAACGACAACCCACCTTTCCACACTTGATGACAGGTATCCCTAATAGAGAATGTCTATTTTAGTTTGGTCTAGTCTGGTCTTTGCTAAAAACATATTTTTCAATAATAATATAACAAGCCATCAAAGTGTGAAGTTTTTTTTTGTCCAATAAATCAGCAGTTAAATGGGGATATACATGGTAATTTTTAAAAATTTACTTTCTCTACTCTTTCTCCAGTAACAATTCAGAGTGTACATTTTCACTTTTTACAGAGTGATCATTTCTAGGTGTGACTCATCTATCTTGATTGGCATATTTAATTGCATACCTCCATTAGAAAGTCTGAAGTTCCTTGTGGATCAAGAAACATGAGGATATATTTGCATTATACACACACACACACACACACCAAAATTAAAAATACATACATCTTTTGAAATCTTGCCATTTGGGACAACATGGATGGACCTTGAGGGTATTAAGTTAAATGAAATAAGCCAGACTGAGAAAGACAAATACCATATGGTTTCACTCATATGTAGAATATAAGAAACTAATAAGCTAACAACAAAGATGAATGAATAAACCAAACCAAACAAAAATATGTAGATGTAGAAGAGAGAGTAGTGGTTACCAGAGGGGGTGGGTGAATTGGGTAAAGGGCATCAACTCTAGGGTGATAGATATTAAAATTTTGGTGGTGAGCACACTGTAGGGTATATGGAAATAAAAATATAATATTGTACACATGAAACATATAGTGTTATGAACCAATGTTACCTCAATTTTAAAAAATTAATAAAAAAAGCAAAAAAGATGGTTAGGACATAATGTAAATGTCCTAATTGACATGAGAATTATTAAATACATTACAATGAACACAATACAGCAATAAAATATACCAGGTACAGTTGCCTTGGATGCTGACATAGAAGAGCTCCAGGGTAAATGATGATTAAGTGAAAAATATAAGGAGAACATTCTATAGTATGATCCAATTTGTGTACATTTTTAAAAGATTATGCGTACACAAACTGTTATAAAAATGTTTATGAAGAAAACCATTCAAGCTGTTAACAATCATTCCTATTAGAATTTTGTTTTACAATATCCATGCATTGCTTTTTTTCAGGAGCTATTAGAAACCCAATTTTAAATTCTCATTTCTAATATTTATAATGTGATATCAAATAACCCTTGGGTTTTTTGTTAATAAAAAAATGATACCTTAAAAGCAGTATGGAGGTTCCTTAAAAAATTAAAAACGTAGAACCTACCCTATGGTCTAGCGATTCCACTCGTGGGTATATATCCAGAAAAAAACGAAGACTCTAATTTGAAAAGACACATGAACACCAGTGTTCATAGTGATGCTATTTACAACAGCCAAGACATGGAGGCAACCTAAGTGTCCATCAACAGATGACTGGCTTAAGAAGATGTGGTACACACACATACATACACACACACACACACTTGTGTATTACTTAGCCATAAAAAAGAATGCAATATTGCCATTTGCAACAACATGAATGGACCTAGAGAATATTATGCTTAGTGAAACAAGTCAGAGAAAGACAAACAGTATATAATATCATTTCTATGTGGAATCTAAAAAATAATACAAATGACTCTGTATACAAAACAGAAACATCTCCACAGACATAGAAAACAAACTTATGGTTGCCAAAGGGAAGTGGGAGGTGGGGAGTGATAAATTAGGAGTATAGGTTTAACAGATACAAACTACTATACACTAAAATAGACAAGCAACAGGGTTTACTCTATAGCTTAGGGAATTATATCCAATATCTTGTAATAACCTATAATGGAATATAATCTGCAAACAAACAAAAACAACCCAAAACTGAATCACTATGCTGTACACGTGAAACTAACACAATGTTGTATATCAACTATATCTCAGCAAAAAAAAAAAAAAAAGATACCTTAAAGGTCTGAATGTTACTTAGACAATAACTCCTTTGCTTCTCAGAGATCAGATATATTAGATGGAGCTTTTAGTCTACAGGGGAATCAGACAGCCAACAACAACCATGAAAAGGAACAGAAATAAATAATTGAAACTGAGATACACGGCAAATCCTGAGTAGAAAAGCTGAACCTAGTTTAGAACAGGAATGGGAGGATAGAGAAAGTCTCTGGAGAAATTATCATTTAAACCCTGAAATATGGAGTAGCTTCCACTGCATTTCTTGTAATGGTATCTACTGTTACATAGAATCACATGGGATGATATTCATGAACTCCTAGACTAAGTAAATGCTACATGTTGCATGTGGAGTCTATCAGAGCTAAAGACTTCATGAAAGAAGCTATCTTAGTCGATACTTTGGTTCCCTGACAGAGAGAGGGCGGGCATGTACTCTATGACTGTTCTCCATACCCATCACGAATCCCCTTGATAAGTCAGAAAACTTCAGTCTGAAACAGATGTTCTTATTAAAAGTTTGGTAGGATGGTTTTGTATTGATGCACTTTCTGATGTATCTGTCTATTACCTTAACTTGTAAACCTAAGCGTTGGGGAAAAAAAAAAAAAAGAAGAAGAAGGCTCAAGGATCTGAATTGTTGCTTAGAGAATACTGCAGGGTACAGTCCTTGCATCGGGAGTGTGCAACTTGGATATAACACACTTATTCCAGGTATCTGACAAGGCAAAGAAATATTGGGTCAAGTTTGAAAAACTAACTTGATATAGACCAGCCTGGCAGAGTGGAGAGTAAGGAAGAGTGGCAAGATTAAAAATAATAACAAGAATAAAGACAACTGGGGCCATAATGGATCTCAATTAGAATTCCCCCAAAGAAATATGATACCTGGCTCTAGAACTGTAATAGTTTAGTTTCAATTTAGAATTTTGATTGATTGCACACTGTTTCATAAAATAGGCAGGATTTTCTTTTATGTTACTTGAGCCACTGTTATTATGTTTTAATCTGAGATACAGGAATTTCACTTCCTTGGCAAGACTAGTAGCCTCCACCCCATCAGGGCTAGAGTGGAAGGTGGCCACTGCTACTTTGCCCCGACTCTCAGACCGCATGATGCCAGCTTCATTTCTGGCTGACAAGTACTTAACTAGTTGGTGGCATGGTATTTCACATTTAAAGAACTTTATTGAGCTCCTACATTATGAAATTTGATTTTCACAACTTCATGGGGCACCACTCTCCTGGTTACATAGACAAAGAGAGAAATAGGCATGGGGAAGGCAGGGGACTGGCCCTAGGTTACACAGTTACTAAGTAAAAGGATCTTCTGACTACAGCTCCAGTGCTTTGCCCTTTACCCAGCACTGACCCTGAACTCCCCAGTAGGCTTTCATTTAGGATAGTGGTTCTCAACCTGAGTGGACATGACAATCACCAAGATGCATGCTAAAACAATTCTAATGCCTAGAACCTGTCTCATACCAATTCACTCAGCATCTTAGATGTGGAAGCACCTATGAGTCCTGGCTGTGGGTTAGGGACACCCTGGAGACTTCATCCTCCAGGCTGCCTTCCACTCCCCACTCCATGAACCTCTGGATGAAGCTGCCCAGGTAACTGATGAAGAAATTTGCTTATCTCTGTATCACTGCTGTCCTAGATGAGAACCCTTCTCTCTGAATCCAACCATTGATGGAATGCCATCTAATTCATTCTTGGGAAGGTGGAGACTTGCCCGTGACTAAGGCTTATTTGTTTTCACCTACATATGGAAAGCACAGTGTGCTGGTTTCTGGACTTTTACAAATGGGAACAAAGAGATAAAGTCTTACCATTAGTGACCCCTATTAAGTATGGCAGAAAATTAAAGTAAGAGACTTGTATGGACTAAAAAGAACCTGAAAATAAATGTGGGCATAATAGAGATTAATGTTGAAGCCAAAAACTCACCAGAACCACAAAAGTGGTTAAACATCTTGTTTCTATAGAAAACTTTGTTCCTTTGAGAAAAACTCTTAATCTCTTTTGGAATATTCCCAAATTACTAGGACAGTGATAACGCCAGTGCCAAGACTAACAGCATCGACCCATTAACTCCATTGCACAATCTTAACTAGGTTTCACAACTGCAAGAGGAAACCAATTTTTTTTTTTTCTGAGGGATGATTAATGAAAATTTCATTGGGAGAATACTTGGGTTGATGATATATAACATTATCTGTATAAACAGTCTCTTCCCCAACTCAACCCAACGCAAAAACTGAAACAAAAAAGAAGGAAAGAAGGGAGGGAAGGAGGAGAAAAAGTCACCGTGACCCTCAGTTTTCCACATCCTTAAAACTGGGGACTAGGAATGTCCTTTAGGATTTGAGCCCTAAACTTCTGTCAGATCATATTATAACTATAAAAGAAAGGGAGGAAACATAAGTCGTAAGTTTCTCACTCTTCATGTGCCCAATTCCTTTCTTTGGGCTGTTAATCTAAAAATCCATTAGATAAATTTTTAATCTTTTAAAGCAGCTCATTGACTTATTTTTTCTGAAATTTTCATCATCATTCACCATAATTGAATGACTATAATCAAAGACATACCAAAGAAAGTAAATTCAAACAATATTCATTTCATAAATATTTATTAAGTATAAATGCCTACCAGGTGATAGGCCCTGTGCCATACCTTACTCCTATTGAAAAGCGTTTAAGAGATCGCTCAAACACCACCACTGAAAAGAGATAGTAGGAAAGGAAAAGATATTCCTTTCTAAAACATATCTTGTGTTAATATATTTTTTTAAGATAGGGATATACAGATCTCCAGGGAAATTTCTGGGAGATTTGCCAAAGGATCACATGGCCTGAAACATATGGTGAGCTCTTTGGCAACTTTATAATGCGATAACAGGAGACCCAGCCTCCCAATCTCTGGGTCTTTTGCATCAGAAATACAGTAGTTCTCACACAGATCAATTCACCACCACCGTCATGAAACTAGAGGGATGGACAGATAGATAGATGTTGATTGGAGCCCTTCAATGAGAGCTACTGACTTACTAGAGAGAGCCTAAGTCTTAGCAGCTAACTGGTGATCTCAGAACATTGAGCCTGTAGGTTAAAAAGTGAAAATTGTGAAAATTCACTGTAGTGCTATTCCTAGGAATCGCTGGGAATTTATCTTCCAGGTGAAACTCAACCTCTTCAACTGTAAGGTGTTTATAGATAGAGACCAGATGGGTCACTCTTCAAAAGTGACGCACCGGCAGTGGTTGGCAGTGACTAATACCGCAGAGCTCACCGACTCCTCCGAAAGAGACCCCAGCCACAAACCCTAAACAGCACTTACAATCTCTGAACTCATGGCCAATTCTGAATCCCTTTCTTAAAAATGTCAACATGCTGGCATGGCTACTCTGACCTTTTTGAATAGCCAAACAGTCTGCTGTGGGATCCTCTCACTTCCATTTCACGAACTTCCCATGGCTCCATGGAAGTCCGAGAGTTTTCCCTCTCCTGCACCTCAAAGCCCAAAGTATAGCCTCCCACAGTCCTGTACAATGAGGCCACAGGAACTCGTGGTCCCAATTTCATCACGAAATAATTTTGAAAACAGAAATCGTAGCATAGACAAGCACATTGTGATACATCTGGGTATACCAGGTCTAACGGAAGAAGAAAAATCCACTCTGCTCCTTAACTCTTCTGTAGACCCTTGGCTTGCTTACTGTCTGTTTCCATTTTTCCTAAGAATCCAGATTTTTGAGTAGAGACAAATCTGTTATCTACTAGCAGCAAAAAATGGAGCTGACCAAAATGACTACTTTAAATTATTATGCCTATGAAAAGTTGTATATGAAAAATTTCATCTGTCTTCACCCAATTAAACAAGACATGCACATCCCTAAATAAGACTATTCATGTAGGAAGGTAATGCTAATCACCAGTAAAATATAGTATCCATTGAGATAATTTATATGAAAATATTTCTGATGACTAAGGCATCCTCTAGAAGTTTAAGGTGTTTTCAGAGAGGCACCCTGGTGTTAGGCAAAGAAAATCTGGCAACCAGATTCCTCCAAGTACTGAGTGCTTTAGGGCACGTCCCATAAATCTTCTCACTTCCTTTGTAAAATGAAAATGGCATTGTCTAATATTCTGCCTACATCACAAGGTGTCATGAGGATCACATAAGCTGATGGATGTTAAAATTACTCAGTAGCCAACAGTAAAACATTATCATTGATAACACCACAGTCTTTCATCCACAAATCTTTTCCTGACTACATCATTTTTTCTTCCAATTTTATTGAGATATAATTGGCCTACAGCACTGCAGGGTACAACATAATGGTTTGACGTATCTACATCATGAGATGATGACCACAATCAAGTTTAGTGAACAGCTATCATCTCATATAGACACAAGATTAAAGAAATACAAAAAAACTTTTCCCTTGTGATGAGCACTCTTAGGGTTTCCTCTCTTAATCACTTTCATATATAACATGTAGCAATGTTCATTATATTGATCGCATGGTACATTACATCCCTAGCACTTATTTATCTTATAACTGGAATTTTGTACATTTTGACCACCTTCATCTAACTTCCCCTCCCACGCCCCACCTCTGGTGACCAAAAATCGAATCACTTTTTCTATGAGTTTGTTTTTTAAGTATAATTGACCGACAACGTTGTGTTAGTTCCTGATGCACGACATAGTGATTCAATATTTCTATACATTTCAAAATGATCAACACAACAAGTCTACTTACCATCTGTCACCATACAAAGATACTACATAATTATTGCCCGTATTCCCTACACTCATGTTTCATCCCTGTGACTCATTTATTTTGCACTTTGGAAGTTTGTACCTCTTAATCTCCCTCAGCTACTTCTCTTCTCCCTCCACACATCATTTTCATCTATAATCTCTCTAATTTCTGTTGAAGCAAACACACATAGTAACTGTGTTCTGTGAATCTGTAAGAGCTAGGAACATGCTTACACTCTCCTACTGCTCTGTTTATTTTAGTGCATTTATTTCTTCCTCAAACACAAAAAATTTCAAGTTCAATCTGTTAGAGGTGAATGACAATATTCTGGTTAACTTTTAAGAAAAGACATCTATGTATATGTTTGTCTCTTAGTTAAGAAATCATATCTGACTGCTAACACATTAACAATTGAAAACAACAACGTTAACCACAAAAATAGAGAGCATTAAAGCTTTGATGCCTTGTGTTAATACTGGAAAAAATCTCAAGCCCATTCAAGCACTTGGTTGGGACCTCAAGTGCATGGAGATATCTCCAGCTCGTATGTTTCATACCACATGGAAGCACACTTTGCACCTGGACTGGTTTGGCATTCCATCAGTCCTATTCCTCTTTGTTCCCACAGAGGAATTTTTTTTTTCAACCCTCAAAGGCAGGAAAAGTTTTAACAACCATTAAGTGTGCTTTCACAAATTATCTTAAAAGTGTTTGGTACCTAAGGCTGGAAGTGGTTTGGGCCTGTGAGTTACCCTGGGCCCTATGAATACTAGGAACTCAATGGGTATTTGTGTGCTATGGTAGTTATGATTATGAGTAGGATTGGGCAATAAAAACAAAGGTTTCCAGGGACTTCCCTGGTGGTCCAGTGGTAAAGAATCCGCCTTCCAATGCAGGGGACGTGGGTTTGATCCCTGGTCAGGGAACTAAGATCCCACATGCTGAGGGACAACTCAGCCCACGCCTGCCACAACTACTGAGCCTGCGCGCCTCAACTAGAGAGCCCATGTGCCGCCAACTACAGAGCCCACACACCCTGGAGCCCATGCACCACAACTAGAGAAACCCACGCACCCCAACGAAAGATCCCGCATGCCGCAACAAAGATCCCACGTGCCACTGCTAAGATCCGATGTAGCCAAGAATAAAATAAATAAATATATTTTAAAACAAAACAAAAACAAAAAAACCCAAAGGTTTCCAAAAGTCAGGGGACTTTGCTTTCTCTTGTCTCACAGATCACCGCACTATTGAACTTTCCGAATGGCCTCCTCATGCACAGTTGAACTCTCCAGACCTCTGTAAGTTTCCTCAGGGGAGGTCTTCTCACTTCCTTATCAAACGTGAGCCTGAGGAACAAGGGGAATTCCCTCCACCTCTGCCCCTGACTTCCCAGCCATTCCAGCAAAGAAGATGGAACCCTGAGGTTTTTGGGCTTTTCTCTCCTCTGGAGGAGACGCCAGTTTCCATCTGATGTTTGAGAAGGGAAAAGAAAAAATATAGCCTAGAACACAAATGGGAGGCATTTGTTTTGTGTGTGGCATTTCCGACCTCCCTTTCTGGCCTTCTCCCTTGTCCTGACTCCTTTCCTTTCCCATAACCCACAGCCCATCAAAACTTTTGAGTTTCAAAGTACAGATTCTTCTGCTTCTCCACCTCTACTGGAAATTCCCATAATTTCTCAATCAGATGTTAAAGACAAATGAGATTGGAGGACGGAATGACTGACACTCCCTTACTCTTCCTGGGGTGTTAGGTGACTTTTCAACTAATACAAGTACAGATAGAGTCCAGGTCCCTAAAGAATTCCAGACAGGGAAGGGATAGGAGTTTTTAATCATTCATGCATTCAACCAATTATTTCTTGAGTGTTTTATATGTTTCAGGTGCTATTTTGAGTGAAGGAGAGTCCTGAAATTTTAGGGCCTGGAGAAGTTTAGAAAGGTTTAGGAAGTTTAGAAAGACATTACGTAGCGGGCATACAACAGTAAACTCAATAGATAGGTCTCGAATTTCTTGGAGCTTACATTTTAAAGTGGGGAGAAACACAGTATATCAGGAAAATATGTTATTCTGGGAGAAATGCCACCTAACATGTTACCTAACCAAAATGTTACCTAAATCAAAAGAGCGCCAAATCCATCTCCCAGTCCAAACTCCTGTACCTTGGGCAATCACTTCAAGAACACAAATTAGATGGATTTTCCAGTTAATGATTTAAAATATTGAAACCAAAAACAAATCAAAAAGTCCAAACGTAGGTGACATATGCGTCTTTGATAAAAATACTAAAATGACTTCCAGAAACAAATCAAAGTTTCCAACAATGAAGAGGTGATAGAATGAAACCCAACTTGATCAAAATTATTACAGGCATAGAGGTGTTGCATGGAAGTATTACAGTAGAGAAACGGTAATCTCTAACAAGCAGAGTATAAAACTGAGCTCCAGTATCACATGGTCACAGTCAGTGTCAACACCAAACCAATATCAGGCAAGTTGAAGAAATTGTCTGATAATGACTCAGCACTTGAAGCTATGAACTGAATCCCTTTATCAGTAGAAATGAAGAATTAGTGATGAGTGGCTGAAGGAAAGAGAGATAAACATTAGTACCAATATCTTGGGACAAGAATGCTCCAAAGCATGAGAGGATGAGGGTGAAACCAGAACTATTCTCTAAAATGTACTGTATATAACCATATATGATAGGCTGTATCAAATTTTCATTATAGAATCATAATGAACTTGACCGTTATCCACAAACCCCTTAGCAACTCCATAGACATTTCAAATTAAGGAACCCCTTGGTATTGTTACATGTAAATATCATAACTTGTAAACCTTACTTGAATACTGAGACAAGAATCTGGCACACAACGTGAGCGAAATCAGAGCACAGATATCCCTTTAGAAAATTTCAATTTTATCCGATTGTTTGTACCTGAGGTTGTTCATTTAAAAAAATTCTTTTTTTCTTTTTTGCAGTATGCGGGCCTCTCACTGCTGTGGCCTCTCCCGTTGCGGAGCGCAAGGCTCCAGACGCGCAGGCTCCGCGGCATGTGGGATCTTCCCAGACCGGGGCACGAACCCGTGTCCCCTGCATCGGCAGGCGGACTCTCAACCACTGCGCCACCAGGGAAGCCCTAAAAAAGTCCTTTCATTCTAGCTACAGCTACCTTTTTATTCCTCACAGTGTGAATGTTCCTATGATCGCTGACAAACATACAACAGCAGTAGGAAAAAAAAAAAGACGTTCTCGGAGATTTAATCCACCCAGGCAGCTGATTTATTTCAAAAGAAGAAATGACTAAGTTACCTATCAGAATTGCTAAAGCTAAGAGAAATGGACAATATCAATGGTTGGTGAGAATGGGGAGCAACTGGAATTTTCACATGCTGTTGGTGAGAACTTAAATTGGTACAAACTCTTTGGAAAACTGTTTGGCAGAATTTCCTAAAGCCAAACCCTCTGACCGAGCAATTCCTCTTTTAGGTCAAAACCCAACAGAAATGCCAACATAGTGCACACTAAAGGACAGGTATACAAATGTTCACAGCAGCATTATTCATAATATCTCCATGGTAAAACAACCCAAATGTCTACCTATGATAGAGTAAAATAAAATGAATAAGTGAAGTACTATACAGTACTGCTACATGTAAAACATGTATGCTTCTTACAAGTATAATGAAAGAAAGATTCCAGATACACAAGGGTGTATATATTGTGTGATTCTGTTCATATGAAGTTCAAATAGAGTCAAATTAATCTGATGATAGAAGTCAGAGTAGTAGTTACTTCTGGGGAGATAATACTTGGGAAGGGGCACAGAGAGATGCTTCCAAGGTGCTGGTAATGTTTTATATCTTGATCTGGATGGGTTTTACACAAGTGAGTTCACTTTGTTAGAAAAAAATCATTGAGTTCTACATGCATTTTTATGTATATATGATATACCAAAAATAAAAAGGCTTACAAAAAAAAATCCAAAAACCTTATTCTATGCCTACTACATACTAAATTCTTTTTAGGTACAAGTTCTTTTTAGGTTCAAGGGATTAAAAAAAGAGAAAAAGACAAGGAACGTAGTGTCAGAGCCTATATTCTAGTGTCTGTGGGGGGCAGATAACAATACATAAAAAACAGCTTAAAGATTTCAGATAGTAGCAAGTACCGTAATGCTAAATAAAACTGGGTGAGGTGATAATGATTAAGGATGGGGGACAGCAAGATCAACTGCTGAGGTTAGAGGAGGCCTGTCAGAGGAGGTGACATGTGAGCTAATGAAAAGGAGCCAGTCTGGCCAAGACCTGGAGAGGAACACGGCAGGTAGAGGGACGGACAATGGCAACGCAGGAGTGAGCTGCACGTGCTCGCGCGGCGAGGCCAGCGAGGCTGGCGGCGACAGGGGCTACAGGGAAGCGTGGTTCAACAGGTGGGCAGGGACTAGCGCTTGTACGGCCTTTGAGGATTTTTACGTGGTTACAGTGATAGTAATATTAAGAATTAATAATCAAAACCATAAAATTTATTTTATTATGCACTGCATAGGCATTGGTGGATTTTAAGCAGGGGAGTGACACGATGTGCTTTATGTTTTTAATGATAACTCAGACTTCTGTGTGAAGAATGGACTGTAATACAATCAGAAAGGCTACAATAATCAATATAACATTAATAGTTAATACAGTTAAGACTAATGTATAATTATTAACCATATTAAAAGATAATGATTTAGCACTATATAAGAAATCCACCAGGGAGAACATTTAAGCACATATTATATCTCTCATTTCCAAATGAAAGATGATGCTGGCTGCTATGTGGTCACAGCAGACATGAACAGAAAGAAGTATAGACAAATCTGTATACCTGACAGGACATCCTGAAACACCATGCGTGGTGCCAGATACCAAGGAAGACGACTAAGATTTTTGGCCTGATGAACAAGGGTGGAAAATGATGCCAGGTACTGAGATAGAGAGGAATCGGCTTAATTATTAATTTATTTGCATGTTAATTAATTAATGAAGTCGTATTGGGGAGTGGGTAGAGAAGAAATCCAGAGCTCTGTGTAGATATATTAGATATGAGAGGCATATCATATGCATATCCAAGTGAAGATGAAATAGCTTTCAGATGAAGGGAAGTTTGTAGTTTAGGGACGAGATCAGGGCTGGACACTTTATTGGAGGGTCATCTGATATTTAAGCGTGTGCTGAATGAGATGAGATCACTTAGGGAGAGAACTGAAATAGAGGGAAAAAGGGAGCACCTAACTGAGCCCTAGGACGCTTCAACTTTCGGAGGTCAGAGCAGAGGTGTGCAACTGAGCACTGTGGCAGAGGTAGTGTGAGGAGACTGCTCTGAGGTCCGTTAGAGATGCCACCTGAGCAGAGAGCTGCCCTGAGCAGATGAGGGTGAGGGCAAAGGTTACTCCCTGTACTGAGCTTTGGGAATAGGAGGTAATCAGGCCATCTTGATTGCAAACTTTGATGAGCTTTATTAAAAAAAAAAAAAATCAAAACACACACATAGTTTAATTACAGCATATATACTTTAGGAAATAGAGGGGAAAAGGCTAGTCATGACCCTATCAACATAACACAATGATCATAATTTGTATTACCTTCCATTTTTGCTCATTTTCCATTCATGGTTGAGCATACAGTACCTAAGTAGAGCAGCCTACCTAGGTACATTTCTTAGCATCAGCCATTTTCCCAGGTTGCTACCTAGTCTTCCTGAGCCCCCTAGTTAATATCTGCATCACTATTCCACCAGATGCTTGCACTCCCTTCTTTTCACATTTCTCTCTACATTGCTTCTAATTACCTTTAAGTGTCAATAATGCTGCCCTGGGCTTCCCTGGTGGCGCAGTGGTTGAGAGTCCGCCTGCCGATGCAGGGGACACGGGTTCGTGCCCTGGTCGGGGAAGATCCCACATGCCGCGGAGCAGCTGGGCCGGTGAGCCATGGCCGCTGAGCCTGCGCGTCTGGAGCCTGTGCTTCACAACGGGAGAGGCCACAACAGTGAGAGGCCCGCGTACCGCAAAAAAAAAAAAAAAAAAAAAAATGCTGCCCTAAACATCATTATACATGAAGCCTCTCCTTGTTTTGCGTTACTTCCTTGGGATAAATTCTCAGTGGTGGAATTATTATTTTTATTTATTTATTTATTTATTTATTTTTTCAGTGGTGGAATTATTGAGTTAAAGGACCAGCTATGAACATTTTCCATAAAACTGGTTCAGACAATGTTGATTCCGAGGGAGGATGGGACAGTCAAGAGAGAAAACGCAAACCTATAATGAAACAGGAACTCGAGATTTAGCAAATCATATGTGCGTGTTGAGTGGAGGGAGGTGGGGTGGAGAAGGCAGAATCATGGAGACATTTCCCTCGTAGGAAGTCATAGCAGAGGTCTGAGACACGGCTGTGGGGCTGGCTTTGCCTGCCCTGGCTCTGCCAAGATGGCTTTAGGTCGACCAGAGAGCTGATTCATCAGGAAGCTGATTGAGATTATAACGCCCTGAGTGAAAGGTTACCAGAGCACTTCTGTTATCTCAGGTGCAAGCACCCAGAGACTGGTCCATGGTGCTGGAGGAAATGTCTGTAAAAAGGTCAGAGGCACAATAAGAAATGCATGAGTAAGGGTCAAGTACGCCGTGGTTGGCAAGTCACGGTCTGATACCTCTGCAAAGCAGCTCACCATGCACTGGACTTCTCAGCTACTAAACATCTCCTGAAAGTCTGTAGCTGTTCTATTGCCAACGTGTGTGCGTGTGTGTGGGTAGGGATGTCCCTGGACCCGGGCGGTGGGGGGAAGGGTAATGTGTCAGGGGCATATAAGAGCCCTGAAATTACACAGAAATTTCAACGACAGTAAACCATGGAGGTCGATAAAAATGCAGATTTCTAAGCTCCACCACCAGGGGCTCCAATTTAATAGCTTTGGGGGAAGACCCAGAAACGGGAATTTTTAACAGACATTCCAGATGTTTTGATGCATGTGGTTACAGTTTGAGAAACTCAGTAGTTTCTCCTCCTTCCCTGGCTTATAAAATCATATTCCCCTCTTATGTAAGCCACTCATAAAGTCTTTCTGGAATTAGGACCTCTATTTCTGATTTTCCCAGTTATGTGAGCAGCATGGCATTGAGCAAAGAGCATGGGCTTTTGAGTCAGACCAACTAAAAGTGATCCTATAAGTAAATCTATAACGTGATTCACCTATAAGCTGTACGTTCATGGGTAAATTTCTTCATCAGTCTAAGCATCGGTTCCTTCTTTTGCAAAATAGGGACACAGTTGCATTTTATATGGATTTGGATCATGACACTGTGAAATATCGATGTATATACAATATTAATCAAGATGTATGTAAAATTTGAAGGAATATGAATTCCCTACATCTAAAATATACTCAAGAATCACACAATTTCGGGACTTCCCTGGTGACGCAGTGATTAAGAATCTGCCTGCCAATGCAGGGGACACGGGTTCAATCCCTGGTCTGGGAATATGCCGCAGAGCAACTAAGCCCGTGTGCCACAACTAGTGAAGCCCACGTGCCCTAGAGCCCGCGTGCCGCGACTACTGAGCCCATAAGCTCTAAAGTCCGTGTGCTGCAACCACTGAGCCCACGTGCTGCAACTACTGAAGCCTGTGCACCTAGAACCCGTGCTCCGCAACAAGAGAAGCCACCACGATGAGAAGCCAGTGCACCGCAACTAAGAGTAGCCCCTGCTCCCCACAACTAGAAAGACTGCGTGCAGCAACAAAGACCCAGTACAGCCAAAAAGAAAAGAATCACACAATTTCAAAGCTGGTGGCGCAACTGATTTAAACTACCTTTACAATGCTGCCCATGGGAGCACCACATCAGTGGGGAACAGAAATACCCACAGCTTTGGTCATTACCTTCTGAACCACTTTGTTGTTTAGCTGCCTCACCTACTTCATCTTAAGAAGGCTTAAGGGTGATTTTGGTGACTACCAGGCTGTTACTTCAACAATCATTGCTGATAAATTATAACAATGTTATCCAAGTATTCATTAAGGGCGGTGGGGCTAGTGATAGAACAGAGAAACGTGTCAGAAACCAAGAACATTCAAATGAAGGAATAAAAGTTAGATATGAAGAAAAGTTACTATTAGGTATGTATTTATTTGCTGTGTTTAAAATTATTCCTATGGGAAAATGCTTTTGAATTATGAAAGTTCTGAAATATTTGAGCATACTGAAGAACTCATCCCATCTGAAAAAATGTGACCTCACTAGGATAGTATTTTCTGTTGTGAGCATAAGATAGTGTAGATAAAGCACCCAGCATATATCATCTGATCTGGTCATTAGGTTTGGAAATTTAGAGCAAAACCTATCATTTCTTCTCTATTCTAAACAGAGGGGACCTGTTCACTTTAAATCAGGGTAATCTTAAAAATTTTTGGTAAATAAAGAGTTTTCAGAACAATAAAAATTTCCCATTCAAACTTCCTGTTCCCCTCCCCAGCAAAGGCTTTCATGAATTACCTAAATAAAAGTCCCAAGGAAGCCTGGTTGAAATCCTCAGCTCTTGGATTACTAAGGCAGCCTAGGAGTGGATAATGAGTCTGATTTCCTCTCTTCTTTACTGTCTGCGGTTTTGACTGGATGGTTCTCTACTATGCATTCTATTAGTCAAAGCAAAAGGACCACTTCTGAGAAAACTGCTCCCTTAGAAATATTTTTTTATAAAATCCAGTCACTATTCTTGTACCTTAGCTCACATTTATTTCCTACTACAAGACCAGGGTTATCTGAGCAGCCTGAAGACTTGGCAGTTCTAGAGGGTAATTATTCTCACTTTTGGACTCGATCCAATACAGGAAACAATAAAAGACTTCTGGAAGGTTTGCAAGCCCAGCTGTCTCTGACACTCCTCCTCATTCTGCAAAAATACTTGAATGAGTTTCTTAGTGCACCTGTCATTAATGTCACAGCAGAGACTTGCCCTTACCTTATTTGTGTAGCTACTTAAACTGCATTAAGAAACAATAATTTAAAACTTACGGTGGGATAAAGGAGGAGTTAATTTTTTAAAGCAGGTCCTATCTTCTGGTTGGTTTTTGGTACAAAATACTTCTAATCAAAATGATTTCTACTAGCTTCATTTTGTCAAAAGATTGCTCATTCTGTCCTTAAAAATTAGTCACTTTGGTTCTGCCTTTCCTTTTTGAATAAAGATTAAAAATACATGGTTTTATTGATTTTTGAAGAGTGCTTTAAATTATAAGTCTATTTAGGATTTATAGAACGTCTCACAGGGTTTTGCCTAGAAGTTTCAAGAAAACAAGAGGCAGTGGTACGGAAGCTTCCAAACCCTTGAGTGATTCCTAGTCAAAGTGTTCAGTGGAACTAAGTTCAGAGTTTGTTTTCACCAAAGCCAACAGCAGGGTGTTAATGGCTTGTATATTTTATGGGAGGCAAAATGAGAACAAATATTACTTTCTATCCAAATGCTGGGCGCAGCAAGAACAAGTGAAAGCACAAGGACTTACTTGAGTTTACTGGTGTTTTAATGTAGAGACTCTACAATTGAACTTAGCCAGAACTTTCACAACAGATTTCTTTGTCCTCTAAAAAGTTAAGGTTTTTTAATTTGGATTATTCAATTTTTTCCCTTTCTAGCAGATGTTACTTTGATATATTTATATCAAATATATATAAACACACATATATATTATATATATTTATTATACATTAATATTTTATTAATATTTATATTTTATTATATATATATTTGATATAAATATATCAAAGTACATCTGCTAGAAAGGGAAAAAAAATGAATAACCCAAGTGATAACCATAAATTTCATTAGGATAAAATGTTTAAAAAAGACAAAATTAATAGTTCAGTCTTCTCATGAAGAAATAGAAGTTCAGTCTTCTCCTTATGAAGAAATATGGACACAGTGGAGTATGAAAACATGCATTTGGCTGACTATAACTATAGAAGGCTGCCTACACACCTGGTATCCATTTCCACTGGCAGTCTCACACATGGATCATCATTGCCTTTCTGCATTTCTCAATAATTGAAATTCACTCCTAATAGATCTCATGCCTTTTCTGAGATGCAGGCAGAAGGTCAGGACATTAGCTGCTAACATTGTGGATTATGAGATTCTTGCCGAACGAGAACTTTTCAACAGCTGGGCCAACTGTTCTTCTTGTCAAAGCTGCTCATCGTTCTGATACGATATCATTGCATCAAGACAACAAGTCATAAGTGTTACAAATTCAGTGTTTCTACCTGAAGGGCCTTGGGCTGCATGATGAGCACAGCCATGATGATGAGCACGATGATGAAGAGGAAGAGAGCCGTAACTTGAGCATGATGATGAAGAGGAAGAGAGCCGTAACTTAGGTACCCAGAGGGCAATAGGCTCCTATGTTGCAGTGATTTTCTTTGTAAAATACAACAGGCTTTAGGTGTATTGTCTAGAGTTAAATGTGGGCAAATTACTTAAATCTTTCAGAATCTTGGTTTCCTCATTTGTAAAATGAGAAAGCATATACCTCAAGGCAGCTGTGAAAGTTAGGTAAGAAAATATATGAGTTTAGCACAGTGCCAGGTACCTAATGAACACCCAGTGAACAATATCTATCATTGGTGTTAGCATTATAAGAGCAAAGACCAAAATTCTCTTAAAGCTTTTTTCCTTAATTCCACATAACATTGCTGAATCTTGTGTGTTTTGGGGTGGGGGTGGGTTAGGCTGTGTTTGGAGCAGGGTGACGTTTTCGCTGTGGGTTCTTTTTGAGCAGCAAGATTTATCATTGGTCATTTATCTACGTTGGAACGTTTGTACAGTAGGAACAGAAGTAGAAGCGAAGTGCCCTCCATTGATATTTCTGCCTACCAGAACTCTGAAAAAGATGCAACTTGTGCCCATCACCAGTAGCATTCTGCACATAAGGGTACCACACATTGCTTGTAGCATGTACTATCCTTCCAGTCACCATCCATATCCACACGTATACTTGAGACATAATTGTGAATCATTTTGTGCTGGAGCTGGAGACGCAGGAGAAGAGGAGGTCTCTCCCACACGGGGCCACAGGAGGCAGCCCTTTGGAAACACCAAAGAAAATCTGACTTTCCTTCTTTTGTTTTTGGCCCTGCCGTGTGGCTTGTGGGATCTTAGTTCCCCGACCAGGGATTGAACCCGGGCCCCCTGCAGTGGAAGCACAGAGTCCTAACCATTGGAGCGTCAGGGAATTCCCTGACTTACCTTCTTTAGAACTATCTTCCGATCCAATTCCATTTGTAGTCTTAGCTTGTGTGTATAAATGTGAAGAATTATAGAATGTATTCTAAAGGGACAGCAGAAAAAAGGTTAATAAAATATTTCCAGGTCAGGCAAAGATGGAAGAAAACAGATATTATCAACTTACGAAATATACAAGGCAGGAAAATGTGCCTTTGCCTTTACTTTTAATGACTTTGAACTTTAACCTAGTTTTCCACTATGTATTTAGGGGTGAGTTCTTAAAGAGTGCAGGAAATTTCATATATTTACATCTCAGAGGTGTCAATCAGCAGATTAGAGAACGCTCAAGTATGATTCCCTCACTGCTAGGTGTGACAAAAGATGTGTTTGGTCTCAGCAAAAATGTAAGAGGTGGCAAGAACGTCTTGAGAAGTTAAGATGTAACCTCCTGGGCCAGGCTGTCTGTTCAAAATTGGAAAAATTCTAGAGTTTTAATCATGTTCTTTTTAAAGGCAGAAATTCAATTTTTCTTCCTCAGCTCTTCTTTCTTGATCTCTGTGGCCTTGTCCTGGACCCTTTTTTTTTGTTTTTGTTTTTGTTTTTTTTGGCACCAAGCTAGTATAAACTCCAGCTTAAAGCTAAACCCTTTCAGAGAACCCAAATCCCTGCCTCCTGCCTAAGAGAACTCTGAATAGCTAGTGATTCATAATTTCTTCAAATGATAGGCAATTCTATAAGCTGTATTGAAGATTTCTGCTCCAGCTTGGGTTAACACAGATACCTAGAATCAATGACAATCTCTCCCAGCTACTTTAATCACCCTGCTCATCTGCTTCTCAGAACAAAAAAAAATACATAAAAAGCCCCCTTTCTGTCCACCATGTTACCATCAGTAATGAAACGAAAAGAATAAAAGAAAACCATCGCTATATTATGCTGTTAGGAAAATGCAGTGTGAGAGCGATGAAATATTATGCCCCAGATCAATCATTTGAATCATACAGATTTGTTTCTAAACCCCAGGATTCTGAAAACTGTAAAGAAAATAGTGGATAGCAATGAATACAGTGAGGGTTGCTTGGTACCGCAGCCTCTACCATACGTGACAATTCAGTCTTAAGTGATGAGAAGAAGGGATCCAACAGTCCCCACCAATTTGCACTCACAGAGTTTTGGAAACAAATGGTAGGGAACGAGTTCCAAGAAGAACCAGCGGTGGATTAAAGTAATCCATCTATTGGTGGCACGGGCTAAAAGAATTGCTGGTTACCAGGGAGAAAACTGGGCCCCCTCTTTCACATACAAAATCAAGTGGGATGTGGGCAGCCTGTCAGCTTCACAGCATCATCAAAAATAGACAAGCAGTTACTATTTGGAGTTATTGGTTGAAATACAGAGAATAAAAATTGATAGCTCTCGTGAAAGGACTGCCGATACTTTCAAGACTGAGGTTGGAAGGGGCCTGCAATAACTGTTTCATATTTCCATTGATCTAACAGCTGTGGTTAAACCCTAGGGTGAGTTACCGATGTTTCTTTACTGAACCCTAATCTCACGTCTTTCCTATAGTCCTTAACTCACCCCCATGCCTTGAGGACACGTGGGCCACGAGAGGAAGTTTAATCTCTCCGTATTTCAGTTCATTCTGTGCTTGCAAACAGGCCTCTCCAGAATAAACTTCTAGTACTTTTCCATGTTATTCATTTCGTTTTTTTCAGCCAATCTACAATTGCGGTTACTGCGGTTACTTCATCTTAATGATGGATGGGATGTCACATCATCTGATGCATTCCAGATTACGCACTCAGGCCATTTTATTAAAAGTTAGGTCTAAAGATTCTTTTAAGGATTCAATTTTTTATTCAAAATCTTATATTTTTTTGTAAACTCTGCTAAACAAGAAGGATCCTTTAAGGATTTGTGAGGTAATACCAAAAGTTTATAAGCAAAGTGATCCTTAACTCAGCCTTAACTCAAAATAATCCTGAACAAATGCTTCAGAAGTTATTACACTTACATCCTAAATTACTGTGACATCTCTTCGAGAACGCTCATGTTATTTCTCACGCAAGTTTCAGAAAAGCTATGTTATTCCAGCTATTTAAATACTAATTCCTTTCGGTAAAATGATTTAAAATGCCTTGTGTGTCACTGTTTTAAGTTGTTATAGCACCTGAACTACAAACATATTACTGAAGTCCTATTTTTGTCCAAACTCAAATATATTAATGGATTACAGAGAATTAAAATTATGATAAAGGAATCTCAAGCTTAACATCAAATTATTGAAAGGGCATGCACCAAAATATTAACAGCAAATATCTGTGGGTAGTGAGATGAAAGGTTTTGCGTTTGTGCTTTTCCGTGGTTTTCAGTTTTACAAACAGAGAATTCTCACTCTTATAAGTAGAAAAAATTATTTACTGAAACTATGACTACTGGATAGCATTTCCAACTGTAAAGAAGCAAAGGTTGTGAAGTGGACGGTAGTTCTGGGAATAGGAGAGGCCACTGCTGCCTGGACTTATATTAACATGCAGCTCCCTTCAGGTATCACGCTGGGGACAGTCTGGGTCCTCTAAAAACTTACTACATTAACAATAACCTGTACACTTTTCTCCTATTTGGACTAGATCATTATACTAGGAGTGGGTTTTTTTCTTAATTTGGAAGGCAAATCTGGAGCAGCAGAGAGACCTGCAGGTCTGTGCCATCCCTAGGTAAGGAAGGAGGGGTCAGCCTGCTAGAGGGCAAAGTACCACCTGCAAAGCAGGGTGATGCTTGTTCTCCTGGCTTTCCTTGCTAAAGTCCCCTGCCAGTAGCTCCAAATTCTCCCTCATAATGGACATTAAAAAATATATTTTTTTAAAAAAGCAAAATATCATGAATTTAGTTAATCTAATCATTATCTTCCTGGAAATACCTGAAAATCCACATTGTTCCTGGATTCAAGGGAAAAGCAGAAAAAATATCCTATTTCCCCCTTGGGAGAAAAGACTTTCCAAAAAAGGCAAGGAAACTTACTAACAATTGTCTACAAACCTCTTCTCTTCCCGTTTTCATTTTGGAAAGCTAACAATTTATGCAACACCTGCTTGGACGCTAGAGACACAGCAAAAAATCAGACAAAAATCCCTGCCCTCATGGAACTCAAAGTTGAGTAGGAGGGGAGAGAGAATGAATAAGATTAGCAATATATATAGTGGGCCGGAAGGTGACACGCGTCAAGGAGAAAACTAAATCAGGCAAGGAAAAGGAGGAGAGAAGGTGGGGGATATTGTCATTTTAGACAGGGAGGGGAAGGCGAAATTTGAGCAAAGGTCTGAAGGAGGCGACGGACAAGGCGTTAGAATATTGGGCAAGGAATGTTCTGGGCAGATGGGGCGGCAAGTGGGAGAGCCCTGAGGCAGCAGCTTTGCTAGCATGTTTGAGGAACAGCACAGCTGCCACTCTGGCCTGAGAGAGGAGAGAGGGGAGAGGAGGAGAGGTCAGAGAGTAACAAAGGCCCCACTGTGTAGCGCCCTGCAGGCCTCTGGAAGGCTCCTCCAACTGTATGACGTCAATCCCAGATTTCTTGAAGCACATTTCTACTTCTACAGGTGAAGCCCCCTGATACTAAAGGAAGACTGGACTGGGGCATGTCTGCGGCAATTGATACAAGAAATATAAAGGGCGAACGAGTGGAATGAATAAAAATGTCGATTACACGTGACTGGAGAAGTGGCCAAGTGTGAGATTTTTATTCATTAATTCAGAAACTGTGTGTGTGCCAAGGTGTTCCAGGAACAGCCAGACACAATTCTGGCTCCAGGGAACTCACATGGCCTCCCAGGGGGTACATAGGTAAGGCAGCATACAGCCTGGTTAAATGATGATGAACAACAAGGTCGGTAGAAGCTGAGATATGGGCTGAAATGATCAGAGAAGCCTTTATAGAGAAGACATCCTAAATTAAGATGAATAAGACTTAAAGAAAAAAAAATGGAGGAAGAATGGAGAAAGCGGAGGGATAATAGGTTCAAAGACAAGAAATGAGCATGGGCAAAGTATGTTTGTTTTGGGGTCAATGATCAGAGACATACGTCATCTTGAATGGAACGTTTGCATAGGGCAATGGTGAAAGGTCCGTCAAGGAAAGACTGTAATTTTTTTATAGGCAGGTTGAAGTTTCAACCTAAAGAAAAGGGCATTTCAATGAAGGTTTAAACACAGAAATGAGATGATATGTGAGTAGCTTGGATGGAGAAAACATTTGGGAAACAGGAATTGGTGGTTTGTAATACTTAAGATGTGAAGTGATGGAGGCCACGACTGGAGTGTCTGGTGTGGAAATGGAGATGAGACAGCTACTCGAGATATTTAAGAAGAATTTTACAACGTGGTGACCAGTTGAAAGAGTTATTTTTATAGTATTTTGAATGACTTAAAGATGTTCACGAGGAAAATAGTGACAAACTTTGAGAAATTTTAAAGGGTTATCAAAAAGGCATCTGGTTTGAATATTTTAAATTCGAGTGATGATATGTCACACGTTTGGAAATGTTATAAACAGAAGAGCAAATTTCAGAGAAGAGGTCAATACTAAAAATAAAGATTTGTTAGGGGTAATTGGGCAAATGATGGTTAGAATTTTCCCTTTTTCTGTTTTATGAAGCCAACACAATTCTTTAGTGGGTTATAAACAGATTAACCATATCATTTACCATTCAAAGTGGGCCATTTTCTAGAGTGAAAGGGGAGCTGTTAATAATTACACCAAGACACTAGGCATAAAACTATGGTTACCCAGAGCACACCAGGAAGTACGGATTCTAGTTTATAGGTTCTATCTCACTTTAAAGGATGGAGAGTTGCCATTTCTTTATATAATTGCTCTTGGTTTTTCAAAATGAGTCAAGTGATTCAACTAGTGTCACAATAAATGGCCAAAAGAAAGGCTCCCAAATCATCCTTCCAGCTACACATACACAATGAACTCAGGGTCACTGTCAGAAAACAGAAAACAAAAAACATTCTTAATTCCAACTATAAATCTGCCATTATTGGGGTGTGTGTTTGGACCAATAGGGTACAAAGTTTGTGTTTTGATATAAACTTACTTTGTTTAACATACACCTGCATTTTGCCAGAATCTTATAAAATGACTACAATTGCTAGCTTTCTTTTAGTTGCTATCCACACTTGAATCAAACACAGTTATCTTTTTCTTATTTAACTTTTTTGTAACGACAAAGTCATACAACATTAGTGGAAGCCTCCTTTGGACCCTCTTTGATCC
This sequence comes from Monodon monoceros, assembly GCF_005190385.1. Classification (NCBI taxonomy): domain Eukaryota; kingdom Metazoa; phylum Chordata; class Mammalia; order Artiodactyla; family Monodontidae; genus Monodon; species Monodon monoceros. Next base: position 107,579,474 of record NW_021703777.1, read on the forward strand.
CACCGCTCTCCCTGCCTCCAGAAAGACATACTCACTAGCCTGAACTTTTTAAACATTGTTTTTATGCTATGGGTTATTAAACTTTTCATACGTGGTATCACATTCCCATGATTATTCATCAGCTTTCGCTTTTCTACTTCTCAGCATATGCTTTCTAGAAGTATCTTTTGCTTTGTTACTTTTGCCCTTTTGATGCTACATCTTAAAATGTGAAATTTATAATCTGTTATTGATAAAATAGCAGCTTTTCTCCTATGACACTTATAATTTATGTATCCATTTCCTTTATATCATTAATATCACTGTAATCATTATCTGTAATGTTGTTCTCTGTGGATTAAGGACCACTTCTGGCAACCATATAGCAAAATACTAGATACAAGGTGCTCGAGTATAAACTAAGTTCTGAAATTTGTCATTTTCAATGTTTCATCATTTTACAAGTCAATGACGTACTTAACTCCTTCAAAATGGGTTTTTAAAGTGTCATATTTTTCTCATCTGAACAGTTTCAGTTGGTTTTATTATATATCTGTTTCTTTAAAAATAAGGCACTTGCCAATAATTCTTCTAATATTAAATATTGATGGGTGTGTGTATAAAACCACGAATAGATTTGATTAAATGCCATTCATCTGCTGCTCTGCCCTGTTAAACATACTTTTCTGAATGTGTCCTATGCTATATATAAGCTCTTTGTTCATGAAAATCTTACTAAATAAAGAAAAAGAGTAATTTTCTATTCATCTTGAATATATCTTATACTTAAGCCAAAGATGAAATTCAATGACAAAATAAAAATATGGCCAGGAAATAAAAATGAATTTCAACAGGGAAAATTTCTCATTAATAACAAGGCAAAAAGTCAAACTGTAAAGTGAGACTATCTGGCTTTGAGCAAATAAAGCATAAAACAATTGAGGCCAGAGTGAATCACCAGGAAACAGGAATAAACATATTTGAAGCAGGTGTGACATTGGCCTCTATACATAAGCAGCACAAAGTAATTAACACTAATGTGCACTGACTAGACAACCTGCTTTGACCTGCTCTGGGTCAGAGACCTAGAAGAAGGCTCCTTATGCTGCCAATGAGAGGGAAACACTGCCAGACAGATACCTGGTAAAGGCTGCTTGAATCAGAAACACGCACACATCTGCACCCAATCTAGAAGGGTTTGAAGTTATTAAATCAATACATAGAAAGTCCTTTACAAATCAACTGAAGTAACCCAGGTGAGATGTCATAGCAACATGATTTAAAGACTCGGCAGCGTCTGGGAAGAATGGATGGTTGGCACCTTGAAGGGTTTGATGCTGTTTGCCATAAGCAACAATCTCATCCAAATGACTTACTAATTCAAGTTACCAGAAATTTTCTCAGAATTTACCCTAAGGAAATATTCAAACATGCAGCGCCAACAAACGCCACCTGGAATTATCTCATCAAATAAGGAAATGCTTATCCTTGGGTTGGGTGGAAGTAGGCTGCTGTGCCCCACCCAGTCATAGCCTTAAAGACTAATTGACACCAGAAGCTGATGGCTTAGATCTAAAAGGGGAAGCAGGGTTTGCGGGTAATGGGAAGAAATTGTCAAGAAAACCCCAGAGAAATCATTCTCCAATGAAATAAACCCATGGCGGGCCTAGGGAAAACCTCACTTGATCATATTCTATCTACTCCTTCAAAACTTCTGACAGCTTTCAATAAATTATATTGTATTCAGCCTGTATGAAGTCTGCTATCATATTCAGTCAACACCCAAAGGTAAAGAGAAAGAAAGAAAACATTCTACAGGTAATGCTTGCCAAATTATACAAAAACCCCCACTTCTTTCTGAAGCAGAGCAGTAAGAAGAGAGGGTTTTTCTTTTTGCTTAGGGAGCCTACATATCTGATTTAATTTCCACCCAGTTGTCTTAGTTCATGAGTAAACACAGTTTGGAGTATCCGGAAATACGTCACAGTTGGGTCTCTAGTTACTATAAAGAGCTAATAGGCAAGCTTGAAAGCTGGGGGGAAGACATTAGTTCTAAGCAGTAAAATATATAAAAACACTTTTCAGAAAAATCTTACTGTTCTTTGCCCTCCACCCCCTCATTTCTAATTCCTCTAACAGAAAAGTTTGGTTCTCTTTCTCTTTCCTTCTTTTTCCAAATCCATGATATCACATCCTATTAGTAGTAAGGAGTGGGCAGTGGAGTAGATGTTTGGTCCTTAACGTCCTACTGAATTGCATACCATCTGATGCAGGACTGTCTCTTGTGTAAGGACTTTGTATACTTCTATATTAGACACCGTTTACAGGTGGATTTAAAAATTTGTGAATTATAGTTAAGAGCCATTCAAAATTTTCTACGAAAACATATTCTTGTAATAACGAGGTTATCTTATATGATCAAGATAGGAGGATTTTTATTAATACCCATCAAAACATCTGTTTGTGAGAAGAGCTTATTTTTGATGCTTTATGCCAATTTCATTCAAAAGCTATTTGGATTCTAAAATAAAGAGCAAATATCACTTGAGATTCTCTAGGCTGTGTATGAGATTGTATATGCATGTGTGTATACTTTAGAAAATGTTTTGAATGCAGAAAAGCACAAAGAATAATCAACAGCCAATATCCAGAATCGGGTTGTCAACAGTATGTTTGCTTCATTTGTTTTGAAAAGGAAGATAACGCATAGCAAAAAAATTTAAATCCTCTCTGCTTCCAAACTACCAGTCCACTAGAGCCAAGCTCTACAAGCACTGAAAGTTTTTCTGCTTTATTTTCCAGTAAATAGTAGGCAATCAATAAAATCCTGTCTCCTCTGCCTTTCCATAGATGTAAGAATTGAGTATATTTTCTTCCAGTATCTTTTTAGATACTTTACAAATACTTAAATGTATTAATGAACAGCATGTTTCATGTCTAGGAGTAAAATTTACATAAACATTACATAAAAAATCATTCTGTATGTAGCCTTTTTCATTCAATACACTGTTGACCAGAATTCTTTAAGCACAGAGAAACCTCAATATACTCTTCCTAACATGGAACCATGTTCAACTGATACAACCAGAGAATTCCATAATAATGTTTTCCAAATAATTGATTAGAATATTATGATAAATTTTTACAAGACCCTAGAGAGTCCATGCTTGGACGCCTCTGTGTAGTTCCAGCTTTTAAAATTTTATACAAAACGTGGCTCTGAAGAAAGTAAAGTAACAAATAGAATTAAGGAAATGGAAGATGCAACTAGAACCTGTCAATCTAAAAAAGACTTGGTAGTGTTAACAACTATTGCATATGCATTGTGGGGTAAGTAAATGAGTAACTACTGGCTGACATTGGGAACTTGGATTTTGGCATAGGAGGAAGGAGAAATGAGGTAATTAAGTAAAAACTCTCTAGGCATAAATATGAATTGGAAGTATCAGTACTAACTCTGGATACCTTTCTTTCAAAAAATAAAACATTTTCTATTTCTGCCCTCTGAGAGGCCTAGAAATAAGAACTACCTTAGGGACAACCACCCCTAGTACTTGGAGAGTCATTTCTAAATACTATCTCCCTTTCCCAAGGGAACTTGGGATGAACTTGGGGTCCTTTGAGAAATGACTGGTTCCAGTTCTGGACAAGGAATAGGCAACACGCTTGGCCCACAACAGCTTGTCATCCCTGCCCCCCGCCCCCATACACACACAAACACGCATACACATACACAAAATCAAGCTATGAGCACTACTCAGTACACGGACAAGGATTCAGGAGCCAATCTGAAGAAACTCCCACTGGCCAAACATGGGATAACTTAGCATCTAAAAGAATAACGGCAATGGACTACAATACACCAAATCCAAATTCATCTCAAAATCACTGACATGTAAAAAAGGATAAATCTATGAGCTCTTAATGATACTTTAAAAAACCCATTATTCACATGCTAAGTAATCAAATTTTTTTTTGAAACTGCTAAATATGACCAAAGAATCAAGCATTTATCCTGCCTTTGCTACACTAACTTCTTGTAAAAAGTTCTGTCAAACATTAAACCTAAATATAATAAAATTTCTAGATCTAACTAACAACTAACAAAGAATACAGGGGACAGAAGAACAACATCCAGTAACATCCAGCCTGGGGGAAACTCTAAAAGGAAAATGATTTGGATTCTCCAAAGGATGGATTATGAGTGGGAGGAGGGGCTTGGAGAGAAAGGAAGAAACCTCTTAGTTGAAAGAAATCAACCAATGGAAACGTGTGAACCTATCTGGACCAGGATTGTTTATATTTTTTAGGTCCTTATTAGTTATCTATTTTATATATAGTAGTGTGTATGTCAGTTAGGTCAGGATTCTTAAAAATAAATTGTAATAAAAAAGAACCATTTATGAGACAACTGGAGAAACTGGAACACTCAATAATAAAAAGTTATTACTAATTTAGATGAGGTAATGATACTGTGATCGATTTTTTAATAAGACTACTTTTAGAAATGGTATCATTTCATTCAGAAATATTTGAGTCTGTATTACTTCCAAATAATTTGGGGACAAGGGAGAGGTTGGTAGGGATATAGATGAAATAAGATTAACACTGTTGATAACTGTTTAAGCAGGGTAACAGGTGCATGGGGGTCCTTGAACTCCCTTCTCTGCTTATATATGTTAAGGTTAAAAAAAACCAAAAACATGGGCTTCCCTGGTGGCGCAGTGGTTGAGAGTCTGCCTGCCGATGCAGGGGACACGGGTTCGTGCCCCGGTCCGGGAAGATCCTACATGCGGCGGAGCGGCTGGGCCCGTGAGCCATGGCTGCTGAGCCTGCGCTCCGCAACGGGAGAGGCCACAACAGTGAGAGGCCCCCGTACCGCAAAAAACAAAACAAAACAAAAACAAAAGATAAAGACTCAAGGGATGCTGAAAGATCTGTAAAATGCTGAAAGGCATCATTAGCATAATTTTTTCCTCAAATATCAAAATACTTTAGGTGAGGCGTACTGTGAACCTTCAATGTAAATAAAAATGAAAATGCTGCTTTGTATTAGAGAATTCCAACCTGATACATATTGAAATGGAAGGAGTCTTTAGTGACAGAGTCAAATCACAAGTACCTCAAATGTTGCACCCTACAAAATGCACCGAAATAAAGAGTGCATGCGGTAGTAGCAAGCAAAGGAGTATTTCAGTTGCAGGGAGCCAACCTAATGGAGACGTATAGATCATCAGTTTGCAAAAATCCTCCTCCTGCCTGATCATCTTTAATAAGCCTCAAGTGACTAATGAGAGGCTTTTAATGATACCATCTATTTCTCCTTAGCAGTAGGACAGTTAATATGTAATATGAAAAAAGTAGAAATGCTCCTAAATATTAAAGTGAATAAGTTTTTATTCTGTAGCATATCTATCTATACCTGCTCCCCTACACCCCAAGCCTAGTTATCAACTTGCTGGTTTTGACAGGCAAAACACAAATAGAACAGGTGCCTTTGTTAGCACTGAAGGTAAATTCTGGCACCTGTTTGGACACCAGCTGTGTGCTAATTCGTCTTATGATTGCCAAATATTACAAAACTAGGGTTGTTCCTTCAGGCTTCCAGGTGTGGGTCTGGATATTGGCTGGCAAATGTCCCTGGAGAGACCAGGCCTGGTTCTGACAGCCTCTATGATGAGTTTTAGCCAGTGCAAAGTAAGACCTGGCTGCAAAAGCCTGTGCCTGCGAGGCAGTTCAGGCAGTGAGGGTGGAGGATACTTTGGGGGATGCGGAACAAAAACATTCTCTGGTCTAGTGATACTAACACAGACAGGTGTCCGGTGTCTGGTCACATGCCTGAAAGCCATTTTTGATTAAGTACTAGTCAGTAGCAGCATGCCCACCACATTGGAACCCTTCCCTACCATACACTTCCACAGTTTACTGCTGTGGCTTTCCATTTAGCCCTTCATTTATACTTATATGATAAAAATAATGGAGTTGATGCTCTGCTTCTAGTCCTAAGACATAAACTGAATTACTGCATGAACAGTTTGCACAAGAAAGGAGATGGCCTGAGAGCTCTCAAAATTAGAGCCTGAGTACAGTGTGGTAAGTTTGGTTGCAACGAAGGCTTTCCCTCTGGACATGGGTTTATTTTACACCCTTAATAATCAAAAATATGAGATGTATGATAAAATGTTCGATTGTTGCTTCTTTCAGCGGAGTCTGACGAAATGGATGGATTTTATTTGGAAAATGAAAAAAAAAAAAAACAAAGAAACCTACCTGAAGACTGCAAGGGTCAGAGACCAGAGCACTAATGGCTTTCTCAGTTCAAACTTCGCCCGTTTGTTCATTAGGTGCCGACCACCGAAGATAAAGGCAGCATACAGAGCGGAAAACAGGAAAGATTTCTTCCTATGAACAAACAGAAAACCAAAATCTTATGAAATAAAGATCTTTAAGCAATTATTTTTATCCATTAGAATTTTATATTTATTCATTGTTCATCAACTTTTATACCACTCTCCTCTTGCTAAGCACCAAAAACATTCTTGGGAATGTGCCCCCTTCACTGAAGAGAGAATGTTTATCCATTTGGCAACGTGGCGGCTGTTGAATCCTCTCCTGACAAATTAGGTCATCTGGATTAACCAACCCATATCAGGATAGATTTTCTTTTTGGGCTCTATAACTATAAACATTTCAACAACATAGCACTGAGGTAAAAAAGAAACATTTTCACTGAGAGAATTATTTTTCAGAGTTTGTTGGACCATTTAGATAGATGAATTTTTAAAAAGGAATTATTTTTATTGGAAATAAAATATTAGGTGACAGAGTTGTGTCGTAGGACAAGAAGGCCTTTTAAAATGTCATCTTCCAAATAGGCTAATGATACTAAAAAATGATTTTGGAGAAATACTTGATGATTTGAAACACTAAAATTAAGCTACATGACTTAAAGCCCCCCCAAGACAGATTCCTGACATCTTCTCCACCAAGGGAGGCAGGTATTAAATTTCAGTATTATCATCAATAATAGGCCTGTCAGACATCATACAATGCAATAGGAAGAACACAGAACAACCTACAGTACAGTGGCCTAAAACCTTGAGCTTGAATCTCATCGAATATCTGATTTTACTACCTGCTTATAGGAAAGATAGGGGATAAAGCCAAACTTTGGACATTCTGTAGGACAGCTGAATTTATTTCTTCAAAATGTCAGTGGTAAGAAATCAAAATCTGGGACTGCTCTAGATTAAAAGTGACTTGAGAGACATAACAATCAAAGGTAACATGCAGAACTTTTTTGGATCCATATTTGAGCAAACCAATTGTTTAAAAAAAAAATCTTTAAGGGCTTCCCTGGTGGCACAGTGGCTGAGAGTCCGCCTGCCGATGCAGGGGACACGGGTTCGTGCCCCGGTCTGGGAAGATCCCACATGCCGTGGAGCGGCTGGGCCCGTGAGCCATGGCCGCTGAGCCTGCGCGTCCGGAGCCTGTGCTCCGCAACGGGAGAGGCCACAGCAGTGAGAGGCCCGCGTACCAAAAAAAAAAAAAAAAAAATCAGAAAGTTATCACTCATAATCCTAAAAGCTCTTTTCAGTTAATATTTATGGGTGAAATTATATGTCTTGGATTTGCTTTAAAATACTCTGGGAAACAAACAGAACTCAAGCAATATTAAGAATGGAGAGACAACACAAGATTAACAAAAAAGATAATGGAACACAGGGGCCCATGAGTCCTCTTCTCTTTTTGTTAGTCAGATTTAGGTGGGAGTTTCAGTCAGGAAGGTCTAACTAAATAAAATCTGCATGTCCTGCTGGTTTAGTATTATACCAAGGAGAAGTGAACAATAGTATTGATAATGCATAAAGAACAAAAAACACAAAGCTTTTGTAGACTTTGATTCAACAGAAAGTAACAGAGGCTGTGTAAATAACTGAAACATCTGAGTATACCTTCTGATACGATAAAGCAATGTTTCTTTTAAAATGGGTATTCCTCACTCAGGTTAAAATGGAAAGGGCTGAAAAATAAGATACAAGATATAATACAAAAAGCAAAATGCATTAACTGAAGAGCATTACTTGTAAAAGGCTTCATATTTTTTCCACTAACCACTACCATGTATTGCTGACTCATGAGGGATCTTATTATTTACAGAAGCATCACTCCTCCTCCAGTGAGTGCAAGTGACCTACCTGGTGAGTGCAAGTGACCTCCTTGCACTCACCCTCCTCCAGTGAGTGCAAGTGACCTACCTTGAACCCCACCAAACAAAGCAGTGATTCCCAAAATCAACTGGTAAATAGTGTCAAATAAATCACTTCCACTGAGTGTCGCAAGCTCTTGGAAACACAAGACCTGGCACACAGTAAGTGCTTAATAAACACCTGTTGAATGATCACGATCTTGTCACATCAAATTTTCTAATAGGGGAAAATATTTATGCACCTGGGCACATGGGGGCTCAGTGAACACTAACTGAGTAAATGAACAGTTGTGCTTTCCCAGTAATGTCTTAATAACTAAAGAATAAAATATTCAGAAAGAAACATACCATCCATTTTCTTCCTCCAGAAAGAAAGAGACTATTTCTATATTTCAAACAGAAGTGGAAATGAGACGATTTTATGGAAACTGTAACTGTTGAACATTTCAAGAAGAGAGTATTTTTGGCCATAACTATATTTATTGCTTTACTTCTTTGAAGTTTGCAAGTGTATGGCATTACTTTAAATGTCAGAATCACTGCATTTACATGCATATAAGCAAGGACTCACTCAAGAAAAACAAAATTTATGAGGTTAATGTAGATAATAGTAATATGGAAAAGTATATATTCTTTTCTAAATTATAAAGGTAATGATAAGTGACAATAATCATGGTATTATGATTTAGGGAGTGATTCCTGTGGGTAGAGATAGTGCTAAAAACCTTTGTTCTTTAACCCTCCTAATCATCCTTAATGTAGGTAAAACATTATCTCCATGTTATGGCTTAGGAACCTGGCTTAGAGGTTAAGCAGCCTCAGATCTCCCTGCTCGCCTGTGGTAAACTTTTGGAGGAAAGAAGCGTGTGTCTGCTAAGTTATAAGAATTCCTTAAACCCTCCTTCTGACTTACAAGGCTATTGTGCAACTTTGCGGCACAATGTTTAACTGTGGAAAGATGAAGAGAAATCTCTACAGGTTTGTTTCAACTGTCCTGTTTTCTGGGCGTGGAACACTTTGATCACAACCCTCTTCACCTCCTGCATAACAAATTCACTATATATACCACTGAAAACTCTTCCTTACTATCATTTATCATTCTTTCTCTTGCAGTCCATCTAATTCCAAGTTTGGTTATAGTCAGATTAATTACATTACTTACAGTTATGAACCAAGTTAAGTGACTGTCCATATGATCCTATCATTCTAGCCTAAGGGAAAAATAATATGCCTTGAGGAACCAGCAAAAGAATAAAAATCTTCTCTCTGTATTTCTTCCTCAAATTTCTTCAGTTCTAGAATGAGAATTAGCCCTAATGGACTACTAGCTTCCTGGCAAGGACCATTCTTTTTTGCATGTTTTCTAAAGATCTCTTTAAGAATCTTCAATTCCACACAGCTAGGACAAACAAGTCAATCAACATAAACATGCAGAATCTGAGAATTGCGAGGGACAAATTTCCTTGTTCTACAGAAGAGGAAATGCGGGGCGGGTGCTGATGACATTGGTTGCTCAGGGTCACGTGGCCACATACTGCATATTGGTCAAAACTACCAAAAATTGTAATGGCCGTGATCAAGCAGGTAGGTAAACATAAATCAATTGTCTAGGTTACATCTGGGTCACAGGGAGTCAATAATAGGAACTGATACTTGTTTAATTATAAATGCTATAATAAAAATAAGTTACTTATCGTATCTTATATAAATCTTCCACTATGGTGAAATTTAAATAATGCTTTGGCAACAGTAGATGGACTTAGAAGGCAGTATGCTAAGTGAAAGGAGTCAGATAAGAAAGACTAATACTGTATGGTATCACTTATATATGGAATCTAAAAAATACAACAAAGTAATGAATATAACAGAAAAGAAGCAGAATCACAGATATAGAGAACAAACTAGTGGTTACCAGTGGGGAGAGGAAGGGGAGGGGCAGTGAAGATGTGAGAGAGCAGAAGGAACAAACTATTGGGTATAAGATAGGCTACAAGGTTGTATTTTACAACACGGGGAATATAGCCAATGTTTTGTAATAACTGTAAATGGAGTGTAACCTTTTAAAATTGTATTAAAAATAAGTAAATGCACAAAAAATAAAAAAAGGTAAATAATGCTTTGGGTTAATTTAGAACTAAGCTTAAGCTTCTTCTAAAAGAGGGAGTCATCTAAGGAAGCATTAACTCTTACCTCTTCAATGGAGTAACCAAAATTTATCATTTATAGTTGAATGTTATGCTTTTTCCATTTTACTTAGAAGAAAATTTTTCTTTAGGCAAATGGGCGATTTAAACTATCTTTCCATTCTGGTATCTCTTTGGTAAAGGTTCAGTTATAGTCAAGATGAATAATGACTTGCTGCTGGCCCACTTACTATTTAATGTGGATAGATGACTTCCCTAAAGCTTCAACAGTAATCCAATCATACTTCATATTGTGACAGGCCTCCACAGCTGGGTATAATGGTAACACTACATTGTTTTATTACCAGATAACTAGCAATTTCTAGATGGTATGGACTCTTGTTTAGGAAGTCTTAAATGCACAATCATATAGCACAACCTTTAACTGTAGGTACTTAATACTTTTCAGGAGGTGATTCTGTAGCTGTAATTACAAAGTAACCAACCAAATAAGGATCACGCAAATGAAATACTGATATGCTTTGAGCTTGTCATGCTTATATTTACCCTTTTTTCCCCTTTTACTTCTGTCATCAATGTGAATAATGAAATAATTAGTGAATGTGAATAATAATTAGTCCACAATTAATCAAAACAATGTTTTATCCTTCATCCTTAAAGAGCTGGATTTCTTTATCATGGTACTTCGTTCCAAAACATTCCTAGATGCTTTTTCTGTTCTGACCTATTCTGAGTAGCTGCTTATGATTTGTATTTATTGTTCTGCCTAACAACACTTCTTAAAGGGCATGTATATATTCAAATGCTTTTTTTTTTTTTTTTTTCCAACTCCTGGGATTCCACTGAAACCAGTACCTAGTAACTAGAGTCCCTTAATGCTCACGTCAAGATCTCTGCCAGGTGACCTGCACTCCTTTGGAAGTCAGACAAGTTTATCTGAGAATGGCAAAACTTTCATGTGGGTAGCATTTCACATAGGATAATTGCTAATGAGCACCTTGGGGAGATTACCTGAGCTCCTTTATGTCAGTGACCTTGTTTTTACGGCTACTGTGTATGTGTGAGACACAAGGAGTTGTGAAAGGGAAAATTAAGCTGTGAGGGAGAAAAGGAAAGAAAAGAAAAGGAGACCTAAAAGCATCTCCTACTTTGGCTGATCTACCTGGTACATAGAAAGTTTCCACCTTTCTATGCATGAAGACTGTGAAGCTGAGAAAGTATGTTACTCAGTAAGGCCACATCTCTTTTAAGGTTTCTCCTTTAGTTCCGTTGCTGATTCAAGTCAGAAAATAATTCAAGGTTCTGAAAGTAGTTATAGGACACATATGAATTGCAGACTGTAAAAACCAATGAACAGAAACCTCAATTAAATAGCGACAGGAGACCAGAAGGGGGAGCTCTCCTGCCCCCAACCACAACAGAGCCCAATAGGAAGAAGACTCCTCTTCTTTCGTGGCAACAACTCAGCCAATGAAAAGCCATGGACTCTGTTTACGACTGCCCTCCCCACTTCCCTTTCCCCTCTATAAGAGCCTTTCTCCTTTCCTTCCTCTGTGGTGACTTGCACGTGGCTTGCCATGGTTGTAGACCCCAAATTGCAATTCTCTGCTGATCCCCAATAAACCCATCTTTGCTGGAGAAATATCTGGTCATCTATTTGTTTGATGTCAACAAGACCCAGAGACTGAAGGAAATACACTGCTTTTTGCCAACAAGATACTCAGTGGATGTGTATGGTGGTTAAAATTTGATAAGGATATAAAGGAAGGTTTTCTGGTGAGGGATCCCGAAGTTGTGCTCCTGGAGCTCTAGCCAGGGCTGGACTGTGTCACTTTCTTGAGAATTCCACCAAGAGTTCATAGAGGCATTTTTCTATATTAAAAATAGTGGAAAATTTTCAGCAGTTTTTATTCATAAGTAAATTATAACTGGGAATTAACTCTGTGCCCAGAAATTCTGACAAAGAATAGTTTTGTGAATAGTGGAATATGTCCATAATTAATACAAATGAATGGTGACTTTATAATTGCAAGACAAGCCATGACTAAAGAAAAGGGTGTAATTCTAATCTGTTATGTTTGACCCAGCAAATGATGTGTGATTTCTGAGCTTCTTTGAGTTGCAAACACCTCTGCTTCTCATCCTGCTTTCCCCTAGATGCTAATTTAAAGATCACAGGTTCTCTTTGTTTAAGGTGAGAAAACCATTCTTTTGTAATTCAGTCTTTCTATTGCCGAAGTAGGTCACAATCAAAGTAGAGTTACATTAATGGATTTAATGACATGGCTACATATCCTTTCTAGGAACTTACACTCCTCTTAGGACAGACCGGTTGTAGAATGTTGCTTGTATGTTTCCTGTCAACATATCTTTTTTCCCCTTGCCACTTAAAAAAAAATCTTGATAAATTCTGTTTTCTTGTTGACTTTTTTACAATTGGAAATAAGATCTTTGGGGAGAAAATACTTTCAAAATGTGTAAAAAAACACACACATATACACACACACAGCTCCATAAAAAATGCCATCTCTCTAATACTTAAATTGGCCAGATACCAATTAATTACCTTTGTTTCCCTAGATACTTTCAGTTGTTGATGAAAAATGCTGACATCCATCCATCCATCCATTCAAAATTTAATGATCTTTTTCATTTGCAGTGTGGTTAGTATGCCATTGAATGGGGGAAAAAATCCCTATGAAGGAGAAAATTCTGCCTCTACTAATCTGGTTAGAAAGACAGGAAAAATATGTGTGTTGGTGCTTTGATGTGGACCCTTTAGGCTTTGGATGGCTGGACAGCGGCAAGTGATCTTGGCTGGGAAGAAGCAGTGGTGTTAGGCCTGAGCTAAGCCAGGAGTGTATCAGATCAAGCAGATGCTTTGGAGTGGGGAAAGCAAGGTTGGAAGTGTAGGGGAAAGCCACAGGGTGTGGAGTTCTGAAAACTGCAGCAGAGCTAGGACTGCATCTTAGCTCAAGGTTGCAATAGGTTGTAAGGCAGGTGGCCAGTAATTTGTTACCACTAATAATTAAAGTACATACTGAAATTTGTGGCTTAATTTTCTTTTCTTTCCTCCTGCTTTAAAAATAAAAAAAGAATAGATTCACTCATGCATATAACATTATGTGACTTGGATGCAAGAAGAAGGGGGAAGAATGACAGATAGCGATTCCACAAAGAGAGAGAGATGGAGAATGCTGGTTTAAGCCGTGGAGAGCACTGAAAGTCTTAGAGATGGGAGAGGGCAGAATAAAAAAAAGATATGCTCACAGAGAAATTTGGCATTAATGACTTCTATTCCAGCGAGCAGATGTGGCTGAAGTTTGACTCTACTACTCTAAGTCAAAACATTCTGGCATATTCCTCACAACTTACACTGTCAGCACCTGTAGCCGCAGGAGTTACTGAAGCACGTGTATGAACTGAAGGATCTTCTTTAATGAATTGCTGCTCTTCCCAGGAATTATCAGATGGGACCTTCTTGAAAGTTTTATTTAAGAATGAATATTCTCCTGTTCCGAGAAAAGTTTAGAAAATGGCTAGGCTAATCATGGCATTGTGTCAGTCAAGCTGTGTCCTGAATTGTCACCTAAAGGTCAGCTTTAATCCTGAAGTATTGCATCCTAGAGAGGTACAAGAATATTTTTGTTTTGGAAGACATGGTTTAACCTAACGGATCAGGAAGAATCAATGCCAAAGTTAGAATCAAAGATTTCTGAGGATAGTAAATCAAAGAAAGAAAGCATTCTTTGACAGAGGTTTCTCATCTCCTTAAAAAGAGTAAAGCTTGCCACAATCTCTGAATAAAAATTGAGCCAAAAATGTATCAGTGGTCTTAATTAGACAAATCTCCTCCCACCGCAAAGCAAACTTAAAATGAGCCCTGCATTGACAAAATAATTTCTAGCTTCTCTTTTGTTTGAGAGTATTGCTCTCAATATTCTCATCCTGATTCTTTGGGAACGATTGTCACTTCAAGCTACAATTTTCACGTAACTGTCTTATATAATACATCAGCTACTGATACTAGTCATGGTAAAACATTAACTCTAGCGGCCATAAAAAAGACAAACAAACCAACCAGTATGCTCTGAACAGGAGAGGCAACATGCAGAAAGAGAATCCAGATAGCAGTTTCATCAGCAATTCAGTTTCATTGTGCTAATGCCCTTAAAGAAACGCCCTTTGTTCTAAGAAACAGAAAGCTTCCGTCTGAATTTCCAATGAAGAAATGATCACTTGTTGATGACTTTTAAATATAATAATAAAGATAATACAGAAAGCATTCTAGAATTCTGAAATGGCTCCTACTAAATAAGAGCAGTTGAGTGACACCCCTGTCACCAGATTAAATTTTATCTCTTACAGCCTTAAAATCTACTATATAACATAAATGAGGTATTAGTGATTTTTTTTTCCCTGACTATGAAATTTTCTTGGGCCAGAAGTTGTACAACATATAATTATGGGCTTGTGTCAAGGCTGCAAGCTTAAAAAAAATAATCTTGTCATCCACTCAAACGGCCTGCTGACCATAGAAATATAAAATTAATATAAAATGTCAAAAATATAAAACTAAAACCGAGTCAAATATAAACATCTGTTTTCTGTTTGTCTTTATCCTGCAGAAGCCCGAATGTTCTGTAGATAATAGATTTATCTGAGAGCTGGAGACTAAAACCAGAAGGGAAGAAACACTATAAAAAGCGTGTGATTATTCACAATGGAATGGAAACAGGATTTCGGGTTTACAAGATTAAATCCAATTCAGACATAAAATGTTCCCAGATTTAAATCAAAATGACAGCTGCACAGATAACTATATAAATAAGCATAAACATACCCAAATCTGAGAGCACTTTCTCTATACTCAAGGGCAAACTGTTTGAACTGAAAGATGATCCATTTCTGTTCTGTTAACCACCTCCTTCTATTTCTAAAGAGTTTTAGTTGACATTCATTGCTTCAGACAACTTTAAAGAAGCTGGAAAATACTATCAAGGAAAAAATTACCTGTTTTCCTGTTAACTATTGGGTGATTAGATATACCATTGCACTAACTTTCTCCTGGATATAAATTTTGAAAGGGTATTGGGGAAGCAATGAGAAAATATGTCCCAAACGCTATTTCTGGATTAGGGAGAAAGCAGCTCAGCAATGATATGATTATTTCATGGTATAACTCATGGACACTTTTTTGTCACCACATCAAATTTACATAACAAATGACACCTGAGTAAAAACTAGCAATGACAAGAAGAAGAAATGGCATATTAGCAAGGTAGTAAAAATGGCAGACATTTTTTCACCCATGAGATAGATATCACCTAATTATCCAAGCAAACTCTTGAAAATAATAACACGGCAAGATTTTGATTAGGGTATTCACACTGCTACTTCAAACTCTGAACTCTCATTCAGTGACATAAATAAGGCCTACAGGCACTGACTTTGAGAAGGTTGGTAATGAGGAAAACTTGCCTTATGAATTGGATTGTATTACTTTTCCACTGTTGCAGAGACAAATTCCCACAAAGTTTGTGGCTTAAAACAACATGAATGTATTATCTTATAGTTCTGAAGGTCAGAAGTCTGACATGAGTCTTGTGGGGTTAAAATCAAGGTGTTCCCAGGGCTGCATTCCTTCCGGAGCTTCTGGGGGAAATCTGTTTCCTTGCCTTTTTTGGGCCTGTCCAGATATTCCAGAATAATCTCATCTCAAAGTCCTTACCCTACTCATATCTGCAAAGTCTCTTTTGCTCTGTAAGGTAACATACAAATTCCAGGGATTAAGACAGGGACATCTTAGAGAGACTATTATTCAACCCACCACATGGATTACCCTGAATAATAGGAAGGTCTAAAGCCCTTTTTCTATTGTGACATAGGAATCCCCTACAGATGGCAAACCTTCATCCTTTAATTTTGGTTTGCTAGATCCGAAAGCAGTCTCTTCTCTCCAACTCAAGAAAGCATTTTAGAATTCAAGGGGCTGAGAGTCACACTGTTATGGGTTGTCCGGAGGCCACTCATAAATATATAAATTCACAAATATCAGTACTTGAACTCGTATTAGTAACATATGACTTATCATATACTACCTTACAATGGACTAGGCACCAAAGCTTAGGATTTCCACTGAAATATATGTTAGAAATTATTAGCATGTATTCAATTTATCCCGACTGTCACAGGTTCTAAAGTGCCATTTTATACTATTTTCAACAACAAAGATTATTTGGCTTGTGACCATCCTCTGTATTTCAATCTTAAAATATATGCTACAGGCTCCATCAAGTGCATTTTCCTATTTGCAGCAATCCATTTGTTCTACACTTTATCACTCTTACGTTAAATCCCTAAAGGAGGCTTCATCTCGAGCGGTCTAATGAGAAGCAGCATTTGACGCAGACGGTAACCCCCCCCCCTTTTCTGTGACACGTTCTTCACTTGGTTTCTGGGACACTGTATTCTCTTAGTTCTTCTCCAACTCCACCATCTGCTCTTTATGCATTCTCCTTTGCTGGCTCCCTCTTCATCTCCCCAGGCTTTCAAGTTTGCAGGGCTCTCAGGGCTCAATCTGCAGACCTCTTTTCTTTCCATCTACCCCAGTGGTCCTCAGAGGGGGTGATGATTTTGCCCCCCAGAGGATATAAGGCAACGTCTGGAGACATCTGCACAACTGCAGGAGGACTGGCTACTGGCATCAAGTATGTAGAGGGCCTGGATGCTGCACAGGACAGCTCTTCGCAACAAAGAATTATCCACCCCAAATGTCAACGGTGCCAAGGTTGAGAAACCCTGGACAAGGGAAATATAAAGAAAGAGATGAAGAAAAGAGAAATCGGAAAACTCAAGAGTGTGTGTTGAAATGTGATACAGCTTCGAAAAACACGTTCATTGCTTAGAATGGCATCCCTTTTGTTTCACATACGCTCGGGCTGAATTGCTTCAAACCGATTCCAAGCACAGAGTAAATAAACGCCTGGTTTCAAATCAGCAGTTCTATTTAAAATTGAAAATAAGACAAAACGACCAATTTCGAGCAATATTTCCCTTCATTATTCTAGAATTAGGTTCATTTCTGTCTACAATGGAATCATGGTCCAGCTGCCCTGTGAAGCCTGGAGGGATCAATTCTTACAAACTGTATACCTGTTGCGATGCTACCCTTGCCAAGAAGATCACCCAGAATTGCATTTTATAATATCGCTCCAGGCAGCAGAAACGAATAACCTGGAATGAAGAATAGTCACTGCCAATACAGCCCCCTTTTGAAGCAGAATTCCAGTTATTTCCATTCACCCCCTGAGTATAAGAATTCCATGGCTGCCAACCCTTTCCTAGCCCTGGATGGGGAAACGTTGTAAAAATACATTAGACTACCAGGACTTACACCTCTAATACTGATCTTACATGTCCTTAGCCAGTCTCTTCTAAATCATCAAAGTACGACAATTTGATAACAATAAAGGTTTCTGTGACACAAACTTTTTAAACTCCACTTTGTAAATCTCAGAACTATACAAGTAGGTGCTACCATATGCTAAAGGATGCCAATTGTAATGAACAAAATCAGTTGCACCGTTTTCTAAACCTTAGAACAAATTATTTGATTATTTTTATTAGTCACCCTCAGGCCTTTGGTACCCTGCGTTTCTGCCATGTTGGGAGACACTGATCCTCTGATGATTGTGTACCAAGCTGAATGAGTTGAACAGGAAGCTGCTCTCTACTATGTGTGTGTCATCAGTTTCTACATGGGGAACCAGAATAAAACCTGCCAGGGTGGCCAACACTGGTTTAGGAGCTTTTAATCTTTATATCTGTGTTCATCATTTCCCACAGAGACTTTCACTTTGCTTTTTTTTTTTTTTTTTTTTTTTCTTTTCCCACCTTCAATTATAGGATCGAAGCTAGGAACAATGATAAAAATTCCTCTTGAGGAAAATGTTTAATAGAAAAATCTCAAGGTCTATCAAACAAACACAGAAACGAAGAGCACAACTCCCATTTCTCCAGAAAGTGAATTTGTTTCATTTCTAAAGTTTCTCTTTACTACTAGGTTGTGAGACAAGAATGATTTCTTCTTCATTTGCATGGCAGGTGAATCCTGAGACATGTCTAAGGTACGGCTGGGATTTATCAAGCATGGGTTCTGAGAAAAGAGATTCTTTAAACAGCAATGCCCAGAGCACGCTTTTCTTCAACCAGACAGTTTCAGAAGGAAGTAAAAATGCTTAAGGAGAAAGGTGTGTATCTGACTCATGGTTTCTTTGAAAGCCGGAAGGTTAATGTGTCTTCCCGTATTCCCAAGGGCATTCCCTTTGGCATTAAGAGGGACTGTGCCCTTGAGATTATTCACGGTGGCATGCACACACTGTGTTAATAGATAGCCATCACTCTGTAAACCTCAGCCTTTGCTTTCACTATTCTCTTTTCTTATTTGTCAAGACCAACTTACTAAGCAGCAAGATTTGGGATAAAGAATATTCTTTACTTAGCTATGTTTACACATAAAGGTCCCGCCTGCCCCACTCCCCATAAAAAAGTAAAAAAAAAAAAAAAGATGTGACAAGTGTTTATTCAAGATGTATCCTTCAGTCTAAAGCATTTTTCAGCCAATCTGAGAAATTCTAGATGCCTACATGCCTACGTGCTACAACAACATTTAAAAGTTTTACTGAGCATCCACAGTAGATCTCTAGTACACGAATTTACTGCTCCACAACAGACACAAAGTTAACACTGGCTTGGAGTGCACATTTGTGCACTGCTCCAGGACACTAAAATAGAACGCTTTTCAATTTGGTCAAAGTAATAATAACTTGTTTAACTGAGAACTTATTGCATTCCAGGCACTGTTCTTAGTGTTTCGAGGACTTGTTATATACAATGTCTCATTTACATTTCAGAGAACCCGTGATCATGCCCATTTTGCAGACCAAGAAACTAAAGAACAAGGTTAAATACCTGTACAGAACCCAGAGATTTTCAGTGACAGTGCTGGGAGTTAAACCCAGGCAGCCAAGTGTCAGCCCTGTGCCCTTAATCGCTACACTGGGTTCTTATCCAGAATGTTATACCTTCCCAGTTGGTTCCTTCAGCAATAGTGTATCATCACCTTTCCCAGCTCCCCATCAGTCTTTCTGACATTCACAAACATAAATAATCACTTACTGTTGAAATCTATTGATTCTTCAAAAAGTATTCCTTTAAGTCATATTCATAAGGCTATTGATTTTAACAGAGAGAAATAAATTGAAGAAGATAAACTAAAAAGCAGTGCCCTTGCTTAAGTGGTCAAAGTCTCCAGAGAATACATCTCAAAAAGCCACTGCATGCTAGAAGCTGACTCCTTTTCCAATCTGATGCTTGCCTACTCTTTTTGTATACTGACAGGCATATTCCCGGGGTCACTTAATGGCTGGGCATACTTTGGCATATTACACAATTTTCCATGTGATTTCTTTGCAATCTTTGACATAGTACACAATTTTCTGCCTTTGTATCTTCCTACTTAGACTGATTTACTGTGTCCTTCTAGCTGTACAAAAGGACTTGCCGTATTCCTGTGCTTTCAGATCGTAGGATCTAGTATTGAAAAATTATTGAGGACACGTGTACAAGACTACATCTAAGAAAATGTAGGCATTAAATCATACAAAGGCAAGTACTTTATATTTTCCAACTACCTTGTTTATTTGAACAGGAACGTCATTAATGTAGGTTATAGGCTCTAGAGAATTTTAACAGATTTGACCATTATCTTCCAAGCTATGTCTAAATGCTTCCACATGATTCAAATGATCTTACCTCTGACTACTCTGAAATCATGTCTTATAACTTCTCCTGGGACATCCTATGCTACAGCCATACTGTGATTTTCAAAAGACATCACACCCCTTGCCCACCTTGTCTTTCTTTACACACGCCATTCTCACCACTTTGAACGCCCTTCTAACCCATCCTTGTCATTTTGTTGATCTTTGTGAAGATACTCCCTGACTGCTTCTAGGTCAACTGGATTTAACCTTTCCTTCATCACCTCTGTGCTTTCTATACACCTTTTGCCTACATATTATAGCACTTAATTCTTTATATTTCACACATAAATTTACAGGTCTGTAATCCTGAAAGCTAGGAACTGTGTCTTACTCAGTTTTGTACACCCAAGGCCTTATACTACAATGCTGGCCTAAAGTGGGCTCCTGACATATGAATGGATGAATAATATATTGGCTATTTTAAAGATGTTGCATTTTGGAAATACTTTAGGAAAAAAAAAATATATATATATATATATATTACTGGGAGACTAAAGAAGATAACCAATGCTGAAGTCATCTATGAATCTACGCTTCAAACTCACTTGATTCTAAATCTAAATGGTAAAAATCATATTTTATTATAGTTTTGTTTACCTCAAGAGCTGAAAGAATCCTACAAGTTAGTTTCAATTCTACTGTCGTTTTTTAAACCTCTCTTCGGAAATATGGTTCTCTTTCTACTGAGGCAGGCTGCTCTGGGAGTAGTATATTGTAACAAGTACCTGCTCAGAAATACTGGGGAAGCATCATCGAATTTCTTTACTTCTTGCTGCCCAGAGACCCACATATTGCTTTCTCTATGTAATCGTCTGCATAAAATAAGCAAAGACAGAACAGACAAAGTGAGACTGGCACTGTGATAGCATCACTTTCCACCTGATGACTGTACCCTCACCTGCAATCAATAGAATCTTGTTATTTACCGATACATTTCCAGACCGACTCTGAAGGGCCAGGCTTAATCTGAAAGCAAAATAATGCCAACAACAGCATCATACTATTTTGATGATAAATAAATCGTATTAATTTTGATCAGGATTATTACATAAACCAAGAACGCTCTAAGATACTATTTAATGCTATCAATTGGCAATGAGGGAAGTGATAATGCCCGATCCAGGTGAGGATGCAGAAACTCATCTGTTTTGCAGGCCAGAAGGTAAAGTAATATAGCTCTTGAAAAAACAATTTATCAAGAATTCTAAAAGATCCATAGCTTTTAATCATGCAATTCTACTTCAAGGAGTCTGTTTGAGGCAGACAATCTTTAATATGGTAAAGGAAAGAAAATCTCTACAGTACAACAGTGAAAAAGTAACTAGATCTCTAAGAGTCAGGGATATGCTATCGTATGTCCACTAAAATACTATTACACATAAAGAGTTACATAAATTTAGAGTTATAAAGTGTATATGATTTTAATAACTATGGAAGATAAAAGCAGAATGTGGGGGCTTCCCTGGTGGCGCAGTGGTTGAGAATCTGCCTGCCAATGCAGGGGACACGGGTTCGAGCCCTGGTCTGGGAAGATCCCACATGCCGCGGAGCAACTAGGCCCGTGAGCCACAACTACTGAGCCTGCGCGTCTGGAGCCTGTGCTCCTCAAGAAGAGAGGCCGCGATAGTGAGAGGCGCGCGCACTGCGATGAAGAGTGGCCCCCGCTTGCCACAACTAGAGAAAGCCCTCGCACAGAAACGAAGACCCAACACAGCGATAAATAAATAATAAATAAATAAATTAAAATTGCAACCTCCCTTTTAAAAAAAAAAAAGGAAGAGAGGGAATGAGATCTAATCCACAATCTTTAAAAAAAAAAAGCAGAATGTGGTATAATTACATCTTGGAAGAAGAAATACCTCTCACTCCAATTTTACAGTGGTTATTACTGGGTGGCAGGATTATGCATGCTTTTTTTCTCCAATTTACTTTTATGTACTGAATACCTTTTTCTACTAGTTTAATAATGAAAGATGAAAATTTTATATAATAAATGTTTAAAAATATTTTAAATTTTAAAAGTACAAAATGCTAACCAACACACCAAGCATTTTGGTGGTGGTTGCATGATTATATAAAATTACACAAATTTTATTCCATATACTTCTGCACATGTCTTATTGGAAGATACCAGAGTAGTCACCATCATATCTACTGGAGTCACAAAGACCTGGGTTTCAATCCTGGCTGTAAGTCATCATATTGGCTCTGTGATCTTGAGTAAAATACTGTACATCTTATCTGCCTCAGTATCCTCATCAAAAAAGCTGGGAAAGTAACACTGCCTTCTCAGGCTTGTTGTAAATCATCAAAATACTGTACCTGGCAGCATCTGACACACTGTAAGTCCTCAATACATGGTACCTAATACAATTGCTTATTATCGGGGGGAAAAATAGATGTTTGGGGCTTCCCTGGTGGTGCAGTGGTTGAGAATCTGCCTGCTAATGCAGGGGACGCGGGTTTGAGCCCTGGTCTGGGAAGATCCCACATGCTGCGGAGCAGCTAGGCCCGTGAGCCACAACTACTGAGCCTGCGCGTCTGGAGCCTGTGCTCCGCAACAAGAGAGGCCGCCATAGTGAGAGGCTTGCGCACCACGATGAAGAGCGGCCCCCGCTTGCCACAACTAGAAAAAGCCCTCGCACAGAAACGAAGACTCAACACAGCAAAAATAAATAAATTAATAAACTCCTACCCCCAACATCTTCTTAAAAAAAAAAAAAAAATAGATGTTATAAGAGACTCAAACGCCAAAAATCAGGCTGGTTGAGTCTCTATGGCCAAAAGCATTTCAAGTCCTGTTTAGTCATTTTAAAGGTATACATACCAGAACATCTGTGAATTTGATATTAGTCTTTTGTGAGTACTTTGAAAATAATAAATAAGCAAAACTTCACTATCTAAGTTTGTAATATACAAGAGCTTTTATGAAAACACATCATTTAGATATCTCAGCTTGAGTATGAAGAGCGGTTACATTGTGAAACAATGATCTGAACACTTTATTCTTAAAAAAAGTCCTAGACAGGACACAGGACATGTTTCTTAGATGGCACACACAGGTCACTCTTGAACTGAGCTGAAAAGTACTGGTCCACCTAAAAGTATGTTTAGAAATAATAACAATTAAAAACGGCTATAAATAAGCCTTCTAAATTAGGTATTTCTGTTTGTTTTTTTTTTTTTTTTTTTTTTAGGTGGAAAGGAAAGTTTGCTTTATTTCAGATGCCTGCAACTAGAGGGAGTGGTGTGGTAAATTAGGTATTTCTAAAAGAAAAATTTTTAAATGTTATGGAAGATATGCTTTTTTTTTCCTGACCTATTTATAGTAGGTAGAAAAAGCAGATCCTTTTATAGTCATTTAATTACTAGGCTACCAGTAAAGAGTTGAATTTGACCATTTGGCTGATTTACACTGCAGTTAAAAGGCCCATGGAATGTTAGGATATTAATATCGTACAATGCTCATTCTTTGCACAACTTACAGTATTTTCACAATAAAAAATGTTGATTGCAGCAAGTCTGAGCTGAGATCAGTTGGCCATGCAGCCTCACGGGTGGATATAACAATGCTGTATTGTGAGGTTGCTTCTGCCTTGCTGGTGAGAGGCGAAAGCAAACCTGGCCGTAAGGGAAAGTTCTGATCTAACCCAGATTTGTAAAACTGGCATCATTTCTTGGAAGTCAGCAGACATTCAAAGGATAACCGCAGGATACAGATAGGGCACAATCTGATTATTCCAAACCAGATACTGGCCAAGAATCGTCCCTCAATTCTACACACCTGGCATTGGGTGAGCCTGACTGACCATGAGCAAATATCTATCAGCTATTTGACCTCTGGTGCATCGTCTGCTTTGGGTCAGCAACAGTTGATGATCCTAGGTAATTGGTTTTCAACTTCTAGTCCTGCCTCTCGCCCATAACTTCCCTTAGAGCTTTACACGAAAAGGGAGCACCCAAGGGAGTCTACCCGTACGTCAAAAAGGACTGAAGTTATGAAAGGGCTTTGAGAGGCTCCTTTTCTCATCAGTATCCGCCTCATTTGGCTCCTACTGGCTGCTTGGGGCAGGGAAGTGAGCAGCTGGGCTAGAATTCCACTCATCAGAACAGTCGAGGGGCAGAGACTGGACTAGCAGTTCTCAGTACAAAGTAGCTCCAATAAGAAGATTTTTCACCTCAAGAGTGGCATGTGATGCCAAAATCTAATCTCTTTTTAGAGTTAAATCTTTCTCCCACCTACAAACTCTTTGAGTAGGTCCACTGTGAGGTCTATCAGTCGATAATATTCTCATTAAAGACGCGGCATGCATATGACCATGGGCAAAACAGCCTTGCCTGACTGTACATGGGTGGGCACTGAGATCAAGAATTCTTATCCGTAACTGCATATGATAAAGCAAAAAAGCAGAGGTTTGGGCTTCCCTGGTGGCGCAGTGGTTGAGAGCCCGCCTGCCGATGCAGGGGACACGGGTTCGTGCCCCGGTCCGGGAAGATCCCACATGCCGCGGAGCGGCTGGGCCCGTGAGCCATGGTCGCTGAGCCTGCACGTCCGGAGCCTGTGCTCCGCAACGGGAGAGGCCACAACAGTGAGAGGCCCGCGTACCGCAAAAAAAAAAAAAAAAAAAAAAAAAAAAAAAAAGCAGAGGTTTTACCTAAATGACACCAATATGATGAATCCTTTTTTTTTCTCATTAATTTGATGAATTTTAGGGGGGTAAATTGACTGAATCTAACAATTTATGTCATATATTCACTGAAATTTATATGGCATATGGTCACTGAAAACTTATGTCTGGTCTTAATAGCTTCTCCAAGGAAGAAAAGTTGTACATTTTGACAGCACAAATAACCTCACAGAAAAAGAAATTTTCCATATTCTTTTCCGACTCCAGTTGGAACTCCTGATTATTCATTCAAGAAGTACTAATCAAGCACCTACCGTGTGCCAAGCACAGTTCTAGGCTCTGGGAATACATCAATGAACAAAACAGACAAGAAAGCCTGTACTCATGGAGGTTACACATCTGGAGACAGACAATAAAAAAGAAAATAAATAAGATACGTTACAAGATTATACATACGATGGAAAGAAGAGAAAGTAAAGCAGTGTGAGGGGAAAATAAGGCGGGAAGTGAGGGACAGACCACAATCTAAATAAGGTGGCCAGGGCAGACACACTGAGAAGGTGAATTTGAGCAAAAGACTTATGGTAAGGGAGTGAACCCCTCTGGAAAAAACTAGGCAGAGAAAAATAACATGGGCAAGAACTGTCTTCTGTGTTTACAATTACCAGGTTCTGCTAATTTTGCCTTTGGAAATTTCAGTATACTGAGATATCCTTTGAGCATGTATCTCTAAGTGTATATCTGAACAATAATTCTGCTTCTTTCAGTAAGTTTTCATCTATTGATAAATACAGCTATGTTTGCATAGTCATAAATATCATTCAGGAAGAATGAGCATAAAAGTATATAGACTATGGTAAAGAAAGTTTATTAATTTGTATAAGCAAACAACATTTTATTTAGGGGGTAATTATAATTGTAAATCTGAGTTCCTAAGAAATCCCCAAACTTCTCAGTTTCTGATCTTTTGTGAATTAAGTTAGTCTGTAGACAAAGATTATGAGGTACCATGGTAGAATCTTAAATTAAGACAGATCTAAAGTAGCTTGACACTAGAGATGAACTTATTTAATCTTTCTCATAACGATGTGTAGTGTTCTTTCGGGATTTCCTCCTGCAAACCCAAACCTGAATACACAAAATCAAAAGCTGGTTCTTCAAAAAATTGACAGGATTATTCCCAACTAGAGACAGAATTTGATTTTCTACAAGCACATTAATTCTGCTTCACTGGCAAACTGGTTTTAGGTCCAAGTGGCAAGAAAAGGGATAATAATTCCTGACAAGGACAAGGAAATACGTTTTCCATTTTTTTCCTGAGTCAGCAGGGGGATGTAGGACACAAGTGACTTTTTAATGTGTAGTTCTCTAAATATACATATAAGAAGCAAAGCCCAATGGTACTGCGGAAATCAAAACTTTAGAAAAAGAGGCAAATAAAATGAATAAAATATGACTTTAAAACTAAAAAAGGAGCTAAGCGAATTTCTTTTAAAATACACTGTAGCAACTATTTCCATTAAAATAAAAAAATTAGGCCTTTTATTCCAGAGCTTAAGTGAGTTGCAGTTAGGTTTTAAACTTTCAACCAAGTAATAACGCTATATACACTATAACCTAATCCCAATTTTAGGAAGTTATCATAACACTCCAAATATAAGGTATAGCCGTTTCTTTAAAGGCCAAAAACTTACTTTTTAAAACACTCTGTATTTCCCTAGTTCATCCTTTCTAATGTCGCAAAAGATATCTTCACATCCTTACAGAACTCAGATCTCTCTGCCTGTGAAATGAAAGGCCAAAACTATATTAATATATATAAAGAAAGGGGTGGATAAAAGTTAATTTTCTTTATTTACTTTTTATTAAAAAGTTACATTGAGATGGTTGATTTAAGGGTAAGTTTTATTTTCCACTTGCGTCTATGCAACACATATTTTAAAAGAGGATATATTATTTTTTTAATTAAAAAAATATATATAAGTTTTAATTTGAGTGAGAAAAGAGAGCTAGAGATTGGGAGTGAGAATTAGAGATTGAGAAAAACCTGCTAAAATGAAAGTCATAAACAAAAAATGTCAGATCCTAGTCTGAGTTGGGAGGGAGCAGGGCAGACTCAAAAAAGGGAGGGAGGCGGTGCTTCTTATGGCTGTAGATTCCCGCCTCCCTAAACTTCTGAATCTAGAAGAGTCCTGTGGTCTGAATGTCTGTGTTCCCTTTACAATTCATGTTGAAATCCTAACCTCCATTGTGGTATGATAGGAGGTGGGGTCTGCGGGAGGTGATTAGGTCATGAGGGCAGAGATCTCCTGAATGGAATTAGTGCCCTTATAAAAGAAAGCTCCGTGTGAGGTTAAAGAGAGAACACGACCGTCTAGGGAGCAGGCCCTTTCCCGACACTGAATCTGCTGGTGTCTTGATCTTGGACTTTCCAGACTCCAGAATTGTGAGAAAACGTTGTTACTTAAGCGACTCAGTCTGTGGTTATTTTGTTATAGCAGCCTGAACAGACTAAGAACAAAAAGTAACCCTAAAAGTCTGCACTTCACTACGACTCTTACAAGACTTTTAGACTTGAGCTCGATCTACGTCAAGATCATCATGATCATTGAGCTCCCTGTCTTCAGCCACCACCATCCCTCCGGGTTCTTTGATTTCCTACCTCAAAGATAACATAACTGTAAGGCACATCAAAATCAATTATATCCTACCATCAAATAAAAAACTTCTGGCTAATATCATATTTACAAAAAAAATATTAGTGCATTACAACTAGCAAAGACTTTGACAAGGGAGGAAAACTGAAAGGAAGAGTGGCAGGCAACCTCTTGTACTCTGCATTAAGAACAGAGACAGGACATTGCACTGTAGCTGCTCTAGGACTCTGAGGATGAGAAGGTAAGCCTACATCTCACTAAGCTTCTCAAGATTCTCATTTATGTGAGCATTTAACAAACACATTAATCTAAAATTCTCTGCCCTTTAACCAGAAAACTGAAACCTAGGAACTTTTCTTCGTAATAAGCTACTTCAGTTGAAAGATATACTTTTTCAGGAATTGCTTGGAGGATGATAGCTTAGTCTAATAACAGACATCAAAGATACTTACCTCTTAATTAATAAAAATTTACAAAGCCTTTTGGCTTACGGTGCCAAATTTTGCTGAATTTGTGCTGCGAAGAGTTTATCTGGGCTAAGAGTAAGGAGAGTTCTGATTCATTCTTTCATATTGCAACTCAATAAATATTTATTAAGCACTGACAATGTGCAAGGCATTGAGGAGAGTTAACAAAATAGACACACTCCCTGGTTCCTTGGAGACTTTAAAGTCTTTGGGGGGTAATAGACAAGTGTATGGGAAAGTGGAGGAATAAGATCATAAGGAAACACTCCAATAATACTATGCATGCACCCTCACCCAGATTTAGACAAGATGAGTAAGTGGGAATAATATGGGCAGAGACCAAAGCAAGAGAGAGAGAGCACATTCAAATAACTATAAGGAATTTAGTGTGTTTGACCTTCAGATCCCAAGAGTAGGTTTTGAGAGTTTTGAGCTGATGGTCCAAGATAGGTGGAAGCAAGATTATGAGGGCTCCTATAGACTATGTTAAGACATTTCTTTTTAATCCTAAGAGCAATAGGAAGCCACTGAAGCATTTAAATGAATGAAGTCAACATGCTTTTGCTTGTGATATATAGAGGTTGCTCACTGATAAGATCAAAGCAGGAGCTTGAGTGAGTAGCACAGGTTTTAGATAAGGGCAGGGCCTGGAGCTGAAGACAAGGCAGGCATGTGCAATGTGGATACAGGAAGTCCCCAGTCTGAACATTCTTAGGTGGGGAGTCATTTCATAGGAACTGATCACATGATCTAATGTTCAATGTATGGGTGTTATGAGGTTAGTCAGGTGATTTCTGCAAATTACTTTCACTCTACCCATCTGTGAGTATAGGGAATGCAGCAAAGTGTAATATTTCCTCATGGTTTTGGTGCTTATCGTGATCTTAGCTATAAAATTATGCTCCCTCCTGTGTCAACCAGTGGCGTGCAATAATGTCAGTTTCAGGACTAAGAAAACATTCACCCATTTTCCCAACCATCAGGGCAGAACTTGTAAAGTTCTAAGTTCCCGTGGAACACACTTATGAAGATCCAGTAAGTATGTGAGTGATTACCAAGATTTTACGTTATGAATTTTACATTCATGCCTCAAAGGTAAAATAAACCTTTTTAAAGTACAGGTTTATCTTGCTCTATACAACAGATTTACTCCCAGAAAATTGTGTATAAATTGTTTTAAACTAAAGTGTATTTTGAGAAAGTTTGGGGAGCGTCCCTACTGAAGAGAAATTTAATGATTACTTGTAAAGATCGAATCTTGTTATTGTATTGTATATATTTTCTCAGGTGAGGCACATCTAGACTGGATTGCTTTCACTTCTCACCACATGAGAGGAATGTACCCAGAGTCATCACCTGGAAAGTCCCTGAGTCTCTCAAGAGATGGCACAACACCAGGGCAAACATTATAGTAAGCGATGTGCTCCATAGATGTCCTTCGGTTGGAACCCTAGTTTCAATGGACTGGATCCTTAGGGAAGCTGTCTGAGGATGGCGGTATGACTGAACTGCCAATCACAATGCCCTTCTCCCTGGCTCCCTCCCAGCAATTAGTCTAGGGGTAGTCATGTGATAGAGTTCTGGCAATGATGCATAAGCTGAAGTGGCCAGATGGGACTTCTGGGGAAGCTTGCTTAATTTAGCTGACACACCCTTTGGAGTTTTGCTCCTTTGCACTTCTCTTTCCTGCCTTGTCACAGACTGGATGCCTGGTGGTAGCCATCTTATAGCCACGAGAGAGAAAGCCAGAGGCACAGAAAGATGAAATGAGCTTGGTTTCCAAATGGCATCACTGGGCTGCTTCATCAACTCTAGATTGCATGCTCCGGACTTTTGTTGAATGAAACAAGGAAATCTCCATACTTAATTAAGGTTCTATTTGTTAATTTTTCTGTTAGTTCGCAACATACTCTTAATGAATATTCTGAATTTCTATTCAAACTTCTCTGAATACAACGTACCAAGTTCTTTGCTACTGAAATACACGGCATGCAGCGATTTAATAATGTGGGTGGCAACAAGCAAGCCATTACCTCTAAAATGTAAATGTTTATGTAGTGACATGTGTAGAGGCTCCTTCTATAAAAGACGCTAGGCTACCTGATCTATTGTGTTGTTACCAAAAAAACAGCAGGAAAACAGGAAAACAAAACCCCAAAACTCCCTACATCCTGCCCAGGCATTTTGGCCACAATTACTCTCACTTAGTTGAGCTTGATTGGCCAAGTATTAAAAATGACTGAGCCCCGAATGCTAAAGCAGGAGCAACACTCTGGTCCAAGGGAATAACTGTCCAGAAAAACAAAAGGATAAAATGCTTTGTAGACAATTTTGGGCAAATTAAAGTTACACAATAATAAGTACTGCACAAACCGGACAAAAGCACTGGCCACCAGGGACTGGACAGTTCTCTTTAAGCAAACATGTGGGCTAAAGTTCACAACAGCTATCCTTATTCAAAGGTGCAACCTGTCTGGCAGGCTCCAGGATTTTCAGGCTAGTTTATATGCACACGAATATAAATCCTTGCAGGATATCAAAGAGAGCAAAGTTACATTTGTGCACGAGTGTGTATTTATATTGGCACTTAAATGCATATAAACATCGGTAAGTACATATTTCTATTCAAGGGGATAGTTGGTGAGTTTAAAGATCACTAGAGACTTCTCACTCCCACTCGTACATAGAAGTTCCGGCTGCACTGTTTTTTACTTTCTTCGTACATAAATAATCTTCTGTAGTTGAGGAAGACTCCTGAGCAATAATTTTATATTATGTGTAGGGGCTACACCTTGGACATTGAACTGAAAATGATGAAACACATCAAGTATCTGCCACAATGATCTTCAAATTCCTGTAAGCCATCTGGAGCTATGCCCGGTGATTTGAATTTGCACAGAGAAAAACTGAGTTCCAGAGAGGTGAGGCCAAGTGTTCACCGAAAGAACAAGAAGAGGCATCAGGGCTGCTTAAATCTAGTTGTGTGGATTATTTAATTTGAACTGTTCAAATTGTTTATTAAAGTGTTTAGAATTGGCCACAGGACTTCCAAATCCCCAGTTCATTTTATGACATAGAGGCAAACTTTTCTCTAGGAAATTAAATGGTCTTCTATAAACAGGAGGAGTATTGATAGAAGTATCAGCAACAAATCCAAGTCATGCAGTGTATGTGAATTCAAAAATAAGCTCAAAGGCTCCAGCTGATTTGTTTACTTAAATATATTGGTTGAATACGTATACTCATAAAAATTACCTGGGGAGTCTGTGTAAAAACACCCAGAAATTCTGATTTTCTAGGTCCTAGGGGGGAGGGGAGGGCCTAAGAACATGAGTGTTGACAATGGCTAAATGATTCCGACACGGGAAGGCCTGCGGGTCCCACTTTGAAAAACACTGGTCTGCGCTATTCGAGATGCCAGAGACACATACCTCAGACCGCTCAGTCTAGTGAGGGCGACAAGGAAACGACTTTACAAGCCTTCCAAACGCTCAGAGGGATGTGAGGAGGACAGAAGCAGGCATAAAAAAGGAGGGCAGAAGTGAAACTAAACTCTCTTGCAGGACGAACCAGTTTTCAAAGAGCAGAACAGCTAAAGAACAGGAGAAAAAGTGCTCGGGCAGGAAGCACGGCGGGGACAAGCATTCAGTGGGGCATGTTGGAAACTGAACAAGGAGTTTGGACCGACCAGGGCACCAGAGGAGTAGGGAATGAGGTTGGAGGATTAGGAGGTAGTATCCTGAATGACTTTTCTACCTACATGCGACTAGTTTGAACTTTTGACTCTTGAAGGCACAGGGGGCCACTGAGGGTTGAAGCAGGAGGGGCAGAGTTAGATAAGATTTTTAGAAAGCCCGCCCAGCCATGGTCACATGGAGGACACCTGGGGGAATGGAAGCTGTTGGGCAGAGATGCCAGGTAACTGCAATTCTCGTCATGAGAAGAAGCCAGGACTGGTGAAGATGGATAGGCGAACGCCATTTGGAAGATGGTAGCCCATCAGAGTAATCATTCCCTACGTGAATTGAAATGAATTCAGCAGAGAAGGTAGAACAGACAGGTCTTAGCAACTAATTTAATGTGGGGAGAAAGGCAAAAGGGAGAGTAGGTGGTGGTTCTCAGGTTTCTGGTTTGTCTGACCCGGTAGCTGGTGTTAGCTTTGTGGGTGGGCAGTAAAGAAGTGGTATTCTAGTATTTAGTTAATAGTTAATAAGAATGTGTGACTTACTGGTAGAGATTGAAAGAGACACATAGGGGCTTCCCTGGTGGTGCAGTCGTTGAGAATCCATCTGTCAGTGCAGGGGACACGGGTTCGAGTCCCGGTCCGGGAAGATCCCACATGCCACAGAGCAACTGAGCCCGTGCACCACAACTACTGAGCCTGAGCTCTGGAGCCCGTGAGCCACAACTACTGAGCCCACGAGCCACAACTACTGAAGCCTGTGTGCCTAGAGCCCGTGCTCTGCAACAAGAGAAGCCACCACAATGAGAGGCCCGCGCACCACAACGAAGAATAGCCCCCGCTCCCGCGACTAGAGAAAGCCCTCGCGCAGCAACAAAGGTGCAGCAACAAAGACCCAACACAGCCAACAATAAACAAATAAATAAATTTTTTAAAAAAGAGAAACAAAGAGACACATAGGGCGTGGGACTTAGAAATGTTGGGCTGGGAAGTCATCCACATTTGCATGGTGATGGCTGAAGTCAGGAACCTGGATGAGGTCATCCAGGGGGAATATTCTGAGGATCAGGGTAGAACCTAACTGGGAGGGAGGTACCACCACTTAAGGGGGAGGTGAAAAACAAGCAGGAAAGAATAAGAAGAGACAACCAAAAGGTAAGAGGAAAACCAAGGAGTGTCATGGAAAAAGGGTCAAAGCAAAGAGAGGGTCGAGTGTCACCAAGCAATCAAGTCAGATAAGTGCTGATAAAGAGTGTTCCATTGTGACCTGAAGTGGCCTTTGGGCTGCCTCCTCTGTACATGGTTCATTCATTTCTTCAAATATTTACTGAGGTCCCCTGGGTGCCAGGTGCTGTACAGATAAACCTCAAACCTCAAGGACAGCCTCATCCTACTTTGAAAGCATAGCAAAAGCATTTCCATTTCCTTACAAATGTTACACTCTTTTAGACGTGAACAGGAATTGAATTTGTATGCAAAGCACTGGGTGATATCGCACTTGGGCAAACAGCAAGGAAAGGAGGTGGGGTGAGATGCTTTAGGAAGATGGGGCTTAGAGAATGACAGGAGTCTGAGATGAAAGTGGGGACGGGAAGAAAAGGTGTGGCAGCATCACCTCCTCATCCTCTGACCTGTTATTTTGTTTAACCCTTGACTTAGCTCCAACGTCTGCCTGGGGAGCAAAGTCCTATGCTGAAGAGAAGCAGTTATTTCCCAATATACTCTTTTGGTATTGAAAGAAGAAAATTAAGATAAGAAAGAGTTAAACTCACCAAATTAAACTAAAATGTTTCTGGGCTCTGACTACACTTTTGAAACCTCCTCTTACAGTTATTTAGCATAGTTACTTTCTTTTTTTTTTTTTTTTTTTAAATAGAACAAGTCTTTTAGGGTTTTTTTTTTTTTTTATTACTCATAAAAGTTTTTTTTTTTAAGCTTTCTGACTCTGCGCTTGTACCTCTCACACTTTGACCAGGATTTTCTGCTCCACATTAAGGAAAGTGAGCTTGATCCTGTCACAGACCCATTTAGCACACATGGACCCACCACAGGCCTTGCTGACATGTTTTTTCACTTTAGGTAACCTCCTAAGAACTTTAGATCTCACAGCATGAACTTCTCAGCACATATCACATACAGATTTTGGTGCTTTTCCCGACCTTCTTGGTATAAAAGCAAGTAGTTCTACTACCAGGGGTTCAAAACAGCCTATTTTTGTTAGAGGCTGTATTGCATGATAGCCTATGATGGTGTGTCAAACTCAGGACCATGTTGAACGCCTCTAAACAGCGTTCCTGGAAGGGCTTCCATTTCTTAGAATTACTCTGAAAACTTAACGTCTAAACCTCCAAAACAAGTTATTAGGAAGCCTGTTTTTATACTTTTAGAAACTTAGAACTGATACTATCCATACTTTAGCAGAGTAAAGCCTATGATTCTTTCAGTTATCCATTCACTTGTTCAATAAATGTTGACTGAGTTCTTGCTAAAGGTTCTAAGTGTCAAAAAAGATGAAGGCCTTGAGCTCACGAAGCCTACATTCCAGAGGCAGACAGAAACTAACTGGAGGCTCTATAGCGTATCTACAGTCATAGTGATATGTTTTCAGGTGCAAAATTAAAGCACAGCAAGGGGGCCAGGAGTGACAGGACTCCATCAGCTATGGTGGGCAGGGAAGGCCTCTTATATATTGAATAGAAATATATGAAAATAAAATATTTGAAACAATTAGAATATATTTGACTGCACAATTGGTATCTGCTTCTGATCCCCACAATATATTCCTTCCTTCAGGACTCCATCGCTGAGATCTACCAATTGCAAAACCCCATTTTAAGCACAGTGGGGAATAGAAGCATTACACCCCTTCCTGCCCTCAGAGTCTACTAACTAGTAGTGACTATCACACATGAAAGAACACGGTCAGTCATAATCAAGTCATAAAAAGAATCGTGCTAAGAATTGTGCTGATGGAGGGATTACAAGGCTGTAAGAGAACATGGCTTCTGGTAGGACTTAACACCACGGCAGGATAGGGAACAGGGGA
The DNA here is from genome assembly GCF_005190385.1 of Monodon monoceros. NCBI lineage: Eukaryota > Metazoa > Chordata > Mammalia > Artiodactyla > Monodontidae > Monodon > Monodon monoceros. Next base: position 107,614,113 of record NW_021703777.1, read on the forward strand.
GACTAGGCATGTGACATTCCAGAATGAAGGAACAGTGTGAAACATGGGCTAGAGTTTATCCAGAGAGTAAGGATTATTCCAGTTTGGTAAATGTGTTCGACATTTGAAAGTGATGATGAAACCAAGCAGGAACCCATGGGGCCCTCCTGGGGCACAAAAGCCTTTCCAGGTCCCCCATTTCTTATTTGCAGGATAAAGGCTTCAGCCTCCTAGACCTTCCCTAAGTTCCAAAGGGCAGAGCAAATGGCTACCAGTCAGGGAAATACGGAATGCAGAAAAAAGGAGGAACAATCAAGAAACTACAGTGCAACAATTAAAGCAGGATACTGGTTCTACCTCAAGGGATATACATAACAATATCTTTGAGTCCTTCTGCAGGAACTAAGACCTCGCCTCAGGTGGAAGACAGTAACTTCAGGCCGAGCATAAGACTCCTAGACCACCCCCATTACCTCGCCATCAGCCAATTATTAGAAAGTCACATACCCTGCATCCCTCCCCTCAAATTTTGCCTGTAAAAACTCTTCTCCCCAAAACATCAGGGAATTCAGATTTTTTGAGCACAAGCCATCTGTTCTCCTTGCTTGGCCCTGCAATAAACCTTTCTCTTTTCCAAACTGCAATGTTTGGGTTCGTTTGGCCTTACCGTGCATTGGGCACACAAACCTGCGTTCGGTAACAGTGATGTGGGAAATAAGGCAGTAGAGGAAGTTTGGGGACAGGACTGAGCAGGGCCTTGAATTCCAGGCTAAACATGTAAGGTCTTCCCTTTTTTTTTTGTACTCATGAATAGACCAGGAAAATAGAACCCAGGACACTCCTTTATTATGTGGATATACAACTGGGTGAAAATGAGATAATCACCTTAAGGCTATCAAGGAAGTCACTGAAAATAATCTGAGGATGCCAAACAAATGAGATGTTTGAACTTGACCAGAGTCCAGGTTACTTAGGACTCTTCAGGCACTGTGCTAAAAACTTGACGCAGATCTCTCCTTCAATATTCACACCAGATACACTAGGTGTGTGCACCACCCCTACCGACAGGTGAGGAAGCTCAGCCAGGTGAAATAACTAACTTGCCCAAGGTTGCATGACTAGTAAGCAGTGGTGTTCTGGGATCAAATTGGCCTCACTCCAAAGCCAAGGTCAACATCACGGATGCCAAAAATTGTAACCGAATTAGCAAATCTGAGGAGTCGGAAACACATGTAATGAACCTCAGTATAAGCACAGTTTAGGGTAGCAGGGTAGTAGCCCAGGGAATAAGGGAAGGCACCAAAAATTAAAAAGTTAGAAATGGATAAACTCAGCAGCAGATAAAGGCTTTATTGGAAAAGAAGCCAACAAGTGGAGGGACCGCAACAGAGCACTCTCTTCTCTTCCTGCCCCTTCCCTTCCTCTCCCTCCTCTTCTTGTAATTCACCTCAGTCAAGGTCACCTGGAAGAACCCTAAAGTAATCCTCCTATCCTCAGCACAGGTCTGATCCCCACCAGGCACCAGAGACAATTTAATCTTTCGAGAAGATCCTCAAAGATGAGCAAAAGGTCAACATATTAGATCTGTTTAGAATTATCAAAGGAACCAGGAAGAGAGAAAGCTGACCATAATTTGGAGTGAGGTTTTCAAAGAATTAACCTCTACCTTCATTAATACCACAAGAAGAACTTCAATTAGATGTAACTCAGTAAGCCTAGTTGAAAAATGAATTTTTCTTCTAAACTTGGATATGGGGCTAGGATATTAATCAATATATATTGATTAATGATAATACATATGATTAAATCTGGGTTCATATGAAAGATATTTATAGTGGGTTTTTTTTTGTTTAAAGTATAATTTCCACGTTATTGTCTTTCCAGGGAATAGTATTTTAGTCTTTAAGGACTTAGCTCCTTACATGGGCTTTGGTGGAGGTCGTGGGGCAGCACCGGCAGGTCTAAATCGGGGTGGAGGTGTTCGGTCCTTCAGGGCTTCCCGAGAACGATTCCTGGCTACCTTGCTGTGAATGGCACAACTGACGCAATAATGCAGTTTCACATACAGCTTGGGAAGCACATAGGCGTCGAAAACACTCGCTTTGGAAATGTGCCTGACGGCTGCGGCCTCTAGGATGTTACGAATGACGAACTTCTTAATGGTCTTATCCTTGGGCACGCATCGGGCACAGTTAGTACAGCGAACAGGCTGCACGTGGCCGCGGCCCTTTTTGACACGACCATTATTCCTTCTTTTCTTGGTCATCTTGGAAGCGAGGCGAAAGAGGCTATAGTGGGTTTCTTAAAGCAGTGATCACGGAGACTGCACGTTCACAGGCTGAGATGTACCCGTTCAGAAAATTTAGCTCAACATATTGTCTCATAGGATTCTAGATATTTGAAATTCTAAGTGTTATTTTGGTGTCAATTTTCTATATAAGTATCTCAAATTCCCATTTCACTTTTTGACAGGTCATGAATGCCCTCAGATGTTTCCTCTGGAGCTAGGAATCCTGCATTAGGAATAGACACATAGCTATAATACCTTGAGTTTCATATTTAAGTTCAATCGATTGTAAAGTTAAAGGCTGTGCTGATAGTTTTGGGTAGAATTCCCACAACAATAGGTTTGTCTTTAATAAAATGTTTGCTTTATACTGAGTGCCTTATTGAAGACATTAGGAATGTGCAAGTGAAATAGGAGGAAGGAAGCCGGGCACAACCTTTAAAAGAACGACATAGCCACTGAGGATATGACATAAACTGGTTAGAACCGATTATGTCCAAGATTCAACTTCCAGTAGACCTTGAGCCTCACTATGCACTAATACATTAGCATGCTAAATGACACACCCACAGGCGCCATGACAGCTCCAAGTTTGACCATAAAAGGTCAAAAAGTGGGCAGTGGCCCAATTCCTGGAAATCTCCACCTCTTCCCTAAAATTGTTGGAATAATCCTCCCATTCATTAGCCTATCAAATTAGCCAGCCCATATTTCGAGGCCTCTCACCTTCTGAGATGGCCCACACTCTGTCTGTGAAATGTGTTTCTCCCAGGGCCATTCTGGAATGTGTATCTCTCTAAATAAACACTTCTTACCTATCACTTTGTCTCTCACTGAGTTCTTTCCACAAGGAGACATAAAGAACCTAAGCTTCATTAAGTCTTGAGATCAGGTGTGTGATCTCAATGAAAAGACGGTGGGTTCAAGGCCCAATCTGAGTTATGTGGCTTCATAAGTAGTAATAAGGAAAGTTTGTCCTGCCATAAACAAAGCTAGGACTGATTATGTATGCCATTGACTGACAGATACACTCACTTAAATTAAGAGCAATCATTACTTCCTCAAACTGAATGAAAGACTGGAGATGCAGTCTTACCCATCAGTTTGCAGCTTGGCACGCGGGATCTTAGTTCCCTGACCTTGGACACCAGGGAGACCAGGGATCAAACCTGTGACCCTTGCAGTGGAAGCACAGAGTATTAAACACCGGACCACCAGGGAGGTCCTGTGAATATTTCCTTATTTACCCAGAGTAACTAATTCTGCAGGATCTGCCAGCTACCTCTAATTACACCAGCTTCACCCAATAACCACACCGAACTCTACTCTCTGAATAGCATTCTTTTATCCTCTGACTAGCTGACTAAAGGTCAACTGTACTTTTCTGAGTTTCTTATCACCTTTGTGTTTCAGTTTCTCAAATGTTAGTTCATTTGTAAAACTACTGTTTTAGGCTAAATTAACAAAATTAGCAGCTAAATAACGACCACACCCTGCCTATCTATACCCTAATAGAGAGCACAGAGATAAGCTGGGAAGGGATGGTAAAGAAAAGTTGGGAAGAGAGAAGAAACAGAGGTCTGAAAAGAGCACCTGATCAGAGAAACGTCCAGTCTTCCGGGATTGTCATTTAAAGAGCTGTGGAACTCACATAAATACAGAATTACACCCTTCCTTCTTGGCTGGAAGGCCAAGGGCCCCGCGGTAAAAAGCACACAGGTCAAAGTTTGGCAGGGAAAATAGTACCTTTGGAAATTTTATGGTCTGGCTTTAAATATAGCTCAAGAAATATAATAAAACTAATTTTTTTTTTCCTTAGAAGACTGGAAATCAAGAGAACTTTTGGGTTAATATAAGTAAATTTTAGTTCCTTCCAGCACTAGAATTCAGTGATTCCTTGACTCTGAGCCTGGATTAAATCTACCTTGGCTGAGTGTAAACCTGGTTTACTGGCTGGTTGCTTTTACTGATTTTGCACTTTATGGCCACTTCCTCTTAAGAAGTTCACCATTGTGACTAATTTCTTTGGGGGGAAGTTGGAAAGCAGAGGGCCAAGTCAATCCGAAATGGAGCAAACAAACTCACCTTCTACTACTACCTGGTGAGGAGGACACTTCCACTATTGTTACTGAACCAAACTCGGGTCCACTTGCTTGTCTGCAGTAAAAACAATGTACTGGCACTGGGCTGTCGTGAAGGAAAGTGCAGCGTTTACAGTACGGTGCTAGACGAGGAGTCCAGGGAAGCCAGCGCTCGAAAAGCCTGAGCTCCCCGTGGGTTTCAGCAAAGCACTTTTAAAGGCAAGGTGAGGGAGGAGGGTCCCAGGTTAAGCGATCAGCTGCTCTTGCAGTTCTCTGATTGGTTGATGGTGAGGTAACAGGGCGGTGTCACAAGGGTTAACAACATCAATCCTTAGGCGCCAGTAGGTTTAGGGGCTACGTGCTCACGGTCATCAAGTAGTTAATTTCTTTCACTTGGTGGTGGTTTTAGCATCTGTAAAACAACTCAGGAAGCGTGTATCAGATACTATTATCTAGGTACTTCAGAGAGGAACCGAAGCAGAGGGTATCGGGGCGGGATCTGTCCCAGGAAGGCCCCATAGGGTCCTGCTCGGTTATGCTATGAAGCATTAGCATCTTCCAAGGTTTTAGAAGATATTTGGACGTTACTGGAGACCTTCTTATATCCATGTCAGTTAAGCGTATGATTCTAGTAAGTCTATCTAAATTTAAAAGGCAAAAGCTGAGAGTCACTATTAATAGATTTCTCTTATTTATTAATAGGATCTATTTTTAACCATATAATAATAATAATAATAATAGTAATGACACCATAAATTTATTTGGCACTTTGCAATTCACAAAACACTTTAACTAACATGACATAGATTCCTGGGCAACCCACTCTGAGACAATAACAAATTTGTGGAAACAACTGTTGGCAATGGGCTCACAGATGCCTGGAATTCCCAGGCAGCCAGCTGCATGTGTTCCCCATTTCATTAATTTCAAAATAACAAGACCGTACAGATTCATTTATATATTATGGCAGGTTTTAACTGTATGTCATGTATCATCTACTTTGTTCCTATGAGACAAAACGATTGCCTTTTACAGGTAAGAAAATGGAGGCTCTTCAAGGCTCTTAAGAAAAGAAGTTACTAATAAATGACTAAAAAATAGCAGACCTATGATTAGAGCAAGTCCAGTTCTTTCCTCCACCCCACAGCTTCTGCCAAGTCATTATAGAAATGCACGGAGATTCTTATCCCTTGTTGCTTGGGTTTCTCAAGAGTGGTAACCCATTTTAGTAACACAGCATGCTCTGTAATTTACTACTGACAAAGCCACTACCAGAAATTTACTAGTAACTTTCAACTTGGTAAAACATGACTAATAAAAAGCAATCAAAGAGCAGCCTTCTCTTTCTTTACAGCCACATGGTTGCAAAGCAAGCCAGTTACATGTTTGTGGATTTGTGTCAATGATATATACAGCTCATTAATTCCACAAATACTTATTGGACACCTATTATCTACCAGCCCCTATGTGAAGTGCTGGGTGCACAGTACTGAAAAAGATGGGCACCACCACGAGCCTCACAGAGCTTGTTCTGTTGAATTGGGGAGAGACGGATGCTAATCCACAGATAAACAAAAATAACCCACTATGGTGTCAATTGAAAGAAAACAACAGAATACTGGGAGAGTCAATGTTTCGGGGTGGGAAGCTCTTCTAGGTGGAGAATGAGAATATCTCAGTAGAGCTGGCACATCAATTGGGATCATAAAAATGAGGAAGAGCTGGCCTTTGAGAAGAATGGAAGGACGTTCCAGGGAGAAGGAAATGCATACTGGAAAGTCTGAAAACTGGAATTTAGTTCGTGTAAGTGGCTGAGAAATGGTCATTGCGTGGGTAGGACCAGGCAGGGTGGGGGAAGGTTTGAGATAAGGAGGGAGTCCTACGCTACTCTTCAGTCCTTTACACTGCCTCGAGGCACCTGATCCCAACCATCTGTCTTCAATCAACTACACTTAAACAGCTGCCTTGTAATCCAGAAACTATCACAGATTAAACAGATAAAGCTAAAAACAGAATAATATCAATAGATTACCTAAACCAAGGATGCAAGTTTCCATCTTTTTAATGAAGGTTTGCATCAAGTTAAATCATTAATTATAGATACTGATATAGATACGTGGATGGATAGGTACAGATACATATCTCTAGTATTCTAGAAAAAAGCATTATCTCCCAAGGTGAGAGGGTAGGGAAACCTTAACTTGTAAATTTTAAGGGAAAAAAGTGAGATTATGGGACTTCTTTTTGTGTGGGTTTTTTTTTGTTTTGTTTTGTTTTTGCATTACGGGGGCCTCTCACTGTTGTGGCCTCTCCCGTTGTGGAGCACAGGCTCCGGACGCGCAGGCTCAGCGGCCATGGCTCACGGGCCCAGCTGCTCCGTGGCATGTGGGCTCTTCCCGGACCGGGGCACGAACCCGTGTCCCCTGCATCGGCAGGCGGATGCTCAACCACTGCGCCACCAGGGAAACCCTGTGTGTATTTTTTAAATTAAGAAAATAAACAACAAAATGAAAAAACCTTTTTGTTTTTATGAAAGCCTGGTTTTAAGAATTTCAGCTCGTTAAATTTAGGAAGCTTGAAAAAAAAAAATCAAATTCAAGACTGTTCTCTGGACCTGAGCCTAATGCATTTTCATTTGAATGAGAACTGAATATACATTTTTATCCCCTTGGGGCTCTGGGCTGTCAATATTTTACTTTTCAGAGATGGGCAGACACCTATAGATAATCATGGTGACCTTGGGTAACATTTTCCCTTATTTAAATCTGTCTTCTTTCCAAAGTATTTTTTGCCTGTTAAACATGATTTTTTTTGTGGGGGGGGGGGGGGACGGTGCGGCTCACAGATACGTTTTTAGAAAACAACGATGCACATAAAATTTTTCCTTTTGCACTGATGCATCTGGACCTTTTCTCGTATATGTCTACTCTTTTGTCTCTTTTTGGAAGTGATTTGGAAGCAAAGAAGAGAATGGCTCTATAGTTGACCCAACTCTTTCTATTAACGGTGTATTTTAACTTAGGATTTTTAAGTGGAAATGAACTTTGTCTAAGATTTTTTTCAGCTTCTTTAACTCTGGCCTCCTTCCCTAGTCACCTTCGGCTAAACCTGTCATTCGGCAGGTAACAATCTCTAACATAACTGCAACAATCTCTACTGTGGCTGAATTTTCATAGCAAAGAATCTGAGAAGTTACCAATTGCTTACAAACTGTTTTGTCATACCTAAGTGTTTGATAGGGCTTTGTCCTGTCCCTTCCCTTCTGTGACAGAATACCTTACATAACCTGCCCCGTCATGTTAAGCACCCTTGGGGTTTGGTTCACGATGGTTCCTACACCCCCATTTGCTTGGTATCCCTATACTCCTAGCATGTGGTAATTATCTGTGACTCCCCTAGTCCCTGGCGGCCATAGATGGGAGCTGACTCACTTGCTCTTTCACTCAGTGAGTGCTTTTCACATGTCCTTACTTCCCCGTGCCACTTTGGGGATAGGGCTAGCATGTTGCTATAAGCCCCAAACTTGATTTTGCATTTCACAGAAAGGTGGAGAAGTTGGGTTTCCCCCGCCCCGCCCCCTTTTCCTTTCCACAGGAATATAAAGCCAGAGGAAGCCTGTACTGTGGTTTCTGCAGTTACTTCTAAGTTTTGGTGCACTCAATTATCAACTCCCAACCAATCTCCACCACTTACTCTGCTAAAGAGAACAAACGTTGACTCTGAGGGTCTAGCTCTTTTTAAGTTTTTTTCGATCATCTTTTGCCTTCAATTCTGAGCACCTTTTACTTGCAACCAAGAGACAATATTTTTTTGTGTGTGAATTCTTAAGGTTATCAACAGATACTCAAAGTCTTAGCAATATCTGAATGATACCGAGCATGTTCGTATTGCCCAAGTACCTTCAGTGACTACTTGTTAACTGCAACCAAGGGTAATATTTTTTAATGAATATCTTAAAGTCTTCAAGAAGTACCTAAGGTTTAAAAAACCACGAATAATACTGTGCATAAAGATCATCTCTTGGACAACCAAAAACATACCACAGTAAACTCTTCCAGAGTGACTTGTTTTTCTAATGTTTCTTAGGTAACCTCTCTTATTATGAGCTTAACAACTAGCAGGTAAAGGGACATTTAACAAAAACTTATCGAGAGTGTATAACAGCAATATCCTGCTCTTGGCCCCAAGAAGAAGGCAAAGCCTTAGGCTCTTTTTCTGCAAGTGGTTTTCAACCAGTTGAAGAGCTTACAATTTAGACTGAAGAAAATATTGACTTAAGTTCTGTTATCCCAAAATTTACAGACTGTTAAGATGTTTGTTTTTACAGCTTACCACCGCTCTTGAAATTTCTCATTCACTCATTCTCATACCTCTTGGTTCTGAAAAAACTCAGTCCATGGGAACTGATTCACCATGAGGCATGAATGAATGACCGACAGTTCTCATTTTTAATTCTTACTTCAAAAAAAATTTTTTTTAATAATTTTGTTTTATTTGGCTGCACCGCGGGGCACGCAGGATCTTTTAGTTCCCTGACCAGGGATTGAACCTGTGTACCTTGCGTTGGGAGTGCGGAGTCTTAACCACTGGACCGCCAGGGAAGTCCCTCATTTTTAATTCTCGAAAGCTGCATGGTTCTAAGCCCTGGGGGCCTATTAGAATCACCTAGAGAGCTTTAAAAAACACAGTATTTGAGAACCGCCTCCTAGAGAATCTGATTTGTCTGGCGTAAGGGACATCGGTATTTTGAAAAAGCTGCCCAGGTAACTCTGATATTCAGCCCCGGCACATATGAAGGATACTCACAATGCACCTGAAGAATACAACAGAAACAGCGTGTCCCTGGGACCACCTACTCAGAAAAGTGTCTATCAGATGATCAGAAGGAGGGCGGTGGAGGGAGTGGAAGATCCGAAGAAGCTACAGATGACTGATAATGACCCACGTGGAGGGGACTGGCCCTTACCTGGAGAGCCACTCCGATCCTTGCAGAAGTATTTGAATTCTACTAGTATAGTATTAACTCATGTTTTACTAGTCTAAAAGAACCTTGTGAAGCTTTGGAATTTCAGGCAAAAATCTTTACAAATATGAGAGATTCAGCTGGTGTGGGAGACTATACATTGAAACAGAATGACTAGCATATATTTAGATAGCGTAGTCCGGCTGTAGTAGCTACACTTCCCAGCATTTCCATAAGCTGGTCTTGCGCTGTCTGATCATCTTCCTTTTGTCCACTTCTGAACTAGCAACATGCCCCCAAATTGGCCCACATTTTTTACAGGGGTTCAACTACCAGCGACAGCAGCAGTGGCAACGCTGGGAAAGTGCCCTGTAAGCCACGATTGTCACCCGCCCGTGTCTGTCCACTTATTACTGGTGGTACTATGGTCTCTTTCCAGCTTTTGTCAAATGCCAATGCCCTTTGTGTTCCATAGTCCAGTGGAGTTGGCAGACAACCAAAATGGAAACTTGATAAGATTAGAGAAGCACTTTCCTCTTTCCTCATCGGTGGGATGCCTCTTTGGTCATACAGATATCACAAAATGACTGATTCTGGAACGAGTATCTCTTCTCTCTAATAGAAATAGAAATAATTTCTCAGGTTCAAAAGGATACTTCCTGCTTGAATTCTATAAAGAGGTATTATCATTCCCATACTGACAGCTTTATTTTAAAAAACTTTTAAATCACAAAATAAGTTATCATATCCCCAGAATTACTATTTCTGCTATGGCAAGTCGGGAATGCACTTCTCAGTGGGTTGTGACATAGTATTACAGGGCTGGCTATGCTCACTTGCCTGGGAAGTATTTCATCCCCAGAGAAAGGGAAGTTGTTGTATGCAAATAGTTTAGACTGTTTAACTAGTTCCTGCAAATTTCTTGCATGCGTGTTGTAAAAAAAACTTATCACTTTAAAGAAAAACTTATCACTGAGTGAAAAACTTATCACTGAGTGAAATGTGCTCCCACTTTATCATATTGATGTTATCATATCAGTTTACAGATGAGGAAATGGGCTTGGAGCTCAGAAGACCAAAGTCAATTGTAGCAGATGGTGCTAGAACTTGTCACATGCTTCACTGTTGAGTTACCCTCTTCTTACTATTTCCCAGGCCTGTGTTTAACAGCATTGGAACTAGACTTCAAAAATCAAAATGCTTCTGATGCCCATATGTATGTTTTAAGAGTATTAACTGCATTCCTTATTTTATACTCCTGGTAAAAATGTCTGTATTTTTTTGTTTTTTCTTTTTAACAAAGTCCTCTGTCATGCACACTGTGAGAATACAGTAGTCTCCCCTTATCTGCGGTTTCACATTACACAGTTTCAGTTAACTGTGGTCAAAATATGGTTTTTCACAAAAATATTACGTAGAAAATTCCAGAAATAGACAATTCAGAAGTTTTAAGTTGTGTGCACCATTCTGGTTAGTGTGACGGCATTTCAGTGCCATCCTGGTCCACCCTGCTCTGAATCCCCAGCATCCACTTGATTCGCCCCTGACATCCAACATCAAGGTCATGGCTCCAGGGTCCAGGGTCACCCGGAGCAGACACTCCTCCTACTGACAGAAGGTCAACACTGTAGTAGCCCAGGGCTACCTCACAATGCCTATATCATTCACTTCACTCCTTCTCATCAAGTAGGCATTTTATCGTCTCACATCACCACAAGGGTGAGCACAGTACATTAAGATGTTTGTGAGAGAGAGACCACATTCACATAACTTCTGTTACAGTATATTGTTATAACTGCTCTATTTTATTATTAGTCATTCTTGTAAATCTCTTAGTGTGCCTAATTTAGAAATTAAACTCTATCATAGGTACGTGTGTATAAGAAAAAACATAGTATATATAGAGTTTGGTACTTTGTGCATTTTCAGGCATCTACTCGGAGTCTTGGAACCTATCCCCTGCAGATGAGGTGGGACCACTGTAATTTTCCCACAAATGTGGCAGCTGTGATTGACAACCCATTTCCCTCGAGAACTGGAACTTGAAAATGCATAAGACACATGAGTGGGTGGTCTGATGTCTGACTGCTGGCCCGTCTCCAGCTGCAGAAACGTCATTCATTTCGGGGATCTTTGCAGTCCAAGAACTTCATCCTGGACATCCTGCCTTCACTAACTGTTAGTAATGTCTTGGGTTATAGGAATCTGCCTGACCTGTTAAACAGGATTTAACAGGGTTAATCTTGCTCCCATTCTAACTAGAATTTACGAACATCGCTTACATTCCCATCTATGCCTGTCTGAACTGTGGAATTACCGTCATTTGATGTAGTCAGTCTACTCATTTGGTCTGCCTAAGGAGTTTTTGGACATATAGTTAAATGAGTTAATAACCAGGGAGTTCAAATCTCCAACAATAAGAATGAACACTTGCTCTCTTTATAATCAAACTGGTCCTTCCTCCTTCACGTAGATCATGGCATTTTTCTCACTCATAATGAACAGGTAAAAGACATAATTACTGACTTCTAGTTAATTCCATTGCTATTTTTTTTTGAAGATGTTTTTTTTTGATGTGGACCATTTTTAAAGTCTTTATTGAATTTATTACAATGCTGCTTCTGTTTTATGTTTGGTTTTTTGGCCACAAGGCATGTGGGATCTTAGCTCCCCGAGTAGGGATCGAATCCGCACCCGCTACACTGGAAGGCAAAGTCTTAACCACCGGACCGCCAGGGAAGTCCCTAATTCCTTTACGTATCACTTGACTGGGAGCTTTTTGGTTGCGTAGCCATTTTTTCCAGTTATCACCAATACTACAGCATACGAATTCTTCAATATAACTCATCTTTAAATTGCGGTTTTATCTTTTGAAAAGGTTATTAATTATACCAGTGCTAAATCTTCTAAAAAATATTATCAATATTATGACTTGCTGATTCTCCTTCATACACATTCCCCTCCTCCTACACAGAATGGCTTATCCCTTTGTCAAGTTCCTAGACCCTTAAATCTACCAGTTAAAAGCTAATTAATAACCTATCTCTGTACCATGTACCTAGCAAGTCCATAGTTATTTTAGGCTGGACCATAGTGTTGTGTGAGGAATATCAAACTCCTCATCCCAGGGTCTGACGAGGATACATCATTAAAAGACAAAACTAACAACCTCATTTGACATTGCTAGACATGGCATATCTCATCAATGTCAGCTCAAAGAAACAGAAGTGAGATTTACATGCAAACTAGACTTCAGTGCTGTTTTTCATTTAGCTTTACAATAAAATAGTTTCTATAAATATAATGCATTATGCAGTATATTATATTAATTACTAATTACTTCATTAGTTCAGTTATTCTTTAATGGCAGTCCTGAATCTGTGGATAAGGTCAAAAAATTTAACGCTCTGATTTCATATTTTGCATTTATTGAGTAAATTCAAACCAAGTTCAGAAGGGGCTAGGTTGTCTAGAAATAACCCATCCCAAGAAATCTCAGCCATTTCGTAGGCTGACTAAGAGCTCTGCTACTCTAAGGGTAGTGACAACCAGCATCCCCAGCACCATCTAAGATTAAGAATCTATATTTCTACAGACTGACTTCCTGAAAAAGGGTTCACTTTGATCAGGATTCCTGAGGCGATTTGGACGCACATTAAAGTTGGAACAACACTGTATTAGGAAATTTAGTTTTCCACCAAGAAAACAACAATAACAACAGGAACATAAGGTAAATGACTTTCATAGCACAGGAAGAGTGGTCTTGAAATAAATTTGTCAAGAGACTGACATAGCAACTTCAAAGCAAAAAAAATACGTAATCTGTCGTATAGGGGCATTCTCCATGATCTGCTGGATACTAATAGTAATACACAGTATGTCAGTTTCTATTACAGGTGAAATAACCCACAAAATGAGGTAGTTCCCTGCATTTTGATTCCAGCCCAATCCATAATCCCTATGGATTATTTACAAGAAATGGAGAGCCACAGGGAGTAGTTATGGATATTTCAGATACTGGAAAGGCAATCTTCCACTGTAAATCAATAAACTTGGCACGGTGCTTACAGCATATACCTACAATATTTTACTGGCTTTAAAATCATACATACTTAGTCCATTTCCAATTTTTTGATGATGAACATGAACATTTTATATTAATACCCTTTTTTCCCCAAGAGAACCGTATTAACCATCAGTGGGCTGATGAGCCCCTTAGGGTACAGATGACTTAAGAGGTCCTTCCTCAGGAGTCAGCCGTGGCACTGCTCTCTCCAACCTTCCACCGTCCCTAATCTGCAGAAAGGATCTTAATGACATATAATGAGCCAGGATGGATGCAGTTAGTGTCACCCCACTTGGTTGTTGCCCAGGAGTGACCATCGCCAACAAAAACACAATTTGCAGCTAAGTCTTTAAACAGATTCTCCTTGCTTTGAAGAACTGAACTAATTCCAAATGGAACAACTGCAATCACTACAAAGAGGACGTCTGCCAAGAAATACATCGGTAAAAGATGGAAATTCCAGCACTTCAAAAGAGCTAATTTTAGAAGCCAGAACCCATCAATTGTTGAAACCTTTCTTATCTTGTCATCAGGCAGCCGCCTCTCTCCTTTTGGTCTAACTTGCTCTGTCACTTTCAACACAAGCTCCCAGGAGTGTGTTAAAATCCTCATCCTAGAAGGCCGGGGTTCATGCCAGCTGCAGGAGGAATTTGGTTGCGTTGTGGCGGGGAGGGTGTCAAGGTGGAGGGGAAAGATGTGATTGGGCAGCAGACCAGGCAGACAGAAGAACAGGAAAGGGACAGAAGAAAGCTGTGCAGGGTGGTTCCAACTAGGCTCCAGTGCTGTTTTCCATTTATCTTTACAACACATTTTTTCTATAAATATATATTACATTATCCTATTCTATATTATATTATTTATACACAAGATATAATACAAGTCTCCCAATTACTTCATTAGTTCAATTATTCTTTAACGGTACTCCTGAATCTGTGGATAAGGTCAAAAAATGTCACGTTCTGATTTCATGTTTTGTATTTATAGAGTAAATGCAAACCAGGTTCAGAAGGAAAGAGTTCTGTTTAGACCTAGGTAGAGAAATAATCCATCCCCCCACATAAAGAGGGAACAAAGAGGGAAAACAAACCCGATCAAGAAAGGGTCGTTTCCCAGCTACTCATTACCTACGCCCACTCTGCAAGGTGAGAAACTCAAATAGACAGGATATCCAGGTAGAGGGAATCCTGGCCGGCAGCCACCTACTCAGACACTGATGAGAAAGATGTCACCAAGACCATTCCCAAGCTGAGCAGTTTACCATAGTAAAGGCTTCTGATTTGGTTCTAGAAAAGAGGTGAATCAGTCTATCCACATCTGTGATCACAAATCAGGACAAAGATGAGATAGAAAAAGACAATTACTAGAAACAGAAAAAGATTCTGGAATAAAACAGATATGGGTTTGAATTCTATCTGGAGCACCTTCTGCTATTTCCCTGTTAAAGTATCTTCCTAAGACTAGACATTTACCTGCCTGCATAGAAAAATTTCCACTTAGAAAAGACCTGTTATAAGCAGAAAAAACATGTTATAAGCATCCCCAAATTGATAAATGAATGTGTTCCCTATAGATTTTAGAGAATTTAATACCTTCCTAATCGTATTCTTAGTTGAATTCTTACTTTTTTCTTTAAACCAAGCACATAATGAAGCGAGTGAGCAATTGTGTTGTTAAAAAGTAAAAATCTGAGTGGAAACTGTTTCTTCTTTTCTGCATTATATTCCATACACTTCCAAAATAACCCTGAATATGCATGCATTCAAATTCATACAACATTCTCATTGCCTGAATTGCCAAACTTAAACATAGAGGCAGCAAAAATTAAACTCATAAATTTTGTGTTCTTTGCTTATATAGATTGATCTAGATTTGTTTTTGATGATTCTCCATAAATATCCAAACATACTGGCAATTTCCATATTAATGTATGTCACTATATTGTCTGGCAAAAGGAAATCTCTTACTCATCACCCGTCAATAGCCAATTTCTAAAACTGATGATTTCTCAACAATAAGGAAAGTTAAGCAAATATTTTCAAAAGTCCTCCAATTTGTATTTTAAAAAGCTAAAAAATGTTTAAAAAATTTAAAAAGCAGAATGCTTAAAACATTCTTGACATGATTTAAATGATTTTAGATACTAATTCACTGTATGATCCTTCCATTCCTATACTTTAGTCTTATTATTTGGTAATAATATATATTGATAATTTAAAAATAAAAATATATCTTTAAAATAAAACTAAAATTCTTAGCTGAATTTCTATACCTCTTATAAGTTCCACATGAAAGAGATTTTGAGGCCTTCTCATACTATTATTATAGTAATGAGTCACCAATGAGACCAGTATTTGGGTGTGAATGATAAGACAGGTGCTTGGGTGTGTCAGAAGATTTATATGTAATTATTTACCAAAAGGTTTTTACTAATTAGAGCAATAATGAGATTTGAAATGCTTTCCCATCCCTAGGAGCCAGTGCTCTCGGGCCATAAAGAAGTCTAGAAGGCAATCTAGTGTCATAATTAAGAGGAGAGACTTTGGAATGAGAGATCCTGGACTTAATACTTGCTTCTGCCACTTAGTAGCTGTACAGTTTTTGGCAAATTACTCAATCTCTTAGTTTCTCAGTTTCCTCATCAGTGAAAAGGAAATAATGAGCCCTTAGCTGCCTAGGAGTACTGTGAAGATTAACTTAATGGCTTGTGCTGGATGCATTTAGTAATCAGCAAATAAATATTAATCTTATTAGAGAAGCTGTAGCAGTCAGCAATAAGAAGTCATTACCTGAAAATATGAACATCTGTAAATTCTAAACTGTATAGAAATCCTAGGGGTAAAAGGGAGGTTCATCTAATAACTGATTAGAGTAAAATGAATATTCACATGAGAAGTATTCGATTCTAAATAGTGCACTCTTATTGATTTGGTTCTTGGCACTCCAACACCCCCCAAAAAATATTTTTACAGCTTCATACTCTTTGGATTGTTATAATAAGAAACAGTTGCCCTTAGAGACGACCGAAAGGTCACATCTTACATCATCCCATTCCCGGTTATGGACCTTTCTCTTTGCAGATCTTTAACTGAAGATACCATCAAAGAGGAAACTGCTGAGAAAAAAACTCATCTGTCACAATGGAATCTCATCAGTTATTTCCCTGGCATTATTTTACAGCTGCTATTGTCTCATTATTATGGTTATAAAACCTTTACCTGCCTAAACCTTTCCTCTCTACCACCTGGTTCAGGATCTCCCTTGTCCAGAAAAGAGCAGGATTCTCTCCGGCACAGAAAAATAATTAATTCAGTGAAAATACAGATAGTGCCAACGTTTGGCCTTTCTTCCAGGCAGTGAGTGATTCCTGACACCAGCTTCTCAAATTTTGACTATGTTTGAACCTATGAAACATCTGGAGATCTTGTTAAAATGCAGGTTTTGATTCAGCGGGTCTGGGGTGGGGCCTGAGATGCTGCATTTCTAGCAAGCTCCCCAGGGATGCGGCTGGTCCACACACAGAGCAAACTTAGAATTAGTGATGATTATGACAACTAGGTCACTATAGTGTGTGTGTGTGCGTGTGTGTGTGTGTGTGTTAGATGGCTAAAAATATTTCAGAAATTTTTAGATGAAGGAGGGGGAAGCACTCGCTGCACTGTCCTAGAAACCTTATTTCAAAATGAACACTTGGTTCTTCCAAAATTTGCCTTTTCAAATTGGCAAAGACAGTTTTTTATCTCTTAAAACAGGCTCTCAAACCTATGTGACCCCTCCATAAATAAAGACACTAGCCTGTGAGAGAGCAGGGAGGACACAGTAGTTGATGAATAACTTCTCTGATATACCCTTGGTCACTTTTTTATGTCATGAGCTTGTGTCTTTTAGGCGGCCAGGGCACACTGACAGATACAAAGAAAATTACAAACGGAATCTATATTAGGAAAATTTCCTGGTGTCATGCATAAGACTTTTCATATTTAATAATAATAATAGTAAACTATAATTATGGTACATTTGTGGAAACTATACCATTCTGTACAAAGTAGATGGCTGGTGTCACTTCTGAAACCTTATTTAAGACCTTACTTAATCTCTTACACAAAATATTTACCTTTGAAACAGAATGACAGCATTTACCACCTACCTATCTCTCTTGAATGCTTTAAACCTTAAGAGAGAGTGGGATAATTTAATAGATAGTTATTAGACAGTGGGATGAAGTTTAACTGATGATGGAACTCAATTGTTGATGTAAAATCCAGAAGAATGGTTGGGTGAATGGTTCCATATAAAGGAAATAAAGTGTAATAAATGCTTCTTTAGGATTTATAAGCTGTTGACACATTTTATCCTCCATGTAAATCTCTTTCTTAAAAGAAGACAGTTTTCTTTTTGATGTTTTGGAAATTAAACTTTTAAATCTTATGCTTTCATGTAAAAAAGGAAGTGAAAAGTATTATAAACTTGAAAAATTTAAGGATGATTTTACAGATTTAAACAAAACTAACAGATCTTTGTTTAAAATGGGATCCACCGAACTTTCCAGGGCCATTCCTGAAATAACTCTAGAGATGGAATAATGGGCTGTTTCTTACTTTGTAGTTTCTTAATGCAAAGTAAGCAGCTTTACAGGGCTTAGCTGTCTCCACTGACCTAACAGCATTCTTTACCTCATTTGCAATGAAACCGAAATAGTTTTTTCTCCAACCATGATTTAATACCAAGGCACAGTCTTTGTCTATTAAAAATACCAATTCCTCTTTTATTTAGAAAAGTTAAGAAATGTAAAAAGTCCCAGGCGTTGTGTCATCAATATCGATTTCTTAATGTCAAGTTTAACATTTGATTTGCCTCTCTCTCCAGTTATTTTTTTAGGCTATCTCTGTCATCAGACCCAAACTCTGCCTGAATTTCTTATCAGCTGCCAACTTCTGTCTTGTACTGTCACCACTGGATGGAGTAGAGCGCTTGGTCCTCCATGGAAATAAAAAGGAAGCAGCAATGTAATGACCAAGACAGAGACTCCTATGCTATGCTGTTCTCCAACTATGAAACTCCGTCTCTTATTTGTAATTACCTTGGAGGAGAAACGCGATTCTGGCTGCTGTAAGGCCAAAAATGTGGTAGAAGTAGAAACGACAAACGCCTTCCAGAAAGAGAGGGCTGAGTCAAAATCCTACCCTTTTGACAGTTACTAATTCTGTGCCTGAGCCCCAGCTTCCCTATCTGTAAAGTAGAGAATATCTTCCTTGTAGCATTTTTTTGAGAATTAAATGAGTAACACATTTTAAGCACATGGTAGGCACTTAATTTATAAAACCCAATAAATTTTAGCAAATTTGGGGCACGACTGCTAACATATTTTAAGAATTCCTTGAAAATATAATTTTAAAGTATATATTGACCACATTTACCTAGACAAAAACTTTTACTTCTTAGAGTTTTCAGATGTTAAATTATTATAATTGCTTGTTTAGAACTAAAGCATAATCTTAATTATTAATGACTTTGTGGTTTTAGAAATCCTCTTCCATTTAGTTACACATATTTATTAGCGTGTTAATAGTAATGACATATCATTTAAAAAGTTATTTAAAAATACAGGCACCAGAAATGATTAGCTCTGGGACCTGAGAGTATAGGAAACTTTCCTATCTGTAACAAAAAATATTTGTTTATAATAGAGGGAAAAATAAAACAAGAAAAATGATAACTCTAAAATCTACTGAAATTATTTAAATGCATTTTATTACAAATTGGATAATATTTTACGAAATCAAAATTTAAAAACTCGTACAAGTATCAGGATTTAACTATGCTATAGACATTTGTTGGAATATTTAACTTGACTCTAACACAATTTCATTCTTTTCAGACAGTAAGAGAGACCCATGTTGTCCTGGTTCATATACTCATATCTACACCCAGAGATTGCTCAATATACCATGGTAGAATGGCTACATTTTCCAGGTAGATTTTAAAGAATCAGAATCAATTGGGCAGATAAACAGACCCAATGTCTCTAATATCTTCCTAAATCAGAGGTTCTCATTACCTCATCTCCAGGGTAAGATTTTAAAACTCCTAAGCTCCACATCCAGAGATGCTAAGGTGATTTTGCATGGGTGACAGTAAAAGCCTCACAGGTGATGACAACGTGGGAAGTGCAAGTCATGTTCAGAACCAACTATGCTAAATAATGAGAATGGCTACAAAGCAGTGCAGGAATAGTAAAGCACACAAGCATTAAAAAAGACATTGAACAAATGTTCTCTTAAGAATAGTGCCTTAGTGGGCATACTTCCAAATATGCCTGCTGTCTTCTCTCTAAATATCTACTGAATAAGGCTCAAAAAAAGGATAGAACAAGAAGAGGTAGACAAAAAAAATCTAGAACCTACTGGAAAAGGAAGATTCCATCTGAGCCACCTTGAAAATGCAAGAGATGGGTAGTTGTTACTGAACCTGCCACAGTTGGTAAAATCTAAGTATTGGGAAAGTTAAAATGTCTTCTAGAGTGGTGGAGGGGAAGAGGATTAGGTAACAAGTGACCTGGAATCAAGATGTGATTCTCCCTGAAGGATAGAACTACGCAGACGGTGTAATGAAAGTAAGGGCTTTTCTAAGACACTTCCATGCCTGACTGTGCTCTGTCTAAAATCTTACTAATGTTCATGAACAGAAATAAAAGGACTCCATGTGTGATGAATTACATACTTTGTTCTCAGCAAAGAAAGGACAGGAGAATTGAATTCGTTTCTCTAAGCAGTTAGTTTTGTACTTCCTTGGTTAATTAAATAAATTTTACTAATAAATGTCTGCCTTGGAACAAAATGTATCATGAAACAGCAACCACACCAAAAGCACAAAATTATTCCTCAAAAAACATCTTTCATATGGTAGCCCGTGGCTGGATATTTGTGGCTATAGGAAGCCACGGCCAAACTGGTAGAAGGTGCCCTTTCCTCACTCACTCAGCTGATTTAACAACCTATGCAAACTGGCTAGTCATCATGTGGACCCGTTTTTGGAAGATTTGGAGAGGGGGGCGGTCCAAGAGTAAAAACAGGGCCTCCTTGGTTTCCTTGCAGCAAGGCCAAAGCGCCAGAGAAGTTAGAGGTTCATGAGAGAAAGGCTCAAGCATTTCATTTACCCCGACACCAACTTCACTTGTTCCCTCCATAAGTTACTGCTAACGGAAGCATAATAAGAAAATCATTTGGAATATGCAATGTAAAGCAAAAAGAGCCATATGCCACATAACATTACACAGTATTGGTGGGGGTGACCGAATAATCTGTAATATATTTCTTAAAGCTATTTTATCTTTCTTTAGAAAGAAACCCAACGGCAATTCACTAAACATTTACTGAGTGCCCACTACCTCAAGGAATTATGTAACTGCTGTGGAAGATATAAAAACACACTTCATGGGGTTACACATATTGAATTAGCCTACCCGACACTTTGTTTCATTATATTAAGTAAATTTTTTAAAAGAAAGGAAGTGGGAAATATATGTTCATGAAGTTAAGACGTGAACCAGAGATCAGTGCTTAATATTTTGACATCTAATTGAAAATACTTTTCTAGGAAAAGGAAGATTTAAACAAACACATATAAATAGTAATTAAATACTCAGTTACTTTATTTATAAATACAAAGATAATCCAGAGTTCATGGATGTAGTACCCTGAAAACTAAGTGTGCCAAGTCAGTTAATTATGCTTTAATACACAGCTTAAGAAACTCATTACATTATTTTCTTGTACTTATTTACAATTTAGTGCATTTATTAACATATATATTACTTATGAAAATCCAATCATAGTATACATTCCTATTTTAATTTATATTATATAAGGGCACATCTTTCCATGTCAGTACATATTCATCCATCTCCACAGAAATAGTTGTCAGACCACATAATGACGGTTGTATAGATGGTCCATAATTTAAGTAACCCAATTTGAATACCACAAAAATTTTAAACCAAACGTGATGTAATTTACTTTTTGCCACCTATGGGATCAACCTACACATTTTCTCCAATTGCGATCTGTTTACTGAGATAGAAACACAGCTCTGATGAAGAAAAACTCCCCACCTATTAACATCTTTCTGGATCCCTGGAGCACCATTCATCAAGAATCAGGACAAAAAAGTTTAGCAACCATTCTCCAGTTAGTGATCAAGAAGTTGGATAATGCACTAAGTTACACAGCCAGCCATGACTCACAAAGTCTTAGCCTCAGCTCTAATGCTTTAACTTACTTTGCTTTAACTTACTTTGCAGTTGCTTTGTTTTATCTATTCTATTCACTTCCATACTTACTTTGTGATTTGAACAGTTTTTTCTCTCCTTTGTCTGTAAAATGGAGGCAATAATATACCTGCCAGAATGACAGTAGTATTGGAATATTGAACACTTTATTTAAAAATTATTTTCCTTTATTCATTTAGTCAGCAAACTTTCATGGAGTGCCTACCACGTGCCAAGGTACCAGAGCATACCCAGGGGAACAAGACAGGCAAATCTTCTATTGTCATGGGATTTATAATACACGGGAACTACCAGTCAATAATATATATGAAGGCAATTTTAAAAACTGATGATTAAATTATTGTGCTTAATCATATGAAAAAAGATAAATGTTTTTCAATTTAAATGAGATTTAAATTTTTACTATAAAAATAAGAAATACCCAGGGTTTAAAAAAAAAAAAAAGAGAAAGTCAAGTAATATAGAAAGGGTGCAAAATGAAAGCCAAGTCTCCTTCCCTTTCCCACTGACTGACTCCCAATTCCATTCCTCGGATTTTTATGCATATTTGTGTGTATCAATATATGCATATGTACTTTTTAAAAAATTCATATTTTTAATACTATTGTGCATCTTGATGTTTTTCACTTACAGCAATGTATCTTTGAGATCTTTCCACATCAGCAGGAGTCTCTATCTCAGTTTTTTTTAACAGTTCATAGAGAATGAAAAATTACCCTCAAAAATGACTCCAGAAAGTTCAGGAATTTCTATCCTTCTACCAACGTATTTCCCCACACTCTCTAGCATTGAAAGTGTGCAAAAAGTTTAATCTCTCATAACCTAAAAGATGAAAGTGGTATCTCATTGCTGTTTTCTACTTTCTTCAGTTTTGTGTTCATTTAAGCCCTTTTTCATGTCTCCTGAAAGAAATGGTTAAGACACATTTCCTTTGCTGTAAACTTTCTATTTATGTTCTTTATCTACCTTATTACTGAGTTATTTATCTTTCTTATTGATTTGTAAGACTTCTTTTACAATGAGAGAAATTAGTACGTAAATCAAACACTGAAATAAAATTTAAATCCTTTTTTTAAACAATACAGTGAGGGTTGGTTTACCACTTTGTTCCACTTATTAAATACAAATACACACACACACACACAGAGGCATGCACTATTAAATACGATGATTTTTATCACTTTAACAGTGTGTCTGGTGGATCTTCCCATCATAGCACTTGGAGCTTGACCTCATTCTGCAGTTCTGTAATATTCCATGGCTTCAATGTGCCATACTTCATTATACCAGTTCTCTATTGGGAAACATTTAGATTGACTTCAATTATTTGCTATTAAAAACAATGCTGCAAAGAACATTCTTGCACCTGCATCTTTTTGTACACATATGTAAAGGGGGAAGTCCCAGTCATGGGCAAAATGTATGTATGTTGAAAAGTCTTGACGGCTATTGCCTAAAGTTCTCCAAGATTGTAGCCATTGATTGTCCCACCAATAGTACATATGACTGTCTATTTTCCCATACCCTCAACACACTGATAGTGATCAAATTTTAAAATCTAGCTCCTTCTCGACACTTTGCCTGGAGTCTTCTCCTTTTACTCGTCCCCTCACTCATCTACTCCTGCCATCCTGGCCCCTTAACAGATATGCTACTTTCCTGCCAGATAGAGCCTCTTCTTGGGCCCTTTCCTCATCCCAGCATTTCAGAACCTGCATAGCTCACCCTCATTATCTTATAGTCTTTACTCAAATGTTATCTTTCCTAACATCCCTGCCAAACCAGACCTTCCAGCTGTTCCCAGTTCTGTCCTGGCCTTCCTGCTTTGCTTTTCGCCATAGCATGTATCACCATCAGGCATACTAGATAAACCAGAAATATACATGGTTAACTTATTTACCATCTATCTCTTACTACTAAAATATAAACTTCATGAAGGCAAGGATTAAAAATGTTATCTTATTAAAGAATTGTCATAGCTATGCCATTTTACTAGCTTTAATGCACATCAACTTCATGGTAGTGAAGCTTCAGATAGCTTAAATTTATTCAAATTATCCACTCTAGGCTGTTGTAACAATAAAATACTAAAAGCATGCATGTCGCCCATATGTTGCTACAATGTGTGCTGATTTTTGGAAACATGTTATTTTTTGTAGAAAGTGTAACCAGAATGGGGAATAACAAATGGCTTGATGTGCAATACCTAGTACAGTCATGTACCAAATTAAGAGGTTAGGAAATAGGTGCACAGCGAGGGAAGGAATGTGAATATCTCACACACTGATCCCTTTGAGGTTTTAACTTGCTTTTCTATTTAGTAGGTTCTCAAGGCTTATTGGAAAACTTAAAGATGGTTCCCCTGACACAGGAGATTGGTATTAAAATATAATTCAAGTCATTACAACCAACAAAGAATGCTGCTATGTGAAAGAATGCCATCCCCTCTTACAACAGTGGTAGCAGTGTATAAGGTACACCACCATGGAGGGCAATTTGACAATATCTATCCACATTTCCATTGCAGTTTGATCCATGTATATCCTACAGATATACAGTATCTCTAATAATAAAGGATTGGAAACAACACAAATGCCCATGTAATGAAATGATATGCAGCTTCAACAGTAACAAAACAGAAGCTCCTTTTCCACTGAAATAAAAACAATATATGTATGTGTGTATAAAATATGTTTAAATTGTAGCATTAAGTGAAGAAATTAAGATACAGAACATTATGTATTAGATACATGTGTGTATCTAAAATTAGAAAATAGAATATTTTTGCAGATTCTGTATTTGCAAATTCTTCTCCTCACTAAAATTTATTGCTACCCCCCAAATCAACACTTGCAGCGCTTTCAGGATCAATTGTGGACAGTGACTCAAAATGTTTGTGTATTGTACCAGGCTTGACTGAAAGGCAAGTCTTATCATCAATTAGTATAAAATGCTATAAAGATGATAATACAAGTCACAACTAACTTTATTATGAGAAAATCTGCCAGAGCTAAATAGGAGTTTAGGGGTTTTAAATGCAAACATCAAATGGAAGAGTTAGGGGGTTTAATGGCAAAGATCAAAACCATTTCAAGGGCTTCCCTGGTGGCGCAGTGGTAGAGAGTCGGCCTGGCGATGCAGGGGACACGGGTTCGTGCCCCGGTCCGGGAAGATCCCACATGCCGCGGAGCGGCTGGGCCCGTGAGCCATGGCTGCTGAGCCTGCGCGTCCGGAGCCTGTGCTCCGCAACGGGAGAGGCCACAGCGGTGAGAGGCCAGCGTACCAAAAAAAAAAAAAAAAAAAATTCAAAAAACTGTAAAGTATTTATGAAGGTGGTAGTATCAAGTGGGGCTTTCTGGGTAAGTTTTCAAAGCAGGGAAAGGGGATAGATATTCCAGGTGACAAAAATAAAAGGAAAAGGATGGTATGGAGATGCATGGGAAATAAGAAATTCTTCAGTTTGCCATGGTCATAAGCTATCCATAGAAAAAAGGGAGAACTAAGTATAAGACAGGAATGGTGAGTTGAGGTCATACTGCAAAGAATCTTGCATATCAGGTTGGGAAATTTGAGTCAATGGATAGGCAACTTGGGAGCAATGGAAAGGTTTTATGCAGAGTTGCAAAACAATGTTTCTGAACGCTTCCTGACAAGTTAAAAAGAATTGTTGGATTAGGAACGCTTGTTTGGTGGAGAGCCAGGCAAAAATAAAATTGTGGCTCACAGACAAGCCAGTAAAAGCTACCTTTTATGGAGGGCTTATAAAATGCTAGACGTTTGTAAGCAATTTACGCCTCTTACCTTGTTTAATTCTGGCCAGAACCCAATTTGATTACCTCAATTTCACACTGAGAAATGAAGGCCCAGGGAGGTTAATGAACGTGCCCAAGTTCAGCAAACCATGAAGTATCAAAGGTGGGTCTGGAACTCTGTGTGCCTGCATCCACAGGATAGGCTATATGCTAGGCCATAAAACAACCTTCAAAATATTTTAAACGATTGAAACTATACAAGGTGTATTCTCTACCACAAAGGAATGAAATTAGAATGAAATAACAGAGAGAGGTCCCAGGCTTTCATATGCTGCTTCTTTAATGACACATTCAGGAAAAGGAAAGTTGAGGCCATGGTTTTAAAGAGAAAAGGAAAATTGTACTTATATCATGGGTATTATGACCCAAACACTTTTAGATAATTCCACTATCACAAGTCTGCCATAGAGATGCCATGAAGATTTGTTGGAAGGCAGAAAACAGGATGGAAGGTAGGCAGGTAGGCTGCTCATTTCTGATGAAAGGAAGGATTTCCAAAAATTAATGCAGTGTGTGGCCTTTCTGTGCATTTAATTTTTATAATGTTTATCCTAATCATGGCAAATATATAAACTTGTGCAGCAGGTTTGACCTTTATTCTGCAAAAAGAGAACTGGCTTCTAACTAGTTGGACAAGCAATACAGATTGTTTGCTTGGCGTCTGCAAACAACAAGAAATTCAAAATGGCAGCCCTCTCCAACATCCTCTCAGGTGAAAGTGGATGTGAAAGAAGAGTGTGATGAAAACACCAGGGAACCTGTTTTAGCTGAACCATATGATACTGTCATTTCATAGGTCAAAATACTTAAGGATTGGCAATTGCATATAGCTCATCCTAAATATTACTTGGGTTTGTGAAAGAAGAGGGCACTTCCACCATTATGTTCCTATCTGATTTGCATGGGATTTTTTCCTGCCTACTGGAGCTACTCCAATTTCTGAGGCTGGCTTCCAAGCTGCCAATCTACCCGCATGTATCCAACCTCATTCCCCACAACCTCAAGTCAACCTCAGTCAGGCAGGGCTGCGTCTCCTCTCGGCTACAGATGCTTATCAAATCCCACATTTTAATATCACTGCAAGAAACAGAGTAGGTAGGAATGACCTCGGCTTGCCCAGCGCACAGAGTCATGGAAGGGCCACGCTTTAGATGTTCTCCTTCACATGTAGGGGTGTGGTGGGTCAGGAGCATGGGTTCCGGTCTTGGGAGCCGGGCATGCTCAAGTTCGAATCCCAAGTCAGTCAATCACTCGCTGTGGGGCAGAGGTGAGCTAATCACCTCTTTGTGACTCAGTTTCCTCAACTATAAAATAACAATTATAATGCATTCCCATCAGGATTATCAGGGGAATTTATGAAATAAGTTATGTGGAGGTTGTCAGTAACACCTGCTTCAAAAAAACACAAACATTTACCCACACATTGGAGAGAAGCCAGGATGAATTTCTGAGGACAGTCAGTCCTACCTTGTCCACCTGCACCCTTTAGCGCACCAGGGCAGGTGGAAAGGAGGGGTGGTCTTCTCTAAGCAAGATGACCGATTAGGCTTCTCTCCCTTCCGAACAAAGTATCAACCAGTGATCCGGCTTTCAATACCTCTGGCCACCTCCCCTGTCAGTGACACAGAGCCCCAGCACTCCTGGGATAGCTTATCAACAAAGCCTGGCTCAGAGCCCATCTTTAGGGAAGATACTGTCATGTCAGCATTATCCATTTCCCTGGGGACTGAATTCTAGCCTGCTATCTGGTGAGATTAGGAAGTGGCTTGGGCCACATGAATCTGGCCCCTGGGCTGGAGTGTTCTTTGACATTACATCACTGACTTTCTTCTAAAGATTGCTCTAGGTCTTTGGTCTAGGACCTTGGTCTGTCCTTACCTTACTGCCAGAAAAATCATCTAACTCTCTTGAGCGATAATTAGACGGCCAGATGCCTGCCTTTCTTTTCAGATAACAAAAACTCTCTTAAATTCTTGTGTTTCTGCTTTTGTCCTGGCTAACAGAGAGCAGCTAAACACTGCCTCTTAATCTCAGCCCTCTGTACAGTCATGGCTTGCATATCAGAGAACATGCAGTTTTCTCGTTACCACCTTAAAAGTAAACCCCCAGTTCTCCTTTTTGTCAATCCAACTATAATGAAAGCTCTCAAGGACCCTGCCTCTTAATGGAGTCTTTCTAAACATCCCACTATAGTGAATTTCTTTTCTCATTTGCTGTAATTCCTATATTCCAGCACTTGAATATTTGCTCTGCTGTATGGCACCTACCTGTATTTTGCATGGACATTTGCCTTCCTGAATGGATTGTAATTCAAATAGATTGAGATATTTACAGAGGGTCTGTCTAACACTCATAGGACATTGCCTTCTTCTCTGTCTTCTGGCCTCTCTCCTGCATGTCATGCATACTCTGATCTTCTAGTAATTACCAGCTGGTTTGACCGAAGAACACACTGATCAGCCTGGATGTGAACAGCTGAACACCAAGGCACCTGAAAGTCTCTCCACTAGCAAAGTATTAGGTACAATGAGACACTCTTTTGGTTTCCTGGAGTAAAAACTTAATCCTCTCTTCAAAACACAACCATGATTAGAATTTTGGTACACACACAGTTAAAACTGTACTAACTGTATATATGTGTGTATACAATGTGCGTGTTTTACAAACTGGCCAGACTGTTTTTCAGGCAAGTATTTTTTCCCTGTAGCAATGTATCATGTACATTTTATGTCAAGATATATTCCTCAGTAATATAATTTTAATGGGTATATAAGTGTCTACTAAAGGTTTTTCTGGTTTTTTTGAGGGGGAAGGGGCAGGTAGAGGACCTTTCCATCACACTATTCTTGAAAAGTGATCTCTGTCAAGCACATACAAGTAGCTCACTGACATCATTTTTTTTTCTTAATATATACATAGAGTTCTTATTTTCTTAGCGGCAGAAGAACAGAATGCCTACTTCAATGTTTAAGGCTGTTTTAATGGTTTGTATAAAACTTATCGAGGCCTTTAGGTGCTGACAAATATCAGGCCAATTAAGGAAGTTCTTTCTTGTACTTTTGGTACAAAATTCTAAATTTAGTGCTTGATTCCAATTGGAAAGTCCAGTTGGGGAGTGTTTATTAGTTAAGATTAATGTTTTAGTAGAAATTTTGCCTTCGTATCACTATATGACTAGAGCCCAGAATATAAGTGAACATAGATTACTGAAAAAATATATATATATTAAAACTCTTCAAAAATGAATCAGTACTTTATATCTGTATTTTTAGCTCGTTAGGTGAGCATTATATTGCTGTAGATTATTGGAATAAGAGTCCAATCCAAAAGATACAATCACAATTGTTTCAAAAACTGCTATCTCATACAGTATATTCCCATTGATCTGGGCCTTCCTTAACAAAATGAAGCCCACCCTGCCACCCATCCCTACCCTTTTAAAATATTTTCTTTGGAAATGGTTTCTGTGATTTTCCCAATAAGTGCGGAGGTTGCAGGCCAAAGTGGGGGACGGAGTACAGCCTAGTGGGTGGAGCCAGACTGCCCGGCTGTGAACCCGTTTCTAACTATGACCAGCTATAGCTGTAGGACTGTTTGCGAGTTACTCATCCTCTCTGTGCCTGAGGTTCCTCAGCTGCAAAACAGGCCCCGTTACAAACTGTATTTTGTAAAATGGAGGGTTAAGTGAGTCAATGTTCATAAAGTCCATCTTAGGCCCAGGATAGGCTCTCAATAACTGTTAGCTAACTGTTAGTTCTCTCTGGATTCTCCCTTAGAAAACCACAACAGTTTTGGGGTTTTTTTTTTCCTTTAATTATCTCCTTTAATAAAATTTTAAATCTCCAGCTTTAAAGGCATGCTTTGTGATGTAAATCTGAAAAGACAAGTTCTCTGTTATGTATGAAGAGACTTGCCTTCTCAGCATTCTGTGAAAAAGTATTTTCACTGCTAAGGCTAGGTGAGTGCTGCCATTATAAATTAGGGTTATCCAGGACAGTATGAACACTTGAGCTTTGGATGTTACTTCCTACAGAGGAATACAGTTGATCCTCATTGTTGCAAATTCACCTACTCATTAAAATTTATTTCTCACCCCCAAATCTAAACACACAGTGCTTCCATGGTCATTCGTGGTCATTCCCAGAGTGGAGTTTAATTTGAGTTGCCCGATGCTTGCATTCCAGGCTGAGGTCAAACAAGGCAACGCTCTGCCTTGTTATTTCAACTCTCATACTGTAAAAAAGTGTCCTTTTTTCAATCTACTTAGTGTCACATTTTCTGCATTTTTGTGTTTTTTGTTGGCGATCTCACTGTTTAAAATGGCCCCCAGTGCTGAAATGCTGTCTAGCGTTCCTAAGTACAAGGCTGTGCTGTGTCTTACCGAGAAAGCCATGCGTCAGATAAGCTTCATTCAGGCCTGAGTTATATGGTGCTGTTGGCTGAGAGTTTAATGTTAATGAATCAACGATACATTAAATAAGGTATCTTTAAACAGAAACACATAAAACAAGCATGGCTTGGTTGACAAAAATATGACCAGGGGCTTGCAGGAACCTAACCCTGTATTTCCTCTAGAAGCAATGGTTCAGAATTTGCTAATTTAGTATTTCCAGCAACTTTATAGAACATAACTAGTCAAGTAATGAGAATCAACTGTACCTCCTACAAAGAATGTGGATCAGAGGTAGACAGTACTAATCCATCCCTGCAAAGGAAGAGCCTTCTGGAGTATAATTCATACTTCATACCAGTTGCTTAGGTGACTGATTACCTTTCTTCTTGAGAAATGTGACCTGAATTTGCTTAGTTTAAAATAAGTTCCTGCAAAAATAAATACTTGCATTATCCCAAAGTACTTAAAATTATTGCTGATTTTTTTTTTAACTGTGGACTCTGCAAAGGGCTTTTTTTTTAGTCTTATTACAGTGAGACAATGGACCTATGTCCCCTGGAATATGGAGACTTTTCCTCTGAACCTGATGCTATATAGTGCAGGAGAAACACATGAAAACCAACACTCCCAGATCTCCCAGACCTGCTTTTCCTCAGGTCCTAAGTACAAGAGGAAAAACAGAATTTGGAGCCACACTGACTTTTCATATGTTCAGGCGATAGCTTCCAGCAGCCCTGTGCTGAGTCAACCTACAGGTCTGTGTAAGAAAGTACAAAAGGCACAGCCTGCATCACCATAGTAGTATGCTGTTTCATCCATTGACTTCATCTGCTGTCTATACATTCAAATGGCACCTCTGGCCTGCTTCTCCGCCTTGACAATACAAATTGCTGGGTGTGACTTAGTCAAGCATGAGAATGCACACAAACAGGGAAACGTGAACTCAGGCTGTCATGGAAGCAAGCAAACTGGGATCCCAGCAGACCAATCTGTCCTCTGAGTACTAGTCCCAGGACGGCAATAACTACTCCAGATTCCATTAATGCCCCGAATGATACCCTTAACCAGTCATTTTCTCGTCCTACAGCATCCACATCGGAAACATTTCAAGAGACTCCTGACCATCATCTACAAACCTTTATAAGACGTAGGCACCTTGGCTGATGGAGTAAACTGCCTTTAGAAAAATGGGATTTTAAAAAATATTTTCAGTAAAAAGGGACAATGGCTCATACCATAATTCCATTTTGTTCTGCAATGGATGTATCTTTTGATTATAGAAAATGTTTCCCTTTAAAAAAGAAAAAAAGGGCTTCCCTGGTGGCGCAGTGGTTGGGAGTCCGCCTGCCGGTGCAGGGGACACAGGTTCGTGCCCCGGTCCGGGAGGATCCCACATGACGCGGAGCGCCTGGGCCCATGAGCCATGGTCGCTGGGCTTGCGCGTCCGGAGCCTGTGCTCTGCAATGGGAGAGGCCACAGCTGTGAGAGGCCCGTGTACAGCAAAAAAAAAAGAAAAAAAGAAGGGCTTCCCTGGTGGCGCAGTGGTTGAAAATCTGCCTGCTAATGCAGGGGACACGGGTTCGAACCCTGGCCTGGGAGGATCCCACATGCCGCAGAGCAACTAGGCCCGTGAGCCACAAATACTGAGCCTGCGCGTCTGGAGCCTGTGCTTCACAACAAGAGAGGCCGCGATAGTGAGAGGCCGGCACACCGCGATGAAGAGTGGCCCCCGCTTGCCACAACTAGAGAAAGCCCTCGCACAGAAACTAAGACCCAACACAGCAAAAATAAATTAATTAATTAATAAACAAGTTTAAGAATGGGGCAGTTACACCATTAAAAAAAAAAGAAAAAAAAAACTCTTAGACTTGATGAGAATGGATTCATCACCTGATTTCTAGATCTGCAGGAGGCCATCATAATTTAATTTACCCTGTTATTAAATAGTCTATGGCTGCAGTCTGCCAAAAGAACTTGCTGAACTGTAAAAAAATTTCTTGGTTAACTAGTTGGTCCTTCTGCAAGATGCTTTGGAGAAAAAATAGGGTGAAATGACATTACTTTCAATGCAAACTAGAAATAAAAACCATCTCAAATATAGGGATATAAAGCCATTCAATCATTTTAAGTACATATCTTAATGACGAAAGCTGTTACTTCTGAACATAAATCAAAAAAAAAAAAAAAATACCAGACGGTATCTCTTTTTGCCTGTGGCCCTAGTGAATCAGATTGGACTCACTGAGAATTTTCTATTGACCTTAGGTTCTCTCTTGCACTGAGCTGGATATTACTAGTGTCAACACATATTCACCAGACTGGATCTGCTTTTCCTCTGTTAGACCTGTTAGTCATGGATGCAAAATCCACAGGTATAGAATATATTTAAAGCACAGGAAACTGCCATGTAATATACTATGATCTTTACCTGTATTTTTACTCTCACCCTAGAGTTGCTACATCTAAGTATCTAAATCAATCCCAAGAAATTAATGCAGTGAATGAACATAATTATTTCTACAGAGTGCAATTAACTCCTAGGACACTTGTTGTCTATTAACCAAACATTCCTATCTCTTCTTCATACTTTCTAATGTGATCTTACGGACTGTATAATCTAGGAATGTGTAAATTCAACATATTTTATAATTTCTGCTCACACTATAAGTAAAATTTATAATTAAGAAACTAAAAAGACAAACAGAATCATTGTTGGGCTCACAACATGATTTGGGACATAAAAGTATATAATGTTCTTGTCCATAAAACGGGGATGAAAATTCCTAGCTCACAGTGTTGCGTTGAGGGGACCATGAGACAATGTGAACGTACTGGGTAAAGTGTTCAATATTGACACATTAACATCAATGATAATAACATACCTAAAACTTATATAGCACATAGCGTTAGTGAATACTTCACACACAATTCATTTAATCAAGGCAACAACTCTATCAGGTCAGTATTATTTTCCACATTTTACAGATAAGGAAACTAAGGTTTAAAAAAAGATATGTTGGGCTTCCCTGGTGGCGCAGTGGTTGGGAGTCCACCTTCCGATGCATGGGACGCGGGTTTGTGCCCAGGTCTGGGAGGATCCCGCATGCCGCGGAGCAGCTGGGCCCGTGAGCCATGGCTGCTGAGCCTGCGCGTCCGAAGCCTATGGTCCGCAACGGGAGAGGCCGCAGCGGTGAGAGGCCCGTGTACCGCAAAAAAAAAAAAAAAAAGATATGTAACCTCCCCATGGTTACAGACCTAGTAAGTGACTGAACTGAACAAGGATTCAAACCTAGGCAGAATGTGGCCCTAGTGTCACTATATCATCCCTCGGTATGATATTACTAGCACGTGTTATGCGATCCAACAGAGACAATAATGGCTACTTATTCCAAAGTAGTGCCATGCTTTGGAAGGTTAGGTAAGATCTGCATTGAGTTTATGTACCGAGTTACTGAAGACGAATGATACATTCTGACATCAGTGATCCCAGCACATTGTCAATGTTGGGTCAAGTTTTAGTACTCTCATATCATGCAATGTGTAGAACAGTTCTTAATCATTTCTTGGGACTTTGGGAATTATTCCTCCACTGCCATTAGAAGGTTAGTATTTCCAGCTCTATCATCCTTAGAGACTAAGGAGTAATTCACACAATAGTTTGTGTTTAACATCAGCATGAGTAAGTCAATGTTTCCACTTTTTAATAAGACCATTCTGTCTGTGAGGAGTCATGTAAAAAGTACCAAAATGAATTTTATTTCAGACTTAAATCTTTTCTGTCTTCTTAGAGTGTATGTTCTTGTACTACTAGCACAGTGGAGGGTAAGCTAGCCAACCCAATTCTTTCCCTTGCTAACAGGAAACTTAATCTGATATCGTTTGGAGGGCAATGCACACAGCCCTGAAAGACAGGGTATAAGCATCTCAAGGCAATCGGTCTCTTTGTCAGCAGTCTAAGGGTTAGAAAAGCAATTCCACTCCTCTTTGTCAGTGAATGGTCCAAAAGTGAGGCATGTGACCCAGGCCTGACCGATGAGATGAACTTACAGCAGTAACAGAAGTAAATCCTTTTATAAACATATCAAGAGCAAGTTGGCTTGGAGGTATCTTCTTGACAAAGAAGAGAACTAAAAGGAGGCTTCTTTGCTGCTGTCCCTTCCCTTCTGCTTGGGAAGTTGCGGTGAGGATAGATGTTTGGTGAAATGGCAGCCATCTTGGAACCACCAAGAAAATACTGCTGATACATTAAGGATGGCAAGACAAAAACTCAGATAGAACTTGGAACATTGATGACATTATTAAACCACTGAATGACTACAGAGGCTTCCAATCAGATTTACTCTTATATGAAATAGTTAAATGTTTTATGTTTTAAGCCACAGTTAATTATAATCTGTTACTTGCAGTTAAAAGCATTTTAACATAGTTCCTTGATTGGCGGGTTTGTTCTGCACAGCAAACTGATGAGTTATTACCCAAAGAAGACATAATCCATGAAGAAAATAATCTGAAATTTATTGCACTTTTATTCTACTGGTCAAACTTAAAACCATTTTAATGCTGTTATTCAGTGTATTCTTTTGCTCTTTTAAAGCTGCTAGTTTTCTTTTTCCTTCTAAGAATGATAGAAAATATGTTGATTGAAAAGAATGACATGTGTCTCCTCAAGTTTTCCAATGTCAGCTAGAACATTACATTAAAGAAACATAGTTCTGCTTACAATTTGGTGAAGGAAGTATTTAAGAACAGGGAAAAATGTTCCATTCCATATTAAGAAAAAAAGTCAGGTTACAGAAAAATATGGTATGAACTCTATGAAAATATTTTTGTTAAAAACAGAGAGATGGAGAGATGGAAAGAAAGATGTTTAAAAAGATTTACACCAAAATGTTAATGTTTATCTCAGGGTAACATTTGCTTTCTTATTTTTGCTTATTTGTGTTTCCTAAATTTTCTACAATATGTAACTTAAAGTTACTTGCACCGGGCCTATCCACTGAATGAAGAAACTACAACTGATAGGAGTTTATTCCTTTAAAAAATGTTTCTGTGACAGTACACATCTTTGCTTTATCAAGATGAATCCTAATGCTTCTCTACATAAGAAAAGTCTTAAGAAAAAAGTAAAGATTTTATGTATATCTCTTAATTCTAGGCCTCCAGGTGCATACAATTTGATGAAAAACAATACATACATAAATTTCAGAAACTAGGGTGGAAATATTAAATATTTAAACTCAGCTGAACTCACAAGAAAACAAGAGTATTGCTTTTCATTTTCACATGAAAAAAACAATTTAAGCCAACTACTGAAGACAACTGGCAAGCTACTGATGGTCTGGCCCAAGATCAATGAAAACACAATTTATAGCAATACTTCGGAAAACTACTACATTCCAAATGTCCTAGACTTTGCATATAAACAAGACATTTGGAGCTGTTATATTGTAACTACCTTAGGAAAACAGTTTAAATCTATTAGAGCATATCCAGATAGGACAGACTATAAACATAAAAGAGACTACGTATTCTTCCCACTAAGTAAAATTTAATCCTGAAAGGGGTATCCAATTGCACCAATTTTTGTTAGAATCTGTATTCCACTGTGAGAAAGTAGGACAAGCATAATTCACCAGCGTCGCTGGACTATACCCTGGTCCCTTCAGCGTCGCTGGGACAAAAAGAGCCTCTGGACACCAAATACTTTTGGGGGAAGAAACAATCTCCACAGAAAGTTTAGTCTGATGATGCAATAGATCTCTGAGGCCGAACTTTTTGTTCCTTAGCCACGATTAATTCTCTTATAATGGTAGAGTTTTGTTTTTGTTTTTGTTTATTCTATGTAGTTTTCCATTGTGAGTGTGTTATTCTCTCTATATAATAATGCAAGTTCTAAAAACCAGCTGTTTTGCCTTAATTATCCACATAAAATACCCCCAATCCAAGCCTACACAGCAGTTACAGGATGTTGAGGAGGGACTGGCATCAACATTTGCCCAATTTTTTAAAAAGCCCAATAATTAATACTTATTTTTAAAATTATTATAATATTCATATATGGCATTGAAATGGAAGCCTATTTTCAAAATAAAGTATAAATACATATCAAGCATTTAAAGTATGTGAAAATTTGCTTGAATGTTTAAAAATTTATCAAAAGTTTATAATGTGAAAATTCCTGCTTTAATGTTTTAAAATGTCAGATACAATCATATAGCCCTCACTCTCTACCAGTCAGAAATGTATATATATATTTAGAGATTGTGCTAGTCAGAATGTTTCATACTTGGTGAATTGTAATTTTGGTATTAGGCTCATAAATGTGTTGTTCTAGAATATGAAACAATGTATAATTTCTTATACTTTATTTTAGGGTAGTTTTCAAATTTAAAAAAAATAAATTTCTGTAATAGGAAAAAAACTTCCCTTAAAAAAGTTACCTGAAAAGAGATAAATGTACCTTTTTTCTAATGTTACAGAAGAAAGTCATAAACATTTAGCAGATTAAATTTACTTCAAGAAATATTATTTTTGAGGAAATAGTATTTTTAACACTCTTTTAGAAAAATTGAGTCTAATATACCTAATATTTTCCTTATATTTACTATTTTTTTTTTGCTCCTTTAGGATATTTCTAACCTTCTGCTTATTTTCTTGCATCCAGAAAGAATACTTATTTAAGTTGTCCGGAGCATAAGGGCAGAACTTTTTCTAAATTTATAGGAAGGTTAAAACCAAAAGATCATCATTAAATCAATTACAGAGATTTTAAAAAACTATATCTCATGTGATTTGGACCCATTCTCCTCCACCCTCCCTTTCCCGGCTCCTGTGCCCTTTTGTTTGCTGGCTGAGACAATGCTTCCTAGACACAGCTAACTGTAAAAACAAAATACTACTTCTCATGTTCTCACACTGCAATCAATCCCTTGTCTCTCTCTTCTCTCTAATAGCAAGTCCAGAAGAAGCAAGAGTTCAAAGCAATGCCCAGAACTGATAAGATCTCTGCAAAGCAGTCCTGTGGAAAAGCTCTGTCACTGGGGTCCCAACAAGATCCCTGGGACTTCCTACCAGACTAGACACACCAGGTTCTCTGGCTCCACAAGGCCTGGCTTCTGGACTAGACTGGCCCTTTATTGCAGAGAGTAACAAATTCCTTCCAGCTCCTCTAAATCAGGCATTCGATGCCTTGATCTCCCAGGCATTCAGCAGTGCTGGAGTATTTGTTAATGATGTATCCCAGGTACATATGCAGCATCTGTTTCCAGGTGCCACGAGGTCCCTGAGCTGATTACCCGATTCATTTTTTGCTCTCTAGAGACAGGTTTATGTTTAATCTTTTATTGCTATTAGATTAGATGACTATTGTCCCTGGGGAACCTTTGCCATATTAGATACATTCCTGAAACCCAGACATAAAAGTTGTCATGTTCAAGTGAATGTCTGTTATCACCCTTCCTTAAAGAAGCAGGAACTTTTCCTACTAAAAAAATAATCAAACTGTATAATTTAGAAATGGAGAAAGGGAAGTTTTTGTGACATCAACAGTATGACTAATCTCTACCTTAATCTGAGAAAG
Source organism: Monodon monoceros (assembly GCF_005190385.1). NCBI lineage: Eukaryota > Metazoa > Chordata > Mammalia > Artiodactyla > Monodontidae > Monodon > Monodon monoceros. The sequence continues at coordinate 107,651,557 of NW_021703777.1, forward strand.
TGTATTCATTTGAAATAAGAATGTGCAGTTCCCTGTTCTCACAAAATGCCTTTGTGTTTAACTATGTTGCTTAATGTTTATTAAGATGTGCATTGGTGTTTTACAAAAATGCTTATTACCTTGTATCAGATAATACACCATTATAAAATGAAGCTGATCTTTTACTATGAAGATAGTAAGTACACTATAGTTAATGCAAAAAATGAAAAAATATGACCATATGCAAAATCCCACCACCTATACATACCCAGAATGTTATACAAAAAAGATTATGGAAAACTGGAAGAGCAATAAGAGAAATAACAACCATCATTTTATACAACTACTTTTTACCATTTTGGTACCAACATTATTTTCTTCCTGACTTTTTTTTCCTTGTGCATACAATCCCACCTTCCCCCCAACTTTAGGCAAACTTTTGACTTCTTTCTGATTGGAGTGGCTGGTTTGGCTGCCTAGAAAAGGACTAATAATCCCCAACAATTAAAATGGATTCACTAAAAATTAGTCATGCTAAATGAATATCTTTCCTCTTAAAAAGAAAATTAGATGAAAAAAAGAAGTCTTTTTATTATTGTTTCCAGAAGGCACTAGACAGTCTCCCATAATTCACTTAAGGACCATATAAAGAGGTACTGGATAATAAAGCAGATACACATCCGAGAGTAAATAAACAGCCTTGTGTATTCATTCATATCTGCATGCATCTAGTCAACACACAGCGAGGGCAACTATAGCCAAATTCTGTGATAGGCACTGGTTTCAAACATACAAGCGAGAATACTAATCTATTTATGAGCCAAGTGCCAGCAAACCACAGAGAAAGGACAACCGATTTTGGTGGGCGGGGAAGAGAAAGGTTTTGTATTTGAATAGGCCTGGGAGGAGGGCTATTTCAATAGGTAACACTAGGAAGATAATCTGGAGCTGGGATTTTGAATGGCTTTTCAAATTAGTCAAAAGAATTCAGATTTGTCCTATAGACAAGAGGAAACCACTGAAGGTTTTTACCACGGGAGGGACACGAAGGGATCTGTGACTTAAGAGAATGCTGAACGCAGGGCAGGAGTTGGAGGTTGGAAAGTGAGCGAGGAGACAAAAAGTAGTGCGGGGGGCCTGAAGGAGGCCAGTGGCAATGGAAATGAACCGAGAGAAAGGAAACTGAGGGCCAGATCACAAAGGACTTGGTTGTGAATTAGAGGGAAGGAGGGAGAGAAGGAGGGAGAGAAGGGTGCTGGGCAGAGTGACGGCCTGGTCCCATGTAGCTAGCTGATAAAGGAGGTGGAACAGGCTAGAAGAGGGAGAGGTGTCCAGTTTGTGAAATCAATGATCTGAGAAGACAGACGCAAAGAATGTGAGATGGAATCAGCACCACCACAGCGGCGCTCCTCGTTAAGGCAAGAATCAGCTGGGAAGATCGGCCCAAATTCCTGGTTAAGGATCGAGGACACGGAGCGTGGTTCTCAAACGTTTTTCTGCCTCAAACTACCCTCTTGTCAGTAGGAAACGAACCCAGTCATTACAAAGAACTGGAGAAGAACCAAGTACCAACCAAAGCGGTATAATCACAAACAATATCAGCCATCACAAAATACAGGCTCCAAAAAAGTATTTCTGCAAATATGAATGCAGTAAATGAAACCAACTACAACTCAAGACAACCCTACTGGTTCAGGGCTAACAGAGTCCTTTAAAATCTCCAGAATATCCCGTACAATAGGAGCTTTGTATTGTTCCAAAGCACCATGTTGTGGACTTTTTAGCAGAATACTAAATTAGGACTCCCCCCTCCCTCACTGTACTTTCCAATACAGACTTGCTCATTTTAACGTAGAAGTGTCAAATTTTAGTAAGCTTTCATACATTTCTCAGGAGTTTCCTAGTAGGTAATATTTAATTATTCAAAAGTATAGGAGCTCTAATTTTTTATTTTTCAGAAATATCCATGTGGATTACCAGTGAACTGAAGATGACATTCTAAAAAATAAAGCCTAGAGTGGAGATAGTAGTCATTTTCAAATGCATACAAGACACTCATACAGAAGTGAGAACAAATTACAGCTAGAGTCAGGACTAAGTACTAATGGACGACCCATGGAGGGTCATAACTTTCAGGTCAATACGTAGAACAGTCTTCAGTAATCAGAGACACCCCAAGTAGAATGAGCTTCTACTTCTTCAGCTTCTTGAGGAAGTCCTCAGGTTCTGACAGTGGATAACCAAGTCAAGAATAAGGAATTGCTTTGCCCAGTTAGGAGCCCAGTCCTAATGGCCACAACACACACAGAAATGCTATCAGCTATGACCTTCTCCGCAGTCAAGAAAAGATAGTTTAAGACACTTGACAGGGCTTCCCTGGTGGCGCAGTGGTTGAGAGTCCGTCTGCCGATGAAGGGGACACGGGTTCGTACCCCGGTCCGGGAAGATCCCACATACAGCGGAGCGGCTGGGCCCGTGAGCCATGGCCGCTGAGCCTGCGCGTCCGGAGCCTGTGCTCCACAACGGGAGAGGCCAACAGTGAGAGGCCCCGTACCACAAAAAAAAAAAAAAAAAGACACTTGACAGCCTACCCGTGTCTCTCCTTCTCACCCCAAAAGCAAAGTAAAAATGAACAATGATGTGGGGCAGAATGATAATCTTTTTCTTTTTTTCCTGCTTACTACCTTCTGAACGTTGAGATATTCTCAGTTCAGAACAACCAGAAACAATGTAGGATGAGTACAGCCGAGTCTTTTAAATGTATCGAGGTGGAATGCAGTCTGCTTTTTGGAGCTACCAATGAATGAAACCATGGATAAAAATGTTATGTCATTTGTTTCAGATTTGTTGTGCATTACTCAACAAAGAGATAAACCTATCTTAGCAAGTCATGAAATATTTATTGAAACTAGCCAATCCTCAACTTATTTACTCTATCTCTATTAAAAACTTACTTTACTTCAACTCACAAAGAAAAACAATTAAATGTGTGAGGCAGTACATAGTTTTTCAAACATCTTTTAGGTGGATGTCAGCAAAAAAGTTTGGAGAACACTTCTTGAACCCAGAAAATTCCATTAAACCACCTATTTTTTCTGATTAAGGATCACAGTGTTCCTTGACCTCTTAATCTTCTCTTATTTTATAGTCAGTACCAAGTGCTGCACTCCTTAGTGGGGACATTTTCCACAAGGACGTAAGTTTCTACCTCCAAGATTTCCTACCTACCAGACAATAAAAGAAAGCAAACATAACTGCTCTGACAGACGAATACTTCAGCAAAAAAGAAAAAAACAAAAAACAAAAAAACAAATCTGCTTGATTTCCTGGACCATTGGATTATTCTCCAAGTCAAAACTGCTAGTGTTAAAACCACAAATTCCAAGTATCTACAACACTAGGTCTTAAAGGGGAATCACTCTACAGTTGATAGGGGCCCGGTGGGTCAGGCCACATATGAGTTAAGCATTATTCATAATAGGTTAGTTATAAAACACCTCTAATAGCACAGCAAACTTTACCTGTGCTCCCATCACAAAGAGGGGGTTGCGAGCTGCCCACTGCAGTGCCACCTCCAGGCCTAGGACAGCTGTTGGTTTGTATCCCCAGGAGTACCCAGGTAAGATTTGAAACTGGCCCCCTTACACTGGAAGCCAGGAAGAGACCAAAGAAAAAGGCAGCCACTCCAGATTGGTAGGTGGCAGGTAACAGGCAAGGGGACTTACTAATGAAGCTTGTCTTGGGTGGCTGCAAGACAAGTAAAGTAAATCTTTGCACCCTCCCGCCAGAACTAAGAGTTTATATGCTGTCCTTAAGGAGGTTTAGCCCTGCATACCACCCAGATGGTCTCAACAACACATTATCCTCTCAAGGCTGCATCACTGAAATGGCTCTGGCTGTGGCAATGGTGGGCAAAACTTATATTCCAAGGGCAGGGGAGGGGGGTGAAGAGCCTGAATCGCCCAGGTCTGGCTTTCCGGTCAACTGGGAGCCAACGTCCTCTTGATGACCTCCTCCAACCATGTCCAGAGGACTATTTCTAATAGCAAAATATTAGGAACTTAACATGTTCAACCTGACGTGTAAGGGAGTGGTTATCTAAATTAAGACCACACAATACAATAGTAAGTAGCCACTGAAAATTATACTTACGGAGAGGTTTTAGTGACATGAAAAACATTTATAATGTAAAGAGGAAACAAAGCAACATATAAAGTTGTAATGAGGCAGTAGGTGAATGAAAGTGCCCAGTGTAGTCCCTGGCACATAATAGAGAACTCAATCTGTCGTTGACATCCACTGAATGATCTAAAGTATATAAAAATCTTGGAAATAAAGCTGAAGGAAATGTGGCAAAATAACAGTGGTTGCCTCTGGATAAGAATTAAAGGTGGGTTTTTTCCTGCATATTTTTTTAATGTTTTCATTTCTTTTTTTCTATAGTATTTACTTTAAAATCAGGAAAAGGATTTAAAAGTAATAAAACAAAACAATGTTCTCTTTAATTCTTCACACTGACCTTTAAGAATAAGGACATCTCCAACCCATATGCGTGTGTGTGTGAGTGGGGTAATATATATATATATATATATATATTTATTTAATTTTATTTATTTATTTATGTATTTCCCCCTGTCAACAGGTGTTGGCTATTTACCAGTAGCTACTAAAACCTGCCTGAAGGAAAGCCTGGCTACAGGCAGTGCCAGGTGGAAACAGAAGCTCCTAGGGTTTAGAACCAAGCTGAGTGGACAGTGCTCATAGCACGGAGCAGACAAAGTAGGCTTCATAAGACATGTTCCAAACCTGTATGTCATGGTTTGTTTGAGATAAAATTGGAATATTTTATGATAGAAGCATTATTAAAGGTGACATGGCTTTCTACAATTGTAAAAGTATTGATGGTAATACTTATAATAATTCTTAATGATTAAAGTATTTATATCTGCATAGCACAATGCTCATTATAACATTAATAGTGCTTTTTGTAGTTTTTCTAGCCTTTAGTGTTCAGGATCCACTTAGCGAGAAACAGAACATAGACACTGTGAGATACCAGACTAAAACCACAGGTACCTTCCATGTTTACAGTACTGCCAAGTTTCCAAGGGCATTATTTTATTGACTGAATATTTATTCTCATACGAATAGGGGGATGATAGGGGCCTGGGTGACCAAGCCTTAGTCAAGGCTGGAGCCCATTTCTCCTTTTTTTGTCCCTACATACAAATTCCAACTTGTTTAACCATATACTGTGCCTCATCTCCTATTGTGTAAAATCAAAAAGATAATACATCAAAGGGTGGTTGGGAGGATTTAACCATTAACATATATAAAACACTTTAAAAGAATGTCTGCAATCAGTAAACAACTATGTATCAACTATTAGTATCATTACTCCAGAATGAAGAAAATCCACCTTCCTTTCTAAGATCTTGAAATTAAATCTATGTCAAGAAGTCATAAAATTGAGAGAAAACTGCAAACTTGATATTTAGAATAACTTTTTATTGACCTTCATACCCTCTTATTGTAATGATAACCACTGCTAGACCAGCTTTTAAATGCTTAAGGCACCCTTAGACTTCAAGAGAAGTCTCACACATTAAAAACAAAAGCTTCAGGATTAAACCTTTTCATCAGGGTTTCCCCCCCCCCCCCCCATTGAGCCTCCTGAAACAAGATCATGAAATTCTCAACTTCAAAGAGTTCAATTCCACTGAACCCACCTCACCTGAAAAAGTCAATTACCCCAGTTGGAGCGGGTCTAGCATCTTAAAAACTTTTACATTGTATTAACACCACCTTTATAAATAGAAGGAGACAGGCAATTGGGCCTACAAGACAGGAAAACTTGAGGGTTTCACCCACTATTACCCATACTGAAGATTTTTTAAAAATTATTAATAATTGGGGTAAATCCAAGTACTAAATGTTCAAATTTTGCAGTTTTAAGACACTTACTAAAATAGTATTATTTAACTAGTTAAAAAAATTGACAAAATAGTCAAATTAGGCTGTAGTTTTAGAAAAGTACATTTGGCTCCGGAAGAGGCTTTTTTTTTCTTTTGGCCACACTGTGCGTCTTGTGGGATCTTAGTTCCCCAACCAGGGACTGAACCCAGGCCCACGGCAGTGAAAGTGCCGAGTCCTAAACACTGGACCACCAAGGAATTCCAAGTAAGATGCTTTTCTAATAGCAGGAAACACACACAAAATGGTCTTTAACAGGGTATCAGTTTTCATTTTTCAAAAAAGTCACTTTAACATGTTTATGTATATACACATGTTTGTGTGTACATATATAAACATAAACTTTTCTAAGCAAATGTCTATTCTCTCCTAACAAAGATAAATGATAAACATGCATTTCATTCATCTTGTCAGTCTTCTTCAAAGAATGATCTTTTGTACTGCCCATTAAGCGTTAACAATCAATTCAAAAATTCAGCCTCGGGACTTCCCTGGTGGTGCAGTGGTTAAGAATCTACCTGTCAATGCAGGGGACAAGAATCTACCTGTCAATGCAGGGGACAAGAATCTACCTGTCAATGCAGGGGACAGGGTTCGATCCCTGGTCCAGGAAGATCCCACATGCCGCAGAGCAACTAAGCCCATGTGCCACAACTACTGAGCCTGCGCTCTAGAGCCCGTGCGCGCCACAACTACTGAAGCCCACGTGCCTAGAGCCCATGCTCTGCAACAACAGAAGCCACCACAATGAGAAGCCCGTGCACTGCAGTGAAGAGTAGCTCCCGCTGGCCGCAACTAGAGAAAGTCTGTGCGCAGCAACGAAGACCCAACGCAGCCAAAAATATAAATAAATATATTTTTAAAAAATTGAGCCCCAGAATTCAAAGGATCATTAAAAAAACAAAACAAAACAAAAAAGTCCCAGGATGGGTGTTAAAAAAATTAAGGGCTGAGGGACTTCCCTGGTGGCACAGTGGTTAGGAATCCGCCTGCCAGTGCAGGGGACATGGGTTCGATCCCTGGTCCTGGAAGATACCACATGCTACAGAGCAACTAAGCTCGTGCACTACAACTACTGAGCCTGTGCTGCAGAGCCCACGCGCCACAACTACTGAAGCTGGTGCGCTCTAGGGCCTGTGCTCCGCAACAAGAGAAGCCACCGCAATGAGAAGCCCGCGCACCGCAACGAAGAGTAGCCCCCGCTTGCCCCAACTACAGAAAGCCCACGCACAGCAACGAAGACACCACACAGCCAAAAATAAATTAACTAATTTAAAAAATAAAATAAAGGGTTGAGCTAAAACATCTGAAATTTATCTTTAAGAAAACAAAGTTATATAATATATATACATATATATACTATATTATATATACATTATACTTTAAAATATGTGATCACAGGTTTGGTTAAAAACAGTAGGGGTCCCCCTGCCCAAAATACATTATATCAATGATATTTTCCTTATCATATTACAATTAGAAACCCAAAAAAAGCTTTAGAAAGAAAAAAACTAAAATATGAAATCCCAAAGAGAATTAACTCATTAGAAAACTGTATGAGTATCTGTCCAGCAAAACTGCTTCTAATCAGCATGTCTAATTATTTATCTCAGCAAAGATAAGTGTAAATCTTTTTCATTTGTACATTATTTTGGGCAGACAGGCTTAAAGTTAAATTTTAGAAAGTTCATAGTGGGTGAATGACTAAACAAAAGGGTTCCTAAAAATACCTGTCGTTCCAATATACTAAGAAAAATAACCTTGAAACTAAAAATCGTGAGTTCTCAGTACAGAAATGAATCATGATAAAATTATAAGCTTGAACTTAGATGACTTAACAGGATCTGTGCTTTGGGATGATTTTTGCTCAATGAACTTAAAATTACAAATCCATTCTAGACTCTAGGGCAATCTTTTTTTAAAAAAGGATTAATCTACCTCTAAAATAAAATTATTCTAAGTCAAATGTAATTAAGGATGCTGTTGTTTTAAAATTCTCTGAGTAACTATGCCAACTTTACGCATCTGTACCTGCCTGTATACACACACAATCAGAATACAAATAAAGGAATGAAGTTATGAGCTTTCAATAAAGCCTTGTTATATTTTCAATAAATCTTTATTTTCAATAAAGCTTTCAATAAAGCCATGTTATAGTTTCATTCAGATTTCCTTAGGTTATCAATAGGAATAATATCTGTGGTATAGGTAACTTTCCTAAGGTAAACTTTCCCAGATAAATGCCTGTGCTCTTCTAACAAAGATAAATGGAAAGTAAGTGGAGCAGACAGATTTGAAGCTAAGAATAAAGGTACAGAGCAAAGGCAAATTGTGTGGACTGTTGTCTGATTCCTGTGAATAAAGCCAGCTCAGCTCACCTGTATCCAGACATGAAAAATTAAGCGAATCATGGCAACAATTTTTGGATAACTCATCTCAGGAAATATTGGACCTGAAATATCCAATCATTGAACCAAAGATGAATTCTTGATTTGCTGTACTCCTTCATTTTATTTTGTTGGCTTAAGACAGGCTAGACGGTTATTTTATGCTCTCCTTAGTATTTTTAAGTCTCCATCCCTCTCAAAACTTTCCCGCTGACTAGACAGATTCTCCCTAGAAGGAAATACGCAGAACAACTCTTAGATCTGGAGTGGACTGACTTTGGAGTTAAATTCCAATGTGATCCTGACACTTTTAGTATTATCATCTAACATTAAAAGCACCAAGGAGCCTTCTTTAGACCACAAAATTTAACTTCCAATTTAACAGAAGGCCTACGTAAACATTTTACCACCATACGCATAATATTTATTACTAATGCAAATATAGAGATGGATAATCATAAAATAATTTTGCATTATCCCTGGAAATCCTAAAAAAAATCAAAGACTGCGTGAATATACATCCTTTTTTTAAAGCTACATAAAAGTTCAGATTAAAGTTCCTTCACAACATTCCATTATTTTCTAGGATCATAACAGATTCCAATTTTCCTCTGTATACTTTTTCTCATTCTTAACCTAGTACATATTAGGCAACATCTCAGTGCTTTCTAAAGTTTATTGAATGAAATGTTAAGCTCCTCACACTTAGGATTTTCAGTCTTAAGGCTAATATGAACTGTGATTCTCCAAAATAAGTGGCAAGCAACACACTGTGTACAATGTGGACACAGTAGTTTCCTAGACAGCTGACCAAATTTGTATTTGCTGTAGTGTCATTGATTAAATAAGACACCGTGGCCTTTTCTGACTCATGACCACAGATTGTACTGTTTTCCAGCCACTTTTCTTACAAAAGCATACAACAGGTCACAAGGAGGATTTTAAAGATCAATGCAAAGCAACTGTCACTACAGGAAGAACAACAGCCTGCATTCTAAAGTTTGATAGACATTACGATGCTATATTTTGAGTAAAAATCTAACACAGGCTTATAATACTTTTATGTTTTTTCATACTGAAATTGTACGTTACTTCCCAAACCTCACATATAAGAACATAAAGATGTACAATTCCTTTTACTGATAGTGTTTATTATTTTTCCTTAGTAAAATCCAATTTGTGGATAAAGTTTCCTTAGCCAGACAGTATTTATGTCTAAAAATTCCTACACTATCTTATAGACCCCAAATACAGAACTCAAAATATAAAAACAATAAAACCCTTATAACCATTACCACGGGTGGAGGGAGAGGAGAAAGTCGGAAAAATATACAAAGCTGGATGTGGAGGATGCCAGAGGGGAGCGGGGGAGGGTTTTGTGAGGTTCTAGACAAGCCCTGTGATGACGTCACCTCACATACATAATGTTACAGCAGTCAGCACAGGCCTCCTGCTTTCCTATTGGTGGACACCGTGTCAGCCGACATCAGAAGATAATCATCATTGGCCAGACAATTACAACTGGAGCAACTAGCATCTAGGGCTGCTAGCACAGGCCTGACAGGCTGCTGAAAGAGAAGGCAGAGCCCAGCTGCCCTTCTCACTCAATGAATTTTATGTCACCTTACCAATCACTAGGCGGTTTTGCTCTCTTGATGGCAGCCCTTATAAATTAAGTCAGATATTATTCGTGAAAATAACAGGTAAAGGCCAGACATCTCATAAAAGAACAAAATGCCTCTATTTTCAATGCCATAAAATCACAAGGGCTTTTCTGTGTAAAATCAGAAGTCAAAAATGCTGTTGAGCTAAAAGCAGGCATTTTCCTCTACCTCATGCAAAACACTTTCATTTACCAGATAATATTAACTTGACATATAGTTTCAAGATGTGGCTCAGGATGATTCTCCAAGGTATAATATTTACTACTTTGCATTTCCATAGCTTTTCTAATCTATTACATGTGAAACCACCTGCTAGAAGAGTAAAACAGTCTGTAGTATTTATCCTGTGTCTAGAACAATGAATACAGGGTTAATCATTGTTTAAGCAGCAATTAACTTGATAAACTTCCCTCAGTTGAACCCTTTAGTTTATAAAAACACCACTCCAAAAATGGGTCCCATTACACTAATATGTAATAAGGTAATGAATATGGATTATAAGTTTAATAAAGGCCTTCAAACAATATTCAAAAGGTAGTTCAGGCATACTGACAAAACGGCACTCCTGGCCTTCCTCACAATTCTTCTAAAGACAGTAAGTGTAACTTATTTCTGAGAGATAAGTTATAATTCTCTAAATTGAGTTTTGATGTAGCCTCTAAATTGAGGCTATGTCTAAGGGATTTTTAAGGACCACTGAAAGTGTCTTGTCAAAAAATAGAGTAGAAACTTCACAACATTGTGTTTTTCCTCCAGAAGCTATTCAAGCCATTTTTAGTTAACGAGTCTGGGAAAGGTAAGACCTTGTGCTTCCTAAACTTCCCCTGCCCCCAAGAGGGTGTAAGCCTTGGTTATGGAGTTCCTTCTCCTGTTAACAAGGGAAATGAAAAGGAAATCTTCATTTTCTTATATACCTGGTTCAAAACTTTTTGGCTGTTGAGGTTTTGGGGGGAGGCTTATAAAACTGGGACCCAAGGATATTGGGAGAAATGCATACACCCTGGGATAAAAGAAGAAAGCAAGACAATTAAGGTCAAAGAGAGAAGAAGTCAGGAAGGGGAAACCCTAGTGTGTGACTATGACATAGTATTCAAAACGCAAGGGGAGGCCAAGTATGTTACGCTTCGAGTATTAACAGGTAGTGCTGGCAATAAAATGGTCACCCATCATCATTTTAACCCACTAGAGAACCCTTTTCCCCAGCATCTGCCAGGTACAATGTACTCTTCGAGGTGCTCCGCATAATCAAGATTGGAATGAGACAAGAACCAAAGCCCTGAAGAGATGATGGTCTAATAGGAGGCACAGACACACATGCAAATATTTAGGCATATGAAGAAAAGCCAGGAAAGACACTGCCAGATTAAAGGTACAGATAAAGAGCTAGGAGAAAAGTGTGGCAAGAGCCCAACAAGCGAAGATTAATTGGCTCACTTTTGCCATTTTCAGTCCGCAGAGGGCTAGGCCCTGTCTGGTTCAGTGTGTACTTGTTGAGCGAGCGGAGAAAAGAGGCGGGAAATGGTACCTGGAGGTGGAGGAGCCACAGACAGTGGCCTCAGAGAAAAGGCAACAAGTGAATAAGAGACAGTATCCACCGCGGAGGGGCACTGGCCCACAGTGAACACGAGCTGCCGGCGCGAGGGGAGGCCGCCTCCAGAGACGCAGGTTCAACAAGGGTGCAGCAAGCTGGAGACAGGGCGGACGTTAGAAACCACAGAGCGCGCAGGGCCAACGGGGGAGGAAGATGGGCTGAGCTGTGTGGCAAGCGAACGCGACAGACAGCTGCAGAGAAGACCAGAGCCTTCGGCTGGCCCGCCGTGCCGCCCGCCACCCCGGGCCACCGCCCCCGCCCTGCCTTTAGCGCCACCCCGTTCGCGGGAGGAGGAAGTGCCGCTGGAGAAGGTTCCCGTGGTGGCGCCCGAGGGGGCCTGGCCTCCCGGGGCGCCGAGGCCTTAAATGCCTAAACTCCTACTGGATCGAGCCTCCCGGTGCACAGCCGTCTTCCGGACCCACCCTCGGCGCTTTCGACCTCGGCGGCCCAGGGGGCGCCCCGACCCCGCGCCCCGTGTGCTGCCGCACTTCCCGGCTTCCCGAGCGGATCGCGTTCCCCTCCTGGCTTCCGGCAGCGGCCCGCAGCGGCCCTCCGGCCCCCGCGCCCTCGGAAGCCCCCAGCCACGCCGCAGCGAGCGTGAGCGCGCAGGGCCGCGCGCCGGGCCGGTCGCGCCCGCCCCAACAGGCCGGGCCCAGTCGGCACGCACGGCGCAGGGGGCGGGCCCGGCCGGGCTGCAGCCGCAAATGGCCCGCCGCTCCCGGGCGGGCGGGCCGGCCGGGAGGGAGGAGGCGGGAGCGGCGGCCGAACCCCCCGAGGCTAGTCGCGACTCCCGGGGGCCGGAGAAAAAGACGTTGAACCCCCACCACCCGGTTCCGGCGCACGGCACCCCCTATTGCACCGCTCCCCCGCCCCGGCCCACCGGCGCGCCGGCGTCTCTGGTTTCCCATTGATGAGATGGGGGAGGGAAGGCAGGTCTTGAGGGCGCCGGGGCAAGCGCTCGCGCACGCGGCGGGCGGGATCCCTCAGATCCCAGGAGGGAGCCCCCTTGGCCGGACCCTCTCATTCAGCACCTGGGAGGCTGCCAGCCGCTGCCCAGCTTGGGGGTGCGTTGGGCTTGCTCTTTACTGATCGCCAGACCTGGGGTTAAGAGGAGTAAGAGAATGTCTGCCACAGCAGCTCGATCTACAGGGAAGAAGCGAGATGAGCACACACACCCTCACCCTGTTAAATATTGCAAGGTGACACAGGATCGCTTCCCACACAGGGATTTTCAAAAGGACTGGCGGAGGGACACAGTGAACAAGAAAGATGCTTTCCCGGGTTAGAAGTTTGTCTGGGGAAGAGCCCCGAAGGACTCTGCGGACCCGGAGGTTTTTAATCCGTGTCTCAACTCCAGTCAGCAGTTTCCCACTGAATTAGAATTGAGTGTGTCCAAAAGGCGTTTCCGTAAAACAAACTTAATAATGGCGTGGCTCCACTCGCTCGGGTTCATTCATTTTTATTACTGTTTTCATTGTCCCCTCCTCCCCCACTCCCCGCCTCCGTCTCTTTATGAAACCGGAAAGGGATCCGCGTGGGGAAAGGGGTCCAGGAAAGGAGGAATCCGGCCGGGGAGCAGCAAAGAGGAAGACAGTGAAGTAGCAGAGCTACAAGGAGAAAGGAAGGGCAGGAAGGATGGGGAGAGGGCGAGGACCAGAGAGCTGAGGACGGCGGGCCGGAGAGGGTTAAAGGGAGCAGGCGACTGGGTCCTCCCTCCACTGCCTTTCACACTCTGCTTGCGGGAGGCCAAGCAAGAAAACCCAAATCTAGAGGAAAACAAGGAGTAGCACAGGTAGGGACTGTGGCATCTCTCCCGCCTTCCCTGTAGCACAGACATCTACTCTATGTACACATATATGGTCTATGTTATATAATCTATGTTAAAGATGCATGTGTAGCCACGGTTCACCCAGGGGCACCCACAGACTCACGCGCTTCATGCAGCCCCAATGTCTCCTGCACCCGGGAGACCCGGGAACTCAGCGATCCGCTCACTGCTGCTCGCGGTTCCTCGCTCGATTCACGCCCCAGAAAGAGAGTACCGACATTAAGGCACACCGGGAAGACGCGCAGGGCTCCCGGGGACAGTATCACGCGAAAGCATCACCTACCAGTTTTCCTGCATCCACTGGATGGCTTCATTCTCGTTGAACTGCTTTTCGAATTCATATTCTTGTAAAGTCAACACTGACATGTTCATTGGGGCTGATCTTCGGAGTCGCTACGTGTTCTCTACACAAAATAAAATAATCTGTAAAGCGCTTGATTTCGAGTGCTCGCCTGTCTGCTTCCCCCACCCACCCCCCTAGGTCTTCCCCTCGCCGCTCGGTCTCCGGCAATCGGTCTCCCCCAGCCTCTCTCAGCTACGGTCGGGGTTGAGCATTGCCTGTGCCTCTGCTCCCAGCTCCTCGCTCTGGGACTCTCCTCCTCCAGGCGTCCGCATCCACAGTAGGAGGAAACGAATGCCTTGCGGTCTTAGTGCCCGCACGTTTGTCCATCACCCTTTTTACTTGTCTACGGGGAAATCTCCTCCCCCTCGTGCGATCTGACAAATTAACCCTTTGCGAGGGAGACTGAGAGAGAGACCTCTCTAGCCCTGGGGGGCAGTTTTGTTTCTGTGAAGGTGACTAGGGGAGTAGAGGACGGGCTCGGAGAGGGAGGAAGTGGCCTCGAGGTCATTCACAACCCCCCAATCCCGACCTCGTGGGCCGCCTAGCCTGGCTTTTGAATGAAGTTTCCGAGAACCGAGTGCAGCCCCAAGGCGAGCTTGGCGAGTAGGTGATAAATAGTAAAACCTGCCAGCTCTCTCGCAAGAACTCCAGACAAATTTGCGCTGAAATTCCACGTGAAAGGAACGCACTTCCTACCTCTTGGCCCCCGCCGCACCCTCCAGGTCACTCACCTCTGAGCTCTGGCTTTGACTTACTTTAACCTGGGGCCCGGCCCGCTGAGCTCGCCAATCAACTGCTGGCTGGGGATGCTGAGGACGAGGGTGGCGGAAAGTCGAGAGTGACTAGTAGCCAGAAGAGGGAGGGAGGTTAGGTGGAGGGTTTAGGTACGGGAAAGGGTAAAGTTAATGAACTGAGACAAAGCGGGGGAAGGAAGTTAGCAGATGGGAGAACTGGACCAACTGGTCCAATGCAAAAACTATTTGTATGCGTGAGAAATTCGCTTTATTTATTGTACGGTGGTAGATGGAACAGAATCACGTTTGAGGAGAGGGCTAAATGTAATGTTGACCTCCACTGATCCCCCAGTCTCACAGCAGTGTTTTAACCTCTGCTTCCATATACACCCATCTTTCTTTTCTCAGAGGGAAAAGTATTTTTTACTCTGTCCATCCCTCCACTCATTCCTCACAAGTTAGGAAAAATGAAATGAGACATGGAGGCATCTGATAATATAATCTATGCATGTAATTGTAAGCTTAAAACATGATAATAATAAGGAACCTATGCTTTAAAAATTAGGTGGACATTAGGGCCAAGAAGAAAATTCTCTTTCTCTCTCTGTACCTCCCCACCTCCAAGGCAGTCCAAGGAGAGGGTGTTTTCATTTAAAGTCAGGTGCCTGGAACCACTGAAAAGTGGGAACTGCGAGAAACATCTCTGTAAATGAGGAAGGTACAATAAAAAGTTAAAGAGTTTTAAAAATCCAGTACAACTATATATATATATATATATATATTATATATAGTGTGTGTGTGTGTGTGTTTAGGTATATAAATTAATTTATAAGTTGATGCTCCCAAACATTCCATGTACAGACTTTCCTCATATCTCCATTTAAGGGTGTCATTCTAGAGACTTCTGCAGTGCAAGTCTGAGTGAATTTGAAGGTAAAGCCTAGACCAAAAGACTTGGCAGGCTTTAGGTGGAAGGTGGGTGTGACCTGATGAGAGATAAGGATTTTAGCACAGTACCTGGACCTGTGAGTAATCAATAAATATTTGTAAAGTTAAGTGATTAAGTAAGTGAAAGGAGGGAGGGAAGTGAGAAAGGAATCAGGTGTGAGAAAATCCAGCGAATGTTTTGCTGTATATTGCAAGGATAAGTCCTACTTTTGCCTTAAAAACATTCCATTTTTAAACTGAGTACTATTCTCAGTACTCAAGCATCATATCAATTCTAAACTGGTATGAGAAATTCTCATTTACTTACTATGTTTCTTATTCAAACAATGTCTGTTATTACCTGTTTATTTTCTGAAGATGGAGTTGGGGTTATGCTAAAAGCAAATATCTGATTTGTTCTTAACAGTGTCTGAAGAAAAATTACTTTAACATGGAAGGTAAGTCCCTATTTCTTGACCTTTAAAGTGGACACTTGCCAAAAATGGTAGATTCTTGATAGTACTACGTGCTGTCGAGGGTATTCAGAACACGCACTGTCAGTGGTAGTGAAAGCTAGTGACTTCACCTGGAAAGCAATTTGGCAGCCTTTTAATCATTTTAAATACACTTATCCTTTGACCACTTATTTACTAGATATTGCATGAGCCTGTGATCTTCTGAGCTCGTGGGAGTCAGGGGAAGAAGAGAGACAGGACTCCTGCTCTTTTGGAGCTCACCTTCCAGAGCAGAAGGCAAAATAATTTCATATAAGGTGACGTCCTAAGATTAAAATTAAATAGCATCATCTGAAGACATGGGAGTGCTCATGAAAAGCCCCAAAGGCTTCACTGAGAAGGTGACTATGTGTGTGTAAAAAATTAATGCACAGAAACCTCAATTAAATAGAGTCAGGAGACCAGAAGGGGGAGCTCTCCTGCCCCGGGACCACAGCAGAGCCCAATAGGAAGAAGAAAGACTTCTCTTTTTTTCCTGGCAGCTACTCAATCAATGAAAAGCCATGGACTCTTTGTTTACTACTGCCCTCCCCACTTCCTTTTCCCCTCTATCAGAGTGTTTTCCTTCTCTTTTTCTGTGATGACTTGCATGTGGTTTGTCATGGCTGCACACCAGGAATTGCAATTCTCTGTTGATCCTGGATAAACCCACCTTTACTGGAGTAATAACCACCAGTCTATTTGTTTTTGATCAATGGTTGAAACCACAGTGACAAAGAGTCAGCTACCTTTTGCAGAGTGTTACAAGAAGCAAGACCAAGTACAAATGCCCTAAAGTAAGAAATGAGTTTGCAGGACTGAAGACAAAAGGCTGGTGTATCTCCAGGTCATAAGGAAGGAGTGACTGACAGGTTGGAGAGGCACGCAGGGGTCAGGTCTTGACTGACTGGTAAATCAAGATAATTGGATTTGATTCTAACTGCAGTGGGGTGGGGAAAATATTAAACGGAATAGCAGGATAAATCCTAGTAATTCCACTACTAGGGACTTACTCTGTGGATACACTCACAAAGACAGTTTAGATATATGTATAAGATGTTGTTCACCACTGTTTGTAATAAGAAAACACTGGAAATAATAGGGGGCTAACTAAATGATGGCTAATATTAACTAAATGATGGCAAACTCTTATAATGGAATATTATAAAGCCTTTTAAAAAGAAATGGTTCTGGGGCTTCCCTGGTGGCACAGTGGTTGAGAGTCCACCTGCCGATGCAGGGGACACGGGTTCGTGCCCCGGTCCGGGAAGATCCCACATGCTGCGGAGCGGCTGGGCCCATGAGCCATGGCCGCTGAGCCTGCGCGTCCGGAGCCTGTGCTCCGCAACGGGAGAGGCCACAACAGTGAGAGGCCCGCGTACCGCAAAAAAAAAAAAAAAAAAAAAAAAAAGAAATGGTTCTGTAGGTTGCAATACCCAAAGAGCTTCCAGAAATTTTTTTAAGGAAAATTAAAAAACAAGGCACAGGATATTTTGTATAACGATACATTAAGAAAAATATTTCCAAATGTACACTTTTTTTGGGGGGGTGGGGAAAGACAATTTGTTGGTGATGTACACATCTGGGGAAAGACCTGGAAGCAAACTAAAGAGAGCTCCTATCGTTTATTTTTCCACAGTATTTGAATTTTATGTTATATTGTATTCCATTAAAAAAAAAAGTCAAGAGAGGACTTTCCCTGGTGGTCCAGTGGGTAGAACTATGCGCTTCCAATGCAGGGGGCCCGGGTTTGATCCCTGGTCAGGGAACTAGATCCCGCATGCATGCCGCAACTAAGAGTCTGCATGCCGCAAGCAACTAAGATCCATGTGCCGCAACGAAGACCTGGCGCAGTCCAAATAAATATATATATATATATATATATATTTTAAAAAGCTGTATGGCCTTAAAAAAAAAGAAAGTCAACAGGAGTTAGTTGAGTAGCGAGATAAGGGGTTATTTTTCTATTAGAAATAAAATATTTTAAATGGTGATTTTTCTATATTTATTTTACATTGCAAAACATACACTAAGACCTGGCTATTTGCTTAGATCTTCTTTTCTTGCAGAGGGGCTATAGAAAGTTAGGAAAGATGGAGGGGAATGTTGGGAGGGTGTCCAGCAACACCACTAGGAATTTTTATGAAAAGATTTATTGTGTGTCTCTAAACATAACCAGGTAGGTAGTTAACATTGAATATAAATAACTGGGGCTCAAAAAGTAACAGTTAATTGATATTTAGTAGTAAAATTTTCAAAATTAGTTCAGAGAGTAAGGAACATTTGAAAGACAGAAATTTATTGCAAAGATGAATGACTGCTAAACAAAAGATCTGGAGTTTTGTCCTGACTCTATTCCAGACCTGGCTATTGGATCTTGGGGAAAGTATGTCGATCCTTTCATTTCCTTTTCTATATATAAAATAACAGTACTGGGCTGGATGATACCAGCTCAGAATTTCTCTGGTACAGGCACATGTTAAAATACACTCATTGTTTCTGGCCCTGTCTAACACTAACCTAATTTTCTAGATCTCTATTCCATAGGTGAGTTTAGCCAAGCTGAACCATTTCACATCCTCTGAACATCTTAAGTTTTGGCTCCTTTTGTCCCATCATTCCCTCTGCTTGGAATACCCTTCTCCCTCCAACCCCCCATTTCTCCCTGTCAAATTCAGTCCATCCTTTGGATATTCACAGGCTACTCCCAACTTGAGGCTTTACCTATTCACAAATAAGATCTCTTGCTCTCTCACCTCCTAAACTCTTGAAGCGCTTGTTACCACAGCTCTTAAGCCCTTAGCCATGCTCTACCTTGTAGGAGATTATAAACCTTAAGGACAGAGACAATCATTTCCTGACTGCCTTAGTTTCATAGGGCTGCTGTAACAAATGACTACAAAAAAACCATATCACCCCTGAGTTCTATAGCTCTGTTTCAACAGACCTAGATATTTCTAAACTGGAAGACAAAACTCAAGTAGGTGAACCTGTTTTTCCTTGAACTCTGATTCAGTTGATCCCTTTAGAGATGCAGGAATCCAAGTTATAATTTCTTCATGTACCTTCTTTGATGCCACCAAGCTGGCATTAAGTCTGGGCAAAGGGCACAGATGGAAAGGGACTACACCTCTCGAATACAGTCGTAAGTTGCAGTTTTATTCTGGCCCCACTTACAGAGGTTGGCAATACAGGGACCACATCTGATTTTTGTTCCTGCGTAAGCTTTGCTAACCTAACTGGAGATAGTTTCCAAAAGTTGGAAACCATACTGATTTGTAAGAGAGAAATGCTTTTTCGTGTTCTTAACATTGGAAAAAAACCCAAAAAACAAAACAAAACTCATCCACAAGCTGCCAGAGAGAAAAATCAATATTCAGTTCCTGATCATTTTTACCTTCTTTTTCTCTTTCTTTTCATTTTCACTTTAGGCCTCTCTGAAAATTATAAATTTTAGGAAGAATTTTTTTCTCAAAGACACAAATTTATTTACAAACCAAAGAGGCCAAGGAACCTTTAACTTTTCTGACAGAACCAAAGTGGCTCTTCACCTCCTCACAAGGTTTTTGGTTGGAATGGGAAGTTGGGGCCCAGAGTCTCCCTAAAGACCCTGGCAGGGCAGAGGCCTCCCCTAAGCACTGGGAAGAACAGGCTGAGCTGGGCACTCACCTGCTTCTGCCACCCACTGCCCTCCAGAGATGCTCTGTAGGTGCCTAGGGTGGCATTCTCAATCTCCCTATCATGGTGCCCCATCAGAGTCCAAAGTATCTTCTTCCCTTGCCCCCAAAGTATCTTCTTCCCTTTGCTCCCAAAGTTTGGGGTGTGTCTGAGCCACCTCAAACCCCATCCCAAGTAGACCTGTCCTAAAGGTTCTCATCATAGTGACCAAGACACCTTATTAATCTTGTAACGGACTGAAGGAAATATAAAAGATATCAAAATTGTATGTAAATAAGAGATGTACAAATAATTATGTAAAAATAAACTCACACTCCAAAACAGATACCTACAAAAGTTCAATTAAATGAGCAATGAGCACAGCAGTTCAGAGGAAGAAACTTGATTTAAGAAAATGTAATAAGGGAATGTGATAGGTGTTCAAAAGTCCAGTTTAACTCTGGGCTTTTACAACACTGTGAGCATGTGCCTTCCACACCACAGATAGTTTCTGTCTGAAACCCTCTGAGTTTGTGAGCCAAGACTTTTTACTGTGGGAGTAGCAAAGGGCAATTAAGGTCCAGGGAATGAGTTTTCCTTGGCCCTTGGAGCATGTCTGGGAAAGGAGATCAAGGAGGTAATGGGCTCCTACCTCTCTTGAGTTTTCTTTATTCAGATGTATTCTGATAAACTTCCCCTGTTTACGTTCAACACACAGAATTATCTGGTAGTACAAAGATGTATTTGAGATATAAATGAAAACCTAAAGAAAGTTATCTGATAATGAAAGCAATTTCTCATTATTGCTATTAAGATCAAAGTGCCCCTGGAGGACAATTGGGCAATCTGCAGGCTAAGGTAAGCCTAGGGCTACTTTAACATTATTATTAGGATTCTCTCTCTCTCTATATATATGTATGTATGTATGTATTAATGAACTTGCTGTTAGGAAATTGCATTTACTCATTATGTGTGTTAGTAGAAAAGAGGAGATGCATGGAAATATATAATGATGAATATATTTCCTTGAATTACAAAGAAATACTCAGACCCTCTCCTACTATCCCTCTGATAAGTACTGGCCCAAACTATAAAGGAGGCCTCAAAAAAGGCCTGAGTCTCAGTGAGTCCCTTTCCCACCACGATCCAAATCTCACCTGTCAGAGGCATGTGGCAGGACTGTGGCTGAGCCTTACTCTCATGGAAGGTTTAGGAGGGTCTTTACCACCTTATAACTTGGGCTAAAACAGTGAATGCTGATTAAACTCCTAAAGACTATCTTTTCAGCCTGGTCCAGAGCAAATAACCTAAAGGAACAAAAACAAAAACAAAAAAGCCTCAAATATCTTGATTATAATGAAACTATGAAGAGTATTCTATCTCGTCTCAGTATGAATAATTGTGTCATCTTAGGTAATTGATTTATTATAAAGAATAATGTGAATTATGTCTTCACTGTTAGAAAACTTGGGGGCAAATCTGGGACTCACCCTTGTAGCAAGTTTTTAGCTTAATATAATACACATTTTAAATCTTATTCCCATCTCCATCTTATAATCTCACCCTTATTACCTAGGAGGCAGGTTCCCAGGGCCATTATGTATAATTTAAGTTTATAGGCAACATCCCTTTCGTGATTAACTTGTAATAGGATACAAAGATTCGCCCCTATTACACTTTGGGAAACCCCTTAATTCCATGTGGACCCTGTCAATCATGGGGCTGCACAATTCTCTCTCTTACCTGTATTTCCTTCTCTGAAAATGAGGATTAAATACACTAAATGGCTTAATGGATAATCTATGTAATGTGACTAGCACAGCGCCTGGGACAATAACAGCCATGATAATCACATTATGCCCTTTCCTCACGTCCCTGCAGCACGAGAGAGGTGTAGAAGCCACTAAAGGCAAGCCACTACCATGCTAGAACTGGGGAAATACTGGGGTCTGGAGAGGTTGAGTGGCTTGTGCAAAGGTATTTGTTCTCAGAGCCTGTTCATTTAGAAACAGGGAAAGCCTCATACTGGAAATCACTGGTGCTTGTGACTTAGCAAAGTTTCCTCCAAGAGAACAGTAAACTGAGCTTTAGCTATGATCTGGGAGAGCAACTGCCACCCTGTCAACTTTCATGACCGCCAGGGCCACTTGGTGTATTTAGATCCATGAGCTCCACAAACATTACGTTCTTTAAAAAAAGAAAAGCAAACCCCCCACGGTTTTACTGTAAAGCAATATAACATTATTAAAGAAAAAAAAAAACTAAAAAAAAAACTGGTTGGAGGATACCTCTCATAAGGTCTGCCTGCTTACAGACTCTGTGTTTGTCCCTTGCTACCTGGGTGATCTGGGCAAATTATTTATCTGTCTGTGCAATGTTCTCATCTAAAAAAAGGAAAAAGAATAACAGTACCTACTTCATAGGACTATTAATGAGGATTTGTGAAAGGGACCAGGGACAGTGAGCAGCACATACATGTTTGGTAAATAAAGAAAAATAAAAGCAATAACTCTCTGGTGTAGAATAGGTGACATCTGGGCTGAGACTTGAAGGCATTTATTTTGCAGAAAAGGTAAGAAGGCGTTCCAATTTCTAATTGGAAAGAAAAGCACTTGCAAAGACATGGAAACACGACGATGATGATGGTGATGACCATGATAATGATAATAATAGAAAACCAACTACTGAAGATAGACTATGTACCAGACCCTTTATATACTGTACCTCCTTTAACCTTATTAACAACTCTGCAGTGCAGGTTTTACAATATAGTTAAGGACCCTAAGGTTTAGATAAAATGATGAGAGGCAGAAACAGGCACACAATTCCAAGTCTGGCTGAAGTTTTTGCCCATGCTTGGAGAATTCCATTTTCCCTTAAACCTTGGGTACAGGAGGCAGAATGTCGGGAGATAAGCTAGAAAGCTGGCCAGAAGACAAATCTTTCGTTGTTGTTGTTTGTTTTTCTTTTTCATCTTTGTTAGTTTAGTGCCTTTATTTTTTTTTAATCTTTATTGGAGTAGAGTTGATTTACAATGTTGTGTTAGTTGCAGGTGCACAGCAAAGTGAATCTGTTATACATGTACATATATCCACTCTGTTTTAGATTCTTTTACCATACAGGTCATTACAGAGTATTGAGTAGAGTTCGCTGTGCTACAGGGTAGGTCCTTATTAGTTATCTATTTTATATATAGTAGTGTGTATGTGTCAATCCCAATCTCCCAATTTATTCCTCCCCTACCCTCCCCGCTGGTAACCATAAGTTTGTTTTCTACATATGTTTCTGTTTTGTAAATAGGTTCATTTGTAACATTTTTTAGATTCCTCATATAAGTGATCTCATATGATATTTGTCGTTCTCTGTCTGACTTCACACAGTATGACAATCTCTAGGTCCATCCATGTTGCTACAAGTGGCATTACTTCATTCCTTTTTATGGCTGAGTAATACTCCATTGTATATATGTACCTCATCTTCTTTATCCATTCATCTGTTGATGGACATTTAGGTTGCTTCCATGTCTTGGCTATTGTATCAGTGCTGCTATGAACATTGGGGTGCATGTATATTTTCGAATTATGGTTTTCTCTGGATATATTCCTTGTAGTGGGTATTGCTGGATCATATGGTAGCTCTATGTTTAGTTTTTTCAGGAACCACCCTACTGTTCTCCATAGTGTCTGTACCAATTTACATTCCCACCAATGGTGTAGGAGGGTTCCCTTTTTTCCACACCCTCTCCAGCATTTATTGTTTGTAGACTTGATGATGGCCATTCTGACTGGTGTGAGGTGATATCTCATTGCAGTTTTGATTTGCATTTCTCTAATAATTAGCAATATTGAGCATTTTTTCATGTGTCTCTTGGTCATCTGTATGTCTTCTTCAGAGAAATGCAAAAGCCAAATCTTAAAGGATCCTGTGGGTCATTTTGATTTTAAGCAATTTGTACCTTATTCTTTATATAATGAGGAGCTTCTGAGGAATTTGTCTGCTACGGAGTAATATAAGTTTTGCAATTTTGAACAATTATAGAGTCAAGAAAGCGTTGTGGAAGATGGATTTTTAAAACAGTAGTCTGGTTTGATAGAGCAATTCCACTGTTATTGAGTATATACCCAAGAGATGTGAAAAAAAGTGTTCAAAGAAAAACTTGTACACGAATGTTCATAGCAGCATTATTCATAATAGCTCCAAAGTGGAAGCAACACAAATGTCCATTAACTGGTGAACAGATAAACAAAATACGGTATTTCCTTCAATGGAATATTATTCATTCAGAAAAAGAATGAAGTAGTGATACATGCTATAACATGGATGAATCTTGGAAATATTATGCTGAGTGTTAGACGCCAGTCACAAAAGATCTCATGTTATATGATTCTATCTATATAAAATGTCCACAATAGGCTAATATACAGAGACAGGATTAGACTGGTGGTTACCTAGTGCTGGGAAGCATAGGTGTCAGGGTGAGAGCTAAAAGGTATGGGGTTTCTTTTGGGGGATGATGGAAATGTTCTATTGACTGTAGTGATGGTTTATACAACTCTGTGAATATACCAAAAACCATTGAATTGTATACTTTAAATGAGTGAGTTATAAGGTATGTGAATTATGTATCAATAATGCTATTACAAAAAGAAAAAAAAATAGACAGGCTGGATACCAGCATTCAGAAGGGGAGTGTTGAGGAGGAGAGAACTAATATTTTGGATAGCCCTAACAAATGACCGGCAGGGAATAAAGCTTTTCACATAGATTATCTCATTTACTTTAATTCCTACAACATTCTCATGCAATAAGACTTTTTTAAATCTTCAATTCACAAAAGTACAAAACTAGGCTCTTTGTGATTCTGTCCTTGGCATTTTCTGGAACATAATGCTTCCATGTGGATCCCTCCCCAGAAAGCTTATTTATTTTGTCCTTCATTGGGTTTTTATTTATTGCTTTTTTCTTTCTCTATTCTAATGAGTTGTTGTTTTCAATGGTCACTCGAGGTTCTTTTCTAGGGCATTGCCCCATTCAAAGCATATTATTATTCATTCAGACTTTGGTGTTCGCATACAGATGAAATCCTCTGATACTGTGCTAAAAGGGGTTTTGGTTTTCTTATAGTTTGTGAAATAATTTTCTATTGTCCTACATATGAATGGGCCCAGCATTCTTTGATCATTTTTCTTTCCTTCCAGATTATGAGTGCCATCAGAGGTGAAATAATTGCAAACAATTACAATGCAGTGTAAATGGGTAGTAGGGGTTATAATATATTGCTCCTTCACTTACTACGTGCCAGGCACTGCTCTAAGCTCTTTACGCATATTATCTCAGATAGGAACTCAATAAATATTTGTGGAATGAATGTTATATTTGAAGAAGCTGGAGGCTTTGGAGAGGGATTCGGGGATGACTTTATGTGGCAGAGGATATCTGAGCTGAGTCACTGAGAATTGGTAAAAGCTTACTGTACGTAATGGTAGAGAAATGCATTGTAGACCAAGGAACACTTCTGGGGAAGAACTGAGGTCAAGATCATTGATACAAGAGAAACCTGAATTTAGTTCCTGCCTGAGTCTCTCACTAACCATGTTATCTAGGATTCCTAAACTCTTCTAGGATTCAGTGTTCTCAACTGTAATATAGGATGGACAGAACCTATCTTTTAGGGGTGTTGTATAAAGAGTTTAGAAGAGTATCAAGCATAGAACTCTAAGTGTACATTAAACATTCTTCTTAAACCTCAAATTAGATTTTCTAGATATATCTTCCTGCTCCTGAAGCACTTTAGTGACTAGGAAACATATCTCCTTGGGAAACATGCCTATTTTTATGCCCATCTATTTTTAGTAGCTAGAAAAGGCTCAGTAGTAGTTATTATTATTTCCAAGCAGGGCAGTTGTCTGGAAAGAATGGATTAAGGGTATCAGTGATGAGGTGGAGACAAAACAAAACAAGAGCTGGTAAGGTGAATGTCTTTGTCTGTCATGTTAAGGGATTATGGTTCCATCCTTTAGGTCAGTGTCAAAAACTAAATGCCTTTAGAAGACAGTTTTCGCTGACAAATGAATGAAGTAAGCAGGCTATTAAAAATGGTGTTATGTTGACCTGGACACACCTTGTATGCATATTAAATAAATCAAAATGGTCTTCACACCTCAAAGGATCTACTTTTTCTCATTTTCTGAATGCATTTCTATTTCAAGTCTATCTTTGCTTTCCCTACGTGAACAGAAACACAGGTATAAGAATATTCCACTTTCCTCTTAACTTCAAACACCACCACAAAAGTGGTGATAAATGGTAACCAATACTTGGTCCATGTGGAAAGACAATAAGGCATGGTGGGGATTGTGCTGAACTTGAAAAGTAGGTCCCATCTAAAGAAGGCAGCAGCTGTGCAGCTCTGGCCACCTGTGGCCTTGTTTGAATGCAGGCCAGGGTTGGACAGATCTTTAATTTCTTAAAAAAAAAACTAACAAAAACTTTAATATGAATTGTGTATGACATGTTAAGATTTTTAAACATTGGCTAGAAATTAATTTTCAGTCTGCAGAGGAGGGGAGTCACCAAAGCAGCTTGGGGGGTGGGTCACAGGATCAGATATGGATTTCTGAAAAAGCACTGAGAGAGCAGATTAGAGACTGGACTGGGGACTAGAAAAGGATTTTTATGGTTGAAGAGAATAATATTGAAGGCTAATTAAGGTCATGACAAAGTGGAGAAGAGAGCACAGACTTGAGAAAAAAATCTGAAGTGAAATGTTCGAGACTTGGGACTCCTTGGAAGAAAGAAGAACAAGGAATCAAGTGGTCCCCTTGTTTCTCTTCTGAATGGTGCCATTAGCTAAATCAAAGTTATGACTAGGCTGACAAGCCTTTTCTACCCCTAATATGGTGTCCGAGAGTCGACTGTGGGAAAGGCAAATTGGAGGAGCAGACCCAAGATGGTACCTCCATGGAGATGGTGAAGGTTCAGAACACAAGCTCTTCTGTATTGGGGGATCAGGAAGGATTTCCCAGAAGAGAAGCTACCAACTAAGAGCTGATGGGTGGGTTGGAGCCCCAAGGCCATTCAGTGTGACTGTTTCCTCTTTAACTCAGGAGAGCCCACAAAGGCTGTCCATCCTTTGCTTACCCTGACTTCTTCCCTTTGTAGCATATGATTCTCTGCCTTTCCTGTCTTGCCCTACTGGGACTCAGTGGGCACCTGAGCTGCACTCTGCACGACTCATAATCCCCTACGAATCTGCCAGAGGCTCCTGCCATACAATCTCCTATTCAATCTGGGGAGGGCCTGGGAAGAGGCAATCCTGTTAAAGCCTCATAGGTTGACACTTTATTAAACAAATCTCTCAGTTGCTCTGATCTCCCTTAGGACTTACCAGCCTAACGTAATTTTTCTCTCTAAGCCTTCTCTCTCTGATATTGTGAAGTTCTGTTGGACCTACCTGTGCTCTCACAGGTCACAGAAGATGATGACCCTCTGCTCAGGGAGCCTTTCCTTCCCTCAATGACTGGAAGAAGAGGCTCATCCCCTTCCCACCTGTAAGTCATTCAGGAGCAATGCCACCCTTCAGCCCAGATGAGCCCAGAGAGGCACAAAGGTCTAAGCCCTAAAGAAAGGTGACTTCATTTTGTTTCTCTTCTGAGGTGTTTTGAAATAATTCTGCCAATATCCAGTAAACCTCTCTGGCAGTGTGGCAGAATGAGGAAGGGCATGAATGACCCTGAACTTACAAGATTCTTCTCTGGCTTTAAAAGTACCCATATTTCATCCATGTAACTCATCCATGTCTAAGGACACAGGTCCTTTCCTTGGGTGACTGTAAGGCAAAATAATTTGAGTAGAAGTAAGTGTGGATCTACAAGGTACAAGGGGCTTCTGGTTTGGACTTACTGCCATACAGAACTGTAAACACAGCGTCAGTTTACTGAGTGCTTAATGTGGCAATAGGATAAGCAGCTTACATTTATTATTTCCTTTAATTCTCACAACCAGCTTGTTGTACTATCTTCATTTTATTGATGACGAAGTTGATGTTCAAAGAGATAAATGACTTACCCAAGGACACAAACTTGAAAAGTATGAAACTTGGGATTCCAGTTCAAGCCCTTTTGCATCAAAAGATTATGTTTTATTTCTTCCATGACAACATGCATGCTAAAAATGTATTCCTCATTTACTTATTCACTCATTTTACATTCACAGAGTATCTGCCAAGTGTGGAGCACTGTTCTAGATACTGGTTTTTTGGAGATAAAGAGCTTCGCCTGCTGCATCTGGGTGATTTGTTATTAAATCTCCTCAAATAGGCAAGACCAGTGGTTGCCAAATGTTTTATTGTACATTTCTGTCAGTTAAAAAAAAAAATTAGTGGGCACTCCTCTCATATATATTTCTTTTTTAAAAATTATATACAGGTACGACTGGTACATATTATGTCCATTTTATAAAATATTAAAAATATCAAAATTTAAAACAAGAGGAAAAATATAAACATAAATTAGATTTTTAAAATTAAAGTTTTAAAACTTACTTTATGCACACCAAACAGGTACTGCATGCCCCACTTTGGAGACTCTGAACCAGAATGTGAAGCCCACAGTATTTCATGCATTACTCCTGAGGAATTCATGATCCAGTTGGTATATGCTCTGCAGTACATGTTATAAAGGAAGAATTTAGGGTTGCCTGGGAAAATCAAGAAAGGCTTTATGAAACAGGTGACATTCGCACTGAATTTTGGAGGATGCGTAAGAGTGATGGCAAGTGAAAGAACAGCATGTACAAAACCATGCATTTGTGAAGACCTGGTGTATGGGAGGAGAATTAAAAATTTAGTGTGTAACTAGAACCCTGGGCGTGGGGAAAAACAAAGCTGGTGAAGTAATTTGGGGTCAGATAATGAAAAGTTGTTTGTGTCATGCTATACTCTCGGACTTTATACCTTAGGTAACAGGGAACCGTTGACCGTAAGTGGAAAGAGTTGGTAAATTATTACCATGGTCTGAGGGAAAAGATATTAAAGGCATGAACTAATGTAGTGACAACCGGGTGGGAGAAGGAGATGGATTCAAGAACCGTAACTGAATTTAGATAGGAATGGTTTCCTTGTTGAATGGGTGTGGTATGAGGAAGAGGGAGAAATTGAGCAAGAAACCAGGGTTTCTACTGGGAGTGCAGTGGAGGGTGACTCCAGTGGCTGACACAATGCAACTTCTGTCCCACTTTTCAGGGAGCAGTGTGGTAGAGTGGAGAAAGCACAGCCTCTGGAATCAGAGCAACTGAAGTTTAAATCCCTGCTGCATCACTGTCTGTCTCATGTGATCTAAGCAGTGTGCTCTCTCTCACTCACACTCTACAACTGGTACACACTGGTGCTCTGTGGCAACACGTCCCTGGAGAAAAATTGCCTTAAGCAACTGAACTAGTAGGCTCTGATATTTCGGCCCTTGGGAAATACTTGTCTCATGGCTGCAGAGATAAATTACTGTCAACTGAGTGGCTTAAAACAAGAGAAGTCTATTTTCTCACAGACCTAGAGGCCAGGAGTTCAAAATCAGTATCACTGGGCCAAAATCAAGGTGTCATCAGGGCCATGCTCCCTCTGGAGGCTATAGGGGAGGATCTCTTCCTTAGTTCTTCCAACTTTTGATGGCTGCTGGCATTCCTTGGTTTGTGGCAGCATCACTTTAATCTTTGAGGCCAAATCTTCAAATCTCTAACTTCATATCACTTTCTCCTCTATATATCTCTGTTAAATCTCCCTCTGCCTCCCTCTAATAAGGATACATGTGATTGCATTCAGGGCCCACCTGGATAAACAAGGATAATCTCTCCATCTCAATATCCTTAATTTAATCACATCCGTGAAAACTTTTTTTTTTTTTTGCCATATACGGTAACATTGATAGGTTCCACGCATTAGGACCTGATATCTTTGGGTGGCCATTGTTCAGTCCATTGCAGCACTTTGTTTAGTATTTGTAGAGTTTTCAGATTTATTTATTTATTTATTTTTTATCTTTTTGCGGTACGCGGGCCTCTCACTGTTGTGGCCTCTCCCGTTGCGGAGCACAGGCTCCGGACGCGCAGGCTCAGCGGCCATGGCTCACGGGCCCAGCCGCTCCGCGGCATGTGGGATCTTCCCGGACCGGGGCACGAACCCGTGTCCCCTGCATCGGCAGGCGGACTCTCAACCACTGCGCCACCAGGGAAGCCCGAGTTTTCAGATTTTATGTGATACAAGCCAGAGTGGCTTTCTTCCTGGATTTTTTTTTGGCGGGGGCGAGGGTTGGAGAGAATGAATAAACTTGGGGGAAGCACAGGTTTCGAAATACTTTCAAGATCAAATGAGCCCTACACATCAGATTCTTTTTCTCCTTTCCTGTAATATCACATGATTGGAAATTTGTCAATGTGTAGCTATAGCTCATGAATAAATGGAAACTGTATGCTTAATCATTTCATTGATATTCAAAGTTGCCAGGTAACACTACTTGCATTTCCTCTGCTTTCAATAGAATAGATTTCCTTAAAATAGTTTATTTCCCAAAGAGGGCAACTTCCATCATGTTTTTCTGGCACTGTATAATTTTAGAATGCACAAATATATTAGGACTGTGACACAGTCCTATCACAGTATCCATCTGTGATAGATACTGAAGAATGGCCTTCTCAGGCCCATTCCACTCTCCTTTTAGAGTGCCTTTGTGTAAACTCGAGACTGGAAAACTGAAAACTATGTTGACCACTCTCCTTTGTATCTGTAATCTGGATGCAAATTAGGTTCTGTCTATTAGATGCAGTCGTAACACATTTGGAAGGAGGAAGGTTGTGAAGAAAACCTGTTTTTCCCTACTGTACACTTAATTCTCAATACTTCACTTCTGATACCAGATGTGTAGGTTTTTCCACACTGAGCAATTTTCCAATTCTCTGTAGACGCCAACTGGGTGTCCCACAATTTAATTCAGTTTTGACACTGTCTACCTGGAGATAGCAACAGCTCCCACAGGTTAAGGGCTCAGTCCTACAAGACTCCCCCACCCCACTTTCCCAGTTCAGATGCCAATCACAAGTCCAGGTTATCACCTGTGCTTTTGAGCCACCTGCCACAAATTGGAGGTTCCCACAACCCTCTCTTTAGGTTTAATAATATGCTAGAGTGACTCAAAGAACCGAGGAAAATATTTTACTTACTAGATTACTAGTTTATCATAAAGGATTCAACTCAGGAACTGCCAGATGGAAGAGCTTTATAGGGCAAGGTATGGGGGAAGTGCACGGAGCTTTCCAGAGGTCGGGGGATGGGCTGATAGTTCCTCTAATCATGTGGTTGGTTCCCCTGGCAACCAGCCTTCATCCTGAAGCTAACCAAATGTCACTTCATTAATATAACTCAGGTGTGGCTGAAAGGGGCTTGTTATGACTAATAAAGATATCTTTATCATTTTCCTTATCACTAAGGAAATTCCAAGGGTTTTAGGAGCTCTGTGTCAGGAATGAGGGCAAAAAACAGATATTTCTTATAAATCAAAATATTACAAAGTTAGCTAGAAGCCATTTTCCTGCCCTTTTTGGCTCTTATAGCTAGCAGATATTTCTACAGCAGTTTCCCAGGGTCTATTCTTCTGCGTCCTGTGTGTCTATGCATGTGTGGCACAGGCAGCAGCAGCAGTAGTAGCAGTGACTTGATTCCAGTATCCCCATTCCTGGGTCACAGCTGCAGTGGCGTGCTCTTGACTCAATAATTCCAGTGGTGGCCCGGAGATAGTAGCTGTTCCAGCTATTTCATCCTGTTCTAGGACTCATTCTTAAAGACTCAGCCTAGAGCTCTCTGCATGAGCTATTCCAAAAATTTTAGAATAATTCCCTGTATTTAATTCCTTTCTACTTAAAATAACTACGGTGGTTTGAGTGTGTGTTTCACCGAATACTGACTGACACAGTTGTCAAAGGATGTGGAAGTGAACAGAGATCAATCGATTTCAGGATTCTGCAACCTTAGCCCTAATTTTTAGGGAACATGACTTCATTCCCTCCCACAGTGCATCACCAATTTTTTTTTTTACAATAAATTTTATTTATTTTTGGCTGTGTTGGGTCTTTGTTGCTGCGCACGGGATTTCTCTAGTTGCGGTGAGCAGGGGCTACTCTTCATTGCAGTGTGCGGGCTTCTTATTGTGGTGGCTTCTCGTGTTGCAGAGCACTGGCTCTAGGCATGCAGCCTTTAGTAACTGCAGCACGTGAGCTCAGTAGTTGTGGCTCGCGGGCTCTAGAGCACAGGCTCAGTAGTTGTAGCGCATGGAGCTTAGTTGCTCCACAGCATGTGGGATCTTCCCAGGCCAGGGATCGAACCCTTGTCCCCTGCATTGGCAGGTGGATTCTCAACCACTGTGCTACTAGGGAAGCCCCCTAATATTCTTTTCTTTTAAAAAAAGCTTCAATTAAAATATGAGATGTAATTATGTGATATACAAATTCTAATTTTCCAGGAATAAAATCTTTGGTTTTTTTCTCCAAAACATATAGTAAAAGAATTCTCAAGAAAAAAGAAAACACATAATAAACAAGAAAATATGTATTATGGTTATTATGTATTATGTGTGGTATTATGTGTCAGCTAAGGCCAATCCAAGTGTTAAGTTTATCAAAGCTCAGACGGCTTTTTCATTAATTTGATTTAAAGCACAATCAGCTGGACTTCCCTGGTGGTGCAGCGGTTAAGAATCCGCCTGCCAATGCAGGGGACACAGGTTCGAGCCTTGGTCCGGGAAGATCCCACATACTATGGAGCAACTAAGCACGTGCACCACAACTACTGAGCGCAAGTGCCACAACTACTGAAGCTCACTCACCTAGGGCTCGAGTGCCGCAACAAGAGAAGCCACTGCAATGAGAAGCCTGTACATCACAATGAAGAGTAGCCTCCGCTCGCCACAACTAGAGAAAGCCTGTGCACAGCAACGAAGACCCAATGCAGCCAAAAATAAATTAATTAATTTTTAAAAATGAATAAAGCACTATCAGCTGATGTGTGAAATAGTAATTGTTGGCTTGAATTATATGCATTAACTGATAAAATGTTGCAGTTTTCTGGTTGTTCTAGGATACTGCAAACAAGTTGACTAAATGTTAAAAATATTCTATAGCCTACTAAATAGCAGAGGAGTTTCAAACATGGTCTTAACATTTGCTTTGAAATATGCTGAGTAATTTGAGGGTCTCTAGAAGATTCCTCTACTACAAATGATCTTCATTAAAATTTTTGGAACTTTAGCATTAAAAATTAATTACTTTATGCTAAACTTTACCCTTTAGGTATTATGCTGGAGTATGAGGCAGGCTAGAGGGTAGGGCAACTGTATGTAGATTCATGTTGAGATGCTAGTAATTGTTCAGTTCAGGTAAGACTGGGCTCAGAACTAATAATTAAATGAAATTTGTATCTAGCTGGACCTAAAGTTGGATATGAAAGCTAACTATAAGTATAGAGTAGAAGTTCTAGAGGGGGCATCTTAAGTAGTGGTGTGTACCAAACAAAAATTTAAATTCAGACAGTGGAATTCTAAAGCACTGAGAGCTTGACAATAAAGTGTTGAAGACAATAGTTCCAGAATTTGGGGACACATTTTAGGCCAGTGGATAAAAAGCACTCCCAACATTCTTCCTTCCCATATGCAGAGCAGACATCATACATTGATCAGTCTGCAATTGTTCTAAATTGAGTCTTCAGTTCTTCTAAATATAATACTCTTAGCAGCCACTACCAATAAATAGATGTAAGAGGGCATGGCAGGGACTGTTGATTTCCTATGCAACAGCCGTTCTTCCTTTCTTCTTTACTAAAGGGACTTCCTCCCATGACAGAGGATGAAAATACAATGACAGATAATTTCTTAGGATTCTTATTCAAAGGCATGAACATGGGTCCTACTGGGCTTCTTGGAAAGTATTGGAAGAAACACCCTTCTTCAGCTGGATGTTGGTATATCTACAAGGGACGATACCTGAAATGTGCCAGCCATGGTGTATCCAGGAAGGGTCTAAATCAATTTGATGTGGATGGCAAAATAGGAAGATAAAAAGACTCTACTCTTTGATGATTTTTTTAAGCCACTGAACCGATTCTGGGATTGCTTTCCTCCGGATCTCCCGTTTTGTGAGAAAATGAATAAATCATAAATATCTGAGTAAATACAATTTTTTTTTTCATCTCACTTCCCTAAAATATATAATACTGCTGACACCAAAAATTATAACATTGCCACGTCGAGTTTATAATGTATGCAGATGTAATACATATGATGACTATAGAATACAGAAGATGGGGCAGTATATGGATCTATATGGTTATAAGGTTTCTGTATTTTACATCAAGTCATCAAGTGGTACAATATTAGCACTAGATTTACCACAAAAGGTTAAGGATGTATATTGTAATCCTTATTATAACCATTAAAAATTAATGCAAAGAGATATAGCTTATAAGTCCATAGATTAAAATGGAATTCTAAAAAATATTCAAACTATTCAAAAGAAAACAGAAAATGTGAAACAGAAAGGTAAACAACCAAACAAAAAACAGCAGGGTAAAACAGAACACAGTAAAATGATCTACTTAAACTTAACCATGTTGATAATTATATTAAATGCTATTAATCAAAATACTCCAATGAAAAAGCAGAGATTTTCCAAATGGATTAAAAAGCAAGACTGGACTATATGCCATTTACTGCAGATGCACTGTAAATATAAAGCTACAGATAGGTTGACAATAAATGCGTAGCAAAAGGTATACCATTTATGCAGTAAGCATACAAAAGATGGAATGGTTATATTACTATTGGTTGTGTTAGGCTTCAGGACAATGAGTATTATCAGAAAAAAAGAGGGATATTTCATAAAGATAAAAGGGTCAATTTATTAAGAAGACATAATAATAATTTTATAGCACCTAATAACAGAATGGATCACAAAATCAAATCCAACTGAATGCTGTATACAATGAACATACCTACAAAAAAGTAATTTAGAAAGGTTAAAAACAAAAGAATACATAAAATTATAACAGATAAATGTGAACAAAAAGAGAATAGGGACTGTGGTCTTAATGTAAGACAAAATATAACTGAGATTTTAAGTAGTGTACTTTATAATGCTAAAGATTTTCATGAAGATATAGAAGTAGTGAATATCCATGCATATAATAGAATAGCCACAATATTCATTAAGTCAAGATTAGGGGGAAGAAAGGAGAACTAGACAGAAATACATTAATAATGATAGATGTTAACCTCAGTTAAAAAAATGTAACAATTGGACAAAGAAATAAGGATATAAAATATTTAAATACCATATCAGTAAGGTAGATTTGATTGACAGACATTAGAACTAGAGAATACAAATGCCCATAGTAAAGTCACAAAATATGATTATATGTTAGGCTTCCAAAACATACTCCATAAGTATACCCCAATGAGAAGATGAAGAAGAATATGCTCAAGGAAAGAGGACACTGTTGACTTAAACATTTATTTCTTAAAAATAAATATCCTTTTACATGTAGCTGTCCAGTTTTCCCAGCACCACTTATTGAAGAGGCTGTCTTTTTTCCACTGTATATTCCTGCCTCCTTTGTCATATATTAGGTGACCACAGGTGCATGGGTTTTATCCCTGGGCTTTCTATCCTGTTCTATATTTCTGTGCCAGTACCATACTGTCTTGATCACTGTAGCTTTGTACTATAGTCTGAAGTCAGGGAGCCTGATTCCTCCAGCTCCATTTTTCTTTCTCAAGATTGCTTTGGCTATTCGGGATCTTTTGTGTTTCCATACAAATTGTAAAATTTCTTGTTCTAGTTCTGTGAAAAATGCCATTGGTAATTTGATAGGGATTGCACTGAACCTGTAGATTGCTTTGGGGAGTATAGTCATCTTCACAATATTGATTCTTTCAATCCAAGAACATGGTATATCTCTCCATCTGTTTGTATTGTCTTTGATTTCTTTCATCAGTGTCTTATAGTTTTCTGCATACAGGTCTTTTGCCTCCTTAGGTAGGTTTATTCCTAGGTATTTTATACTTTTTGTTGCAATGGTGAATAGGATTGTTTTCTTAATTTCTCTTTCAGATCTTTCATTGTTAGTGTATAAGAACACAAGAGATTTCTGTGTTATTAATTTTGTATCCTGCAATTTTACTAAATTCATTGATTAGCTCTAGTAATTTTCTGGTGGCATCTTTAGGATTTTCTATGATAGTATCATGTCATCTGCAAACAGTGACAGTTTTACTTCTTCTTTTCCAATTTGGATTCCTTTTATTTCTTTTTCTTCTCTGAGTGATGTGGCTAGGACTTCCAAAACTATGTTGAAAGAATGAATTAGAAAACTCCCTAACACCATACACAAAAATAAACTCAAAATGGATTAAAGACCTAAATGCAAGGCCAGACACTATAAAACTCTTAGAGGAAAACATAGGCAGAACACTCTTTGACCTAAATCTCAGCAAGACCTTTTTTGATCCACCACCTAGAGAATGAAAATAAAAACAAAAATAAACAAATGGGACCTAATGAAACTTAAACCTTTTGCACAGCAAAGGAAACCACAAACAAGACGAAAAGAAAACCCTCAGAATGGGAGAAAATATTTGCAAACAAAGCAACTGACAAAGGATTAATCTCCAAATACAAATAGCTCATGCAGCTCAATATCAAAAAAACAAACAACCCAATCCAAAAATGGGCAGAAGACCTAAATAGACATTTCTCCAAAGAAGACATACTGATGGCCAAAAGGCACATGAAAAGATGCTCAACATCACTAATTATTAGAAAAATGCAAATCAAAACTACAATGAGGGCTTCCTTGGTGGCGCAGTGGTTGAGAATCTGCCTGCCAATGCAGGGGACACGGGTTCGAGCTCTGGTCTGGGAAGATCACACATGCCACGGAGCAACTGGGCCTGTGAGCCACAACTACTGAGCCTGTACGTCTGGAGCCTGTGCTCCGCAACAAGAGAGGCCGCAACAGTGAGAGGCCCGCGCACCGCGATGAAGAGTGGCCCCCGCTCACCGCAACTAGAGAAAGCCCTCGCACAGAAACAAAGACCCAACACAGCCAAAAATAAATAAATTTATAAAAAAACAAACAAACAAAAAACTACAATGAGGTGTCACCTACACTGGTCAGAATAGCCATCATCAAAAAATCTACAAACAATAAATGCTGGAGAGGGTGTGGAGAAAAGGGAACCCTCTTGCACTGTTGGTGGGAATGCAAATTGATACAGCCACTACGGAGAACAGTATGGAGGTTCCTGAAAAAACTAAAAATATAATTACCATATGGCCCAGCAATCCCCCTACTGGGCATATACCCAGAGAAAACCATAATTCAAAAATACACATGCACCCTAGTGTTCATAGCAGCACTATTTACAATAGCCAAGACATGGAAGCAACCTAAATGTCCATCAACAGAGGAATGGATAAAGAATATGTGGTACATATATACAATGGAATATTACTCAGGAACGAAACTGGGTCATTTGCAGAGATGTGGATGGACCTAGAGACTGTCATACAGAGTGAAATAAGTCAGGAAGAGAAAAAGAAGTATCGCATATTAACGCATATATGTGGAATCTAGAAAAATTGTATAGAGATCGTATTTGCAAAGCAGAAATAGAGACACAGACATAGAGGACAAATGTATGGATACCAAAGGGGAAAGTAGGGGGTGGGATAAATTGGGATTGACATTATATACACTATTGATACTATGTATAAGATAGATAACTAATGAGAACCTACTGTGTAGCACAGGGAACTCTACTCACTGCTCTGTGGTGACCTAAATGGGAAAGAAATCCAAAAAAAGAGAAGATATATATATAAATACATATAGCTGATTCACTTTGCTCTACAGCAGAAAGTAACAGAACATTGTAAAGCAACTATACTCCAATAAAAATTAATAAAACATAGATATCCTATGGAAAAGATAGAAAAGAAATAAAATGATAAATTTTATAGGAAAAGTGTGCCTGTCAGTGTGGGATAAACAATATAGAAGCAAGATTCTTGTTCTCAAGAAGTTTGTAATCTAAAATGGGAGAGAGATAAGAGCCTTTCAAATACAAGTCAACAAATGAAATGTGCTATGAGAACAAGGTAAATATGTACTCTGAGAGCAGAGAGGGGAGCACAACTCCTCATTCGTGGAGGGGAAGCTTGAGGTAGGCTTTTCCTTAGTCCAGGCTCTCCCAGAAGGCAACTCTGAGATAAGGATTTAAGAAGTAATTTTAGAGAACACAGATAGGGGAAAGGGAAATGTGTCAGGGAAGAGAAGGAAGCCAGTACAACGTGTGTAAAGAGAAATTAGGGCTCAATCCCGCAGGGAACTCCCATTGAGAGACAGTGAACCACGTTACTCACAGTTGTTCCACCTGGAGAGTGAGGCGTTGTGGTATTTATCCACCACCTCTCTTCATCGATTGAGGGTTGCTTCCTGAGGTATTAACTCATCAGTACTTATGGCCTGCCCCCCAAGTGAGGCATACTTCTGTGGTCTGACAGTCACAGGTGCTGAGGGGATGTAAATGGGGTAATAATACCATCTCCTGTCATATTGAAGGTTGAATAAGGATTCTCCACGTAAACACTATTTGTTGATTTAATGGATGGGTGGATGGATGGATGAATGGATGGATGGGTGAGTGAGTGGGATGGATGGAAAGGAACACTCATGTGGGATAAAAAAATGAAATGGAATTGAAATAGTATTGTGGACTTTTGAGCTCATGCCTTTTTCTTATTTATAGAGATCTTTATGTATTAAGTATCAACTATTTTGGGTCATATATACCACAAATATTTTCCCTAGTTATCATTATCTCAATTTTCACTAAACTGATTTTAGACTTCATAGGTTATTTTAAATGAAACACAAGAATTTCTGTTCATGGAGGAGAAAAGAAATCCAAGAGCAGTGGAAAAATAACCCGGGGGTTATTTTGTTTGGGTGGTTCGCATGAAAGACCCATTGCTATGAACTTACTTGATTTGGTAGTATACTTTGATCAATTCAGAGTGTGTACAGTGTTATGTATATGACTCAGAAGGATTTCTGTACCTGCAGAATTGTAACCATGTAAGATGTATACTATCTTGTCTTTTTACTTCCTAGTGTACATAAAACACTTATTTAATAAAATCCAGTGTTCAAAGACCATTCTCCAATTCCTTTCTACCTGCATACCATTTTTGCACACTGAGTGGATATAAAATGGTGTATATTTCTACATGATTTTAAAATATGATACACCTGGTCTGTTGATAGAATTCAGAAGATTTCCAAGCAGAAATTCTATAGTATAAAAACATTGTTTTAGCAGTTAATACCAGTAAAGCAGAAGTAGATATCTTCTTATAGCTCACAGCTGCTCATCTGGAAAGTCTTTTTAATAGTGATATAAGAAGACTAATTAAGCCTTTTATAATCTAAGCATTCTGGGTTTCCCACCACCACTATTAACTAATAACTTTACCCAAGTTTCCAGTGACTTGATTATTTATTTTTCTTTAGGATCATTTTGTCCTTTCACGAGGGGTTAGCTTGTTGTCACTAAATATGAACTCATAAATCTATATACTCTTTAGTAAATAGCAGTAACATCTCTCCTATAGAGTTGAGGAGAAAAAAACTGTAAAGGTTATGTTTCTAAATATTTTTGAAAATCTGAGGATGATTATGGTCTTTCTCCTATTGTACAATTGTCTCACCACTGTAGTTGAGTGTGGGAGTGGGTGCAGGTAATTGGCCTCTTTAGTGAACAGATCTTTGGGTGGAGAGGAATTGGACC
The DNA here is from genome assembly GCF_005190385.1 of Monodon monoceros. Lineage (NCBI taxonomy): Eukaryota > Metazoa > Chordata > Mammalia > Artiodactyla > Monodontidae > Monodon > Monodon monoceros. The sequence goes on from NW_021703777.1 coordinate 107,691,017, forward strand.
CTAGGAGCTATATGTAAGACACTACAACTGAAGTGCCTCTTCTGCACCCGGACCTGCTTTAAATGATGAGATTCTGAACTTTGACCTGATGCTGTAATGGGATGAGACTTTCGGAAGCCTTTGGAAGGAGTAAGTGTATGTTGCGTGTAGGAGGAATTTATATAGTATGTTAGAATGCATTCTGTGGTGGCTTTTAAATATGTTCAAAGTCTTAGCTACTCCTCCCTTTAAGAGGTGAAGCTTAATTTCCCTCTTCTTGAATATGGTCTGGATTTAGTGGCTCTCTCCTAATGAATATGATAAAGCAGAAGTGGCAGTATATGGGTTTGGAGACAAGGTCATAAAGGCATTGAGGCTTCCTTTGTGCTATTTCTCAGAGGGAAGTTAGCTGCCAGGCCATGAGGACACTCAGGCAGTCTATGGAAAGGTCCACATGGCAAGGAACTGAGGTGTCCGGTCAATAGCATGTGAGGAACTAAGGCCCCTTGTCATTAGCCTTATGAATGAGCCATCAGGTCTTCCAGCCCCAGTTAAGCCATCAGATGACTGACTGCAGCCCCTGCCAACATCCTTACTGCAATCATATGAAAGACTGAGTCAGAACCACCCAGCTAAGCCTCTTCAAATTCTTGACCACAGAATGATAAGCAATGTTTGCCATTTTAACCCATTAAGTTTGGGGATAGTTCACCCAGAAATAGACATCTAATACAATGGTATAGGAGTGATATATCGGTTAAATATGGCCACAGTAATGCTGCGTAACTAACAATTACAGAAATCTCAGTGACATACAACAGTCAGCATTTGTTATGGGCCAGCTGGGGTTCAGCTGATCTGGCTGGGCTCAAGTAGATGGTTCTGTTAGTCTCAGCTAGGCTTGTTCTGGCATCTGGGATGAACTGGGAGTCTTCCTCATGTCTAATTTGAGGTCAGCAAGCTATTCTAGGCATGTTCTTCTTCAAGGTGTAAGAGGGCAAGCCCAATCATTCATATGACTTTCATGCCTTTGGACATGTCCCATCCACTAACACTGCATAGGTCTAAGCAAGTCACATGCTGGCCCTGAAGTTGGGGATGGGAGGAGAAATATACTTTGCTTTAGTGAGGAGAGAAACTGCAAAGTCCTGTGACAAAAGATGTGGCCATAGGGAGGGTGAAAACTTGGGGCCATTAGAGCCATCTACCACAATTGAGGTGAAGGGCATAAATTTTACAGCAAGTCAGAGATAGTTTGAGAGGAATAAGAACCAGATAATACTGCAAGGTATGAAGACCAGGGTAATTCTACCAACAATGAGGCTGGTAAAGGTGGTCACACTGCAAAACAAGTTTTCAATCTTGCTGAAACAAATACTGTCTTGTATATTCATTTCACAGATGAGAAAAAACAAAACAAAACAAAAAACCACACAAAGCCTCCAAAGATAGGCTAACACTTTTAGTTGGAAATTATAAAGGTGACACTGAGCTCAAATTTATACGGGTGAACCCCTTCGCAAATTCCAGGGTCCTAGGAGTATGAGTTATCATAAGCTGTATCAATGTAAGAAAAAGGAACAGAAACATATTCATTCTGAGTTTCATTTGACTGCACTGGATATGTCTAAATTTTTTTTCTTTTTAATTATCAAGGTTAGAGTTTCATGCTCAAATATCCTTTTTCAAACATAAACATCTGCTATGTTTATGTTGGGAAAATAGTCATGTTACTTGGAACAATACAGGCTCCCCTTGCTATTCAAAAGTGGAGCGTTCCTATGAAACCTTTCGTAAGCAGAAATGGCATATAGAGAAGAAGCAATTACCTTAGGACACATCTTGCTAATGGATGCACAGAACACACTGAGGAAAAAGCACAGATGCTCACAGACACAGTTCAGAGCTATGGTGGCTTGATGCTGAGACGCTGAGTGTAGTTCCTGGGGAGGAGCTGGGCGGGGCTCCTCTCACTACTCAGAGTGCGCGCTGCAGCTAAAACAGCTCCTGCAAAACCAATGCTGAATGCCATTTTCGCTTTTTGCCTTTTTCTGCACAAGTGAAAATCTTTGGATTTCTTTTGGTTAGCAAAAACAGGCACTTATGTAGGTCTTCCGTAAAAGTGAAATAGTGTAAAGCGAACTTTCAAAAAGTGGGGGATGCCTGTAATAATCAAATATATCCATATATTTGACTAAGGCAGTCCGTGGAGTTTCAGATAAAAAGGTGTAGTTTACAAATTGAGCAGTTTTGGGAAGATTATATATTAAGTGTTCAAATTAAGCTTTTTTCCCTAATTGAAGTGAAACTTGAACAAGTCCTTTTTGGCCTGTGGCAACCAGCATAAACATAGGCATTCAGGGCTTAAAGGGAAGCAAACAAAAGTGTGGTGTAATTGAACAACAACAACAACAAAAAAAAAAAAATGGAAAGGAAGGAGAGTTATTGAGCTTGCCCATTTATTTGCATTTTGTTCTTTCCCACCTCAGTTCCCTCATCTGCTAATTGGAGATTGTGTTCTAACTACTGTTGGTTTTACTGCAGTGCAAGGTAAGCCTGTGCGATGAATTTCCCAAGAGTCATTCACAGGTAGATTCTCTCTCTTTTCCTTTCTCCCATGGAATCAGGAGGCTATATGCTCAGATCTGGAGTAGGCAATGTTTCTTAACCTTTTGATTTGTAAATTTGGACTATTTTCTCATTTTTTTTCCAACAGAAGAATACAGTAATTAAGTACAGCAGGACTGAGCTGGTTCACTGCAACTGGGAAGCTTGAAGTTGGGTCTCACCAGGAGTTATCCCAAATCTTATTAATGGGAACCTGTTTTCTCTTTCCATAATAAGGTCTGTTTTAAAAAATTTCCCACGGCTTTATCTTCTCATCTGTACTAAAATGAGATAAATAATTTTAAAGAGGTGGTGAGTTTTACAATGAGTCATCTCTATAAAGGGCTCTTTCATCTACAGTGAAGATTTCATCCTCAAAATTTCAAACAGACCTGGAAAAAAAATACTGTAGGGTATTAGGCAAAAATTATAATTGTTGTGTTATAGCGTTGAAATTATCTGCCTTTTTTTCCCCTCTGGGTTCAAAGTAGTCTAGATTGGGATAACATTATTTTATACCTAAAACACTTTGGGTGAAAGAAATGGCCTTTGACAAAGGAATCGGGGGTTTAGTTTGAAAGGGCCTCTCTATTTCACATATGTTTGACAAAGGAGATCTAGAATTTCTTGTTTCATGCGAGTATATCACTTGGTATTTAACTCCTATGTTTAAGGATCACTTATCTTCTGAATGTTTCTTTCTTTTTTTCTTTTTGGCTGCCCCAGGCAGCATGTGGGATCTTAGTTTCCCAACCAGGGATTGAACTCGCACCCCCTGCAATGAAAGTGCGGAGTCCCAACCACTGGACCACAAGGGAAGTCCCTGAATGTTTCTTTTTTAAATTCAAGTATAGTTGACATACAATATTATGTTAGTTTCAGGTGTACTACATAATGATTTGACATTTGCAGACATTATGAAATGATTACCACTACAAGTCTAGTAACCATCTGTCCCCATACAAAGTTATTTCAATATTTTTGACCTTATTCCTTATAATGTATATTACATCCCTGTGACTTATTTATTCTATAACTGGAGATTTGTAAGTCTTAATCCCTTTCACCTATTTCTCCCACCCTCCTTCCTTCTGGCAACAACCTGTTTGTTCTCTGTATCTATGAGTCTGTTCTCGTTTTGTCTTGTTTATTTCTCTGTTTTGTGTTTTAGATTCTGCATATAAGTGAGATCATGAGATATTTGTAGTTTTCTGACTCATTTCACTTAGCATAATCCCTTCCAAGCCCATCCACGTTGCTGCAAATGGAAAACTTTCACTTTTTATGGCTGAGTAGTATATCGTTGTATATATGTACCACATCTTCTTTATGCATTCATCTATTGATCGACACTTTGGTTGCTTTCATATCTTGGCAGTTGTAAATAATGCTGCTATGAACACTGGGGTGCATGTATCTTTTTGAATTAGTGTTTTTGTTTTTTTCAGATATATACCCAGGAGTGGAATCACTGGGTCATATGGTAGTTCTAGTTTTAGCTTTTTCAGAAAGCTCCATACTGTTTTCCACAGTGGCTGCACCAGTTTACATTCTCACCAACAGTGTAGGAGGGTTTCCTTTTCCCCATATCCTCACCAAAATTTATTATTTGCTGTCTTTTTGACAATAGCCATTCTGATGGGTGTGAGGTGAAATCTCATTTTGGTTTTGGTTTGCATTTCCCTGATGATTAGTGATGTTGAGCACATTTTCAGTGCCTGTTGGCCATCTGTATGTCTTCTTTGGAAAAATGTCTATTTAGATCCTCTGCCCGTTTTTTATCAGATTTTTTTTTTGATGTTGAGTTGTATGAGTTCTTTGTATTTTGGGGTATTAACCCACTGTTGGATGTGTCATTTGCTAATATCTTCTCCCATTCAGTAGATGGCCTTTTCGTTTTGTTTGATAGTTTCTTTTGCTGTGCAAAAGCCTTTTAGTTTGATGTAGTCCCATTTATTTACTTTTGCCTTTTTTTACCCTTGCCCAAGGAGACATATCCAAAAAAAAAAAAAAATTACTAAAACCGATGTCAAAGAGATTACTGCCTATGTTTTCTTCCAGAAGTTTCATGGTTTCAAGTCTTACTATTAAGTCTTTAATCCATCTTGAATTTATTTTTGTGCATGGTGTGATAGAATATTCTAGTTTGATTATTCTGTGTGTAGCTGTCCAGTTTTCCAAGACCATTTACTGAAAAAGCTGTTTTTTCCCCATTGTATATTCTTGCCTCCTTTGTCATAGATTAATTGCCTATATAAGAAGTGTTCATTTCTGGGCTCTCTATTCTGTTCCATTAGTCTTCATGTCTGTTTTATGCCAGTACCACACTGTTTTGATTACTGTCGCTTTGTAGCTCAGTCTGAAGTCAGGGAGCATAATACCTCCAGCTCTGTTCTTCTTTCTCAAGATTGTTTTGTCTATTCTAAGTCTTTTGTGTTTCCATACAAATTTTAGAATTATTTGTTCTAGTTCTGTGAAAAATATCTTTGGTATCTTGATAGGTATTGCATTGTATCTGTAGATTGCTTTGCGTATTATGGTCATTTTAACAATATTAATTCTTCCAATTCATAAATATGTTATATCTTTTCATCTGTTTGTGTTATCTTCAGTTTCTTTCATCAATGTCTTATAGCTCTCCGAGTACAGGTCTTTTACCGCTTTGGTTAGATTTATTCCTAGATATTTTATTCTTTTTGATGCAATGATAAATGTGACTGTTTTCTTCATTTCCTCTTTCTGGCAGTTCATTGTTAGAGGACAGAAATGCAACAGATTTCTGTATCTTAATTTTGTATCCTGCAACTTTACTGAATTCATTGGTTTTTTTGGTGCTGTTTTTAGGATTTTCTTTGTATAGTATCATGTCATCTGCAAACTGTCACAGGTATTACTTCTTCTTTTCCAATTTGGATTTCTTTTATTTCTTTTTGTTGTCTGATTGCTGTGGCTAGGACTTCCAATAATATGTTGCATAAAAGTGGCAAGAGTTGGCATCCTTGCCCTGTTGCTGATCTTAGAGGAAATGTTTTCATCTTTTCACCATTGAGTATGATATTAGCTGTGGGCTTGCCATAAATGGCCTATATTATATTGAGGTATGTTCCCTCTATATCCATTTTGGTTTTTTTTTTAAAGATTTTTAAAAATATATTTATTATTTATTTATTTTTGGCTGTGTTGGGTCTTAGTTGAGGCACACGGGATCTTTGTTGCAGTGCACAGGCTTCTCTCTAGCTGTGGCATGTGGTTTTTCTCTTCTCTAGTTGTGGCCCACAGGCTCCAGAGCAGGTGGGCTCTGTAGTTGTGACATGTGGGTTCCAGAGAGCATGGGCACTGTAGTTTGTGGCATGCAGACTCTCTAGTTGAGGCGCGTGAGCTCAGTAGTTGTGGCATGCGAGCCCAACTGCCCCACAGCATGTGGGATCCTACTTCCCCAGCCAGGGATAGAACCCACGTCCCCTGCATTGGAAGGCAGATTCTTTACCACTGGACCACCAGGGAAGTCCCTATATCCATTTTCTTGAGGGTTTTATTTTTTTTTTATCACAAATGGATGTTGAATTTTGTTGAAAGCTTTTTGTGCATCTATTGAGACAATCTTTTATTTTTCAATATCTTAATGAGGTGTATCACACTGATTGATTTAATGATACTGAATCTTCCTTGCATCACTGGGATAAGTCCCACTTGGTCATTGTGTACAATCCTTGTAATGTATTGTTGGATTCAGTTTGCTAATATTTTATTGAGAATTTTAGCATCTATGTTCTTCAGTGATATCGACCTGGTGATTCCTTCTAGTGTATTTTTTATTTCAGTTATTGTATTCTTTATCTGTTTGGTTCTTCTTTTGGAGAGTTCAAAACTATTGGACAATTTTCTAGACCTAAAGTGCCTTAGATCACCTACTTCTTTTCTGCTTCATTCCCTGGGTTGCTCAGAATGGATGATTTGGCCTGTACCAGATGGTCATAAAATTTTCAGGCTGTAACTTTTAATTCATACAAAATTGTCCTCAATGTCAGAGCCTGAGCTGCCTTTTGGGGTTATATCTCTTTCTTCCCTATGGGGGAGCTTCAATCTGTGATCCTCTGAGTTACCCAGATGAAAGGCTGTCCTGCATCTCTAAGTTTTTTTTAAGATCCTGAATTTAAGACCAAGATTCATGGAAAAATTGGTCTAGGACATCTGTTTGGATGAAGTTTCTGCCAGCCAATGGAAGGATAACGAGCATTCAGCTTCTCTACTTGGGACCAAGATTATCCTGATCTCATTCCCTTTGAGCACAATTTTTCTGTGCATCATTTGAAACTGAAAGACAAAAGTGATGGGAAAGGGTCAACTGAAGCTCTTTTCCCAACTATAGTCCTGAGCAGGGATATATTTGGCAAATTATGAATTAAGGCACTCCCTTAATATTTTGCTAAGTGAACTTTGAAATCCAAGAGAGATGTGATGAAAGACCTCTTTCAACAGATGGGATGTTGAGCATGTGTCAGTCAGAGTCCAATCAGGAAAAGAGAAACTGCAACAACTATTTTAACAAAGACAGTTTAATGTGGGGGATCGGTCAAATGGGTTTTGGAAGGAATACAGATAAAACGAAAATAATAAGTTCAGGAAGTAGCTTCATTTTTAGTACAAAGAGAAAAGATTGGGGTTCTCAAAAAACCTAAACACTTGGAGGAAGAGCCCTCAGAACTGCTTGCCTGGTGATTACCTCGTTATGAAGCTGGATCTAAGAGGTGAAAAAAACCTGGAAACTGGAGCCATCTGCTTCTGGAACCAACTGTGCTACTTGGATAAAGAACCATACTGGGGTGACCCAAGCAGCAATAGAAAGCAAAAGGGAAATGGTGAATTCTTTCTTCCTACTCCTGCCTTCTAGTCTCTCTCTAGTTTCTCCTACTGGCGAAACCTCAAACGAAACCACAGAAGTATTTTTAGAAGCCCAGTCCCAATATCACAAAGATTAAAGGGGATAGTCTGAAGCTGAGAGACAACAGGTCAATAACTGATAGAGATGCTACATTGGGATGAAAACAGGAGAAAAGAATCTAATGACTGGATTTTAAGGGAGCTGGAGCAGGAGAGGAGATAATTGTAAATAATTGTAATTGTAAATTGCAATTGTAAATAAATATTTAGGAAAATCTGTACTAATTGATAATGCTTTTTGGTTTAGGTGTGTGTTTTGCTGGGTTGTGATAAAGCACTGTGATTTTATCTCAATGAGCATGGGATGGAAGCATAGTCTGCCTAAGGGGACCAATCACTGTTGGCTTACTTGTGGATAAAACTAAGAAAGGTAAGCCTTAGCTAAAAGACAGCAATCAAATTAAAAACATAGAAACTAAACTTAATAGACCCTCAAAGAATTAGGTTCATTCCTCTCTTTTTTTTCCTAAATTAAAAGTAACCAAAAAGGAGTAGGAAATGCCAATTGTAAAGTCTAAGATGATAGTGAACCAGTCCACTCATTCAAGATATATTCATGGAAATGTTTTTGTACTAAAACAAATAACTTAATAATAATATATGACCTCAGACAAAAAAAGTCTTTGGTCCTTTTTTCTGATTTGTCATATATGAATTGAACTAAATGGATTCTATCCTCTTTTCGCTTTTAAATGTTCATGCCTATTAAAATGACTACTTTTCCCCCCATATCTGATATCTTAGGTATTTATAGTCCAAGCCCAGGAAACCAGAGATTCTCCTTTAGTTTTGATTTTATCATTCCCAAATCTTTAGATAACAGAATTTAATTAACTGCAGTGGTACCAGAGATTATGAAAGTGATGAGTTAAGAAAAGAACACATGACAACCGAAGAAAGGCTCACATTTAATTATCTGGTGTAGCAGGCTCTATACCATTTTTTTTCTATTAAGACAATATATTCAGTGTTTCAATAATCCCAGGTATTTGAAAATCTTTCAATAAGATGACTAGAAAGAAAGACACAAAGCTATTTTAAAAATCAGTTCTTGAACTTTTGAAATAGAAATTCTGGAGAGAGAAGAAATCCCATCAGGGTCCTGATGTCATCTGCTTGCTTAGATCACTTGCTTGCCTTAAATCACTATTTCTTAAACCTGAGAAACATGGATACCTGAAACTACATCTGCAGACTCCAGTATGACAAATCTATTTTAAGTCATATCATGGACTTATCAAAAAAATGGAGAGGAGTTCATCCTGATGACCTAGCAAGAGTCAGTGCAACTTTCTGCACTATCACAGATAAGTTATTGATTAATTACTTGGTATCTTTGTTGTTGGTGTGGAGGAACAGACAAAAAGTCAAAGATGACTTCCCCTATTGCCTTTGTGGATGTCCAGCCAGCTCTTTGTGTTCTCAGTGTGTCAGGTCCACTGATATTAACCAAACCTGTACTGAGTGGGGAGGGAAAGGAAGCATTTCCTTTGCCAGAGTAAGAGAGGGATGTGGGCTTACCTTGGGAAGAGGGTTGGATTTATCAAGACTAGAAGGACTGAGAGGTGGTGGGTTTTGTGATGATCAGTGCACTGGCCTGATGGAGTTGACTGTATGCATGCCTGGGGACCGGGCACTCACAGTGTTCCCTTAGTTGGGTGGTAAATGTCCCAGTGGTGAAATTTGCCTCAGAAGGTACAGACACTGTTAACCAACTCACTGATCTTCATGTGGACCGTATAGACTTGGACAGTGGGCATCTCAGTAGTGATCATAATGGACTGAACATCAGAAGATCTTCCTCACTTTTACCAAATTATATAAATATTAGGGATCTTGTACAATATTAAAGGAGTGGTAGGGTCCCCACAGTGACCAATATTGGATTTTCTCCCAACAGATGCTGTTAACATCTAGAGACATCAGTACATGAGCAACAAATTCACACCATACAAATGGTACACAACTGCTGAGGGGAACAGAGCAGTGGTCCAATCTAACAGGTTACTGTAGAAAGTTTTTTACTAAAAATAAAAAATTCAAAAACCTATTCATAATTATTTCTAAGCCCATACCATGTGGCTAGTATGATATTAGGCACTTAAAATTCATAAATTAATAATTATAATCATAATAGAACTTTGTGGTTTGCAAAATATTTTCACAGTTATCATCTCTACTCATCTTCACAACAATTCTATGAGGTGTCATTGTTCTTCATTTACAAGTAAGAAAGTTGAAGCCCAAAAAGTTACTGAAGCTACTTTGCATAGTTCTAAAGTAAATAAATTCATGAGTTAGGTACTATCAACTATATGTCTTTGGACTCAATACTATTAAAATTCTTGTTTTACAAATAAGAAAACTGAGGCTCAGAAAGATGAAATAACATTTCAGAAGTCCAATAACCCCTTGAATGTGGCAGAATCAGGATCTACGGCTCTAAACTTCACCACTGTAATAAATTCTGAACAAAGAGGGTGAAGGGAAATACTGTGCTAGGAGAAAGAACAGCTATGTGAAGGACTGAAGTTAGAGAGAGAATGTATTCTGCTTCCTGCATCAACTTTTTATGTTGAAAATATTTTAACTTGGAGACAAGTTAAACAAATAGTTTAATAAGCATCCTTCCTTAAGATTCCCTCTTTTAACATTTTGCCACATTTTTTTTTTCCGCATCTTTACTGGAGTATAAATGCTTTACAATGTTGGGTCAGTTTCTGCTGTACAACAAAGTGAATCAGCTATATGTATACATATATCCCCATATCCCCTCTTTCTTGAGCCTCCCTCCGACCCTCCCTATCCCATCCCTCTAGGTTGTCGTAACAAAGCATCTAGTTGATCTCCTTGTGCTATGCAGCAGCTTCCCACTAGCCATCCATTTTACATTTGGTAGTGTATATAGGTCAACGCTACTCTCTCACTTCATCCCAGCTTCCCCTTACCCCCCATGCCCTCAAATCCGTTCTCTACATCTGCGTCTTTATTCCTGCCCTGCCACTAGGTTCATCAGTACCACTTTTTAAAATTCCATAAATATGCATTAGCATATGGTATTTGATTTTCCCTTTCTGACTTATTTCACCCTGTATTACAGATTATAGGTCCATCCACCTCATTGCAAATGACTCAATTTCATTCCTTTTTATGGCTGAGTAATATTCCACTGTATATATGTGCCACATCTTTTATTCATCTGTTGATGGACATTTAGGTTGCTTCCATGTCTTGGCTATCGTACATAGTGCTGCAATGAACATTGTGGTACACGTATCTTTTTGAATTATAGTTTTCTCAGGGTATATGCCCGGGAGTGGGATTGCTGGGTCATATGGTAGTTCTAGTTTTGTTTCTTAAGGAACCACCATACTGTTCTCCATAGTGGCTGTATCAATTTACATTCCCACCAACAGTGCAGGAGGGTTCCCTTTTCTCCACACCCTCTCCAGCATTTATTGTTTGTAGATTTTTTTGATGATGGCCATTCTGACTGGTGTGAGGTGATACCTCATTGTGGTTTTGATTTCCATTTCTCTAATGATTAGTGATGTTGAGCATCTTTTATTTGTTGGCCATCTGTATGTCTTCTTTGGAGAAATGTCTATTTAGGTCTTCCGCCCATTTTTGGATTGGGTTGTTTGTTTTTGTGATATTGAGCTGCATGAGCTGCTTGTATATTTTGGGGATTAATCCTTTGTCAGTTTCTTCATTTGCAAATATTTTCTCCCATTCTGAGGGTTATCTTTTCGTCTTGTTTATGGTTTCCTTTGCTTTGCAAAAGCTTTGAAGTTTCATTAGGTCCCCTTTGTTTATTTTTGTTTTTATTTCCCTTACTCTAGGAAGTGGGTCAAAAAGGATCTTGCTGGGATTCCCTGGTGGCATAGTGGTTGAGAGTCCACCTGCCAATGCAGGGGATATGGGTTCGTGCCCCGGTCCGGGAAGATCCCACATATCGCGGAGCGGCTAGGCCCGTGAGCCATGGCTGCTGAGCCTGCACGTCCGGAGACTGGGCTCTGCAACGGGAGAGGCCACAACAGTGAGAGGCCCGCACACTGCAAAAAAAAAAAAAAAAAAAGGATCTTGCTGTGATTTATGTCATAGAGTGTTCTGCCTATGCTTTCCTCTAAGAGTTTTATAGTGTCTGGTCTTACGTTTAGGTCTTTAATCCATTTTGAGTTTATTTTTGTGTATGATGTTAGGGTGTGTTCTAATTTCATTCTTTTACAGATATCTATCCATTTTCCCCAGCACGACTTATTGAAGAGGCTGTCTTTTCTCCATTGTATATACTTGCCTCCTTTGTCAAAGATAAGGTGACCATATGTGTGTGGTTTTATCTCTGGGCTTTCTATCCCGTTCCATTGATCTATATTTCTGTTTTTGTGCTAGTACCATACTGTCTTGATTACTGTAGCTTTGTAGTATAGTCTGAAGTCAGGGAATCTGATTACTCCAGCTCCATTTTTCTTGCTTAAGATTGCTTTGGCTATTCGGGGTCTTTTGTGTTTCCATACAAATTGTAAAATTTCTTCTTCTAGTTCTGTGAAAAATGCCATTGGTAACTTGATAGGGATTGCATTGAACATGTAGATTGCTTTGGGTAGTATAGTCATTTTAACAATACTGATCCTTCCAATCCAGGAGCATAGTATACCTCTCCATCTGTTTATGTTACCTTTGATTTCTTTCATCAGTGTTTTATAGTTTTCTGAATAAGGTCTTTTGCCTCCTTAGGTAGGTTTATTCCTAGGTATTTTATTCTTTTTGTTGCAATAGTAAATGGGATTGTTTGCTTAATTTCTCTGATTTTTCATTGCTAGTGTATAGGAATGCAAGAGATTTCTGTGCATTAATTTTGTATCCTGCAACTTTATCAAATTCACTGATTAGTTCTAGTAGTTTTCTGGTGGCATCTTTAGGATTTTCTATGTATAGTATCATGTCATTGGCAAACAGTGACAGTTTTACTTCTTGTTTTCCAATTTCTATTCCTTTTATTTCTTTTTCTTCTTTGATTGCTGTGGCTAGGGCTTCCAATACTATGTTGAATAATAGTGGCAAGAGTGGACATCCTTTTCATGTTCCTGATCTTAGAGGAAAAGCTTTCAGTTTTTCACCATTGAGAGTGATGTTTGCTGGGGGCTTTTATTACGTTGAGGTAGGTTCCCTCTCTGCCCACTTTCTGGAGAGTTTTTATCACAAATGTGTGTTGAATTCTGTCAAAAGCTTTTTCTGCCTCTATTGAGATGATCATATGGTTTTTATTCTTTAATTTGTTAATATAGTGTATCACATTGATTGTTTTGCATATATTGAAGGATCCTTGGATCCCTGGGGTAAATCCCACTTGATCATGGTGTATGATCCTTTTAATGTGTTGTTGGATTCTGTTTGCTAGTGTTTTGTTGAGGATTTTTGCATCTATGTTCATCGGTGATATTGGTCTATAATTTTCTTTTTTTGTGATATCTTTATCTGTTTTGGTAGCATGGTGATGGTGGCCTCATAGCATGAGTTTGGGGGTGTTTCTCCCTCTGTAACTTTTTGGAAGAGTTTGAGAAGGACAGGTATTAACTCTTCTCTAAATGTTTGACAGAATTTGCCTGTGAAGCCATCTGGTCCTGGACTTCTGTTTGTTGGAAGATTTTTAATTTTGGTTTCAATTTCATTACCTGTGATTGGTCTGTTTATATTTTCTAATTCTTCCTGGTTCAATCTTGGAAGGTTGTACTTTTCCAAGAATTTGTCCATTTCTTCCAGGTTGTCCATTTTATTGGCATATAGTTGCTTGTCATAGCCTCTTATGATCTTTTGTATTTCTGTGGTGTCCATTGTAAGTTCTCCTTTTTCATTTCTAATTTTATTGATTTGGGTTGTTTTTTTCTTGATGAGTCTGGCTAAAGGTTATCAATTTTATCATCTCAAAGAACCAATTTTTAGTTTTATTGATCTTTCCTATTGTTTTCTTCATTTCTATTTTGTTTTTCTCTGCTCTGATACTTATGATTTCTTCCTTCTACTAACTTTGGGTTTTCTTTGTTCTTCTTTTTCTAGTTGCTTTAGGTGTAAGGTTAGATTGTTTGAGATTTTTCTTGTTTCTTGAGGTGAGCAGGAGTTACTATGAACTTCCCTCTTAGAACTGCCTCTGCTGTGTCCCATAGGTTTTGGATCGTCGTGTCTTCATTGTCATTTGTTTCTAGGTATTTTTGAATTTCTTCTTTGATTTCTTCAGTGATCTCTTGATTATTTAGCAGCACACTGTTTAGGTTCCATGTATTTGTGTTTTTTACTTTTTTTTTTTTCCTGTAACTGATTTCTAACCTATAGAGTTGTGGTTGGAAAAGATACTTGATAAAATTTCAATTTTCTTAAATTTTCCAAGGCTTGATTTGTGACCCAAGATGTGATCTATTCTGGAGAATGTCCCGTGTGCACTTGATAAGAAAGTTTATTCTTCTGCTTTTGGGTGTAATGTCCTAAAAATATCAATTAAGTCTATCTGGTCTATTGTGTCATTTAAAGCTTGTGTTTCCTTATTAACTTTCTGTCTGGATGATCTGTCTATTGGTGTAAGTGGGGTGTTAAAATCTCCCACTATTATTGTGTTACTGTTGATTTCTCCTTTTATGGCTGTTACAATTTGCCTTTTGTATTGAGGTGCTCCTATGTTGGGTGCATAAATATTTGTAATTGTTATGTTTTCTTCTTGGATTGCTCCCTTGATCATTATGTAGTGTCCTTCCTTATCTCTTGTAACATTCTTTATTTTAAAGTCTATTTTATCTGATATGAGTATTGCTACTCCAGCTTGTGATTTCCATTTGCATGGAATATCTTTTTCCATCCCCTCACTTTCAGTCTGTATGTGTCCCTAGGTCTGAAGTCGGTTTCTTTTAGACAGCATATACATGGGTCTTTTTTTTTGTATCCATTCATCCAGTCTGTGTCTTTTGGTTGGAGCGTTTAATTCATTTACATTCAAGGTGATTATCGATATGTATGTTCCTATAACCATTTTCTTTTTGATTTGTGCCTGTTTCTGTGGGTCTTTTTCTTCTCTTGTGTTTCCCACTTCGATAAGTTTCCTTAGCATTTGCTGTAAAGCTGGTTTGGTGGTGCTGAATTCTTGTAGCTTTTGCTTATCTGTAAAGCTTTTGATTTATCCATTGAATCTGAATGAGATCCTTGCAGGGTGGAGTAATTTTGGTTGTAGGTTTTTCCCTTTCATCACTTTAAATATGTCCTGCCACTCCCTTCTGGCTTGCAGAGTTTCTGCTGAAAGATCAGCTGATAACCTTATGGGGACTCCCTTGTATGTTATTTGTTGCTTTTCCCTTGCTGCTTTTAATATTTTTTCTTTGTATTTAATTTTTGACAGTTTGATTAATACGTATCTCGTTGTGTTTCTCCTTGGTTTATCCTGTATGGGACTCTCTGCACTTCCTGGACTTGATTGACTGTTTCCTTTCCCACGTTAGGGACGTTTTCAACTATAATCTTTTCAAATATTTTCTCAGACCCTTTCTTTTTCTCTTCTTCTTCTGGGACCCCTATAATTCGAATGTTGGTGCATTTAATGTTGTCCCAGAGGTCTCTGAGACTGTCCTCAATTATTTTCATTCTTTTTTCTCTATTCTGCTCCATAGCAGTTATATCCACCATCCTGTCTTCCAGGTCACTTATCCATTCTTCTGCCTCCTCTATTCTGCTATTGATTCCTTCTAGAGTATTTTAAATTTCAGTTATTGTGTTGATCATCACTGTTTGTTTGCTCTTTAGTTCTCCTAGATCCTTGTCAAACATTTCTTGTATTTTCTCCCTTCCGTTTCTGAGATTCTGGATCATCTTTACTATCATTAGTCTGAATTCTTTTTTAGATAGGTTGCCTATTTCATCTTCATTTATTTGGTCTTTTGGGTTTTTACCTTGCTCCTTCATCTGTAACATTTTTTTTGCCATTTCATTTTTTTTTTTTTGCTAGGTGGGGCTGTATTCCTGTCTTACTGGTTGTTTGGCCTGAGGCCTCCAGCACTGGAGTTTGAAGGCAGTTGGGTAGAGCCAGATCTTGGTGCTGAGATGAGGACCTCCGGGAAGCCTCACTCCTATTAATATTCCCTGGGTCTGAGGTTCTCTCTTAGTCCAGTGGTTTCGACTCGGTGCTCCCACCATAGGAGCTTGGGCCTGACCTCTGGCTGGGTACCAAGATTCCACAAGCCATGCGGTGCAGCCAAAAAAAAAAAAGAAAGAAAGAAAAATAGAGCAGTACAATAGCAAAGAATAAAAAATAAAATAAAATTGGAAAGATAAAAAATATATTAGGAAAAATAAAAATATAATTGAAACAACTGCAACAAGGTAAAACAAAACCACAGCAGAAGAAAGAAAAAAACAAAACAAGGGAACAAGCCAAAAGGAGCAGAACAATAATAAAGTATAAAGAATAAAATAAAATTAGAAAAATAAAAGATTTACTAGAAAAATATAAATGAATCAACAACAAGTTGAAATAGAACCCTAACCTAAAAGAAGAAAAAAGAGAAAAAAAAAAAAAGGCCTTGGATATGGGGGGTGGAGTTTAGGCAAGGGGTAGAACTTAGGCAGGGGCTGGGTTTAGAATGGGGTGGGCCCTAGGCAGTGGGGAGGGGGTGACGTTTGAGCATGGGGTGGGGCCTAGGCTGAGGACCCACGCAGCTGAAAAAGGCCTTGGGGGCGGGTCCTAGGTGGGGTGATGTTCAAGCATGGGGCAGGGCCTCTGCTTAGGACCTGTGTGTAAGGGGAGAGGCAGCACGTCCAAAGGGGGGCTTCTGGAGTGTGGAGTTCTGGAGTTTGGAGGTAAGGCCCTGGGTGAGGGTTTGAGGCTGGGGTTTAGGGTCAGTGCAGTTGGAGAGGGTCTCAGAGGGTGTCTCTGAGTGTACAGGTAGGGCCCTGTGGGACTTGGGCTCTGCATGGTAGGAGGGAGGCTCCAAGGGCAGAGGATTAGGCCCCAGAACACAACAGGCTACCCGGTTCCTAAGTGGATAGGGAAGGCACTGGCCCTGTTCCCGTCTGTTCCTTCGCACTCCACCCCCACTGTCTCCCCCAGGGTCTTCCCCGTCACCGCTGGACCCCTAACTGGGGGTGGGTCCCACTGGGCGTAGGAACTCCTCGCCTCCCCCAGCCTTCCCTCAGGGGTGCCGGTCCTGTAGATCCGGCCTTTACTTTTGCTCCCCCTTCCCTCCCTCCCACTCTCTCAGGACCTGCGTGCCTGGAGGGGACCTCAGTGGGCAGAGGATCAGGCCCAGGATCTCAGAAGGCTCCTGGGGGCCCAAGTGGGCACGGAAAACCTGGCCACACTCCTTTTTGATCCTCTGCCCTCCCCGATGGTCCCCCAATTTCCCCCTTCGGGTGTAGGATCCCTTCCTCACCCCAGCGGCCCCTCTGGGGCACCAATCCTGTCTCGCCTCCATTTCTCCTCCCTCCTCATTCCCGCCCCCACACCCCACATCCTAGCCAGTCGCTGGGGGTTCCTCCCATCCTCTTAGGTGTCCGTGGTCCTCCACCAGTGCCTGGTAGGTGCCCTAGTTGTGCAAAGACGCGAATTCTGCCTCCTCCTGGTCCACCATCTTGACTCTGCCCCCTGCCACATTTCAAAATAAGTTGCAGATATAATGACATTTCATCTTTGAATATTTCTGTATACCCTCTTAAGCTTCTTGTAGAAGCTTTGAGCTGAGTTTTGAAGAAGAGAAGGAACATAAATTAATTAAAAGAGAAAGGACACATTATTATATTACCACTTTAATCATTACATGATGTTATGAAACAGCATGAACCTCACTTTCTCAGGGTTTAATCAAGATAGTCTTTAGGGGGCTTCCCTGGTGGCGCAGTGGTTGAGAGTCTGCCTGCCAATGCAAGCGAAATAGGTTCATGCCCCGGTCCGGGAAGATCCCACATGCTGCGGAGCGGCTGGGCCCGTGAGCCACGGCCGCTGAGCCTGCGTGTCCGGAGCCTGTGCTCCACAATGGGAGAGGCCACAACAGTGAGAGGCCCGTGTACCGCAAAAAAAACAAAAAAAAACATAGTCTTTAAGAAATAATAATTATTCTACCTTTATTTTAATCTGTGTGTGTGTGTGTATTTAGTTTACACACAAGATTGCCTTTAATTTCCATAATAGCCTTATTGGTGGTAATTAAGATAAATATTTTTAAAAGTCAAATGAGGAATCTGAGATGTTACAGAAGCTATTTTGCCCCAGGTCATTTGGCGAATATGTGAACAAACCATGTTTATGATATTGAAAGCAACGTTCTTCCAGATTTTTCCAGCTTACACAAATGCATAGTTTGTATCCAAAAAGGAATCCTATGAACTAGGAAATTTTGTCTCACTTATATTTCTAAATGAATGCTCCTTGGATGACTGCTCCCTTTCTTAAACATTTTAGCTGAGTTTCTGCTAACTTGTAATATACTTTAGGCTGCAGTCCTTGAGCCGATGTGATAGCACTGTTGTATATACGCATTGCATTCTCCTCTGCTCCTATGGCTGTCAATACGATTGTTTCTTGAGATGTCCTCAGTCAGGACAACAGACATGTTATACCACCTTTGGGTTTCTAACAGTTCTGAGTAACTCTCTGGATATATGTTTTGTACATAGGTGAGAGAAAAGTGAACATATATTTCTAAATTTCTGGGGAATTATTTAGAAGTGAATATGAAGCAACTGTTCAATGGATAGTTAGCATATATCACAAAAATATTTCAGTAGAAGTAGGATGGTGAGACACTTGCCAGAGAATCTGATCTCCTGGGTTCTTGTAAAGACAGAATGAATACCTCATTTTCCTGCAATTTAACCATTTGTCCTCAAATAAAGAAATAACAAATCTAACATTTCCTTTCTAATTGCTATAGATATGTGATGAAAAATCATATTTTTTTGCACAATTTTTTGAGGACCTGATAAAAATAGTACTAAGAAAGGGAGCAGTCTCCTCATATTTTTCTGAATTAGGTAAGAGAAATATAATTTTGTAGTTTCCTTTCTTTCATTTTTGGAGGTTCTAGTGAAACTCAGTCCTGGCCATGAGGGACCACTAGCTGAGAGCAGAGAGAGGAAAAGAGGTGCTGAAATGACCCAGGCTTCCAGAGTTCTTACAGTCACAAGTTTTCTAGTTAGTTGTAAGCCCTGATAACTCTGGTTATCATATGATTTTGGTTATCATACGGTCATAGATTTTGCTAATGCCAAACCTGAATGAGAGCTAGTCTTTTTTATGTTTGTTTGAGAACCATCTGCTTCATTGCTTTGGAGTAAATTAGTCAATGAAAACTTTTCAGAGAAACTTGAAAATTCCAAGTTTCACATGAACTTTAGATAGATAACCTGTTGCCTCAGTGCTTCAGATTGTAGCCATCAGTGCCTGTTTCACTTTTTCTGAACTTTGGTGGTGAATTCCCTGATCTTTGTTCCCCCAGCTCTTCTATCCTTCAGATAAATCCTTATTCTTATAACAAACCCTTTATTCCTGGAATTTTAAGGTGGCTCTGCTTTCTTAAACAAATCCAGACTGAAAGGGTCCAGTTTCCAGGGCATATGTATTAGTAGTTGCTGTTTAGTTGAGAAAGACCATGTACACCAAGAGGAAAATTAGAAGTATTATAAGTAAGAATGAGGGAGTAAAAAGGTCCTGGAGATGACAGGAGGGGTTGTGGTCAAGAGTATTGTTGAATGAGCTATCCTTGGGCAGGAGGAGGAAGGGACATATCCTAAGACTAGAAGAAAGTTAAGAATGATGTATTAGTTTGCTTCCTCTGAGAAGAAGACACCAGAATGGAATTAAGTGTGCAAGTTATTTATTGGGAAAAATGCCTATGAGGGAAAATGGGGAGCTGGAGGAGGCTTTGGTTCAGGGGAGAACTTTGGTTCAGGTATGACCTCTGTGAAGAAAAGATGGAAGAAAAAAAGGTTGCGTAGGAAGTGCAAGTGCCATTTTGGAATTCTTTATCTAACCTGTTATCACCTGTGAGTACATCCCACGGAGAGCCCCACCCACACTGCACCTCAGCTGCACCTCACAGCTGTGTGATAGCCCCACCCACCAGTGCCCTGCAGCAGCTGCAGCCCTACCATAACGGAAAGGCACACACAGACCACATAGGGGACACCCTCTGAGCACCTGGCTCTGATGGCCAGGTGGGATTACACTTCTGAGCCCCACAGGACATCCTTTAAATAAGGTCAGTCCTTCAAAACTGGGAGACATAGCTGACATACCTAACACATAGTAACAAATGCAGAGAATTAGGCAAAATGAGGAGACAGAGGGATATGTTTCAATCAAAAGAATAAGACAAAACCCTTAGCAAAAGAGGTAAGTGAAATCGAGATGAGCAATCTGCCTGATGAAGTGTTCAAAGTATTGGTCATAAAGATGCTCACAGAACTTGGGAGAAGAATGGATGAACACAACGAGAACTTCAACAAAGAGATAGAAAATATAAGAAAGTATCAAACAGAAATTATAATTGAACTGAAAAATACACTACAGGCATTCAATATCAGAATAGATGAGGTAGAAGAACAAATCAGTGAGCTGGAAGACAAAACAATGAAACTTACTCAGACAGAGCAGCAAAATGAAAAAAGAATTTTATTAAAGTGAAGCTACCTGAAGGTACCTTTGGAACAACATGAAGTGGAGTAACATTTGTATTATAAGAGTCCCAGAATAAGAGAGAAAGGGCCAGAAAAATTATTTGAAGAAACAGTGGCTGAAAACTTCCCCAATCTGGGGAAGGAAACAGACATATAGGTCCAGGAAATCCAGAGAATTCTAAATAAGATGAACACAAAGAGACACAAACCAAAACACATTATAATTAAAATGTTAAAAGTTAAGGATAAAGAGAGAATTCTAAAAGCAGCAAGAGAAAAACAATTTGTTACATATAAGACAAACCCCATAAAGCTATTGGCAGGTTTTTCAGCAGAAACTTTATAGGTCAGAATGGAGTGGCATGACATATTCAAAGTGATGAAAGAAAAAAAAATACCAAACAAAAATTCTCTACCCTGCAAGGTTATCACTCAGAATTGAAGGAGAGGTCAAGAATTTCCCAGACAAACAAAAGCTAAAGGGGTTCATCACCACTAAACCAGCCCTACAAGAACATTAAAAGGATTTCTCTAAGTTGAAAAGAAATGGCACAGTTAGAAAACACACAAAAGTAAAAATCTCCCTGGAAAGGGTAAGTACATAAAAGAGGCAGTGGATTGATCTCTTACTTATAAAGCAAGCTTGAAGGTTAAAAGACACAAGTAGTAAAAATAACTAAAATTACAGTAATTATTTAAGGGATGCATAAAATAAAACAATGTAAAATTTGTCACCAAAAGTATAACAAGTATAAAAAGTATATTTTTAAACTATAAAAAGATAAAGCTTTGAAATATGTTCAAATTTAAGCTGCTACCAACTTAAAACAGGCTAATACTTATAAATGGTGTTGTATGTGAACCTCATGGTAACCACAAGGATAAAAATTATAGTAAATACAAAAAGAAAATGAGAATGGAGTCTAAACATAACAGTAAAGAAAACCACCAAAACACAAGGGAAGAGAGAAAGAGGAGAAGAAATAGGGAGGAATTACAAAAAACAGCCAGAAAACTAACAAAATGGCAATAACTACATATCTATCAATAATTACTTTAAATGTTAATGGACTAAATTCAAAAGACATATAGTGGCCGAATGGATTTTAAAACGACTAATCTATATGCTGCTAATAAGATACTTACTTCAGAAGAAAGGGCACATACAGACTGAAAGTGAAGGGATGGAAAAATATATTCTATGCACATGGAAATGAACAGAAAGCTGGAGTAGCTATACTCATACCAGACAAAATAGAATTAAAACAAAGACTATAATAAAAGACAAAGAAGAGCATTACATAATGATAAAAGGGTCAATCCAGCAAGAAGATATACATTTATAAATGTATATGCACCCAACAGAGGAGCACCAAGAGATATAAAGCAAATATTAACAGACTTAAAGGAAGAAATTGAAAGCAATTTCTTGTTAAAGTAGGGGACTTTAACATCCAACTTACATCAATGGACAGATCATCAAGATAGAAAATCAACAGGGAAACATCAGACATAAATGACACAATAGACCCAATTGCTCAACAGATATCTACAGAACATTCTATCCAAAAGCAGCAGAATACACATTCTTCTCAAGTGCACATGGAACATTCTCCAGGATAGATCACATGTTAGGTCACAAAACAAGGATCAATATATTCAAGAAGACTGAAATCGTATCAGACATCTTCTCCAACTACAAAAGTATGAAACTAGAAACCAATCACAAGAAAAAAAATGGGAAAAAACATAACATGGAGATTAAAAAATATACTACTGAAAAACCAATGAGTCATCAAAGAAATCAAAGGAGAAATAAAAAATACCTAGAGGCAAAGGAAAACAGATATATAACATGAAGTCTATGGGATGCAGTGCAAATGGTTGTTTAAAATTTTTTAAAAATATTTATTTATATTAAAGTATAGTTATCTATGGGATGCAGTGCAAATGGTTCTTTTAAAATTTTTTAAAATATTTATTTATTTATATTAAAGTATAGTTGACTTACAATGTTGTGTTAGTTTCTGGTGTACAGCAAAGTGATTCAGTTATATATGCATATATACATGTACATATATTCTTTTTCATTATGGTTTATTACAGGATATTGAATATATTTAGTTCCCTGTGCTATACAATAGGACCTTGTTGTTTATCCATTCTATATATAATAGTTTGCATCTGCTAGTCCCAAGCTACCATTTCAACCCTCCCCCATCCCCCCTTCTCCTTGGCAGTCACAAGTCCCTTCTCTATGTCTGTGAGTCTGTTTCTGTTTCACTCTAAGAGAGATGTTCATAGCAATAGAGCCTACCTCCAGGAACAAGAAAAATCCCAAATAAACAATTTATCTATACCCCCCAAATACAGAAAAAGAACAAAGTCCAGAAATAGTATAAAGAAGAAAATAATAAAGATCAGAGCAAATAAATTAAAAGGAAACTAAGAAAAAAACTAAGAGCTGGTTCTTTGAAAAGGCAAACAAAATTGACCAATCTTTATCTAAACTAACCAAGAAAAAAAGACAGAACTCAAATAAAATTAGAGGTGAAAGGGTAGAAGTTAAAACTGACACCACAGAAATACAAAGGATCATAAGAGACTATTATGAACAATTATACACCAACAAATTGGACAACCTAGAAGGAATGGATAAATTCTTAGAAACATACACTCTTGTAAGGGTGACTCATGAAGAAATATAAAATTTGAATACACTGATTACAAGTAAGGAGATTGAAACAGTGATCAAAAATCTCCCAACAAACAAAGTCCAGGACAGGACTCAAACTTACAAAAATTGAAGATGCATAATCCCCAACAAAACATTAGTAAACCAAAACTAACAATATAGTAAAAGAATCATACACCATAATTAAGGGGGATTTATTCCAGGGATGCAAGGATGGTTCAATACCTGTAAATCAATCAGTGTGATACATCACTTTAACAAAATAAAGTATGAAAATCATATGATCATCTCAATAGATGCAGAAAAGGCATTTGACAAAATTCAACATCCATTTATCAAAAAAATCTCAACAAAATGGGTTTAAAGGGAAAGTACCTCAGCATAATGAAGTCATATATGACAAATCCACAGCTAACATCATGATCAATGGTGAAAAGCTCAAAGCTTTCCCTCTAAGATAAGGAACAAGACAGGATGCCCACTCTTGCCACTTTTATTTAACATAGTATTGGAAGTCCTAGCCAGAGCAATTAGGCAAGAAAAAGAAATAAAGGGCATCCAAATCAGGAAGAAGTAAAACTGTCACTATTTGCAGATGACAACATACTATATCTAGAAACCCTAAAGACTCCCAACAAAAAGCCGTTAGAACTAATAAATGAATCCTGTAAAGTCACAGGATACAAAATAAGTATACAGAACTCTGTGGCATTTCTATACAGGAATAACAAACTATCAGAAAGAGAAATTTTTAAAAGTCCCATTTACCACTGCATCAAAAAGAATAAAATACCTAGGAATAAATTTAACCAAGGAGGTGAAAGACCTGTACTCTGAAAAGTATAAGACACTGACGAAAGAAACTGAAGAAGACACAAATAAATAGAAAGAAATTTCCTGGTCGTGGATTGGAAGACTCAGTATTGTTAAAATGTCCATACTACCCAAAGCAACCTACAAATTCAGTGCAATCCTTTTCAAAATTCCAATGGCACATTTCACAGAACTAGAGTGAATAATTCTAATATTTGTATGAAACCACAAAAAGATCCTGAATAGCCAAAACAATCTTGAGAAAGAAGAACAAAGCTGGAGGTATCAAACTCCCTGATTACTATAAAGGTATAGTAATCAAAACAACATATTCTGGCACATAAACAGTCATACAGATCAATGAAACAAAACTGAAAGCCCAGAAATAAACCCACACATATAAGAACAACTAATTTATGGCAAAGGAGTAAAGAACTTATAATGGAGAAGAACAGTGTTTTCAATAAATGGTGTTAGGAAAACTGGACAGCCACATGAAAAAGAATGAACTTAGATCACTATCTTACACTATACAAAAAAACTAACTCAAAATGAATTTAAGACTTAAATTTAAGACTTGAGATCATAACAGTCCTTGAAGAAAACATAGGTAGTCACTTCACTGACATGGGACTTAGAGTTGTTTTTTTTTTGAATGTGACTCCAAAGGAAAGGGAAAAAAAGTAAAAATAAGCAAATGAGAATGGGGCAACATCAAACTAAAACTGAAAAAGTTCTGCACAGTGAAGGAAACCATCATCTAAATGAAAAGGCAACCTACTGAAAGGGAGAAGATAATTGCAAATCATATATGTGATAAGGGGTTAATATTCAAAATATATAAAGAACTTATACAACTCAACAACAAACATTCTGATTAAAAAATGGACAGAGACTATGAATAGACATTTTGTCAAAGAAGACATACAGGTGGTCAAGAGACACATGAAAAGATGCTCAACATCTAAGATGCTCGATGTCTAATTATTAGGGAGTGCAAGTCAAAACTACAATGAGATATCAAGCTCACACCTGTTAGAATGGCAATTATGGAAAGGACAAGAAACAACAAATGTTGGAGAGAATTCAGAGAAAAGTGAACACTCATACACTGCTGGTGGGAATATAAATTGGTGAAGCCACTATAGAAAACGGTATGGAGATGCCTCAGAAAATTAAAAATAGAACTACCATATGACCAGCTATTCTACTTCTGGGTATTTAACTGAAGAACATGAAAACACTAATTCAAAAAGATATATGCACCTTATGTTCACTGCAGCATTATTTACAATAGCCCAAATCTGGTAACAACCTAAGTGTCCATTGACGGATGAATGGATAAAGAAGACGTGGTGTATATGTTTACATAAAATGCAATATTGTTCAGCAATAAAAATGAAATCCTGCCATTTATGATAACATGGATAGACCTTAAAGATATTATGCTAAGTGAAATAATTCAGACGGAGAAATACAAATACTATATGATTTCACTCATATATGGAGTATTAAAAAAACCCCAAAGAACAAACAAAATAAAACAAAAACAAACTCATGAATACAGAAAACACACTAATGGTTACCAGAGGCAAGAGGATTGTGGTGGGTGGGTGAAATGGGTGAAGGGGGTCAACTGTACGATGAAGGATGATAACTAGGCTTGTGGGGGTAATCATTTTGTAGTATATACAAATGTTGAATTACAATGCTGTTCACCTGAAACATATATATATATATATATATATATATGCATGTCACACAAAAGCCAAAAAAAGAAGAAAAAGAAAAAGAAATCAAAATGAATTGTGAGAGGATTATTTAAAGTTTTAAATTATTTATACTTAGATTAAATCTATCTTACATGATAAGAAATGGTGTAAATAATTTTTCTCCACTAGAAGTATAACTTCTAAAAGGAAAGAGAAAAAATCTATGTGTTTCAAGTTGCTGGAAATTGAGGCACAGTTTTGGTTATTTTAAACAGGCTCATTTAAACTGATTTATGTGGGGAACATTTTGAACAATTGCGCTGACAGTTTGAAATAAGTTCTTTCAACACTGAACTGAATTATTTCAATAGTTTATTTTTTCTCTTTATGAAGCTAGCCAAAATGAGGAGATAAGATAGGTCCAATATTTACATTGAAATTAGTTCAATTAGAACTTTGGCAGTAGAACTATAACCTCCCCAGCCACTAGTTGAGTGTTTTAGAGAAGTTTGCATGTGATCAAGGCATGCACACGCAATGGTTTGGCAGTAGGTAGAGGCCATCCAGAGCATGATAAGTTAGTCTGTGTCCTTTATTCACTCTGCATTCACAGAGTGAAGAATAATGCTGTCACTGGGGGGATTTATCATGTTCACTGGAAAACTGATGTCAAAATTATTAAATGATATCATGTTTTCTTCAACTTATGCCAGTGTTATATTTTTATCGATATTGAACTGAAAGACTTTGGATTGCTAATTTTAAAAACAGGGAAAAAATTCTTAGATCCTATCTTCTAGTGAATACATTCACTACTCTCTGTAGTGATTTAGAGCTCCTGATTTTAGGAGCACATAACAATTTTGCTGATTTAATGTGCAATAATTGGCACGTTATGAACACTTTGATCTTGCCTGAGGAATAACTCCTGAATAGATAACCCAAGCTTAGGAAAACTGTAATGTTTATTGACAGTTAATTATTGTTCTTTTTTTGTTCCATTTCCAAATGGGTATTTTTAAATTACCCTAGTTTTCCTAAGGCTGACAAAGGAGAATAAATTTTAGACTTACATTGTCCAGTATGGCAGGCACTAGCCACATGGAGTTATTAAGCATTGAAAGGTGGCTGGTTCAGATTGAGATGTCCTGTAAGAGTAAAATACACACCGTATTTCAGGTCTTAATACAATAAAACAAAGTAAAATGGTTATTGATCACACATTGAATCGATAACACTTTGGATACACTGTGAAATAACATATATGAACTAATTAATTTTATCTTTTTTAACTTTAGACTTACATATGTGGCTCACATTATATTTGTTGGATGACATGACTATAGAGTATTCCAGAAGCAAAGATGAAGAAGTATCAGGATTTGGTCTACTACAAGACAAGAAAAAGGCAAAAAAGGTAAAGTAAGAGCAGGGTGAGTAGAAATCAGGAAAAATATGATAGAAATAAAATAAACATTATAAGTAATCACTATACATGTAGAAGTCTCACGATCTTGTAAATGAGTTCAGAGATGTTTAGATGAGAGAAATGTGCTTATGAAAGGAAGTGTCTTTTTTGTTTTTCAAGTTATTCTGTAGACATTTTTTTGAATTTCATTTCATTTTTTTTTATACAGCAGGTTCTTATTAGTTATCGATTTTATACATATTAGTGTATATATGTCAATCCCAATCTTCCAATTCATCCCACACCCCCACTTTCCCCCCTCGGTCTCCATAGGTTTGTTCTCTACATCTGTGTCTCTATTTCTGCCTTGAAAACTGGTTCATCTGTACCATTTTTCTAGACTCCACATATATGCGTTAATATACAATATTTGTTTTTCTCTTCTGACTTACTTCACTCTGTATGACAGTTTCTAGGTTCATCCATGTCTCTACAAAAGACCCAATTTCATTCCTTTTTATGGATGAGTAATATTCCATTGTATATATGTACCACATCTTCTTTATCCATTCACCTGTTGATGGACATCTGGGTTGGTCTATGACCTGGCTATTGTAAATAGTGCTGCAGTGAACATTGGGGTGCATGTGTCTTTTTGAACTATGGTTTTCTCTGGGTATATGCCCAGTAATGGGAGTGCTGGGTCATATGGTAATTCTATTTTTAGTTGAACAGAACCTCCATACTGTTCTCTATAGTGACTGTATCAATTTACATTCCCACCAACAGTGCAAGAGGGTTCCCTTTTCTCCACACCTTCTCCAGCAACTGTTGTCTGTAGATTTTCTTTTTTTTGGGGGGGGGGGATTTTTTTTTTATTCAAACAGAAAGTCACAAAAATTATAATCATCCTCATCAGTTCACTCAGTCCCATGTAATTAATTTTTTTCATCTTGATCTTTTGTTAGAACTTTCATGAATTCATCAGTTTTCCATTAGAGTTCTGAAAATGCTTATTCATTCAGTTCAGCAGTATAGTCAGTTACCAGAAACCTGTACTCGTCAGAGTCTTTTCCATGAATTCCTTGAAGATGAAACCCTTTTATAAGAACATATTTGCAAAAGCATCAGAGTACACCCAGAACTGTCTGTGAATGAAAAAAGACTTAAAAATGACCACGGTTAAAGATTTGATGAAAGTTCATAATAATGCAATTGACAAGGAAATTTAGTTATTTCTGAGATATACATTTTAAAGTAATAACTAGATTTATGACTTATAACGTTATACCAGAACATATAAGATTTTTAGAAATTTAATGTAATGTCTGAAACATTTACATTAACATATTTCCATACAAATAACCCAAAGAAAGTTTAGTATCAGTTGTTTTTTTTGTTGTTTGTTTGGTTTTTTACACTGCAGGTTCTTATTAGTCATCAATTTTATACACATCAGTGTATACATGTCAATCCCAATCGCCCAATTCAGCACACCACCATGCCCACCCCACCGCAGTTTTCCCCCCTTGGTGTCCCTAAGTTTGTTCTCTACATCTGTGTCTCAACTTCTGCCCTGCAAACCGGTTCATCTGTACCATTTTTCTAGGTTCCACATACATAAGTTAATATACGATATTTGTTTTTCTCTTTCTGACTTACTTCACTCTGTATGACAGTCTCTAGATCCATCCACGTCTCAACAAATGACTCAATTTTGTTCCTTTTTATGGCTGAGTAATATTCCATTGTATATATGTACCACATCTCCTTTATCTATTCGTCTGTCGATGGGCATTTAGGTTGCTTCCATGACCTGGCTATTGTAAATAGTGCTGCAATGAACATTGGGGTTCATGTGTCTTTTTGAATTATGGTTTTCTCTGGGTATATGCCCAGTAGTGGGATTGCTGGATCACATGGTAATTCTATTTTTAGTTTTTTAAGGAAGCTCCATACTGTTCTCCATAGTGGCTCTATTAATTTAAATTCCCACCAACAGTGCAAGAGGGTTCCCTTTTCTCCACACCCTCTCCAGCATTTGTTGTTTGTAGATTTTCTGATGATGCCCATTCTAACTGGTGTGAGGTGATACCTCATTGTAGTTTTTATTTGCATTTCTCTAATAATTAGTGATATCGAGCAGCTTTTCATGTGCCTCTTGGCCATCTATATGTCTTCTTTGGAGAAATGTCTATTTAGGTCTCCTGCCCATTTTTTGATTGGGTTGTTTGTTTTTTTAATATTGAGCTGCATGAGCTGTTTATATAATTTGGAGATGAATCCTTTGTCCATTGATTCGTTTGCAAATATTTTCTCCCATTCTGAGGGTTGCCTTTTTGTCTTGTTTATATTTCCTTTCCTGTGCAAAAACTTTTAAGTTTCATTAGGTCTCACTTGTTTATTTTTGTTTTTATCTCCATTACTCTAGGAGGTGGGTCAAAAAAGATCTTGCTGTGATTTATGTCAAAGATTGTTCTTCCTATGTTTACCTCTAAGAGTTTTATAGTGTCTGGTCTTACATTTAGGTTTTTAATCTGCCTTGAGTTTATTTTGGTGTATGGTGTTAGGGTGTGTTCTAATTTCATCGTTTACACGTAGCTGTCCAGTTTTCTGAGCACCACTTATTGAAGAGACTGTCTTTTCTCCACTGTATATCCTTGCCTCCTTTGTCATAGATTAGTTGACCATAGGTGCGTGGGTTTATTTCTGAGTTTTCTATCCCGTTCCATTGATCTATATTTCTGTTTTTGTGCCAGTACCATATTCTCTAGATTACTGTAGCTTTGTAGTACAGTCTGAAGTCAGCGAGTCTGATTCCTCCAACTCCATTTTTTCTGCTCAAGATTGCTTTGGCTATTTGGGGTCTTTTGTGTCCCCATACAAATTTTAAGATTTTTTTGTTCTAGTTCTGTAAAAAATGCCATTGGTAACTTGATAGGGATTGCATTGAACATGTAGATTGCTTTGGGTAGTATAGTCATTTTAACAATACTGATCCTTCCAATCCAGGAGCATAGTATACCTCTCCATCTGTTTATGTTACCTTTGATTTCTTTCATCAGTGTTTTATAGTTTTCTGAATAAGGTCTTTTGCCTCCTTAGGTAGGTTTATTCCTAGGTATTTTATTCTTTTTGTTGCAATAGTAAATGGGATTGTTTGCTTAATTTCTCTGATTTTTCATTGCTAGTGTATAGGAATGCAAAAGATTTCTGTGTATTAATTTTGTATCCTGCAACTGTACCAAATTCATTGATTAGCTCTAGTAGTTTTCTGGTGGCATCTTTAGGATTATCTGTGCATAGTATCATGTCATCTGCAAACAGTGACAGTTTTATTTCTTTTCATATTTGGATTCCTCTTACTTCTTTTTATTCTCTGATTGCCATGGCTAAGACTTCCTAAAAATGAAAAGAAAAAAAAAGTGAAAAAAAAAAAGTGTGGACATCTTTGTCTTGTTCCTGATCTTAGAGGAAATGCTTTCAGTTTTTTACCATTGAGAATGATGTTTGCTGGGGGGGTTGTCGTATATGGCCTTTATTATGTTGAGGTAGGTTCCCTCTATGCCCACTTTCTGGAGAGCTTTTATCATAAATGGGTGTTGAATTTTCTCAAAAGCTTCTTCTGCATCTATTGAGATGATCACATGGTTTTTATTCTTCAGTTTGGTAATATGGTGTATCACATTGATTGATTTGCGTATATTGAAGAATCCTTGCATCTCTGGGATAAATCCCACTTGATCATGGTGTGTGATCCTTCTAATGTATTGTTGGATTCTGTTTGCTAGTATTTTGTTAAGGATATTTGCATCTATATTCATCAGTGATATTGGTCTGTAATTTTCTTTTTTTGTAGTATCTTTGTCTGGTTTTGGTATCAGCGTGATGGTGGCCTCATAGAATGAGTTTGGGAGTGTTCCTTCCTCTGCAAGTTTTTGGAAGAGTTTGAGAAAGATGGGTGTTAGCTCTTCTCTAAATGTTTGATAGTATTCACCTGTGAAGGCATCTGGTCCTGGACTTCTGTTTGTTGGAAGATTTTTAATCACAGTTTCAATTTCATTACTTGTGATTGGTCGGTTCATATTTTCTATTTCTTCCTGGTTCAGTTTGGAAAGGTTATACCTTTCTAAGAATTTGTCCATTTCTTCCAGGTTGTCCATTTTATTGGCACAGAGTTGCTTGTAGTAGTCTCTTAGGATGCTTTGTATTTCTGCAGTGTCCATTGCAAGTTCTCCTTTTTCATTTCTAATTTTATTCATTTGAGTCCTCTCCCTCTTTTTCTTGATGAGTCTGGCTAATGGTTTATCCATTTTGTTTATCTTCTCAAAGAACCAGCTTTTAGTTTTATTGATCTTTGTTATTGTTTCCTTTGTTCCTATTTCATTTATTTCTACTCTGATCTTTATGATTTCTTTCCTTCTACTAACTTCGGGTTTTGTGTGTTTTTCTTTCTCTAGTTTCTTTTCGTGTAAGATTAGATTGTTTATTTGAGTTTTTTCTTGTTTCTTGAGGTAGGAATTTATTGCTATAAACTTCCCTCTTAGAACTGCTTTTGCCGCATCCCAGAGGTTTTGGATCGTCATGTTTTGATTGTCATTTTTCTCTAGGTATTTTCTAATTCCCTTTGATTTCTTCAGTGATCTCTTGGTTATTTAGTAACATATTGTTTAGCCTCCATGTGTTTGTGTTTTTTATGTTTTTCTCCCTGTCATTGATTTCTAATTGCATAGTGCTGTGGTTGGAAAAGATGCTTGGTATGATTTTAATTCTCTTAATTTACTGAGGCTTGATTTGTGACACAAGATGTGATCTATCCTGTAGAACATTCCATGTGCACTTGAGAAAAAATGTAATCTGCTGTTTTTGGATGGAATGTCCTAAAAATATTAATTAAATCTATCTGATCTATTGTGTCATTTAAAGCTTGTGTTTCCTTATTAATTTTCTGTCCGGATGATCTGTCCATTCGTGTAAGTGAGGTGTTACAATCCCCCACTATTATTGTGTTACTGTCAATTTCCCCTTTTATGGCTGTTAGCATTTGCCTTATGTATTGAGGTGCTCCTATTTTGGGTGTATTTATATTTGTTATATATTGTTCTTGGATTGATCCCTTGATCATTATGTAGTGACCTTCCTTGTCTCTTGTAACATTCTTTGTTTTAAAGTCTGTATTATCTGATATGAGTATTGCTACTCTAGCTTTCTTTTGATTTCCATTTGCATGGAATATCTTTTTCCATCCCCTCACTTTCAGTCTGAATGTATCCCTAGGTTTAAAGTCGGTCTCTTGTAGACAGCATATATATTCTATCCATTCAGCGAGCCTGTGTCTTTTCATTGCAGCATTTAATCCATTCACATTTAAGGTAATTATCTATATGTATGTTCCTAGTACCATTTTCATAATTGTTTTGGGTTTGATTTTGTAGGTCCTTTTCTTCTATTGTGTTTCCCACTTAGAGAATTTCCTTTAGCATTTGTTGTAGAGCTGGTTTGGTGGTGCTGAATTCTCTTAGCTTTTGCTTCTCTGTAAAGCTTTTGATTTCTCTGCTGAATCTGAATGAGATCCTTGCTGGGTAAAGTAATCTTTGTTGTAGGTTCTTCCCTTTCATCACTTTAAATATATCATGCAACTCCCTTCTGGCTTGTAGAGTTTCTGCTGAGAAATCAGCTGTTAACCTTATGGGAGTTCCCTTGTTTGTTATTCATCATTTTTCCCTTGTTGCTTTTAATAATTTTTCTTTGTCTTTGATTTTTGTCAATTTGATTACTATGTGTCTCGGTGTGCTTCTCCTTGGGTTTATCCTTCCTGGGACTCTCTGTGCTTCCTGGACTTGGGTGGCTATTTCCTTTCCGATGTTAGGGAAGTTTTCGACTATAATCTCTTCTAATATTTTCTCGGGTCCTTTCTCTCTCTCTTTTCCTTCTGGGACCCCTATAATGTGAATGTTGGTGTGTTTAATGTTTTCCCAGAGGTCTCTTAGGCTGTCTTCATTTCTTTTCATTCTTTTTTCTTTATTCTGTTCCGCAGCAGTGAATTCCACCATTCTGTCTTCCAGGTCACTTTTCCGTTCTTCTGCCTCAGTTATTCTGCTATTGATTCTTTCTAGTGTATTTTCATTTCAGTTACTGTATTGTTCATCTCTGTTTGTTTGTTCTTTAATTCTTCTAGGTGTTTGTTTTGTAATTCTTCTAGGTCTTTGTTAAACATTTCTTGCATCTTCTCAATCTTTGCCTCCATTCTTTTTCCGAGGTCCTGGATCATCTTCACTATCATTATTCTGAATTCTTTTTCTGTAAGGTTGCCTATGTCCCTTTCATTTAATTGTTTTTTTCTGGGGTTTTATCTTGTTCCTTCATCTGGTACATAGTCCTTTGCCTTTTCATTTTGTCTATCTTTCTGTGAACGTAGTTTTTGTTCCACAAGCTGCAGGATTGTGGTTTTTCTTGCTTCTGCTGTCTGCCCTCTGGTGGATGAGGCTATCTAAGAGGCTTGTGCAACCTTCCAGATGGGAGGGACTGGTGATGGGTAGAGCTGGCTGTTGCGCAGAGCTCAGTAAAACTTTAATCCCCTTGTCTGCTGATGGGTGGGGCTGAGTTCCCTCCCAGTTGGTTTTTTGGCCTGAGGTGACCCAGCTCTGGAGGCTACAGGCTCTTTGATGGGGCTAATGGCAGAATCAAGGAGGACTCATGCCAAGAAGTACTTCCCAGAACTTCTGTTGCCAGTGTCCTTGTCCCCACGGTGAGCCACAGCCACCCTCCACCTTTGCAGGACACTCTCCAACACTAGCAGGTAGGTGTAGTTCATTCTCCTATGGGGTCACTTCTCCTTCCTCCTGGTTCCCGAGGCTCACACTACTTTGTATGTGCCCTCAAGAGTGGAGTCTGATTCCCCCAGTCCTGTCAAAGTCCTGCAATCAAATCCCGGTAGCCTTCAAAGTCTGATTCTCTGGGAATTCCTCCTCCCATTGCCAGACCCCGAGGTTGAGAAGCTTGATGTGGGGCTCAGAACTTTCACTCCAGTGGGTGGATTTCCATGGTATAATTGTTCTTCAGTTTGTGAGTCACCCATCCAGCACTTATGGGGTTTGATTTTATTGTGATTGCATGCCTCCTACCATCTCATTGTGGCTTCTCCTTTGTCTTTGGATGTGGGGTATCTTTTTTGGTGAGTTCCAGTGTCTTCCTGTCAATGATTGTTCAGCAGTTAGCTGTGATTCCGGTGCTCTCGCAAGAGGGAGTGAATGCATGTCCTTCTACTCCACCATCTTGAAGCAGGACTCAGTCTTTTCTTTTAATGATAGGGTTATAGATATACTATTCTAGAGAGAGGCAGGTGGAAAAAAAATTTCAGAACTCAACTGGGGAGAAAGAAAGATTTCTTTTAAAATCATATTTTATTATTAAAGACTAGGAGCTATAAAATAGTTAATCATCTTGATGGTATTATTGCTCTGAATAGCTTATTACTACACTCACAGTTTTAAAGCCCTTTCTATTTAATTTCAGAGATTCTATTCCTGGATGAATAACTCGCAGACTAGCATTCTGAAAATATACGAGGAATCATATGAATAACTGTTGAGCTGAATAGGAGAAAGGATATATACTCATGTTCATATTGTGTGTTCATAAGTTAAACATGCCCATCTGTAGGAGGAAATTGGTAGCTACTTTAGTTAACACTTTTAGTTTTGATCAAAATCATTCAACACCTGGCATTTTTGCAAGGTTAGAAAGGATTATAATTTACAGCAGTAAAATAGATGATTTATTTGCTCACTGAAATTTTCATTTGGATTTTATGGGGCAGAATATCTGAATATCATGAAAAGAAAATTCACGGGCTTCCCTGGTAGCACAGTGGTTAAGAGTCCGCCTGCCGATGCAGGGGACACAGGTTCGTGCCCCGGTCCAGTAAGATCCCACATGCTGCGGAGCAGCTGGGCCCGTGAGCCATGGCCGCTGAGCCTGCGCGTCTGCAGCCTGTGCTCCGCAACGGGAGAGGCCACACCAGTGAGAGGCCCCTGTACTGCAAAAAAAAAAAAAAAAAAAAAAAAAAAGAAAATTCACAACCATCAAGCCCCTTAAAATCTAATGAAAAAAAACGGTGTCTCTTTACAAACATGTCTTGCAAACAATTCAAAATACATAGTTGAAACGTCTAGCATAGTTATGGCAAAAAGACGTTAGAGAATTTTTTTGTTTTGCAATTCCTTTCTTGTATGTTAAATTAATTTTAGACTCCATATTATAAAATAATAAAGCTACCCTAAATTCTTTATTTTAAAACTTGTCATTAGGTGACTTTATCCAGAGAACTGTACAGTAATATGCCATTTTCTTTTGTTGGATCATTCATTCATTCATTCAATAAATATTTATCTACCTACTATGTGCCAAGAACTAAGTCGAGTATTAAGGATTCAAAACAGCAAAAGACATGTCCATGTTGTCATGTTGCTGTCAGTCTAATGGAGGAAATAGTCATATGAGTAGACAAGTCAATCTAATGAGGGAAGGAGTGTAATACGGAGCTGAACCAAGCATGATGGGGCACAGAGGGGAGCAAGTAATCTTTTGTTTGAGAGAAACCTTCATTTTCCTTAAAAAAGTCCCTTTCTTCCACAAACAGAAATTAAAGATGTAGGAATATGGATATAAGGTAATGCATTCCTCATTTCTATAAATACACAAATTGAATAAAGATTTCTAATTAGATGCTATAGCCATTCCTGTATTTATAAATGGAGAATTTCACTACCTTCTACAATGCACACCTTACACTATGCATAAAGAATACATATATGACAGAAGGAAATTCATTATGTAGCAGAAGGAAAATTATTTATAGAGAGTGTAACGTGGTCAAGCTGAGCTTCCTATTAGTAAGCAGGAAAGAGGTGGTTATAAAGAAAAAGGCTTCGATCTGATGGCATATACAAGTGGTGACCAGTCAACATCTGCTTTCATGTTTGTTTTCACAAGACTTAAGACCATAGTGTTTGGTGCCAATCAACCTTGGGTTAATGTGTTCTGGGTAATGTGCCATTTACTAATTGTGATCACTTAGGAAAGTCAATCCATTTCTTGAAGCTTCAGTTTCCTTCTATGAAAAATGAGGATAACAGTAATACTTCATAGGTATGTTGTGAGGATTATATGAGAAAATCTTAGTGAAACTCTTAGCACAGAGCCTGGGAATAAGACACGTTTAATAAATGGTAGCTATATTATGATTAATGTGCCTTGTCAAGTTATTTTTTAAATCTTTACATTGGTTATTGATCCTCTGGCACTATTTCTGGGACTTCTTTTACTCCCTAAGCCTAGAAGGGGAGCAATAAAGGGAAAGATTTATGGAGAGACTGGCTTCAGCCG
Source organism: Monodon monoceros (assembly GCF_005190385.1). Taxonomy (NCBI): domain Eukaryota; kingdom Metazoa; phylum Chordata; class Mammalia; order Artiodactyla; family Monodontidae; genus Monodon; species Monodon monoceros. The sequence continues at coordinate 107,727,207 of NW_021703777.1, forward strand.
TAATAGAAGTAACCACCTCCTTCTAGTGCTTTCTTTCCTAGAAAACATAAATTGAGAAGTATTATGGGTGGCTAGCACACAGGTTAAAACTCAGGAGATCAACAAATATTTATTGAGGTACCGCTATGGACACAAAATTATGTAAACTATATCATTGGATCTCTCTGATTCTCAGTTTCCTTGTCTATAAAGAGCTGAGTTAAATCTCCAGCTCCAATTCCAAATTGTATTAGTTAGAATTAGATGGCGCTCTAACTGGAAAAGAAAAACAGGACAGTTTATTTCTCTCTCACAACAGAGCCCAGGACGTTGCCATCTGGGGATGTTATGGCAGATCGGCTCTGCAAAAACCTAAAAGGCCTAAACTCCTTTCGAGGATTGCTGAGGAAGTATCCCCATCTTCTTTATCCAAGATGGTGACTGGTATCAAAAGATCAAAAACCTGGTTAGAGATGCCGGCCTTTGCAATGAGGGTCAGTCAACAGGACTAACCTGTAAGTGGCTTAATGGACAATGAGGATAGAAAAGGCCTCTGTGTGGCAATTATCTGGTCACAGATAGTTACCCCTTTAATGACTGAAAGGACCCCTCCACTCTATTTATGTGTTGTTTTTGTACAGATTTCAGAAATTGAAGGCTGCTAATCTGAGTAGTTCTCAAATGTGAGGAACTGCTGGTCTTGGATTTTTTCCCATTAAATTCAGCTGATCATATTGATCAATAGATAAATGTAAATAGCTTCAAATGTTAAAAGTCAAGTTTAAAAGTTGATTCAGTGTTTTTTCTTCACTGTATCAAACAATGTCAGTGCTTTATTTAATAATTCTCTTCTGTATCACGGCATTTGTTACTTGCTTATATATTACATTGTCAATTATGCATTTGTAAATTTAAAGGTAATATGCATTATTTACCAGTTTTATTATATAAGCTATGGACCTCACGTGCATACAGAAAGACAGCAGTCAAGCACTACCACAAGTTGCAAAATGTTATCTAAGCATTAAGTAATTGTACAACATAGACTGCTAATGTCAGTTCACTCTGTGGTGTCAAGTGTAGAACGTACAATTAGCTGGTGATTTCCTCACACTTTTGATACTGCTTGTACCTATATGTCTTTCAGAAAGACATTGGTGGACTCTGTATCCCTTTTGTATTTTTAATACAATAATTGTACATATTTGGTATGTTGTAGATGAAGATGGTAGAAATGTACTATGTTATGCTTCTACATCCAATTTGTCCAACCTGGAAAATAAATAAGTATAACATAAAGCCTTGTCTATTGAAAAAAAGAGAAGTTAGTGACTGGAGTGCTAGAGCTACAGCCGTAAGTGATATCTGCACATTGGGCACCAGGGACAATGTGACAAAGAATAATGGGCAAAGAGCACACTAGGTATTTCATTAAAAAGGTTAAAAAATGAACTATTTTAAAGTGTAAAATTCAATGGCAGTTAGAATATTCACAATGTTGTACAACCACCTCCTCTAACTAGTTCTAAAACATTTTCATCATTCCAAAAAACACCCCCCTACCCCAAACCCAGTTAGACAGTGACTTGCATGGTCATTCTATTTTAAATTGCAACCTCTACATCAGCGGTCCCCAACCTTTTTGGCACCAGGGACCGGTTTCGTGGAAGACAATTTTTCCACGGACCAGGGTAGAGGGGATGGTTTCGGGATGATTCAAAAGCATTACATTTGTTGTGCATTTTATTTCTATTATTATTACATTGTAATATATAATGAAATAATTATACAACTCACCATAATGCAGAATCAGTGGGAGCCCTGAGCTTGTTTTCCTGCAACTAGATGGTCCCATCTGGGGGAGATGGGGACAGAGACACCCGAAGTGTGCTGCTATGTCCAGTCTACTCCGTGATCTCGTCGTTTTGGTTGCTGTCACTGCAGAAAACCCTGCTTCACAAAGATAGGATGTTAGAAATGGAAGCAGGCTTTTCAGTGCTTTTGTGGCAATCTCAGGATATTCCGCCTTGACTTTAATCCAGAACATATGGAGATTTGAAGTTGTCTCAAACATACTTTTAAGGCCACCGTCATTTGCGATCTCAAGCAGTTGATTCTAGCACCAACAAAGTCAATTCACCTGGCTTATTCACAAATGGGTCGTCGATCCATTCCTTCCCAGTCTGGGGGTCTTTTGTGGTTGAGAAGTAATGCTCAAACTCTTTTGAAAGCTGAGATAGGTGGTCATGCACCAGCTGGGAGAAAGAAGGCCCTGGCTCAGTTTCTTTCAAAATCTCTGCTCATGTTTGAAACATGTCAAAAATCCCAATGTTCCCTCATCGCCCCCATAATTTCAGTTTGGCTTTGAATGCAGCCACTTTATCTGCCGACTTGAACACAGTTGTCGTTCTCCCCTGAAGTGACATTGAGTTCGTTGAGCAGGTTCAATATGTCACATAAGTAAGCAACTTTTGCAACCCATTCTGCGTCGCTGAAATGTGCTGTCAGTGGTGACTGTTTTTCTAAAGGAAATCTCTGGTGCAACTCTCATAACTCAGAAACTCTGGCCAGTGATCTCCCTTTAGAAAGCCATCTTATTTCTGTGTATAAGGGAAGACGTGTGTGCTCCGCGTTCATCTCCTCACAGAGCTGTGCGAACAGACGTGAGTTAAGGGCATGTACTTTGATGTGGTTGATAATCTTAATCACATCGTGCAAAACGTTATTAAGTTCAGGTGACATTTTCCGGCTAGCCAGCATTTCTCTATGTATGACACAGTGCGTAGAATACTTCACATTCAGAAGTAACATCTTTGACCTGAGTAGTGAAACCAGAAAGCCGTCCAGTCATGGCAGCTGCTCCGTCCCTGCATATACCTACACAAAATGACTGATTCAGTTTTCCTGATATGTAATCATTCAAAGACTTGAATAGTTCTGCAGCCGTGGTGTTGGTTGGCAACAAAAGTGCACGTAACATATCCTCATGCACATCCTCCTGAAAAATATATAGCACAAAAACAAGCATTATTGCCTTGTTGTCAACATTGGTAGACTCGTCAACCTGGATTGCGTACCACGGTGACTCATTAATCCTCTCTAACAATTGTGCCTCAATATCCTCTTGTTTTCATCAATGCATCTAGTTATGGTGCTAGCTGAAAGAGGAATGTGCCACCTTTTGAACTGCAGCCTCTCCTAAAAGTTCATGACAAATGTCCTTAGCAGCAGGCAGGATCAACTCTTCACCAATAGCAAAGTGCTTCTTAGCTTTAGCAATGCTGTTAGTCACTAAGAATGATGCTCTCAGTGCAGACATACTTGATGAAGTGGTGGCCTTCAATAATTGCTTCTGTTCTTCGTGTTCAAGTTTTCTTTTCTTTTGAAAAACTCTAGAGGCTTGTCTTTTAATGCAGTGTGCTTGGTCTCCATGTGGCGAAGCAGTTTTGAAGGTTTCATGGCTTTGTTGGATAGCCGGTCACCACATATTATACAAAGTGGGCTTGGAGAACGTGAATCACCTGTTGCAATGAACACGTAATTTAAGTAGGACTCTTGATATTTTCTTTTAAATGCAGCTTTCTTTTTGTAGGCAGTCTTAGAGTCTTCTGCTGTCTCATCACTGGGTCTTTCCTCCTTTTCAAAGAAGCTCTCCAGTGACATTTGTTTTTTACTCATTTTGTCTAGGCTTAGCTTGTGGGCTTACCAAAATGTGACTGAGACAAATGCGCAATATGGGAAAGAGGCGTGGGCAGAAGTGGTAAATAAAATAATGGGCAGGCCACGCTCAGACTAAAATAAGTGTCAGGTTCTGACTTAGAGCCTGCCACCAGATGCAGCTGTACAACTGAAGTACATCAACTCACTTGCCACTATAAAGCTTGCCACCAGGTGCAGCTTAATTGTCACTTGCCACTCAGTGATAGGGTTTTGATATGAGTCGGCCAGCAATTGATTTATCATGGTCTCTGTGCAGTCAAACCTCTCTGCTAATGATTATCTGTATTTGCAGCCACTCCCCAGCGCTAGCATCACCTCAGCTCCACCTCAGATCATCAGGCATTAGATTCTCATAAGGTGCACACAACCCACATCCCTAGCATGCACAGTTCACAGTAGGGTTCGCATTCCTAAGAGAATCTAATACCACCACTGATCTGACAGGAGGTGGAGCTCAGGTGGTAATGCGAGCGATGGGGAGCAGCTGTAAATACAGATGAAGCTTTGCTTGCTCTCCAGCCTCTCACCTCCTGCTGTGCGGCCCGGTTGCTAAGGGGCCATGGTTTGTTTCCTTTCAGTTAAATATCAGCTACCAGGAGGGCAAGCATTGTCAGTCTTCCCAAACTAGCTAAGCAACGAATGGACAACCAACAACTGAAATGTAAATTCCTTGAAGATAGGGAATTTGTCAGTTTTGGACTGCTGAATCACCTTCACCTATAACAGAATATGGCACACAGTAGGCACTCAATAAATATCTGTTGGGTGAACTGATGACATTTAGAGTCAGACCGATCTTGCCTTGATTTAATAGACTCTATGATAAGCAATCAATGTAATAATCACTTATGGAGAAAAAAGAGTGACATCTGCATTTCTGAAGATCTGGACACAAGAAGGGTATTTTCCCTAGGAGGAAATATTCTTTATTCATGACTTAACCATGATGTGAAATGACTAATATACCAGAAAAATTAGAATTACTACTTTAACACTTTCCTTAATTTTCCCAGAGATGAGATATGAAATTTTCCACATTTCTGTGAATGAATCATTTCCTTGTTTGTACTATGTTTTAGTTATACAACAGACAAATGTTTTTGGCAGTAATTACAAAACAAACTTGTTTTTTATAGAATAAGAAGAGAAAAAATGTATATGGCCAGATAAAAAGTATTGTGTGATAAAATGAAAGACAGAACTGAACAAAGTTCAAGAAGGCAAGTATTAAGATGTATTAGAGAGCAAATTGCTTACAGAAAGGCCCAAATAAGTCATTTAATCAAAATCAGCAGGCCGACAGCAGGTGGCGCTATTCCATCTTCACTTAGGAACTGTGCAAACCACCACCTTGGGAATGACTGTGAAAGACACCTGAAATAGTCCCCCTTTTTAGCATCGTAATTTGGACAAATGACCTAGGGTTAAAAAGGCTTTTTATAAAAGTACATTTTTCTCCAGTATTTTATTCTCATGAAAACTACCTAAATGTGGGTATTCTATTCACTGAAGTGCAGAAAATTGAAGGAGTGAAGTAGGTGATAAAGATGGGAAAATAGGTTAGAACTTGTTGTGTGGACATTTTCTCATCATGTCCAGAATGTCCACTCTTAATTGGTTGGCATTTAATTAAGTTCTTTAAAAAATATTTAGTACTCACAGCATGCTCAGCAAAGTAAGTGCTTAGTGTACATCCATGAAGAAAATCAGCAAAGATTCCTGTATCTGTGCAGCTTCTATCGTAGAGGAGGGAGAAAGACAATACAAATAAGAAATAAGAAAACTGTATATAGTATGTTAGAAGGTGGTGAGTGCCATCATGAAAAAATAAAGGTAGAACATGGTGAGGAGGCTCAAGAGTACTGGGCAGTAGAGAGGGTTTGGTTCTATAGAGGATATTTATTCACTGAGAAGGTGAAATTTAAACAAAAATATGAAGGATGTTAGCGAAACAGCCAGGTAAATACCTGGGGAAAGGGTAGTCCATGCAGACAAAATAGACTATCCAAAGACCTTAAGGTGGGAGCACGTCTGGGGCTTGTTTGGAGAACTCAGCAAGGAGGCCAGCACGGCTGCAGGGGAGAGTGGTAGGTGATGAGGTCAGAAAGGTGACGTGGAGGGCAGATCACGTGGGGTCTTGCAGATCATGCTAGGAAATTATAGGAAATAGTGCTATTGCCGGGTTTTGAACAAAGGGGTAACAAATCTGATTTATGTTTTTTAAAGGATCATTCTGTCCTGTGATGAGAAGAGCAGACTTTTAAGTGCCAAGGGTAGAAGGTGGGAGACAAGGTAGGGGCTACTGCAGCAATGGAAGCAAAAGTCGATAGTGGCTCAGGCCAGCTAGTCTGGATATCTATTTTGATATAAGAGCTAACAGATTTTTTTTTCCCTGACGGATTGGATGTTAAGTGTGGAAATAAGAGGTGTCAAAAAAGACTTCAAGATTTTTGCCGCGATTAACTGGAATGACAGGCAAAACTATGGGAGCAATGAGTTTTGCAGCATAAATCAGGAGCTGCCGGCTGAACATGTTGATTTTGTAACGTCCACCACTGATTGATAGGGAAAGATTATGGGAAGTGAGAGCTTGGACGAGAAGATCAGGGCCACAGTTTTGGACATATTGAATGTGAGATGCCTGTTAGCCATCGATGTGGCAAAAGGAGCTTCTGAAGGTTTTGGGGTGTGAAATTGGTAATCGGTTTCTATCAGCATGGAATGCCTCAGAATAGGAGACACTGGAATAGAGGAAATGATCTGGAAGGCAGTTATAACTGGCGCCAAATAAGGAAAGCCAGAATTTGAACTGGCAGTAGCTGTGGAAGTAGGGAGAAGGACAGCAATGTTGCACAGGCAGAATGTCCAGAATTTAGTGGCTGGTTAGACTTGTAGGGTGAGAATGATTAAATGCCTGGGTAATGGGATAGTGGTTAGTGACATTAGTCAAAAAGAAGAGATGAATTGCAGAGGAAGAATTTTTTTTCTGCGTATATATTTATATTTTGACTTCTCAATTCTCTTACATGAAACAGAAAATTCTCTGTGTCATTTCTAAAAAGCCTCAAAGAGGGAGTTCCCTGGTGGTCCAGTGGGTAGGACTCGGCTCTTTCACTGCCGTGGCCGGGGTTCCATCTCTGGTTGGGGAACTAAGATCCCACAAGATGCACGGCACAGCAAAAAAAAGAAAAGCCTCAAAGAAACTGGATAATACACCCTACTGGGTTTAGGGGGGAAAAGCCCTCTGATGCTTTTATTCCTTTATTCCATCACGATTCTTTTAAAATCTCACCCGAGTCTTGTCTGCTTCATTACTGCAACCAAGAAATTCACATTGCCTTTTAAGGTGAAGTAACCTGTACTACTTTTGGTAATGAATAACACAGGGAATACATTTTCTACCAAGAAAGTAGGAAATGGCTCAAGATCAATTGTGTTGAGAAGGGCAACGAGCACCGGTGGCTCTTAGGTATTTGCCCCTCCGATGCATGTATTTGCAGAACACCACACAATGCCTTTGTGGCATTTTGCAAAATGCCTTTCTAATTTGCAACTTTCCTGCAATAACTGGTAATGCTAATGTCTGAATATGAGCTAGAACAAGGGTGACATTCTACTCACCTGTATAGACATCACCAAATGAAGGGAGCTCTTGTCTTATATGCACATTTCCAATTTATAAGGTACCTTAAAATTTACATCATAACCAAAGGTTACCATACTAGTTATTATTCAACAAATATTCACACCTACTAGGTGTCAGGTACTAGTCTAGGATGTAACCATGCACAATTAAAATATCCATATTTTACTGAACCTAAGACACTTTGCTGTTGGTGTCTTCTTGCTCTTTCCAAATGATATCAAGGAAAGATTTTTAAACACCTACACCAAGACTGCCTCTGGCTGACAGAGATTGTAAGATACTGTGGATTGCAGGGTGCATCCTGATTCTACAGGTTAAAATGAAAAAAAGGTACATCTTATATGGTACATATATACAATGGAATATTACTCAGCCATAAAAAAGAATGAAATAGTGCCATTTGCAGCAACATGAATGGACCTAGAGATTTCATACTGAGTGAAGTAAGTCAGACAGAGAAAGACAGATATCATATGACATTGCTTATATGTGGAATCTAAAAAAAATGGTACAAATGAACCTATTTACAAAACAGAAATAGAGTCACAGATGTAGAAAACAAACTTATGGTTACTAAGCAGGAAAGGGGGGAGGGATAAATTGGGAGATTGGGATTGACATACACACACTACTATATATAAAATAGATAACTAATAAGAACCTACTATATAGCACAGGGAACTCTATTCAATACTCTGTAGTGACCTATATGGGAACAGAATCTAAAAAAGAGTGGATATATATATATATATATAAAACTGATTTACTTTGCTGTCTAGCAGAAACTAACACAACATTGTAAATCAACTATACTCCAATAAAAATTAATTTTAAAAAATTCTTAAAATTGATGAAATAGGCAGTAGGTAACATTTATTGAGTGCTAACTCTGTACCCAGCACTATGCTAAATGCTTATCACGCACTGATCTCAGTCTGGAATATCTGCATTCACATTAAAATTTTGTCCAAGTTACATTTTTCCTAAGAACATGGGAGATGCTTGCTTTACAGTTTTGTAACTAAATTGCCTTGTTAAATACAGTTTTCCTGCTTGCAGCTTAGAAATACAAGGTTTATTTTCTTTCCTAATTTTGCCAATTGAGAACCCCTCAAATCCTAGATCCTGAATTCTCATCAGGATAAATTTATCATGTAATTTGTGTAAATTAAATTCAACCAAGATTTCTGTACCACTTTTTTGTGATAAGAACTGTGGTAGATACTTTGAGATTAGGCTGTTGTAATCAAAAGGTTAAAATTCAGTCGAAGCACAGATGTTATTAGATTCTATAACCCATGGCAAAATGACCTTCAGGCTGAGAGTCATGTGTTGTAGGCATATGGAAGAAAACCAATCTATTCTAATGGGCGTGGGGCAGGGAGGGAGATCAGGGACAACTTGTTGGAGACAATGGTTTATTTGAGTTGGGTGTCATGAATAAGGCTTCAACAGTGAACTAGTCCAGTCAAATATCTTTTAAATGCAATCAAATGTCAAACAGCCCCAAACCATGGTTCATATATATGTCAGTGGGACAACTTCCTTGAGTTGAGAAGTAAACACCAAGGATCATTCTACAAATACAAAAACTCAAAAGAAGCAACTAACAGTGACATTATAGACAGCTACATTGCTCCTGTCAGCCTGTGTGGACTAGTCTGAGCTTCAATGATCAGGAATGCAAACCTTGCTGATCCTTTCTGACCCAGAAGAATAAAATGAATGAGGCAGTGGCTCAGACAATTTAGACAAAAGCCAAATTGACCTGAGCTGTACTGAATCAGGGCCTGTTAAATGGTCAGACTCCATCTTTTTCAGAAGCCATAGACGTATATTTTAGAGATGATGTCTGATTGAAATCTATGCTATCCTAGAGTATACTTAAAATTCTATACCATTCTGTTTTACTGTTTATGCTTTATTGTTGGAGGAGGTAATGATTAAGAGGATGTGACTGCCAACTGTCCCTCAAGCTGAATTGGGGCATTCAGAGGCTCCTTACCCCCTCCCCTGTCCTTGCAATGCACACTCCACCCCATGTTCCCACAGTGGGAGTTACTCCAAGGACGAGAGTAAGGTGTTGCTGAGATCCTCTGGATTGTGTGACTGAACCCAGTTAAGGCCTCTATACAATTTTTTAAGATTCTGGTGGGTAGGTGCAGAGATTTACTCATCTTGTGGAGGCCCAAGACAAGCCCGGGAAGTAAGTTCCCTTGCTTATAAAAACTCCCACCTACCAATCTGGAGTGACCTGCCTCTGTTTTTGGCCTCTCTTTGCCCTCCATGTACAGAGGCCAGTTTGCAAACTAATGTTTATTAAAATCAACTCTGATCAGAATTCCTCTGATTGGAAATAAGTGGAAAATATTTTTTTCTTAGGTCCAGAGACTGTCAGTAGGGTTTTAAAAATCTTAAAAAAATTTTATGCTGAAATAATTATAGCTCTACAGAAAGTTGCAAAAACAGATGAGTCTCACCCGTCTTCATCCAGTTTCCACCAATGGTTACTTCTTAACAGAATTATAGTACAATATCAATACCAGGAATTTGACATCAGTCCAAATGTGTTGTGTAGTTCCATGTCATTTGATTACACGTGAAGATTTGTATAATCATCAATGCAATCAAGATATAGAGCTATTCCATCATCACAAAAGTCTCCCTGGTACCTTTATAGTCATGCCCATTCTTCCCCTGCATCCCTAACACTTGGCAACCACTAATCTATTTTCCATCTCTACAGGTTTGTTATTTATAGAATGTTATATAAATGGAATCACATAGTACTGATCTTTTTTTTTTTTTCAGTACGCGGGCCACTGTTGTGGCCTCTCCCGTTGCGGAGCACAGGCTCCGGATGCGCAGGCTCAATGGCCATGGTTCACGGGCCTAGCCGCTCCACGGCATGTGGGATCTTCCCGGACCGGGGCACGAACCCATGTCCCCTGCATCGGCAGGCGGACTCTCAACCACTGTGCCACCAGGGAAGCCCTCACTCTTACTCTTAATTCCATTCTCCCAGCTCCACAAACACAGAACCACTTTCGTGATTATAAACAATATTATAAAAGACTGCTCACTGCCTGTGGTTGAAATATACTTCCTCTCCAACAAACCTTTCACACTCCAGCAAAATTAATTTCCTAGTAGTCAGGTCCCATCACTTCCTTCCTCAAAAAAGTTTAAATTGTTCTTGTGTTATGGAATCTTCTTCCCTCGATTTTTAAAAATTGAGGTAAAACTAACAAAACAAAAAATTTACCAAAAGAAAGTGTTCAATTCAGTGGCATTTACTACTTCACAATATTGTGGAACAATCACCTCTGTCTAGTTCCAAAACATTTTCATCATCCAAAAAGAAAACCCCTGAACCCATTGAACAGTCACTCCCCAAACCTCCCTACACCAGTCTCTGGAAACAATCTGTTTTCTGTCTCTGTGGATTTATCTGTTCTGGGAATTTCATATAGATGGAATGATACAGTTTATGACCCTTTTTTTTAATATATAAATTTATTTATTTATTTTTGGCTGTGTTTGGTCTTCACTGCTGCGCGCAGGCTTTCGAGCGGGGGCTACTTTTTGTTGCGGTGCGCGGGCTTCTCATTGCGGTGGCTTCTCTTGTTGAGGAGTACGGGCTCTAGGCATGCGGGCTTCAGTAGTTATGGCACACGTGCTCAGTAGTTGTGGCTCACGGGTTCTAGAGTGCAGGCTCAGTAGTTGTGGTGCACGGGCTTAGTTGCTCTGTGGTATGTGCGATCTTCCGACCAGGGCTCGAACCTGTGTCCCCTGCATTGGCAGGCGGATTCTTAACCACTGCCCCACCAGGGAAGCCCTATATGACTGCTTCTTTCATTAAGCATAATGTTTTCAAGGTTCATCCACGTTGTAGCAAGATCAGCTCTTCATTCCCTTTTATGGCTGAATAATATTCCACTGTATGAATATACCACATTTTGTTCATCTATTCATCAGTTGATGGACATTTGGGTTGTTTCCACCTTTTGCCAAATATGAATAGTGCTGCTACAAACATTCACATACAAGTTTTGGTTTGAATACTTGCATTCAATTCTTTGGGCTTATACTGAGGAGTGGAATTAGTGGGTCATATAGTAATCCTATGTTTAACTATTTGAAGAACTACAAACCATTTTCCATAGTGGCTGTACTGTTTTACATTCCCACCAGCACTATGTGAGGGGTCTAATTTCAATACATCTTCGCCAACACTTATTTTCCATTTTAAAAAACTATAGACATCCAGATGAATATGAATAGTTTTTATTTGCATTTCCTAATGACTAATAATGCTGAGTATCTTTTCATGTGCTTGTTGGCCTTTCTTTGGAGAAATCTCTATTTAAGTCCTTTGTCCATTTTTTCAATTGGGTTGTTTGTCTTTTTATTCTGAATATTAGACCCTTAACAGATATGCAATTTGCAAATGTTTTCTACCATTCTGCACGTTGTCTATTCACTTATTTGATAGTATCTTCTAATACATTAAAGTTTTAAGTTTTGATGAAGTCCAATTTATGTATTTTTTTGTTGATGTTGCTTATGCTTTTGTTGATATATTAAGAATTTATTGCTAAATTCAAGGCCTTGAAGATTTGCCCTATATTTTCTCCTAAGTGTTTTTAAATTTTTATTTTATATTAGAGTATAGTTGATTAACAATGTTGTGTCAGTTTCAGGTGTACAGCAAAATGATTTAGTTATACATATACATATTCTCTTCTTTTTCAGATTCTTTTCCCATACAGGTTATTACAGAGAACTGAGTAGAGCTCCCTGTGCTATATTTTCTCCTAAGTGTTTTTTTTTTTTATAATTCTTGCTTTTACATTTAAGTTTTCGATTCAGTTTGACTTAATTTTTGTGTATGGTGTGAGATCGGGGTTCAACTTTATTCTTTTTTTATGTAGATATCCAGTTGAAGAGACTATTCATTCTCCAATGAATGGTCTTGTCACCTCTGTCAAAACTCAATTGACCATAGATATATTGATTTATTTCTGAATTCTCAACTCTGTTCCATTAATCTATGTTATTCATATGCCAGTATACACTGTTTTGATTACTGTAACTTTTAGTAAGTTTTGACAATCAGAAGGTTTGAGTCCTTAAATTTTGCTTCTCTTTTTTTAAAGACTTTTTTAAAGAGCAGTTTTAGGTTCACAGAAAAACTGAGAGTAAGGTACAGAGATATTCCATATACCCCTGGCCCCCACATATGCGTAGCCTCCCCAATTATCAACATACTCCTGGCTTTACTTTTTCAAGATTGTTTTTGCTGTTTGGAGTCTTTTGCAATTCCATCTAAATATTAGGATGAACTCTTCTATATCTGCAAAAAAGACTGTTGGAAATTTGATAGGGATTACATTCAATCTGTCAGTCACTTTGGACAGTACTGCTACCTTAACAATATTAAGTCCTCTAATCCATGAATATGGTCTGTCCTCCCATTTATTTAAGTTTTTCTTTAATTTCCTCCAGCAATGTTTTGTAGTTTTCAGTGTACAAGTCTTTCAACTCCTTGGTAAATTTCTTTTTAAGTATTTCATTATTTTTGATGCTGTTATAAATGGAATTGCTTTCTTAATTTCATTTTCAGATTGTTCATGGCTAGTGTATAGAATATAACTGGATATTTAATGTCAATCTTATATTCTGTCACTTTGCTGAATTTGATTAGATCTAATAACTTCTTTTTGTGGAATCTTTAGGACTTGCTATATATAAGGATCATGTCATCTGACAACAGAGATACTTTTACTCCTTCCCTTCTAATTTAGATACATTTCGCTCCTGTTTTCTTTCTCTTTTTTCTTTTATTCCACCAATTGATCTGCCTAGAACTTTCAGTATAACATTGACTAGAAGTACCAAAAGCAGTATTCTTGGTTTTTTCTTGATTTTAGGGAGAAAACTTTCAGTCTTTCATCGTTGAGAATATTACTTATAATCTTTCAAAAATGTCTTTTATCATGTTGAGGAAGTTCCCCTCTATTCCTAGTTTGTTTTTATCATTATATGGTATTAGATTTTGTCAAACTTCTTTTCTGCATGAATTGAAATGATTATGTGTTTTTTTCCTCCATTCTATTTTTTTTTTTTTTTGGCCACACTGCATGCATGCGGGATATTAGTTCCCTGACCAGGGATCGAACCTGTGCCCCCCGCAGTGGAAGCACAGAGTCTTAACCACTGGACCACCAGGGAAGTCCATTCTTCATTCTATTACTGTGGCATATTATATTGCTTTCTTAGGATACACCCCACTTAGTCAGGATGTATAATCCTCTTAATATGCTACTGAATTCACTCTGCTAGTATTTTGTTGAAGATTTTTACATCTGTATTCATCTTTCTCTAGTAAAATAGAATAATTCTACTTTTCATATCCTATTTTTTCCAAATTTATTTCCATTAAGATTTTTCAAATTAAATTCTATATAGGATAAGATTAATGAAAATGTATTTGAAAGCACCTATCCTGACATACCGTCAGCATTCCCAAAACAGCTTCTCTTTCCCTGTCTCCTTTTACCAAAATCTTATTTATAAAAATTCATGTCACTTCAAGAGTCTCATACTATTCAATAACCCTTGCTTTAAGGAGATCTCTGTCTACTTAATTGTGAATTTCAACCCCTAGGTATATATCTTTATAAGGCATTTTTGACTATTATGTCAAAAAACATTTTCCCCAGAGCATTCTACTCTCTTGCTGGGGAACTTTTTGAAGGGTAAGTTGCTGTGAGTTACTTTGCTGAGAGGAAATTTCTGGCAAGTAAAATGACAGGGTGTACTCACCAAGTTGCATATTCAACTTTTCCCCTTTATACTGCAAGAATCTGTGATTGTTTTCATTCATTTGTGGTATTCTCCAAGTTATAGTTAAAGGCAGAGGCCTTTGGAGGCCATCTTAAAACTTACTTTATAAAAGGATCTTACATAATCTCAAATATCTAAATTTCAGTTTTTGTTGGAGTATAAGAAATAATTTGTTTTGACATCATAATTTTTCCTCCTGGAAATGGTGATTACTTGATATTAACTAAAACAAGTGAACCAATGAAGATGTGGTGATACGGTTAAAATCCCTCTCTGTATTTTACTGTTTAAAAACTTGTAAACTATCTAAGCCAATCCTTTTATCAGCTCTGTAAGGTAAGCAGAAAAGATATTTTAATCCCCTACAGGTAATGAAACAAATTAAGAGAGGTTAAGACCTAAAATCTGATGGGGCCAAAACTCAAATCCAAGTGCCCCAGCGCTTTTTACATTTCACTCAAACTTTATCACCCCATTCGCCACAGTGCTAGTGGCGTGTATGTGTGTGTGTGTGTGTGTGTGTGTGTGTGTGTGTGAATTCCAGTCAAAGAGAACAGCATATATAAAACTAGAAAAGACTGGCTACATAATTTGTGGGGCCCAGTAAAATCACCTTACAAAAAAACAATATTAAGAATTTCAAGATGCTGACAGCAGAACCTTAAAGCAAGTGCAGAACGCTTTTAAGTATGGGGCCCTGTGGGATGTTTCATGGTCCTTGTGTGCCATAAGCTGGCCGTGGGCTTGTGGAAGAATGCCCTATTTAGGCAACTACCAGTAAGAATGGAGTGTCAGATATCGTGGAGGTAGAAAAGTAAGGCAGAGTAGATAGGTGAGGGTGATAATAATAATAAGGCAGAGTAGATAGGTGGGGGTGATAATTAATTAATAGATAATTAATAGAACCTAGATCACTAAAATTATGTTCTGTGCTAATATTTTCAATTAATCCCAAAGGCAGAGGGAGTCACTGAATAATTTTAATTGGAAGAATTGCAACTAAGTTTATTTTTTAGAAAAATCAGTCTGACATAAATTTCAAGGATAGATTTTTAGGCGTGAAAATGAAAGGAAGAAGATAATTAGGGAAGAAACTTCAGTAATTCAGAAAATGTAAGGGCCTCAAGGCAATGGGATTTGAAATGCAGAAGAGGAGTCAGATGTAGAAGCTACTGCTCCTTAAAGGTAGGCACTTGTCTTGCCTTTGAACCCCATGGATGGCCAGCTCAGCTCTTGTACCCCCTTGTACCCCAGCTTGGAAAGTCCCTCTAGGCAGAAAGCTGGGGATTTATTGTAAGGCTCATCGTTTTGGTATCCCCTCTTTTAGGAAGCACAGTTTTGTGCTGCCAATGTCTAAAAGCAGTCATTTCTTATATTTTCCCCAGTTGTAAAATTTCTGTAGGGTTGAGGGGAACTCAGTAAGAAAGCATTTTAAAAATATTAAAGTTAGGTGTCAATTGCCTTTTAATATTTTTATTATTTGGAAATGGAGAGAACCCCCAACTTCTTGCAATTACCTGACTAAATGCCTAATTAAATGACAAAGCTGTTTCCCCGTGACTATCATGTACAGCTTCTAACCAGGAAACCATGTAGCTTTGTAACAGTAGCACAGGTGTTTATTTGGACTTGGCCTAGAAATAAATATCATGAAATTTTCTCTTCCTTAAGATATCTCTAGTGTTTTCTTCTTTTTTGAGATAACTTTCATTTTATTATTAGAGACCTTGTCCTTTGGCCTTTGGTTCCACCAAAGCACCAGTCTTTGCTTCAATAACTTCTATCCGATAATTAAAGAAAGCTGACATTATTTGGGATACTGTAATCAATTCCTGACCATTCAGCTCTACCTCTGCTAGAGATAATGGCCTGTATGATTCACACGAGGATGCATATGCCTTAAATCAACCAGCCTGCACTGGTTTAGCAGTTCTAAATCCTTGCACCAGTATTTATTAGTTTATAGGAGCAAATCTATCATGGCTATAAGTTAACTATAATTAGGTATTGTAGTTATGAAGAAAAAATGTTGCTATAAGTAAATCTCTTGGCCTTGCAGTGTATTTTGAAACACTTGATTTTTTAGAAGAAAATTATTTTTCAAGAAGAGAAAAACTGTGGCTATACTCTGGATCTCCAATTTCCATAATGCCACCACTTCTCTATAACACACGGTATTTTGTCTCTGACTTCAGATTTCTAGCTTAAGCTCTCCAGAAGTCATTCTCTTCTTAGCAATTAGGATATGATGCCATTAGGTAACCAGAGATGCCATAAGTTATGTAGTCTAATAAATGTTTAACAAATAGTTACTGCATGCCTACTATTTATAAGCTATTATTCCAGGTGCAACTGTTACATGTGATTTTTACAAATCAAAAGCAAATCACTGTTTTAAAAACAGTTGTTTTTCTTTACAGAGCCTAACATGGCAAATTAAATGAAGCTATTTTTGTGGCCTCTCCCGTTGCGGAGCACAGGCTCGGGACGCGCAGGCTCAGCGGCCACGGCTCACGGGCCCAGCCGCTCGGCGGCATGTGGGATCTTCCCAGACCGGGGCACGAACCCGTGTCCTCTGCATCGGCAGGCGGACTCTCAACCACTGCGCCACGAGGGAAGCCCAGAAGCTGGTTTTGATTGAAGACAATCTGGAGCAATTCGGACCTGAGGAGGCCCCAATGCCTATGATAGTGTCACAGTATTAGTCAGGCTTCTCCAGAGAAACAGAAACAATAGGAGAAAGATATAGATATAGATTGTAGATATATCTTTAATAGATCAATTTCCACCACTCCTTTTTATAAGTAGATAGCATAATGTTGAAATAACTACTTTCGCAGAACATAATTGTCCTGTACCAGTGTTTGGTTTAGATTTATATCTTAGTCAACTAGTTTGGTGTGAAGGCTCTTTTAATATATTTAAAAGGCACTTTATCTGATCTTATTGCCCAACTGGAGTGGGGCAGTCATCTTAGAGCTTGGTAAGTAAGATAGATTAAGTAAGTTTAGGATGGTGACAGTTCAAACTAAGATAGGAAGATAGTTTCCCTTTGTTTTTTCCAAAGCCTTCTACTCAGTCTTGCCACTTTCGATATGGTTTCCAGGAAACAGAAGATTCATTCCCACGAGAAATGAGGCCTTTGATTCCTCCTCTCTGGATTTGAACTCCCAGATGCAGTTTCTCTTGGCTTGGTTTTCCTCATCACTGGTACATGAACACCAGAGTTACATGTAACACTGATGCTCAAGGGGGACACACACCTGGGTTGACATCCCTAACTCTTCATGTTTTGCACAGCACCTAACCTATTTAATTCTTAGTTTTCTCATCCAGAAGATAGAAATAATGATATTCTCTATTTAATAAAAGATAATATCTGTAAGCTCCTCTGACACAAAGTAAGCATTCAGTAAATACTGAACTGTTCACTCAGTCTAAGAGCTTGTTGGCAAACGCAGTTGAGACAGGAGAGGCTTCTGTGGATAAGTGGTGAGACTTTTGCCGACAGATAAGACAAAACAAGGACAGCAATTAGGATGTAATAACTGCTCTTCAAAACCCCAAGGCAGGGCTTCCCTGGTGGCGCAGTGGTTGGGGGTCCGCCTGCCAATGCAGGGGACGCGGGTTCGTGCCCCGATCCGGGAAGATCCCACATGCCGCGGAGCGGCTGGGCCCGTGAGCCGTGGCCGCTGAACCTGCACGTCCGGAGCCTGTGCTCCGCAACGGGAGAGGCCACAACAGTGAAAGGCCTGCGTACCGCAAAAAAACCAAAACCCAAGGCTTAGAAGTGTGTGTATATCTTCATGAGGTAGGATGTTCAAGGAACAGCAGGAGGGCCAACATAATTTGAACGGCATGAGCTAGGAGGAGATTGGTAAGAGATGAAATCTGGAGGTAGTCAGGGGCATATTGTGGAAGTCCATGTGGATCATGGCAAGGACTTGCAATTTTGTTCAAAGTATGAAGGGAAACTAATTGGATGGGTTTGATGAGAATTCAGTTATGAACTTATTTACATTTTTTAATAGATCATTTCAAATCTTTCATAGAAAATGGATAATAGAGGGAAAGGTAGAAGCATAAAGACTAGAAAGGAAGCTGTGGCAGTGATCTGGGAGGGGAATTCTAACGGCCTGGACTGAAGAGGTAGGGGTGGAGTGGGAGAAATAGTTGCAATCATGGTGTTTACTGATGGTTCTGCTGATGGGACTTCTGTGGATTAAATTAAGCTGTGAGAGGAATCAAGATGATGCTTAATTTTTGGCCTAAGCAGCTGGGTTTATAGGATATCATTAATTGAGATGGGGCAGAATATGTGAGAAGCAGACTTCGGGGGAGGAAGGCCAAGAGTTATGCTTTGGCCATGACGTGTATGAGATACCTTTTTTGACCGTGGCTTCAGAAATGATTAGATATGGCCATAACAGTAGCTTAAATAAAATGGAATTTTATTGTTCTCTATCACAAAGGTCTGGGGGTAGGCAATCCAAGGCTGGTAAAGAAGCTCAGCTCCACGAAAGTCCCTAGAATTTAAGGCTGCTTCTATCTTTCTGGTCTGCTATGCCTTGGGTATGGTCTTCATGAGCTAACTTGATTTTGCATGATTATATTCATGGTCAGGCAACAGGATGCAGAAAGGGGGAAGAAGTGGCAAAAGACATGTGTTAGCTAGCTCTTAAGGAATGTGCCTGGCAGCTGGCCCAAGACACTTTTACTTACATCTTAGTGCTTTATATCAATCACATGGGCCACACCTAGCTGCAGGGACAGAGTGGGGCTGGCAAATGGAGTTTTTATTCTGCATGTCATGTGTCCAGCTAAAAATTCAGTTACCAAAGAGAAAGGGGAGAATGGACATTGGAAGACAACCAACCCATTTCTGTTGCACCTGGTTTGTCCTCTCCCCATTTCTCAGGACTTCCATATCTCTAAATTTACTGGGCAATATAAGGCCTCATCTTATTTGTCCTCTCAGCACATTCTACATTGTTGATAGTTTCCTTCTCAAAACACATGCATCCCTTGGCTTCTATGTCACAGTTTTCCTGTGTCTTGTTTGTGGCTGTTATTATTTTCTTCATGTTGTTTTTTAATCCTCCAGATTGTCCTCCTATCTCCAAAGGCAAGTTAAGGGCTCATGAAGGGGACAGCACTCCAGGTGGCAGCCTCCCTAGGGCTCCTTCTCCAGCTCCACTAGCTGCTCTTCTTCTCATCCCAAGACCAGTGCATTTGGCTTCAGTCCAGGACTAGTTCTTAAGGATCCAACAGACTCTCTCAGTAAAAAAAGAAGGTCACTGTGTTGCTCTCAAGTCCTAACTGGATTTATTCATGGCTAAATTTGGTTGTATCAGGGAGAAGAGAGAAAAGACACAAGTGATTATAACCCTAGGACTGCCCCTATAGACAGGTCGAGTGGTGTGTTGCCAGCAACACTGAAGAAGCCTCGTTTGGGAGTCCCTCCCCAAACTGCTTATCACTGAGCTGTCGTCCATTCCTGACTGGCTACTCATTTCTTTCTCAAATTTGTCTTTGGGATTAAACAATGAAGAAATAGACGTTGTTTCCAGATAGTCTTTGTGAAAATGCACATGTTACCTGAGAAGGGGTATGAGACATCAGGGGTGCTTATAAGTCAAAACATATTGTGGTTCAGTTTGGTTCCTTTTGAGTCTCTGACACTATGTGAAGTAGTGTCACAGGGCAGGGTTAGCCCCGAGTAATTTTGTCTTGATAAAAGAATAGTGTGTTTTTTCATGTTATCAGTACTCATTACAAAACATCTTCTATCACCAAGACTAGAATCCTGTTTTAAAAAGAAAGCTGGATGGCTACAGGCAGGGCAAATCAACTTTCAAGTTCAACAACCAATTCAAGACTGACCCTGGTGCTTAAGAGTAACTACTTTAGAGCATAAAGAAGTTTGGTGCTTGGGGTCCATGAGTCATGAACTAGTTTTCTTGGGTACTCTATGGGATTCATTTTTTCCTCTTCTCAGCTCTGCTTTTCAAGAGTGATGGCCCTCATTACTATTAAAAGCAGCAGATCTCCTGCTAATGGCCACTGAGGACATGATCTCCAATGTCAACTATTACTTTTCCTTATATCTGCCACACTTGAAGCCAAGAACGTTGTTGTTGGTACAAGGGTGCTATCTTTTGAAGCCGACATCCCTGTCCCTGGCCATTGTTCAAACTTCTGTCACCAGTGCTGCAGCTGTGTTGTGCTTTCAGAAAGTTTCCTTAACAGTTCTAATGTTTTCTTTTCTGTAGCTCCCTCATGCTGCAATTCAAAGGAATCTGTGGGGACTGGATAGAAATGCAATTCATTCAGTTACTCAACAAATATTTATTGAGCACCTACAACGTATACATATTGTTCTAGATTTTAGGGACACATCAGTGAACAAAATAGGTGAACCTATATTTTTGTCTATGGTGTGGGAGAAGAAAATAAACATAGGACAAATGTGCCCAATTTCGAATCCTTTCTCCCTTTAGAAACTTCCTCATAGTTCTTGAAACTTGTGAGCCTTGGTACTTTTTTCTCATGATGGCTCACTTCATCTGAATTCTGGGGTAAACATAGAATAAGTTAGATTGGGACCCTTGCTACAAAACAAAGTGAGAGTTTGAAAGAAACCTGCTGAGTATCTCATATTTTACAGAACATATAAACATCACCCAAGATACACATACCAGGTAAACTTGTCATTTTGGAGGTGAAAGGATTTTAATTTATTATATATTATGTATCACCTAGAGAGGACATTGCTGGCTGTCACTCCATCAGCCTCAAATCTCTGGTTTACATCTCCTTGGGGACACATTGCAGAATTGCCTTATAGGTATAGTTTGAAATGAAACCTTTAAAGACATTTCACAGTTGAACACAATTGATGTTTTTAGAGGCCTGCACTGATGAGGTAGCATCACTTCACGTCACAGACATTTAAGGTGACATCTTCTAAAATGAGACTGTCTGAAGCAAAGCACACTTGGCAATAGGGTCAGCAGAACTCAGGAAATAGTCTCTATCAGATGTCCGCAGGCCAGTTTAGACATACCAACACTTGTCAACACTTGCTCAGCTACCAAAGCTCTACTTATGGTTTCAAGGGTTCAGAGTAACAAGTCTACAACAGAGAGGGGTGCCTTGAAGAAGCAGACCTCTTGATATCCGTTAGCAAAGTCTAGGGAATGCCACTGACTCTCATATCACCTGGTTTAAAGCAATTTATGTTATTTACAAGACTGAAGCCTCAGGGTTGTATCGAATATACGGAGTAAAGGGCATCATGCACTTGCCCTGAAAGCTTGTACTCTACAGACTGGCTCTGTGCTTGGTCAAAACTCAGTAAAATATGGCAGTTTTCTCGAAAAGCCATTTACTGGTGGTGTTAAGGCCTTCATGCTTTAAGATTAATGAACTACAGTTTGATGTTACTGAAAGGTAACAAGGTGCAGGGCATATTCCCCACAAGCCTAAGCATCCAAAGGTCATGCATTCATTCATTATATCATTCAACAAGTATTTATTGAGTGTCTACTATGTGCCAGGTACTATTTGAGGGGTTGGGGACACAGCGTTGAACAATACTGAAAAACATCTCTGTTCTTATGGTGTTTACATTGGGGAGCCCAGGGCTAACTTAACTATTAGGCAGAGTAAACACAGTGCCTAGGACCCACAAAATTGTTTGTTTTAACTACTTTTAAAATCAGAAGAAAAAGAATATAAAATAATGAATCGAACCTGGATTATATTTGTCTTTATACCAATACAGTCCATTTTTGATATTTTTTGTTGCAACAAGAGGCTCATGAAAGCAAAAATGCCTAGGGTCCATGAAGGTCATCTGCAACCCAGGGGAGACAGATAATAACCAAGATTAAAAAAAATAAAATATACAGTATATTTGAGAAAAATAAATCAAGGAATGGGAATTAAAATTGTTAGCATAAGGGGAGTTGAAATTTTAGATAGGGTGCCCCAGGAGCAAAGCTTCCCAAGTAGGTGACGTTTGAGTAGACCTGAAAGAGGTGAGTGACTGAGGTATTTGAAATACAGCAGAGATTATTCTTGTAAGAAGGAATAGCAAGTGTGCAGACCATGAAGCAAGAAGGTGCTTGATGTCTGAATGACAGGAAGGAGGCCAGTATGATTTGAGAGTATGAGCAAAGAGAAAAACAAAGGGCAGAGAAGAAATAGGTGAAATCAAAGAGGTGATTGTGAAACGGAGCAGAACCTATGGTCCTTGCCCCTCCCATGTCCTCTGCCTGCTTTTTCTCTGTGGAAAAACTTTTAGCCAAAGAATAAGTTGAATCAGAGAAGTGAGAAAATGCAGAAACAGAGGAAAACAGTCAAAGGAGACCAAAAAATAATAGTTTAGTCATTAAGCATAGTCAAGGACCTTTAGTTCCGTCTCAAGGGCTATAGATAATATTCTGAGCCATATCCTTTGAGCTGTCTTGTAGATACTGAAATCCCCACCAGGTGGAAGAAGTTCACTACATGATGACCAGCCTGTAGCCATGACATAAGCTGCCAAGATTCCAAGAATTGGCCTCAAGGAAATGGGAACAAACTGACCCTGGAACTGAAGATTAACTGTACTTAAAACAATCAAGATGACATCGATCAGACCACCGCATGACCAATTTCCAGATGACTGTCAGAGCTGACTGTGCTGCTTCTGCATGTAGCCCCCTCCTTCTGTCTATAAAAGCTCTTGCCCCCTGATTGTCAGTGGGGGGCGTCGGCCTTTGGACAGTCGTCTGCGCCCCCCCTCCCCACCCCCGGTTGCAACCATCCAAAATAAAGCAAACTCTTCTTTCCACCAACCTTGCCTCTTTATTGGCTTTTGAGTGGCAAGTAGCTGGACCCCACTTTTGGTTACAGCTGGAGGTAAGCTCACGCGGGAGCACGTAGGGCTATAGTCAGAACTTTGACTTCTATTTTTACCTGATTATATTTTAAAGGGTTCTCTCTGCATGTTGTGTTGAGAATAGACGGAAGGGGGCACAAACAGAAGGTGGAAGACCAGTTAGGAGGCCATGGTAATAATCCAAGAAAGCAATAATGGTGACTTGGGCCAGGGTATTTGCAGTGAGGGTGATGAGCGGTGGATGGATTCTGTAAATATTTTGAATGCCAGGATGACAGACTCTGTTGATGGAGTGGATATGAGTTGTGAGAAAAAAAAAAAGGGCGTTAAGGATGACTACAAATGTTTTGGCCTAAGCAAAAGGATGGATGGCATTACCATTGACTGAGATGGAGAAGACTGAGGGAGAAGTAGGTTGGGGAAAAAAAGAAAGTTCTCTATTAAAAATGCAGTTTCACATGCTGTGAAGGCAATTGAAGAGATCCAAGATGGAAATATACTTTGGGGGGTCATCAGTTTATAGGAGGTATTCAATGCCTTGGGGTTAGAAGAGATCACTGAGGGAGAGAGTATGGAAATCGACAATGTCTTTTTACTTTGTGTATTTTCAACATCTAACTCATCACTTGGCTTTCAATAAATATTTTTTAATTGAATGAAAATATTTCTACGTGTCACAAGGGATAGCAAAAAGCCCCCTAGGGAAGAGCCATGTACCATATTATCCAAACTAGTCTCTGAGCAAGTGTTAAGCACCCTTGCTCTTCACTCATAGCTCCCTGAAATTTTCTTTGAACACTTATTTCCGTTCAAAATTTTATGTTTATTAAGATCATTATTTAAGGTCTAGCTCTTCATTTAAGACACATGAGGACAGAGACAATATCTATTCTAGTCTCCTTCTAGAAAATGTCCTCCATACTATTAGAGGACCTAACTGTATCTAATTATTTCCTGGTTTTGACTCGGATGAACCAAACTACCAAAATCTCCTGTCATGAGCATAGGCTATGTTCTAATGTTTCAGGTAGTTTTGCTGATAGCTAATATTTAAGTGAGTCTCCTATAAAGAGTCATCTTATCTAAACTTTTAAGCTCTGTGCTGAACCGAACATCCATCTAATTCATCCCTTGTATTAGCTTACTACTGGGTAAATATTCAGCTTAAGTGAAAACCAGTTCTGTACTGTACTGTGGAAAACCTTACTTGTAGTTGACCCTAAATCTCTGATTGTCTTCTTCCCGTTGCCCTGTCCTTGATGGAACTATTTCCTATCTTCCCCTTCGTACCCAGAAAAGTCTCCTAGAGCAGTGGTTCTCAAATGGGGGCAACTGTTCCCCCAGGAGACATTTGGTGATATCTGGAAACATTTTTGGTTGTTACGACTTGGGGGATGCCACTGGAATCTACTGCGCAGAGACTAGGGATACTGTTAAACCTCCTGCAGTGCGCAGGATAGCCCCCACAAAACATGACGCCTCTCAAAATGTCACCATTGCTACTGTTGAGAAACCCTGCTCTAGAGTATGACAGGGTATATTAATATCCTTGTGACCATCATAGAGGCATCTCTTGTTCACATTTATCAAATTTAATTTATTGATATTAAAATGACAAATCTTTTATTTATAAATAAGTAGAGGAAAATATGAATAGAAATTACAGAAACTGTTAAGTGCCTAAGCTGTGCTAGGCATTATGTCCTTATAACTCTGAAAAAAGTATTGCTCTGGGCTTTCCTGGTGGCGCAGTGGTTAAGAATCCACCTGCCAATGCAGGGGACACGGGTTCAATCCCTGGTCCGGGAAGATCCCACGTGCTGCGGAGTAACTAAGCCCGTGCGCCACAACTACTGAGCCTGCACTCTAGAGCCTGCGAGCCGCAACTACTGAAGCCCGCACGCCTAGAGCCGGTGCTCCGCAACAACAGAAGCCACCGCAATGAGAAGCCCACGCACCACAACGAAGAGTAGCCCCCGCTCAACGCAACTAGAGAAAGCCTGCATGCGGCAACAAAGACCCAACTCAGCCAAAAATAAATAAATAAATTTATTTTTTAAAAAAAGTATTGCTCTTTCCCCCATTTTACAAGATGGAAATGAAGCTTAGAGAGAGGTTAATAAACATGCTTAATGTAACACAGATAGAAAAGAGCAGAGCCTGGATTTGAATTTTGGCATGACTCCAAAGTCCATGTTCTTTCCATTACAGCTTCAGAATGATCCCTTCCCATTGGGAAGAAAAGCACAGAAATAAAGTTCTCAAAATTTTCAAACTTGTCCTCAAATGACTCTTCTCACTTCCTGAAATTCTTGTTCCGCAGCCTGTTATGCAGATGAATCCATCACCTGACCCAACATTCTCCCACTCAACTGTTAAGTACAACCCTCCTGCATGTGGGGAAACTGGTGCAAAGAGGACTCCCACACTGGTGCTGTGATCCTATCCTTTATGTAGCATTTTGAAATCTTCAGTTTAATCCTTTGTTAACCCTGTGAAACAGGCAGGACAGACATTTTCATGTCCCTTTTAGGGATGAGAAAACTCAAGTTTGAAAAGTTAGATTGTTAGAGGTCATGTGGCTTGTAAGGAGCGGAAAAAGAATTAGAATACAGATTTTGACTTCTTGTTTGTGTATTTTTCTTGTGCTTTGTGGCTAAACTCCCTCACTGAGCCGATCTTTTAACTCTCTCCCAGCTTATTTGTGGATAATCTTGTGGTCTCTATCCCAGAAAACATCAGAGGCTGCCCTTTTGATGCACCGTGGTCCGGGCAATGCCCTTTTTTCTATTTTCTCTTCTACTTAAGATTGTTGGGATAATGTTTAGCCAAGGCCTTTTCTGCCCCTTCCCAGAACATCTGTATAGCTATGTCTAAATATGTATGTACAAAGTTCAATTAACTTTTTTTGGCTGCGTTGGGTCTTCATTGCTGCACACAGGCTTTCTCTAGTTGCGTTGAGTGGGGGCTACTCTTCCCTGCAGCGCGTGGGCTTCTCATTGCGTTGGCTTCTCCTGTTGTGGAGCACGGGCTCTAGGCACATGGGCTTCAGTAGTTGTGGCAATGTGGGCTCAGTAGTTGTGACTCACAGGCTCTAGAGCGTAGGCTCAGTAGTTGTGACGCATGGGCTTAGTTGCTTCACGGCAATATGGGATCTTTCCGGACCAGGGATCGAATTCATGATCCCTGCATTGGCAGGCGGATTCTTAACCATTGTGCCACCAAGGGAAGTCCCTGATTCACTTCTTTTTTTTTTTTTTGCGGTACGCGGGCCTCTCACTGCTGTGGCCTCTCCCGTTGCGGAGCACAGGCTCCGGACGCGCAGGCTCAGCGGCCAATGGCTCACGGGCCCAGCCGCTCCGCGGCATGTGGGATCCTCCACGACCGGGGCACAAACCCGTGTCCCCTGCATTGGCAGGTGCACTCTCAACCACTGTGCCACCAGGGATGCCCCCTGATTCACTTTTAAACTGTACCATAAGGATGCATACTATTTTACACCATTACAAATGTTTCTGCTGTTCTTTCCAGTACTGGGCAGCCATGATCAATACTTCAGGGAGGTCCTTCTCTTCTCCTTAAACTAAAATGATGATTCTTGTGCTATGGTGTATTTAGGATGATGAAGCTGGTTAAATTCTCTTAGCTGTGTTCTCCCAGGAACAAAAGATTTTGTAAGATTGGCTATTCGGCAAAACAATTTAATTGAAATTCTTATTGACATTTTACACAAACTCCAGCAGAGTAATGTAAAAAAATAAAATGCTACTAATACTAGACAAAAATATGAGTGAATATTCATTTCATCTCTAGATCAAGAAAGATTTTATATGCACAAAACAAAAGAAAGAATTTTCAAAGGAACAGAGCACTATGTTTGAAAACCAAAGCAAGGGAGACTCTTCTTCAAAAACTGTAAATAAAATTAAAAGGGTAAGAGGGGGTTTTGGGTGCTGGTAGTGCTTGTTTCTTTTTTTTTTTTTTTTTTTTACTTAAAAAGACATTTATTTTAAATTGTCCATAATACTTATAAATGTTATAGCTTCTACCAAAAAAATCACTTAGATGAGGTGTAAATGACTATAAGAAACAATACCACTGAAAAACTTCATGCAGCTAAAGAATTCTTTTGTGGCATATACTGCTAATACATAAATATATAAATAATACACTCTCATACAGACTTATATAAACTATCATTATTTTGCCACTGTGTTAGACATTTTAATGATGTGCCTTAGGGTTAGATAAGTTTCTGACAAAAGTTCACCTCTTCTCTGACATCATTTACTGATTTTTTTCTCTTACTTATTGAGTGTTATTTATATTGCCCTTCTGCTAATGCATTTCTTTCCCACATCCATGTTTAGTACAGTTTCTTATCTCTTGATCTGAGTCTGGTTACATGGTGAATACACTTTTCACTGAGCCCTATTATTTTATACTCATATATATGTATGTATATATCAACAAAAAGTCAAAGGCTAACAGGGAAAGGGAAAGAGAAAGGCAAACTCATATTTCATGTGTACCACAGATAAATGTGAAATAATAATGAAACTGTAATAATCCAAAAGAAAATTGACCAGTGAAATATAAATAACAAACATTTAAAAATATATTTTTAGTAATAAAAGCAATACATGCATGTGATTAAAAAACTTTCAACAATACAGAATGATAATAGAATAAAAACTAAGATGACCTCATTCTTCCTTGACTCAGCCTTGCTCCTCCAGAGGAAATCACTATTAATAGTATCTTCTCCATCTATCCAGAAATTTTCCATGTATATTATAAATAGAATTATACTATGATAATGCTCATATTCTTATCCTTCCAGAAAATTTCTGTGCATAAACATACATATATATTTAAACCAAATGAAATCATACTGCATTGCACATTCATTTTTTTTTTCACTGAACAATGTCTCCTGTAGATACTTTCTTAGTAGTACATGAAAATCTTAACCCATTCTTTTTCATGGCTTCACATTATTCCAGTGTACCATGGTTTATTTAACTATTTCTTTATGAATGAACATTTAGGCTGGTCTTGTTTTGGTTGTGTGTGTGTGCGCGTGTGTGATTACAGCGATATTGCAATTAAAATTTCTACATTTATCTCAGACCATTTGTTTAAAAATTGTCAGAAAAGTTTTTAGAAGTAAAGTTGCTGAATAAACAGTCTATACATCATTTACATTTTGCAAAATATTTCCAATTTGCTCCCCAAGAATACTGCTCCATAATGCAGTTCTATGAAAGTTATATGACAATGCTATCTTCTCATATCTTTACCAACTAGGTACTATCAATCTTATTAATCTTTAACAATCTAATAGGTTAACAATGGTTTTTTATTTTATTTTTTACAGAGACTTAAAATTTTTAGAGAAGTTTTAGGTTTACAACAAAATTGTGAGGAAGGTACAGAGATCCTGTCTACCTCTTTCTCCCATTCATGCACAGCCTCCCCCATTATTAACATCACTCACATTTTTTACTAAGGATGAACCTACACTGACACATCATAACCACCCAAAGTCCATAGTTTACCTTAAGGTTTACTGATGGTGTACATTCTATGGGTTTGGACAAATGTATAATGACATACATTCATCATTATAATATCATGCAGAGTATTTTCACTGCCTTAAAAATCCTCTGTGCTCTGCCTATTCATTTCTCTCTTTCCATTTCTCTCTTTCCACTCTTGCCAACCACTGATCTTTCTATTGTCTTCATAGT
This sequence comes from Monodon monoceros, assembly GCF_005190385.1. Lineage (NCBI taxonomy): Eukaryota > Metazoa > Chordata > Mammalia > Artiodactyla > Monodontidae > Monodon > Monodon monoceros. The sequence goes on from NW_021703777.1 coordinate 107,756,041, forward strand.
GTTAAAGGATAAACAGGCATATTAAAAAATTTGAGTTTATTTGAGCAAAAATCAATTTGAATCAGGCAGCATCCAATCTAGCAGATGGAAAGGAGCTCTGAGGAAATATACAAAATGAAAGACTTTTACAGCAGAAGAGAGTGGGAAAAAGGAAATTATACTAGGCAAAAAAGCAGGTTGGTTATTGCAAGGTTACTGTCCTTTAGAGGATGGTAGAGGTCTATCAGGCAGATTACCAAACTAGGGCTCATCAGCTAATTCCTGACCAATTGGTTTAAGATTCCATTTCTAGGAGCGTTGAAACTGTAAGTTAAGTCTTGGTTTGGTGATGTGGGGCTTAGCATATGTGACTCCATTTTGGGCCGTTTGTCTTTTTTTTTTAGCAATAGTTTTGCCTTTTCCAGGCTGTCACATAGTTGGAATCATATAGTATGTAGTCTTTTCAGATTGGTTTCTGTAATTTATTAATATGCATTTTAGGTTCCTCCATGCCTTTTCATGGTTTGATAGCTCATTTCTTTTTAGTGCTGAATAATATTCCATTGTCTGTATGTACCACTGCTTAATTATCCATTCATCTACTGAAGGACTTCTCGGTTGGTCCCAAGTTTTGGCAATTACAAATAAAGCTCTTATAAACGTCTGTGTGCAGGTTTTTGTGTGGACATAAATTTTCAACTCCTTTGGGTAAGTAAATACCAAGGAGCATGATTGCTGGATCATATGTTAAGAGTATGTTTAGTTTTGTAAGAAACCACCAAACTGTCTTCCAGAGTAGCTATACCATTTTGCACGCCCACCAGCAATGAGTAACTGTTAGTGTGGTCCACATTCTCACCAGCATTTGGTGTTGTCAGTGTTCCAGATTTTGGCCTTTCTAGTAGATTAGTGGTATCTCATAGTTGTTTTAATTTGCATTTCCCTGATTACATATGGTATGGAGCACCTTTTCACATGCTTATTTGCCATCTGTATATTTTCTTTGGTGAGGTGTCTGATAACAGTCTGTGACTCATTTTTCAATTGGGTTGTTTGTTTTGTTTTCAGGACCAATCATTCGAGGACCTGAATAGAACAAAAAGGTGAAGGAAGCGGAAAATTTGCTCTATGCTTGTCCTGGGACATTCATCTTCTCCTGCCCTTGAACATAGGCGCTCCTGGTTCTTAGGTCTTTGGACTTGGACCCAGATTTATACCATCCTCTGCCCCCCATTCCATTTTGGGGCCTTTGGACTCAGCCTGGGACTTACATTGTCTGCTCCCCTGGTTCTCCTTGGACTCAGACTGAACCACACTACCAGCTCTCCTTGTTCTCCAGCTTGAAGATGGCAAATCGTGGGACTCGCCTCCATAATTGTGTGAGCCAATTCCTATGATAAATCTCCTTTTATATGTCTATACATATCCTATTGGTTCTGTTTCTCTGGAGAACCTTAACTAATTCATACTGGTTAAGGAGGTCATGTCATAAGATTGACCTTTGTTCCTAGAAGCAAGGAATTGCTAACCTTCTTCCCTCATGTCCCTAAGCAGTTTTGATTTCCTTTGTAAAGAGATATTTAAAAAAATCAACTTCTGTCTCTCCATAGCTAGGAAACTCTTAGAGAGGCACTTACATTTCCCCTGGTACTTATCTACTTTCCTTTGAGTTTTCCTGGCTCCTTAGAACAGTGCTGCCAGCTGAGAAACAAAGGTTATGCATGGGGCTTCCCTGGTGGTGCAGTGGTTGAGAGTCAGCCTGCCGATGCAGGGGACACGGGTTCGTGCCCCGGTCCGGGAAGATCCCACATGCCGCGGAGCGGCTAGGCCCGTGAGCCATGGCCACTGAGCCTGTGCGTCCGGAGCCTGTGCTCCGCAACAGGAGAGGCCACAGCAGTGAGAGGCCCGCGTACCGCAAAAAAAAAAAAAAAAAAGTTATGCATGGTCTCATCAGCTCCTCAGCTGTTGTCAGAGGACTGCTCTAATTTGCTTTCCGGCTCTAGCTCACAGTCCTCTGACCTGCTTGGATCCAACTGGGACTCTGATTTCCTTGATTCCTCATTGGCCATTGCTCCTACTTTGGCTCTGAGGGGATATTCCTCAGTCTGCCTCTCAGCCTCCTCCTACTAGCCAAGGAGACAGTTCTGAAAATATGCTGCAGATGCGAATATTTTCTGCAAGTTCCTACAGCTGACCTGAGCTACTGAGCCTGCCTGTCCAGCACTGCTTCTCTTGGGCCCTCTTCCCTTCTTTCTACTTGGAACTCCAGCTCTTTCTATCCCACCTTTATTCCCAAGCTCTGCTGGGGCTGGCTCAAGCTGTTTTAAATTCCATAGCTTTAACTCTGCTAGGAACTCTCCCATTATCTCTCTTGATAAGTACTCCCCACCAACTTCTCAGGCCACTATAGCACTCTCGCCAGGAAGTGGTCTAATAGGGGAGGGGGCCAGGAGAGAGGAGGGGAAAGAGAAAGAGAATTGACATTAATTAAGGACAGATTCTGTGCCAGGCCCCATGCTAAAGGGCTTTACACATTATCTCTTTAATCCTCCAAAACTCTGAGAATGGATTATTACTCCCTCATTTTACTGATAGGAAAATGAAACATCAGAGATGTTAAATTACTTGATCCTAATCTTTCAATAGGAAGGATTGAAATTTAAACATGTATGAATCTAAAGCTTGTCCTATATTTACTATGTGAGGAAATAGATTTACTATATTTATAGTAAATATATTTTATATAAATAAAAATAAAAATTTATTTATTTATATAAATAAATTTACTTTATTTCCATTAAACAGGATCACATATTTCTTTTATGGCAGTCTGAAATCCCAATAGATACTTTTGTTTGTTTCTGTAAACAAATCACATTATAAAACTGTTTGGATTTTGTGAAGGTACTTAAAAACTTTTTTACATGAAAGGAATCATACTGAGAATATTGCTTTTCAGCTTTCACCTTACTGCATTTATTATCAGCTAAGAGCTTAGAGATTTTTCCACATGGGCAACTGCATAGATGCCCGTCCCCAATCTTTACTTGGTGCATTAGGATTCTACATTTATCTGCATGACAACCATTTTATTAGCTTATGCCCTTATAATTTCTTGTATTTGGGGAATTTTTTAAGTTTTGAAAAGGTAGTATAATTTGATAGGTGAAAATGTTATTTAATTATAGTTTTATTTCACACTGGCTCTAATTATGAATGAGATTAAGCATTTTTAATATTTAAAAGCCATTTGTAAGTTGTGAATTGTTTACTCATGTTTTCTCTGTGTTTCTAGTGGATCAGTCATCTATTCTCAGTGATTCAGAGAAATTCTTCATATATTAAGGAAATTAGCCCTTCTGATACATGTTGCAAACATTTCGCCTGTTTGTTGTATTTTGACCTTTATTTTTTTATGTCACACAGAAAACTTTCTATTTTTTTTAGCTGAGGTAACACTGATTTGAAACATTATATGAGTTTGTGTACAACATTATATTTCAACTTCTGTATACACTATGTGTGCTCACCACCAAAAGTTTTGTTTCAATCTGTCACCGTACAGTTGACCCCCTTAACTCATTTTATGCTCCCCCCAACCCCCTTCCGCTTTAGTAACCACAAATCTGTTCTGTATCTATGGGCTTGTTTTTGTTTTGTTTGAATGCTTGTTTAGCTATTCATTTAAAATATTCCATATATGAGTGCAATCATGTTATTTGTCTTTCTCCATCTGATTTATTTCACTTAGCATAATACCCTCAAGGCCCATCCATGTTGTTGCAAACAGCAAGATTTATCTTTTTGTAATGGCTGTGTATACACACACACACACACATATATATATACACACCATGTCTTCATCCATTCATCTGTCTATGGGCACTTAGTTGTTTCCACAATCTTCACTATTGTAAATAATGCTGCGATCAACATAGGGTTGCATATATCTTTTTGAATTAGTGTTTTCATATTCTCCAGATAAATACCCAGAAGTGAAACAAGTGGATTGTATGGTAATTCTAGCCTTAATTTTTTGAGTAATCACCATACCGTATTCCACTGTGGCTGCACCAATCTACATTCCCACTAACAGTGTGTAAGGGTTCCCTTTCCCCCATATCCTTGCCAAAACTTGTTATCTCTTGCCTTTTTTAATGATAGCCATTTTAATAGGTATGAGATGATATCTTGTGATGGTTTTGATTTACATTCCTTAATAATCAGTGATGTTGAACCTCTTTTCATGTGTCTATTGGCCAACTGTATGTCTTCTTTGGAAAAATGTCTATTAAGATCCTCTGTCCGTTTTTTAATTGAGTTGTTTTTTTTTTGTTGTTGAGTTGTATGAGTTCTTTATATATTTTGATTATTAATCCCTTACCGGATATATGATTTACGAATATATTCTCTCATTCAGTAGATTGTCTTTTCGTCTAGTTGATGATTTACTTTGCTGTGCAGAGCTTTTTAGTTTGTTGTAGTCCCATTTGTTTATTTTTGCTTTTGTTTCCTTGCCTGAGGAGACATATACAGAAAGACATTGCTAAGACTGATGCCAGAGCATGTACTGCCTATGTTTTCTTCCAGGAGTTTTATGGTTTCACGTCTTCATTCAAGTCTTTAGTCCATTTAGAGTTGATTTTTGTGTACAGTGTCAGACAGTGGTCTAGAATCATTCTTTTGCATGTGGCTGTCAGTTCAACACCATTTATTGAAGAGACTATTCTTTCTCCATTGTATGTTCTTTTGCTCCTTTGCTGTAAATTAATTGATCACATATGTGTGGGTTTATTCCTGGGCTCTCAGTTCTGTTCCATTGATCTGTGTGTCTGTTTTACTGCCAATAGTATGTAATAGCTTTTTAGTATAAGTTGAAATCAGGGAGTGTGATATTTCCAGCTTTGCTCTTTTTTCTCAGGATTGCTTTGGCTATTCGGGGTCTTTTGTGGTTCCATATACAAATTTTATAATTTTTTGTTCAAGTTCTGTGAAATATGCCATTGGAATTTTGATAGGGATTGCATTGAATGTATAGATTGCTTTAAGTAGTATGGACATTTTAACAATATTGATACTTTGAATCCATAAGCATGAAATATCCTTCCATTTATCTGTGTCTTCAATTTCTTTAAACAATGTCTTATAGTTTTCAGTGTACAGGTATTTCACCTCTTTGGTTAAAACTGTTCTCCTTACTAGTGATCAGTCTATTCAGATTTTCTGTTTTTTCATGATTCAGTATTGGGAGGTTGTACGATTCTAATTTATCCATTTCTTCTAGGTTGTCCAATTTGTTGCTGTATAGCTGTCCATAGTATTCTTCTATAATCCTTTGTATTTCTGTGGTATCTGTTGTAATTTCTCCTTTTTAATTTCTCATTTTATTTGAATCTTCTCTTTTTTTCTTAGTGAGTCTAGCTAAAGTTTTGTCAATTGTTTAACTTTTCAAAGAATCAGTTCTTAGTTTCATTGATATTTTCTATTGTCTAAAATGAATTTTGTATTGTCTCTATTTCATTTATTTCTGCTCTGATCTTTATCATTTCCTTTTTTCCACTAACTTTAGGATTTGCTTTTTCTTTTTCTTCCAGATCCTTTAGGTGTAAGGGTCTAGTGTTTAATTGACATTTTCTTGTTTTTTTGAGGTAGGCCTGTATTTGCTATAAACATCTCTTAGTCCTGCTTTTGCTGCATCCCATAGATTTTGGTACGTCATATTTCATTTTCATTTGTCTTCAGGTTAAAAAAAAATTCTCTTTGGGCTTCCCTGGTGGCATAGTGGTTAAGAATCCACCTGCCAATGCGGGGGAAACGGGTTCGAGCCCTGGTCTGGGAAGATCCCACATGCTGTGGAGCAACTAAGTCTGTGCACCACAACTACTGAGCCTGTGCTCTAGGGCCCACGAGACACAACAAGTGAGCCCACATGCTGCAACTACTGAAGCCTGTGTGCCTAGAGCCTATGCTCGGAAACAAGAGAAGCCACTGTAATGAGAAGCCTGCACACCACAATGAAGAGTAGCCCCACTCGCCGCAACTAGAGAAAGCCCACGTGCAGCAACAAAGACCCTACGCAGCCAAAAAAAAAATTTTTTTTTCCTTTAATTTCTCTATTGAGCCAATAGTTGTTCAGTAGCATGCTGTTTAGTCTCCACATATTTGTGATTTTTCCAGCTTTCTTCTGTAGTTGATTTCTAGTTTTATACTACTGTGGTTGGAAAAGATGCTTGATATGATTTTTAATCTTCTTAAATTTATTGAGACTTGTGTTCTAACATAATGACTATCATTGAGAATGTTTCATGTGTACTTGAGAAGAATGTGTATTCTGCTGCATTTGGATGGAATGTTCTGTATAAATCTATTATGTCCATCTGAACTAATGTTCCATTTAAGGCTGTTGTTTCCTTTATGACCTTCTGTCTGGATAATCTATCCATTGATGTAAGTGGGGTGTTAAAGCCCCCTACTAATATTGTGTTGCTGTCAATTTCTTTTAGCTCTGTTAATATTTGCTTTATGTATTTTGATGCTCCTATGGTATATGCATATATATTAATAACTGTATGGCTTCTTGATGAGTTGCCCCTTTTATCATTATACAATGTCTATCTTTGTCTCTTGTTACCTTTTTTGGCTTGAAGTCTATTTTTATTCTGATATGAGTGTGGCTGCACCTGCTTTCTTTTGGCTGCGATTTGCTTGGAATATCATATTCTATCCCTTCATTTTGAATCTATGTTTGTCTTTAGAGCTGGGATGAGTCTTCTGGAGGCAGTATATAATTGAGTTTTGTGTTTTAATCCGTCCAGTACTCTATGTCTTTTGATTGGTGAATTCAATACCTTTACATTTAGACTGATTATTGATACATGAGGACTTAGTACTGCCATTTTATCGTTTGTTTTGTTTGCTCTATGTCTCCATTATTTCTTTTTCCTTGTGTTTTTGTCTGCCATTTTAGTTTGATAGTTTTCTGTGATGTTTTCCTCAGTTTTCTCTTTCTTTGTTTCATGTCTCTGCTCTAGATCTATATTTTGTGGCTTCCATAAGGTTTGTATAAAATGTCTCATAGACAAAACAGTCCTTTTTCTGAGGATAGCCTTTTATCTCTATTTGCCTATACCAGTTCTGTCCTTTTTCTTTTCCCCTTTTATGTTCTGGTTGTCTCAAATTATCCTATTTTATGTTGTGAATGTGTTACTAAGTTGAAGTAGCTATAGTTATTTTTTACTGCTTTTTTCTCTTTAACCTTTATAATTGTTTAATAACCTATTTTGATATAGATTTTCATTTTTATGATTCTATTTATCACCTTACTCAAAGTCTTGTGTGGTTTTGCCTTTTTGTTTCAGGTAGAAGAGCTACTTTCAACATTTCTTGTAAGGCACGTTTTATGATGATGAACTCCTTCAGCTTTTGTTTGTTTGGGAAAGCCTTTATTTTTCCTTCATATCTGAAGGATAACTTTGCTGGACAGAGTATTCTTAGCTGACAGTTTTTATCTTTCAATATTTTGAGTATGTCATTCCACTGTCTTGTGGCCTTTAGAGTTTCTGCTGAGAAATATGGTGATAGCCTAAAGGGGGTTCTTTTGTAGGCTTTTTCCCTTGACTGCCTTTAATTTTTTTTTTTGTCATTGACTTTTGACAGTTTTAAAATAATGTGTCTTGGAGAAGGTCTTTTTGCATTGAAATAATTATATGTTCTCTTAGCTTCATGGACATGTACATCCAGTTTCTTCCCCAGGTTTGGGAAGTTCTCAGCTATTATTTCTTTAAATAAATTCTCTGCTCCCTTCTCCCTCTTGTCTCCTTCTGGGATACCCATTACCCTAATGTTGCCCTTGCTAAAAGAGTTGGATAGCCCTCAGAGTTTCTTCATTTTTTTCCTGTCTCCGAGCTTGCTAATGCTCTCTTCTATATGGTCTGCTCTATTTCCAATGCTTTCTAATGCATTCTTCATCTTATTTATTGAGTTCTTCAGCTCCAGAATTTCTGTCTGGTTCTTTTTTTAGTTTTGATCTCTTTGGTAAGATATCAAAGAGATTTCTTCTGTTCATTAATTTTATTCTTGAGCTCATTGAGCTACTTTTCTGAGTTTTCTTACAGCTCACTTTCTTCATAAATAGTTTCTTTCTATTTTGAATTCTCTATCAGATTGCTATTGCTGTGACTTTAAGTTTGGCTTCTGGAGAATTGTTATTTTCTTTCTGTGATACTGTTACCATGGTTTTTCATGGTGCTTGATGAGTTGTTTCTCTGCTGGCATCTTTGAAGTAGCAAACCCCTTTCTTTAGGTAAAGCTTTTTTTACTTGATTCTAACTATTCAACAGATTGGTAATTAGAGACCTTTCTTTGTTTTTCAGTAGGTGGGGCTTTAGCACAAATTTCTGGTTTCTCTTACCTGAGATGCCTTTGGCTATGTTTGAGAATAGGCACTTTCCACCCTCTAATGCCTCTACCAGTGTTGTCACCCTGTGCCCTCCTTGTTGCTGCTTATGCCTCTAGGGTTGTTGGTGCCCTGCTGCTGCTGATGTCACTGCTATTCCTGGTGTTGTCACGTAGGGCACCAGGATGGCGGGTGCCTCCACCACGTCCAGGGTTGCCTGGGTCCTGGGCATTGCCGCCATTGGGGGAGGGGGAAAGCCAGGGTCACAAGCACCTCTGCTATGACTGGGGTTGTTGGGTTTGCCAGTGCCACTGCTGCTGGGGGGGACAGAGTCACAGGTGCTTCTGTGGCTGGAGGGACCTGGGTCACAGGCCCTGCTGCTGCTGTTGCCCAGTTCCCTGTGGCCGTGGGTGCCACTGCAGTAGGGAGGCTGGGGTCGTGTGTGCTGCCTCCCCTACTGCTACTGGGTTCTCTGGGACTGTAGGCTCAGCTGCTACGGTGTGGGGCGCGGTAGGGAGAAGCTGGGATCTCAGGCACCACCTTTGCTGTTTTCCTGGCTCCTCCTCCTCTTTGTGTCCCGTTCCACCCATCTGTAGATGTACAGATGTTTGGGATCCTCTGGCATCCTGGGGTATTGGGCAGAAGCATCTTTGTTGGGTTACTGATGTTTTACCAGTTGTAGGTTGAATAGGAGAGACAAAGGGAGCATCTCATGCTGCCACCATGCTGATGTCAGAACTTTGTCTTTTTACATTGTCCAATTTATCAGTCTTTTCTTTTCTGACCTCTGAGGTTTGTAACATATTTAAAAAGCATTTTCCCTACTTAACGTCATAAGACGGTCATTTTACATTTTCTTCTAGTGCTTTCACACATTTCTCTTTTAACTATCATCATTTTGACATGATTTTGTGATAACCTCTAAATGAATCTCCCTCCCTCCAGCTTTAGGATCCCTTGAATCCATCTTTAACACTGTAGCCACAATTATCTTTAAAATGCAAGTTGGACCCTGTTACTTTTCTGCTCAAAATAGTCCATGTTTCTATAACCCACAGATAAAGGTCAGCTCCTTAACATGGCACACTCAGTGATGTGACCATTCTTTCTTTCTTTTTTTTTTTTCCAGTAGACTCTTCCAGAGAACACTCTGTTTTCTCTCACTTCCATGACTATTCAAATGATGTTCCCTCTGTCTAACAGCTTTGGCTTATACTACTTCAAGCTCCACCTCCTTAGAAATCCACCACTGACTGCTCAGTTGTCACCTCCTTCATGAAGCCTCCCCTGATTTCTGCCCAAGGTAAATCTTTCCTTTCCCAGCTCTAGCATCTTTTATGCACCTCTGCTGTATGTTCCTCATGTTGTGGCACTGGATGGTTTACTTGTCTTTTCCATTGTTGCTGCTTCTGGGGTCACTGCAACAGCAGTGACCCCAGAAGCAGCGAGGCACCAGCAACCCAGTGGCACATGAGGCAAGGGCCTTGTTTTATAAGTGTTTGCACTCCCAGAATATACACAGATTTTAGAATATAGCAACAGTTCAACAATGGTTTGCTGGAATGAAATGAGGTCCTTTACTTTGTTTCAGTATTACTCAAAGTAGAATTAGGAACCACTTGCATTAGAATAACCTGGGGTGCTTATTAAAAAATGAAAGTTATTGGACTCACCCCAGACATACCAAATCAGAGTCTCTAGGAAAAAGGCTCAGGAATTCTCATTTTTACTAAGCTCTATAGGTGATTCTTATTCACACTAAAGTTTGAAAATCACTGTTACTGCTTAGACATACAAATGGCTTTTAAATATGACACATGAGAATAGAGGACTACTTGGAGAAGAAAAGTACTAATAATATTAGGATGAGGGGGAAGTTAAATAAATTTATGGTAGGTCCATAAAATGCAATATTGTGCAACTGTTAGAATTCATGAGCTGGATAGATTTTTCTCTTATAAAAGTTCTTTAACAGCTATTGTTAATTTTAAACAAAGAGCAAAGGCAGGACTATGTGGTTATGCATATGCTCAGAAAACCTTCTGGAAGTTTACACAGACAACTGTTAATAATGCTTATCTCTAGGGAGTGAGTGGAGTGGCTGGGCAGTAGCTTGTATCATTATCTGTACTCTTCTATCTATAATGTTTGAACTTTTTCATGTATCTGTTTTACTTTTATAATGATATTATTTAAATTTAAAATCTTTCTTGGTGTTTCACATATTAAAATAATAAATTACTTTTCTATAGCTAATTTGAAAATGTTATAGAATATCATTATTTTTTTTCTATTTTTAAATTTGGCAAACAAGTAATTCAGTGAAAGAAGCTCAAGCTCTGAAAGTCAAAAGACTTGGCTTTTAAAAAACATTGAGGTGAAATTCACGTAACATAAAAAAAATTAACCAGGGCTTCCCTGGTGGCGCAGTGGTTCAGAGTCTGCCTGCCGATGCAGGGAACACGGGTTCGTGCCCCGGTCCGGGAAGATCCCACATGCCGCGGAGTGGCTGGGCCCGTGAGCCATGGCCACTGAGCCTGCGCGTCCGGAGCCTGTGCTCCGCAACGGGAGAGGCCACAACAGTGAGAAGCCCGCGTACCGCAAAAAAAAAAAAAATAATAATAATAATAATTAACCATTTTAAAGTGAACAATTCAGTGGCATTTAGTGTATTCACTATGTTGTGCGACCACCACCTGTATACAGTTCCAAAACATTTTCAGTGCAGTTTCTGGCAGCCAACATTCTGTGTTCTGTCTCTATGGGTTTACTTATTCTGGTATTTCATATAAGTGGAATCATACAACATGTGACATTTTATGTCTAGCTTCTTTCACTTAGCAGAATGCTTTCCAGGTTCATCCACATTGTAGCATGTATCAGTACTTCATGCCTTTTTTTTTTCTTTTAGCAAATTAAAAAATTATTTATTTATTTATTTATTTTTGGCTGCATTGGGTCTTCGCTGCTGCACGTGCACTTTCTCTAGTTGTGGCGAGTGGGGGCTACTCTTCATTGCGGTGTGGGGGCTTCTCATTGCAGTGGCTTCTCTTGTTGCGGAGCATGGGATCTAGGCGTGTGGGCTTCAGTAGTTGTGGCACACAGGCTCAGTAGTTGTGGCTCGTGGGCTTAGTTTCTCCGCGGCATGTGGGATCTTCCTGGACCAGGGCTCGAACCTGCGTCCCCTGCAATGGCAGGTAGATTCTTAACCACTGCGCCACCAGGGAAGTCCCTCATGCCTTTTTATGATGAATAATATTTTAATGTATGCATATAAAATCTGGTCTTCACTTAATTCTTGGCTTCAGATGGGGAAGACGTTTAACCTCTCTAAGCCTCAATTTCCTGAACTCTAAAATAAAAATTTGGACACCTGCATCACAGAGCTGTGCGTATAAAATGAGGGAATGCATATGAAAATTCCTGCTACATGATCAGGCCAAGTGGAAGATACCAGACCTGACCTAGACTAACCCAGTGGAATGGAAATGGAGGGAAGGGCTGCAGGCTGTAAAAAGAACTCTAGCTGGAAAGGGAGGACAAGGGCCTGAAGGTGGACAGGCAGGAACTGTCATCCAAATAGGAGCTCTGCCTGTAGGGATGCAGACAAGGAGCAGATTACCAGATGTGAGGGAACCAAGCAGATCTCAGCAGTTAGAAAGAGGGTACCAAGTCAGTCTGGCTTGAAGATTCACTGATGCTGTGTGGAACTAGATTGTACTTCCAGTCCAGGGGCAAGATTGATCCCAAAGACTCTCTCTTTGGGAAGGGCAGGGGAGCTCTGGGGCGTGAGGCAGGGCACCCGTGTGAGTAGCGTTTTGTGCAGGGGCTCAAGTAATACGTGGTCATGGTTCTTTCTTTTGCATACTCCATACATTAAGCAGATCGTGTCTCCATAACATCACATTAATAGCCAGCTCAACCGATCAAGAGTAGGCCAGTAAAACTGGTTATTGGGAAAATAAACTCATTTAAGGATTTTTTTCTTTATTCTGCTACCGTTTTATAAGTATGAGCATAGAATAATAAAAAGGCTTATAATTCCTTTAGATTATCTAATGGATTATGGAATTTACCAACACTAATTATCTACACGAACCATCCAAAATCCACAAACTCAACATCAGAAGGAGAAGTCGTTGGATGAAGGGGAGGCACTGCCTTCATCTCACTGTTTAGGAATCACGTGTTTAGTAGCTCCTTTGCTTCCAGAAATTACTCTTCTGTGGCTGGATATGGCTGCAGTGGAATTTGCTGATACAGGACAACTTTGCTTTTGTGGACTTTCGCTTATGGGACAGTTAATAATATCCTGCGCCTGCCTCCTCAACCAACTGTGACAGGACTGTTCAGGGGACTCTCAAACAGAAGGCCTCTATGCTCCCCTCTGGTTAATTATACTCTGAGCTCCCTAAGAGATGAAGTGAGCCTTGTAAATTCACCAACCTGGTGACCACACCCTTTGTCCTATTGGTGCTATTTCTCCCTTAATCATATTGTGCTTAATCAGCTGTTTGGAATTGGATATTATTAGCATAAGCTGCATATGTATAGTTAAATTAGAGATAGTCAGTTTAGCCACAGTTCCTTTGTTAGCTCACGAGCTTGGCTTTCATTAGGTCTAATCAGATAACTGCATCATCCACTTCTTAAACCTTATTCTCTGAGGCCCCCATACTCTTACGGATTGAGTTTAATAATGATTGTAACTACCATTAAACTGAACACCTACTGTGTGCTAGACATGTCTTACTATGTGTCAGTCATTGTTCTAAACACTTTATATGTATCATCTCATTTAATCTTCCCAACAACTCTGTGCATAGGTACTAGTACCAGTTCCATATTAAAGATGATAAAACTGAGGCCCAGGGAGGTTAAGTAACTTGCCCAAGGTTATATGCCTTATAAATATTAAAACTAGATTGGAATCTCTGGATTCTAGTTTTTGAAGCTTCACTCTTAACCACTACTCTATGTCTTCTTTTTGCTTTACAAACACTATCTCTAGCTAATATGTACTGAGCACCTACTATGAACTAGAAACGATTCCAAGTGCTATATAATAGCAATTAGAATTGTTTAAAAATCCCTGTCCTTATGGAACGTCCATTCCAATTGTAGAAACAGACAATAGCAATACAAATAAGTAAAATATATAATATGTTAGCTAGTGATAACTGCTAAGAGGAAAAATCAATGCAGAAGAAGTACTGGGGGTAGGGCTAAAATTTTTGACAGAGTGTCATAGAGAGGTCTGACTAAGAGAGTGACATTTGAGCAAAGAAAGCTACTTGGCTATCTGGAGAAGCACACCCCAGAACAGTGGAGCCAGTGCCAAGGTCCCTGAGGTGGAAGCAGCCTGGTATGTTTGAGGGATAGCAAGGAAGCCTGTGGGGCTGGTAAACAGGGAGTAAAGGGAGAGTAATAGGACAAGAGGTCAGAGAGGGAACAAGGGACCAGATCTGGTAGAACTGTAACAGTAATGACTTGGGCTTTTACTTTGAGTGAAATGCAGGAACTGCGCAGAGTCACAGAGAATGGCATGATCTGAGGGCCTGCTGGGCTGGACATAGACTGGAGGGGGAGCAGCAATGAAGGCAGGGAGACCATTCAGGAATTTTTCCAACATTCCAGTGAGAGGTATGGCGGCTTCGGCTACAGTGTACGGAGTAGGTGTGGTACTTATTTCAGAGAAGATATTCTTATTCCAGTTTTACAGATTAAGAAATTGAGACTCAAAGAGGTTAGTTAGGGAATTAAACTAGCTGTGAGAGCAGCACCAGGAAGCAAACCCATTTCTGATTTTCCCCCGAGGCCATGTTCTTTCTTCTACTACACCAAGAATCTTTGAAGCACAACCCTCACAATTCAAAGTCAAAATCATGTTCTCCTCAGATTACAGACAATGATACCTTGGATTTTGTGAAGTGATATCTTCCAAATGCATTGATCTGCTTATTGATTTATCCATCAAATCTCACACCTTTAAGGGGAGTTGATACTGAAATATCTCCTGCTTCGGGTCACGCCAGGTATGAGAATTGCAAAGGACAGTGGATGTGGGGTGATGAGACATGAGTGAGCCAAGAGAGAGGGACTTGGAAAGGCAGAAACTCAAGTGTCAGGTAGGACATGACCATATCCTTATTCACATTTCCTAGATTTTGGAGCCTCAGGGTCCAATTTGTCTCCTCTCCTCATTTCATCCTATTAAGCAAGTTAGAAATGTTTTCCCCAAAATGGGGCCATGTAAAATTTTCACCAAGGATCAAAGGAAAATTTGGAATTTAGCTCAATATGGTGGACTGAGCCCAGGTTCCTGCCTCCCGTTCATCCCAGTGATGGACAATGTCTCCACCAGTGCTGGAAAAATGAGACAGGATGCTTGCTATTTTCTGTGGACCAGGAAGAGAGAAATCCCTAAAAGGTGGAAAGTAGATGGGGGGAACTGCAGCCCCAAAGTTTCAACAGAGGATGGCTGCCAAAGATGGGAGTGGCTTTAGAAGACAAGAATATGAAGAGTAAGGCGGGAACTCTGGGGAAATGGTCAGGTCAAGGACTGGGGCACCAGCGTGGGAGCAGCTGGGTGCTCTACCAAGCAGTGGCCAGGAGAGACGCTGGCCCCAGGGACAGAGCAGAGGAACTGGCGGCAGCCACAGAAGGAGAAACCAAGAGCCCTGACGGTCTGCTCCTGAGACAGTCTGTCTGCCGTCTGGAAGCTCAGCCTACCCCTCTCTCACCATCACAGGAGGTGTGGGAAAACCCACCAAGAAAAGTTACAGAGAACTGATTTCCTTCATGAAATTTTTATCATCATCTATTTAAAAAATTTATGTGAAAGTATTATTTTGACAAAAATCAAATTAAAATGTTTTATAAGTAAGGTTAACCACTAGAAGAATAGACATAGTATGTTTGTATTTTAAGTATGTTTTATATATATGAGTAAAATAAAAGCTTAATCTATCCAACAAAAGCATGTAAAGAGAAAAAAATAAGAAAGAATAGCAGAGAAAAAACAAAACATAGTGGTTATAAAAGTCCAAAACTATCAATAATCAGTAATATTAAAATACACTCTCAGAGGAGGAACCAAGATGGCGGAGTAGAAGGACGTGCTCTCACTCCCTCTTGCGAGAACACCAGAATCACAACTAGCTGCTGGACAGTCATCGACAGGAAGACACTGGAACTCACCAAAAAAGATACCCCACATCCAAAGACAAAGGAGAAGGCACAATGAGATGGTAGGAGGGGCGCAATCACAGTAAAATCAAATCCCATAACTGCTGGGTGGGTGACTCACAGACTGGAGAACACTTATACCACAGAAGTCCACCCACTGGAGTGAAGGTTCTGAGCCCCACGTCAGGCTTCCCAACCTGGGGGTCTGGCAATGGGAGGAGGAATTCCTAGAGAATAAGACTTTGAAGGCTAGTGGGAATTGATTGCAGGACTTTGACAGGACTAGGGGAAAAAGAGACTCCACTCTTGGAGGGCACACACAAACTAGTGTGCACATCGGGACCCGGGGCAAGGAGCAGTGACCCCACGGGAGACTGAACCAGACCTACCTGCTAGTGTTGGAGGGTCTCCTACAGAGGCGGGGGGTGGCTCTGTTTCACCGTGGGGACAAAAACACTGGCAGCAGAAGTTCTGGGAAGTACTCCTTGGCGTGAGCCCTCCCAGAGTCTTTCATTAGCCCCAACAAAGAACCCAGGTACGCTCCAGTGTAGGGTTGCCTCAGGCCAAACAAACAACAGGGAGGGAACCCAGCCCCACCCATCAACAGTCAAGTGGACTAAAGTTTTACTGAGCTCTGCCCACCCTAGCAACAGCCAGCTCTACCCACCACCCTTCCCTCCCATCAAGCCTCTTAGATAGCCTCATCCACCAGAGGGCAGACAGCAGAAGCAAGAAGAACTACAATCCTGTAGCCTGTGGAACAAAAACCACATTCACAGAAATACAGGCAAGATGAAAAGGCAGAGGGTTATGTACCAGATGAAGGAACAAGATAAAAGCCCAGAAAAACAACTAAATGAAGTGGAGATAGGCAACATTCCAGAAAATTCAGAATAATGATAGTGAAGATGATCCAGGACCTTGGAAAAAGAATGGACATAAAGATTGAGAGGATGCAAGAAATGTTTAACAAAGACCTAGAAGAATTAAAGAACGAACAAACAGAGATGCACAATACAATAACTGAAATGAAAACTACACTAGAAGGAATCAATAGCAGAATAACTGAGGCAAAAGAATGGATAAGTGACCTGGAACACAGAATGGTGGAATTCACTGCTGTGGAACAGAATAAAGAAAAAAAAATGAAAAGAAATGAAGACAAAGTAGGAGACCTCTGGCACAACATTAAACGCAACAACCTTCACATTACAGGGGTCCCAGAAGGAGAAGAGAGAGAGAAAGGACCAGAGAAAATACTTAAAGAGATTATAGTCGAAAACTTCCCTAACTTGGGAAAGGAAATAGCCACCCAAGTGCAGGAAGCATAGCAAGTCCCATACAGGATAAACCCAAGGAGAAACACGCCAAGACACATAGTAATCAAATTGACAAAAATTAAAGACAAAGAAAAATTATTGAAAGCAGCAAGGGAAAAACAACAAATAACAAACAAGGGAACTCCCATAAAGTTAACAGCTGATTTCTCAGCAGAAACTCTACAAGCCAGAAGGCACTGGCATGATATACTTAAAGTGATGAAAGGGAAGAAACTACAACCAAGATTACGCTACCTGGCAAGGATCTCATTCAGAGTTGATGGAGAAATCAAAAGCTTTACAGAGAAGCAAAGGCTAAGGGAATTCAGCACCACCAAACCAGCTCTACAACAAATGCTAAAGGAATTTCTCTAAGTGGGAAACACAAGAGACGAAAAGGACCTACAAAAACAAACCCAAAACAATTAAGAAAATGGTCATAGGAACATAGATATCCATAAATACGTTAAACGTAAATGGACTAAATGTTCCAACCAAAAGACACAGGCTTGCTGAATGGATACAAAACCAAGACCTGTATATATGCTGTCTATAAGAGACCCACTTCAGACCGAGGGACACATACAGACTGAAAGTGAGGGGATGGAAAAAGATATTCCATGCAAATGGAAATCAAAAGAAAGCTGGAGCAGCTATACTCATATCAGATAAAATAGATTTTAAAATAAAGCATATTAGAAGAGACAAGGAAGGACACTACATAATGATCAAGGGATCAATCCAAGAAGAAGATATAACAATTATAAATATATATGCACCCAACATAGGAACACCTCAATACATAAGGCAACTGCTAAAAGCTATAAAAGAGGAAATCGACAGTAACACGATAATAGTGGTGGACTTTAAAACCGCACTTACACCAATGGACAGATCATCCAAACAGAAAATTAATAAGGAAACACAAACTTTAAATGGCACAACAGACCAGATAGATTTAATAGATATTTTTAGGACATTCCATCCAAAAACAGCAGGTTACACTTTCTTCTCAAGTGCGCATGGAACATTCTCCAGGATAGATCACATCTTGGGTCACAAATCAAACCTCAGTAAATTTAACAAAACTGAAATCATATCAAGCATCTTTTCTGACCACAACGCTATGAGTTTAGAAATCAATTACAGGGAAAAAAACGTAAAAAATGAAAAAACATGGAGGCTAAACAATACATTATTAAATAACCAAGACATCATTGAAGAAATCAAAGAGGAAATCAAAAATTACCTAGAGACAAATGACAATGAAAACACAACGATCCAAAACCTATGGGATGCAGCAAAAGCAGTTCTAAGAGGGAAGTTTATAGCTATACAAGCCTACCTCAAGAAACAAGAAAAATCTCAAACAATCTAACATTACACCTAAAGCAACTAGAGAAAGAAGAATAAACAAAACCCAAAGTTAGCAGAAGGAAAGAAATCATAAAGTTCAAGGCAGAAATAAATGAAATAGAAAAAAGGAAAACAATAGCAAAGATCAATAAAACTAAAAGCTGGTTCTTTGAGAAGATAAACAAAATTGATAAATCATTAGCCAGACTCATCAAGAAAAAGAGGGAGAGGACTCAAATCAATAAAGTTAGAAATGAAAAAGGGGAAGTTACAACAGACACCGCAGAAATACAAAGCATCCTAAGAGACTACTACAAGCAACTCTGTGCCAATAAAAAGGACAACCTGGATGAAATGGACAAATTCTTAGAAACGTATAACCTTCCAAGACTGAACCAGGAAGAAACAGAAAGTATGAACAGACCAATCACAAGTAATGAAATTGAAACTGTGATTAAAAATCTTCTAACAAAAGTCCAGGACCAGATGGCTTCACAGGTGAATTCTATCAAACATTTAGAGAAGAGCTAACACTTATCCTTCTCAAACTCTTCCAAAAACTTGCAGAGGAAGGGACACTCCCAAACTCATTCTAGGAGGTCACCATCACCCTGATACTAAAACCAGACAAAGATACTACAGAAAAAGAAAATTACAGACCAGTATCACTGATGAATATAGATGCAAAAATCCTCAAGAAAATACTAGCAAACAGAATCCAACAACACATTAAAAGGATCATACACCATGATCAAATGGGATTTATCCCAGGGATGCAAGGATACTTCAATATATACAAATAAATCCATGAGATACACCATATTAACAAACTGAAGAATAAAAACCATATGATCATCTCAATAGATGCAGAAAAAGCTTTTCACAAAATTCAATACTTATTTATGATAAAAACTCTCCAGAAAGTGGGCATAGAGGGAAACTACCTCAAGATAATAAAGGCCATATACGACAAACCCACAGCAAACATCATTCTCAATGGTGAAAAACTGATAGCATTTCCTCTCAGATCAGGAACGAGACAAGGATGTCCACTCTCACCACTATTATTCAACATAGTTTTGGAGGTCCTAGCCATGGCAGTTAGAGAAGAAAAAGAAATACAAATTGGAAAAGAAGAAGTAAAACTGTCACTGTTTGCAGATGACATGATACTATACATAGAGAATCCTAAAGATGCCACCAGAAAACTACTAGAGCTAATCAATGAATTTGGTAATGCTGCAGGATACAAAATTAATGCACAGAAATCTCTTGCATTCCTGTACACTAATATAAAAGATCTGAAAGAGAAATTAAGGAAACACTACTATTTACCATTGCAATAAAAAGAATAAAATACCTAGGAATAAACCTACCTAGGGAGACAAAAGACCTGTATGCAGAAAACTAGAAGACACTGATTAAAGAAATTAAAGATGATACAAACAGATGGAGAGATATACCATGCTCTTGGATTGGAAGAATCAACATTGTGAAAATGACTACACTACCCAAAGCAATCTACAGATTCAATGCAACCCCTATCAAATTACCAATGGCATTTTTTACAGAACTAGAACAAATCATCTTAAAATTTGTATGCAGACACAAAAGACTGTGAATAGCCAAAGCAGTCTTGAGTGAAAATAACGAGCTGGAGGAGTCAGACTCCCTGACTTCAATGCTACAAAGCTCCAGTAATCAAGACAATATGGTACTGGCACAAAAGCAGAAACATAGATCAATGGAACAAGAGAGAAAGCCCAGAGATAAACCCACACAACTATGGTCAACTAATCTATGACAAAGGAGGCAAAGATACACAATGGAGAAAAGACAGTCTCTTCAATAAGTGGTGCTGGGAAAACTGGAGAGCTACATGTAAAAGCATGAAATTAGAACACTCCCTAACACCATACACAAAAATAAAACTCAAAACGGATTTGAGACCTAAATGTAAGACCGGGCACTATAAAACTCTCAGAGGAAAACATAGGAAGAACATTCTTTGACATAAATCACAGCAAGATCTTTTTTGATCCACCTCCTAGAGTAATGGAAATAAAAACAAAAATAAACAAATGGGACCTAATGAAACTTAAAAGCTTTTACACAGCAAAGGAAACTACAAATAAGATGAAAAGACAACCCTCAGAATGGGAGAAAATATTTGCAAACGAATCAACGGACAAAGGATTAATCTCCAAAATATATAAACAGCTCATGCAGCTCAATATTAAAGAAACAAACAACCCAATCCAAAAATGGGCAGAAGACCTAAATAGACATTTCTCCAAAGAAGGCATAGAGATGGCCAAGGGCACATGAAAAGCTGCTCAACATCACTAATTATTAGAGAAATGCAAATCAAACTACAGTGAGGTATCACCTCACGCCAGTTAGAATGGGCATCATCAGAAAATCTCCAAACAGCAAATGCTGGAGAGGGTGTGGAGAAAAGGGAACCCTCTTGCACTGTTGGTGGGAATGTAAATTGATACAGCCACTATGGAGAACAGTATGGAGGTTCCTTAACAAACTAAAAACAGAATTACCATATGATCCAGCAATCCCATTACTGGGCATATACCCAGAGAAAACCATAATTCAAAGAGACACATGCACCCCAATGTTCATTGCAGCACTATTTACAATAGCCAGGTTATGGAAGCAACCTAACTGCCCATCAACAGATGAGTGGATAGAGAAGTAGTGGTACATATATACAATGGAATATTACTCAGCCATAAAAAGGAACCAAAGTGAGTAATTTGTTGAGACATGGATGGATCTAGAGACTGTCATACAGGGTGAAGTAAGTTAGAAAGAGAAAAACAAATATCGTATATTAACGCATGTATGTGGAACCTAGAAAAATGGTACAGATGAACTGGTTTGCAGGGCAGAAGTTGAGACACAGATGTAGAGAACAAACGTATGGACACCAAGGGGAGAAAACTGCGGTGGGGTGGGGATGGTGGTGTGCTGAATTAGGCGATTGGGATTGACATGTATACACTGATGTGTATAAAATTGATGACTCATAAGAACCCGCAGTATATAAAAAAAAAAAAAAACCAAAAAAAACAACTAATACTAAACTTTCTTTGGGTTATTTGATGGAAATATGTTAATATAAATGTTTCAGACATTACATGAAATTTCTAAAAATCTTCTATGTTCTGGTATAATGTTATAAGTCATAATTCTAGTTATTACTTTGAAATGTATATTGCAGAAATAACTAAATTTCCTTGTCAATTGCATTACTATGAACTTTCATCAAATCTTTAACCGTGGTCATTTTTAAGTCTCTTGTCATTTACAGACAGTTCTGGGTGTACTCTGATGCTTTTGCAAAAATGTTCCCATAAAAGGGTTTCATCTTCAAGGAATTCATGGAAAAGACTCTGACGAGTACAGGTTTCTGGTAACTGACTATACTGATGAACTGAATGCATAAGCATTTCCAGAACTCTAATGGAAAACTGATGAATTCATGAAAGTTCTAACAAAAGATCAAGATGAAAAAAATTAATTACATGGGACTGAGTGAACTGATGAGGATGATTATAATTTTTGTGACTTTCTGTTTGAATAAAAAAAAAATCCCACAAGGACTCAGAGGCAAAAGATATACAAATCAATTTTCACTGCAAAGTAAATGAGATGTTACAGTGGAGGATTACTGGACTGAATGTCAATATTATGACATAGTATGAGTGTGTTTCCTGTTTGGTAATTGCAATCATTGCTGCTTTTGTTGTGGTCATCCATTTACAATGCTTGGTGTCGGTTTATTTATCTCTTGTAAAAATAAAATACAGTGTGTGTGTGTAAAAAAAATAACAAAATAAAATACACTCTCAGGTTAAAGAGCTTCACAGTAAAAAACTTTGGAAAGTAGAAAATAAGACTGGCAAAAGATATATCAGGTGAATGTAATAATGACAAAATAAAAAACAGGTATAGAAATATTCATATCACACCAATTAGAATCAAAGTGAAAAGCATTAAAAGGAAAATAGCAATATTTCATAATAATGAAAGAATCATTCCCAAAAGGTAATAGTTATGAGATTTTATGCCTCGAAATGCACAGTACTGAAATAAAACAAAAGCTGTTGGAAATACAAGGATAATTGAACAAATCCACAATCATACACATACTTCTTTCAGAAATTGATAGATGGAGTAGACTAAAATAATAAGAAATGGTTAAAAATTTGAATGCTAAACTTAACTATCTTGACCTTATAGCCTAATACACATTTTTTCAACTGTACATAGAACATTTTAAACCTTGACACTGTACTGGGCTACAAAAGAAATATCAACAAAATTCCAAAAGAAGAAATTATATAAATAATTTTCACTGGCATGATGAAATAATGTTAAAATTAATAACAAAAAGATTTCCAAAACTAAAAAAAAAAAAAAAAAACTAACAAAACTGTATCTTTGACAAATCTGAAAATATACTTTAAAAAACATGAATCAGGGAAATTCACAAAATGTTTAGAAATTAATAATGGGGGCATTATATATCCATAGAGTTCAGCTAAAGCAGTTTTCAGAGATAAGCTTACAAAAATAAATTCAGTTACAAAACAAGAAGGAAACCTCTGAGCGACCTGATTTCATTTGCTAATCTACTTACTCTTACACTCTCCTAGACAATTCTTTCTCCTCCTCTTATTATTTCCTCATTCTTCCAATATTTGCTCCCTAGCCTCAATTTCAGCTGCTAACCTTGCTTCTGATTTCACTGGAAATATCCAGGCAATCAGAACATGTTCCCATTCCAACATCTACCAACCTCCCTGTTCTCCACCCATGAGCTTTGCTTTGTCTCCTCTCACTTTGAATGAACTGCCTGTGCTGCTGTTGAAGTTGGCATCTCCAAATTCAGCTCTTATTTTCTCATCTCTCCAGTAATTTCCCCCTTCCTCTCCTGTATCATCAAGTTTTCCCTCTCACTTAGATCATTTCTATTAGCATACTAATATTAGTTATTATCTTCCACCATCTAAAAAGAAAACAATCCTCTCTCAACCCTATATTCCCCTCGAGGTACGGCTCCATTTCCTTACTCTCTTTTACAGCAAAGCTTCTCAAAAATGTTGTCACGACTTTATATCTCCAATTCCTCTCCATCCATTCCCTAGTGAATCCACGCTCCAATTAGTATTGTGGTCCTACCATTTCACTGAGCAACTCTTATCAAGCTGGCCAATGACCTCTATGTTTCTAAACCCAATGGTCACTTCTTGGTCTTTACCTGTGACTTGGACAAACATCTTTGCACACTTATTTAATTACTTTCCTAGACTAAATTGCTCACAGTGGGATTGCTGGATTGAGGGGAATGCACAATAAAATGTTGCCACATATTTCCAGATTGCCTCCAGAAAGCTTGTTTGACCAAGGTAAGAGATTTCTTAATCCCAAATACCCTTGATAATATGAAATATTATGTATCTTCTAAGCTTTTGGCAATATGATAGTTAGAAAATTATACCTAAGTTGTCTTAATTTGCATGTCCTTAGTGATAAATGTGGTTGAGACTATTTTAAGATTTATTAACCATTTATGTAATTTTGGGAATTGCTTGTTCATGTCCTTTGTTTTCTACTGGAACATTCATCTTTTTCTTATTATTCTAAAGTTATTAGCATGATGCCAAATATTTTCAAAATTCTGTCCAATGAAGTTTTGTTAGAGCTCACTTTATAAACATGCATGGCTGAAGGCTAGCAGGGCTAAGTGATTGCACAACAAGTTAGTGGCAGGACCACAACTGACTCTAAGGGACCTGACTCCCAGCACAGGGCTTTTCCCACTTTGCCCCCACTGCATAAAAATAAGACATAAAAACATTAACATGTCAGTCATTGTTTTATTGGCTTATGGAAGCCAAGAGTAGATAATGTTATTTACCAATATTTTAGGATGTTTCTCATGAAGCCCTTAGAAGTCATAAATTCTTGGCTATGTATTGCTAAGTTCTCTGAATTCCAAGGTTTTAGATATTGCAGTTTTGAATTAGTCAGAATTCTTTGGGTTATAAGTGACAGAGAACTAACTTAAATTAGTTTAAGGTAAACAGAAACATTACTGGAAAGATCCTAGGGCATGTCACTACCTGTGAAAAGGGCTGGCCTGAGATTAGGGCTTAGGACTTTGATCACTAATGGCCCTTCATCTCCCACTGAGATTCTCTCCTGCTATGGATCAGTCCTTCAACCTTGAAGTACAAATGGGAGCCAATAGCTCCTGAACCTCACGCTCTTTGATTTTGACTTACTAGGGAGGGGCCTACCCATAACTTCTCTAGTCTTCAGCTTTTAAATGGCAGAGAATGATTATAATTGGTCAGTTTCTATCTGGTGTCCGTCCCTTGACTATAAGAACACAGCAGCACCCATTTAAGCTGTGTGCTCAGAGCGGAGAAGCACATTTCCCAGAAGAAGCAGGGGAGCAATTCTGTTCACAGAAGTAAATGGCACCTGCCACTATCCCAGTCTAGGTGGATTCATATGTTAATCTTCTCATTCCCAACCCTTTTACTGTTCTATGTCAAATATACCTGCTAATCTAGTTCAGGGATAGCAGATGTTGACTGGTTAGTAATGGCTGTCTCATAGACCTGGATGAGAACGGTTCTGAGACCTCAGGGGAAGAGAGTGCTCTAATCAGTTTGTTATGTCTGCCATAAATGTGAGATGGGGAGGGGTAGCATTTTCCTTGGGTAGTTTTTGTACCTATTCAAGCTCTCCCTTGTAAATCTAATCAAAGGTTAAAAAGAAGTGCTTCATTTTTTTCCCCAGTAGGTTGCTGACACTGAGAATGTGTTCTATTGAGAACTGGACCTCTTCCTGTCTCTCATCTTGTCAGTGTTAGTCTATCAACAGTAAGAAGTGAGAAGAGGGGTGGGCATGATGTAGGCTGTATGAGTATGCTATTGTGGGTACCTGCAAAGACTGCTAACAGAAAAGTAAACTGCACAAGATTCCACACTCATTAATTCTTCCTTATGTTTCTTCCAAACTTTTATTCAGCACCCCTCCACGACAGACGCTGTGCTAGGATCTAGGAATACCAAAGAGAAAAAGAAATAGCTCCTATCCTTAAGGTTTCATCTGTTTGTGTTGAAACCTAAGTCAATCAAAGAGTTTCAACTGGTCAAGTAGAGTGACTTGTTTATCGCAGCTTGGGTGGTGATTCAGGAGCAGAGGGTGGGCAGCTAGAGCTAGACGGTGAAGGGGGGCTTCTCTGAGGGCTGATACCTGAGCAGTTTGGAAGGACAAGATGACGATGCAAGAGAGGTTGTGAAGGAGAATGAAAGGGCATCCCAGGGGAATTTGAGAGGGAGCACATTTAAATGTCATGGAGGCAGTACACTTTGTGACATGTAGAGAGGAGTTTTACAGTTTTACAGTAAGGTTGAAGGTGAGAGTGTATCTAAAGGCGTGGCAGGAAAAAGATTAGAGAGACAGCCAAGGGCAAAGCATCAGAGGGCTTCCAATGCTAAACCAAAGAGTTTGACATTTATCCTAGAAACTCTGCAGAGCCTTACAGGTTCTTCCAGATTTGTAACTTAGAAATAGCTCTGGAACTCTAGAGGATTTGAATGAATTGAATAGGTGGAAATTGTTGGCAGGGAGACCACTTCAGAGACTCTTGCTGGAATATAGCCAAGATAAAAGATAACAAGGTCCTACCTAGACCTGTAGCCTGGAAAAGGAAACTTCGGAGCAGGTTAGATTAATATCAGGCAGGCCGAATCCTTGGGACTAGGTGACTAACTGGGTGGGGTTGGGAGTAAGGAAAAGGGAACCATCTAGGTTGCTCTCCTGCTTCTGACGTGGACAAATGGCAGAATGCTGATGCCTGGTCCCAAGATGGAGAACACAGGAAGAGGTGCTTAATTGATGGTCCAGTATAAGTTAGGCCTGACTTTTAGAGGAATGTTTAATTAATCTCAACTAAAGCCTACAAAAGCTGCTGATAAGCCTACATTGTTGATGCAATTCTATTATTTTAATTATCTAAATTTGCATTTGTGTAGATGTTTACGTTTTCAAAATTCTTTTTTTTTTTTGCGGTATGCGGGCCTCTCACTGCTGTGGCCTCTCCCTTTGCGGAGCACAGGCTCCGGACGCGCAGGCTCAGTGGCCATGGCTCACAGGCCCAGCCGCTCCGCGGCATGTGGGATCTTCCCGGACCGGGGCACGAACCCACGTCCCCTGCATCGGCAGGCGGACTCTCAACCACTGCACCACCAGGGAAGCCCCTAAAATTCTTAATATATACTTCATCATTCCAGTAATAGGAAATTACTGGAAAGATCTCATGGATCTTTACTGGAAAGGTCTCCTAGAAGGGACTTTTCGCCCTTTGTTACTACTGCCCCAGGTAGCAGTTTACAGAAGATCATTAAAGAGTCCTGATAATCATTATTCAATGATTTGGAGTTGAAGTTTCCAATTTTGTATTGATGGAAACTGAACATTAAAAGGCAATGATGTTGACTAACTGTAACAACTGTGTAACTGTAAGAGATCACTTCTTTTTAGATGACTGTAATACGTGACATTGAATTTTTCAGCTTAAAAAGGCTTTACATGCTAAGTATTTGCCTTGTGTTGGTTTCAACAGGGCCATCTAAAAAGAATGAAAGTGTCAGATTCCCAGTGCAGCATCAGAGCCTATGTAATAAAGCTCCCTCATAAAGAGCTGTCACCTCAATTAATAAAGAGGAGCCTACCCTCTCCTAAGCTAGAGACAGAAATCCAGCATCTTCTAGGATCTGTACCTTCTATTCTTCTCTGCCTGATATACTGACCTTTAAAAGATAAAAGCCTGTTGTTTTGCATGTTGGCTGAAATCCTCCCCACTCCCTGTGAGGATATAGATTTGGGGATAAGCAGTATCAACAGTGAAGAGTCTGTGTGCTTTATTCATGTGGATTATTTCTTTGGCCAAGAATGCTGGTTGCATCCCCAGCTCTAGCCTCCTTCTTTTCCTTAGCAACAGACTGTATTTGGGACAGCCATGTACCAAGCTAAATGACAGCATTTCCAAACTTACCTTGCATTATGGGTAGGCAATCAATGAGATATTTGAGGAAAGGCATTGTATGGCATTTCCTGGAAAGCTCTTAAAGGGGCCTGATTCAGCTAGGAGAAACTCCTTTTAGCCTTATAATAACAAACTGCCCTAATTTTTAAGCCACTGTAGTCAGGTCACATTGCAACAGCCAGAAGCAATTCCTAACTGGTAAGATTACATTAAGGATTGAAAAGAGTAGGATCCAGTCATTTAAATTGTGTTTCAATACTTGTCTGAACCCTGAGGCAAATACTCACAGCATATTTATGTGATACAATAGGGTAGATTCTGCTATTCACATCTGAAACATGAGTTACAAGGGTCCCAGGGTGTGTGCCTTTTATAAGTTCCCATGGGTAAGGAACAGAAATCCTTGCCAAGGTGGAACCGGGGTCTTGCGTTACCAGCTTTTTGTTTTTTCACCAGATCTTTCAGTAACTAAAACAAAGTAATAAAGTAGTCTCATCATAAAGCCAGTTTATCTAATAGATTATTGGTTTATAATTACCATAGTTGTGTTACAAAGCACCTGTGAGGGAAAGCAGAATGGAGAAGTAGTTAAGAGTGCGTTTGGAAATCCCAGCTCACTCACTCACCAACTACAGGAACTTCGATCAGGCACTTAAAAAAAATCTTCAGTTGCCTTATCTAAAGTGAAAATAATGACAGCAACCAACTCAGAACGCTGTTGTAAAGATTAAATGAGGTAATAGATGTTCAGTACTTAGCCCTGAACTTGGAACATAATGACCAACTAATGTTAGTTAGCTACTATTAATTTATGGCCCCCAGAAACCAATGTTTTAGTTATAATTAGGTTCAGCTACAAGTAACAGAAAGCCGTCAAATAATATTAGCTTAGACAAGATAAAAATTTCATTCTCGCCAATGTAAAAGTCCAGAGTTTCATTATCCATGCCTGGAATGGGGGCTCTTCTCCATGAAGTTCTTCCTCCAATTTAAATATTATCTATACTATGCATCTGCACTTAGCCAAACCCTAATTTCTTCATAGTATATCTTTAGTAACTTAAAAAAATTGTGACTGTAAAGAACAATGTCAAAATATTAAGCAATTAAGATGATGTGATTAGAGGTGGGGAGGGATCAGAAATCTATATATGGCATCATCAGAATTGAAGTGAGAGGTGAAGCTTCTGGAGTTTGAAACTGGATACGATCAAGTCTGCCAGGAAGAGTTTTTAGAGAGAAAAGCAGAGAGTCAATTATTATTTGAAGAAATCATTGTTAGGGCGTAAGAGGATGAGAGGAAATGTGCAAAAGAGTAAAAGAATGAAAAGTGAAT
The DNA here is from genome assembly GCF_005190385.1 of Monodon monoceros. Lineage (NCBI taxonomy): Eukaryota > Metazoa > Chordata > Mammalia > Artiodactyla > Monodontidae > Monodon > Monodon monoceros. The sequence continues at coordinate 107,784,699 of NW_021703777.1, forward strand.
ATTCAACCCAAATTGTTTATTTCCAGACACATATAAACCCACTTTTTAGGAATACATGTAGATGCAATAAACCCAAGAACTGAGGAAAGCAGGCAAGAAAGGGAGAATGTGAGATTCAGTGTGATAGTTACCTGGGGTGGAATGAGGCTGAGAAATCAGATGGAGGGGACTATGTGCTTATCTGTAGCAGGTTATGGACAGAGCCCTAGATTTTGGTTTCAGTAAGTGGTGGTTTCACAGGTACTTATGGACTTGGCCAAAAAGTTCATTCGGGCTTTCTGTATCATCCTATGGAAACATCCAAATGAACTTTTTGGCAAACCCAATACTATTACTAATAACTCTTTTAGAAAGGTGGATACCAGAAAAGATATAAACTCTAACAGATCAATTATTACAGAACAAAGAGCTTCCAAGACAGGGAAAAGATCACAGTTATGATATAAACAAAAAAGATACACGCTTAAAAATAAATTTAACAAGAAATATGTAGTCTTAGCATCTAGGAGATTAGGGTTTACAAGGCAGTTTTAGAAGTGGTGCTGGGACTTCCCTGGTGGTCCAGTTGTTAAGACTTCATGCAAAAAAGAAAAACAGAAGTGGTGCCCTTTCTCTGGACCCTGCATCCTCACCCAGGAGAACCAGGTCAAACAATTCTAGGATCTCTTTCAGCTTTAACATACCATGTCTACAGAACTTTCCCTGTTCAATGTCTTCAGTGAACTTGACTGTGGCATAAGCCATGTCATATGTCACATAAGACTTATGTGGCATAAGTCATTTCCATGACTTTTCACTGCCCCCCATAAATATCTTGCATAATTCTCCAGAACACAAAAAACGTTGCTTTTAAAACCCTTTAAAAACAGGGAGAAGAGTTCTTCGTCAGCTATCCTTGGATTTCTCTATTTTATTGGTGGGAAATAAAGATCTAAGTGCCTGGAACTTGGGATCTCTCCTGATGGCTAGTATGATTTGTGGTGCTACATTCCTTCTGGCTTTATATGAATATACTTTGAAATTATAATGGAAGGTGGTTGTTGTGTAATAGAGAGAAAAATATATTTAGATCAAAAGAACTCTGTTTAGGGACTTCCCTGGTGGCACAATGGTTAAGAATCCGCCTGCCAATGCAGGGGACACAGGTTTGATCCCTGGTCTGGGAAGATCCCACATGCTGCAGAGCAACTAAGTCCATGTGCCACAACTACTGAGCCTTTGCTCTAAAGCCCACGAGCCACAACTACTGAAGCTTGTGCACCTAGAACCCATGCTCTGCAACAAGAGAAGCCACTGCAATGAGAAGCCCGTGCACCGCAACGAAGAGTAGCCCCCGCATAGCAACGAAGGCCCAACACAGCCAAAAATAAATAATTAATTAATTAAAAAAAAAAAAAGAACTATGTTTAAACTCCTGCTTTGCTGGTTAATAGCTATTTGACCTCATGTAAGTCAGGTAACTACCAAACATCAGAGTCCTGGTCTATAAAGTAAGATAATAATGCAATCTTTTCAGGATTGGTGTGAAACTGAAAGGAATAATATGATGTCACTTTATAAAATGTAAAAGTGCTATACTCTGTAAACTGTTTTGCTGGTAGATTATAAAAAGTCTACTTTTAAGTGATGTTTGGAAAGCTGGACAGTTACATGTAAATGAATGAAGTTAGAACACTCCCTCACACCACATACAAAAATAAACTGAAAACAGCTTAAAGACCTAAATGTAAGACATAACACCATAAACATCCTTGAAGAGAACACAGGCAAAACATTCTCAGACATAAATTATAGCAATATTTTCTTAGATCAGTCTCCCAAGGCAAAAGAAATAAAAGCAAAAATAAACAAATGGGACCTAATCAAACTTAAAAGCTTTTGCATAGCAAAGGAAACCATCAACAAAATGAAAAGACAACCTATGGAATGGGAGAAAATATTTGCAAACAATGTGACCAACAAGGGGTTAATATTCAAAATATACAAAGAGCTCATGCAACTCAATCTCAAGAAAACAAACAACTCAATCAAAAAATGGGCAGAAGACCTAAATAGACGTTTCTCCAAAGAAGACATACAGATGGCCAAAAGGTATATGAAAAAGATGCTCAACATTGCTAATTATTAGAGAAATGCAAATCAAAACTACAATGAAATAATATCTCACACCAGTCAGAATGTCTATCATCAGAAAGTCTACAAATAGGGCTTCCCTGGTGGCACAGTGGTTGAGAATCTGCCTGCTAACGCAGGGGACACGGGTTCGAGCCCTGGTCTGGGAGGATCCCACATGCCGCGGAGCAACTAGGCCCGTGAGCCACAACTACTGAGCCTGTGTGTCTGGAGCCTGTGCTCTGCAACAAGAAAGGCCGCAATAGTGAGAGGCCCACACACTGCGATGAAGAGTGGCCCCTGCTTGCCACAACTAGAGAAAGCCCTCACACAGAAACGAAGACCCAACACAGCAAAAAAAAAAAATTAATTAATTAATTAACTCCTACCCCCAACATCTAAAAAAAAAAAAAGTCTACAAATAATAAATGCTGGAGAGGGTGCGGAGAAAAGCAAACCCTCCTACACTGTTGAAGGGAATGTAAATTGGTACAGTCACTGTGGAAAGTAGTGTGGAGGTTCCTTAAAAAAAAAAAAAATAGAGCTACCTTATTATCCAGTAATCCCACTCCTGAGCATATGTCCAGAAAAGACAAAAACTCTAATTTTAAAAAGATACATGCACCCCAATGTTCATAGTAGCACTATTTACAAAGGCCAAGACATGGAAACAACTGAAGTGCCAATGATTAGACGATTGGTTTAAGGTGATATACGTATATATGTATCAACACATTATATAGGTATATGTGTGTGTGTGTGTGTGTGTATATATATATATATATATATATACATAATGGAATATTACTCAGCCATAAAAAAGAATGAAATATTGCCATTTGCAGCAACATGGATGGACCTAGAGAATATCATACTCAGTGAAGTCAGAGAAAGAGAAATATATGATGTCACTTATACATGGAATGTAAAAAATAACACAAATGAATCTAGTTACAAAACAGAAACAGACTCACAGACATAGAAAACAAACTTAAGGTTGCCAAAGGGGAAAGGGAGGGTAGGAGGGATAAATTAGGAGTATGGGATTAACAGATATAAACTACTATACATAAAATAGATAAGCAACAGGATTTACTATATAACACGGGAAACCATATTCAATATCTTGTAATAACCTATAATGGAAAATAATCTGAAAAAATATATATAACTGAATCACTTTGCTGTACACCTGAAACTAACACCATGTTGTAAATCAACTATACTTCAATAAAAAGTCTGCTTTTAAGACTTCCTAGGTATGCATTTCTTACTTAAATAATGAGGTATATACTATTGCCTATGCAGTCAATGCCAGCTTGGCCCTACAGACCCAGAACTGAGTGTTCTGGATTCCAGATTTTCAGAGTGTCTAATACTCTCTCTTTCTTTCTCTCTGCTATTAACAGATGAGTTTATGAATTCCAATGTCTCTTCTGAATTGTCCTCCAAAATATTTGAAAAAGATTGCTGCTTATTTGCAAAATTATTACAAAATAGAAAGCCTACATTTCTGATAAAGAATGCTCACATGCTTAGATTTTGCAAACAGTGGGATCAATACTACTGGGATTAGGGTTTCCATCACCATTGCTTGGAATGTTTTCAAACTCAAATGCCTCTGGGCATCAGGGCCAGGCAGGCAATAATTTACAATCCCCAGAGTGAGAACATTTAACTTTCTTCTTAATTGAGCAACAAAAACACAAGCACAAGCTCAAATGTTACCTGGCACTTTGGTTGGTTGGGAAAGAGAGAATGTTGGATGGAGGTGATATGAAATGCACTCCAAATGCTTGTCTCAAGAGGAGTGGCTGATACTCGGTGACAGCTGATTGTTTCCAATCTGATTTTTCAGGAAGGATGAGACGTCTTGATTTTTATGATATATTTCCCAGTTTTAAACTGTTGGTTAACAACTCAACTTCCAATTCTGACCAATAATATTTGTGGGGGGAAAATGTCCTGTGCTGGATTCCAGGGGGCCAGTTAATGACTGCTTAGGCTAGAGAGATGTGGTATTGGGGCAAAACATAACATTTTTTTGCCATGAATAAGAACCTCTCACATTTCCTGTCTGCCAGAATTCTCTCTCTCTTGTTTTAGCTTTCATAAAACTGAATCTATAATTGTTTTCTCTTCTTAACTAGCAGGTAAAGTGGGTTGGGCAAGAATTAGATTTCTGAGGCCTCCAGGTCAGTGTTTCTTAAACATCAGTTCAACGGAAAATTTTTCTAAGGTCTCACCCACAGAGATTCTGTTTCCTTGAATCAAGGGGAAATCCTAGATAACACACTCTTTTACAGCCTCAGGATGATTTTGTTGAAGAATGATCCCATATGACACTTTGAAAAATATTGCCTTAAAGTAGTGGTTGTTCCATCCTTTTCCTCTGCTGGCAAGGTCTCAGGGACTATTCAGTTTACACAAATTTCCATACATAAATGTGCTCACTCAATCTAGGCTGGTCATAGACAAAGAAGACTAATGTTTTGCACAATGCTCCTTCCTCCCCCTTGATGGGGTGGGAGTGGAGCTGGGTCTGTGACAACTGGCCTCCTTAGACCCACTGCTCCAAATGATCTAGCACAGAGTGGGGTGCATTATAGGATATTTTTTCTTTATTGTTAATTTATTTTAGAAATTCACTGTTACACCAATGCAAGATTTTAAAATCTTCAGTTACAGGAGAGTATGTCAAGTTGTTTTCTTGCTTTCCTGGATTCTGCTAAGAACTCATGTACAATCTGAACCCCCCCCAGCATATTAACTAACACAAAGCATTGGAGACGCAGAGAAACCTTCAGTCATGGTTCTAGTTGTTTCTGGAAAAACCCAGTTTTGTCTGCTGTTATTTCCCAGGATGAAATTTCTTTCCTCAGTAAACTGGTGCTGTGTATTCTTTATTTCACACTGAAAGTAACACTTGTGTAAAGCAGCAAATGATTTTCATTTCATTATAAACAGAGATGCAGTTTAAATCTGCCAAGAGCTGAAGTAATAAGTACGCAAGCATGATATAGCTCCAGAGCCATTCAGTTTGTAAATATTCATATGGGAAATTCTATGCCACCTTCATTACCAACAAAGAAGAAATATTGCGAGAATTAATCGCTAATTCTGACCTCTGTCTAGCACAGTAATAAGGGGGAACAGGTAATTTGATTATTAAGTATAACTTTCTTTACAGAATCTGTGATATTAAATGATTGCCCAACACTCCATCCCGTCATCACTGGCCAAATCACTAATGTCGAATCTTTCATTATTAATGGACCACTTTGACATGGAAATTCACAGGCTTTCTTTTTATGTATGAAAGGAACTTTCAAAGAAATGCTCACCCAATTCCAACAACAACCTAGAAGGAAGGTTTTACTCCTCATTCTACAGGTAAGGATGCTAAGGCTCCATGAGGCTAAGCAAGTTTTTCAGAATTGCAAAACAAGTCAGTGGAAGCGCAGACAGTCCTTAGGTTTGTTTGATTCCAAACTTAAATGATTTCTGTAGCCGTACCCTGACAGAGTGGTTACTCTGTGGGACTTTGCAGAGGGCATATCAACTGAAATTCTGGTGTTGCAATTAACAAGAAGCAACAAGATTTTTGCAGTGGGTAATTCAGAGTCGATGGGAAGCTACAGAGCTCGGTGGGACCAAAGAATGAAGACAGGACCTCAAATACTCCCCAGATATCTAGACAGCAGGACACACTCTGGGACATACTTTTCAACCACTTTAGAATGAAAAGCTCCAAAAGCTGTAACTGTCATCATCTTAATTCAGTTTGCTTGTAATTCAAAGTCCCGAGAGAGATTCCTATTGGCCCAGGTGGAATTATATGCTTCTTGGCTCGGGGAGGGCAGAGATCCTGATTATAGTAGTACCAGGATTGCTTATACCTGGGAGAAGTAATTCCCACAAAAGGAAATAAGGGTGCTCTTAGGAAGGGGAAGTGGGTACTGAGATGCCCCCTTCCCTGCAAAAAGTCAACAAAAGTCCATATACAGTTGTCCTTCAGGACATTAGCCTCACATATTACTAAGAGTAATCCTTAATTTCACTTAGTAATCTGTTATGCAGATTTCATACGTGGATTTTCTCAGATCTGCCATAAATTTCTTTTAATATTGAGCTATTACCACTGACTCATAAAATCTCTACCAGTAATTTTTACATAATTAATTTATGCAAAAAATAGTACTTCATTTGATCTAAATGACCCCTTTTGAGATTCCAACAGTGTCTGTATTCAGAATGTGACAACTTATGCCTCTAATTCATAGCCTTTGTGATTTGTAGAGTGTAATGATGTCATATCCCATCCTTGTATGTTCCTATCACATTTCTGGTCTTTGGCACATCCCAGTCAGCTGCAACAGGATGAGGTGACCCAGTGACAGCCAAGCAAGATAGAGCCCACCCACCCAGATGGGAAGAGGCAAAGAAAGCATTGTGTCCCAAATGTATGGCAAATGGTTTTAGCTTCCAAATGAAACTGGTGGAGAATCGTGATGAGAAATCTAAAACAGGAGATACCCTGCCTTTGTAGGCAGGTTGAGAATCAATTTCAGAAAAGTTTATCAAAGGTAGTAAGGTTGAAACTGTTAGCTGTGGTTCAGGAGAAAAAAATCAAGTCCCGCCTAATGAATGAATAGCCCCAAAGCTACCAGGCTGTGCTCTTCAGTCAGTCCTTCAACCTGATTATTTTATTTGCTCTTCTTTGACTTTACTGGATCCATTATATCTTTTCTGAGGTGTGGCAATCACAAGTTCACATAATAATTGAGGTACGAATCAGCCATGTTTGTGAACAAGGCTAAGATGAAAATTTTTCTGGGAATTTTTCCCATAAAACTTATGGGCTTATTTAGCCCCAATAATAATAGCAGAATATCTGACTGCTGTGGGGAAGGGCAATAAATTATTGATGGATATAATGCTTCCTAACTCCTATTTCAAGAATCCCTATTCTTGAGACATTATTTTGTAAGAAAATTTAGATTATACTCCACCTAAGATATGTTTTTTCTCACCTCTTTCCTAGCCTTTCAAAGTTCTGAAAACTTCTGGCCATGCATTTGACAATTCACTCTTACAGCGGACTGCACAGTGGTGCTCAAGGCTTCTACTGGGCCAGCAGGCATGATTTTTTTTGTCATTACTATGTTTTTATTTCAACAATTCTGTATTTTTTCATATTGAATATTTTTAAGTTATAATTGCCTGTTCCTGCTTTATGTTTCCAACATTCTAACTTATCTTTATATTTACTTAAAATTACATTATACTTATAAAATTATACTTATTCAATTTAAATTCCCATTCTGTCTGTTCCATTGTTCTGCTTTCTCTTGAATAGGGTGTTCTGTTTATTTTCTGTCTGTTACATGGCTCTGTTCTTCAGATGTCACATAATTTCACACTGTGAATTTATCTTTATTGCCTTGAACAAGCACAGTTCCATAATAATACTGTGATTTTTTAAAAAAATATCAAACACTTGGAATAATGACTGGTGAAGAAAGCACTCAATATTGGCTAGCTATGGTGTATTCTCTTTCTATGGCTGCATAATAGTTACCCCAAAACAGCAGCTTAAGACAACAACCATTTATTATCCCATAGTTCTATAAGTTAGAAGTCTGGACGGGCTCAACTGGGTTCTCTTGCTCAGGGAATCAAAGGCCAAGGTCAAAGTGTTGTTTTGGCTCAGCTCTTATATCTGGAGGTTCTAGGAAAGAATCAGCTTCCAGGCTCATTCAGGTTGTTGGCAGAATTTGGTTTCTTGCTGGACTGAATTCCCTTTTTGTGCCTGCCATCAGCCTGACTGCTCTCAGCTTCTAGAGGCCTCCCTCAGTTACTTGCCAGTTCCTCCATCTCAGAGCCTGCAACGGCACATCAAATTCTTCTCATGCTTGGAATCTCTCTGACTTCCTCCTTTTCGTTTGCTTTTATTTTTTATACAGCAGGTTCTCATTATCTATTTTGTACATGTTAGTGTATATGTATCAATCCCAATCTCCCAATTCTTCCCACCAACCCCCCCACCCGCCAATCGCCCCCCCAACCCCGCCCCAGCACTTTCCCCCCTTGGTGACCCTGACTCCCTCTTTGATGAAGAAAACTCTCTGCTGTTAAAGGGCTTGTGTGAGTAGATCATGGCCACCCCAGTAATCTCCCTTTTGTTTGATTCAAGTTAACTGATGAGTACATTAACTGGCTACCATAACAGAGTACCAGAAACTGGGTAGTTTAACCAACAGAAATGTATCATTTATAAAATTCTGAATTCAAGGTCTTGGGTGCTTTAGATCCTTCTGAGGGCTGTGAGGGAGAATCTGTTCCAGGCCTCCACCTTGGCTGCTGGTAGCCTCAGGCATTTCTCGGCTTGTTAATAGCTTTCTCTCTGAGTCTTCACATCATCTTGCTCAATGCATATCTGTCTCCAAAATTTCCTCTTTTTTATAAGGACACAAGTGATATTGGATAGGGCCCGCCCAAACAACCTCATCTTGACTTGATCGTCTTCAAAGACCCTTTTGCCAAATAAGGTCACATTCACAGACACTGGGGATTAGGATTTCAACATCTTTTTAGGGGACACAATTCAACCCATAACAATTAGTAACCTTAATTACATCTGCAAAATCCTTTTTTTTTTTTTTTTGCCCTGTAATATTACATAATCACTGGGGTAACACTAGGGGTAGAGGTCCTTGGGGCCATCCTAAAATGGTTATTATCATTTTCATTTCTTCTTGTGCTTATCTATCAAAACATTTCTTCAGAACAAAAAGCAATATCTTCCAGACAGGAGAACACAGAGAATGTCTAGTTCTGATCATGTAGGGGGCTGAATGTTGAAACTATTATGTCACTTTCAATTTTCTTCAGTTGTTGCTGACGTTAAAATATTATAGCTTGCTTTAAAATTGTTATTTTATGTTAAGAAATATATATTCCAAATGTAGAGTAGTAAGAGATTAAGATATTCAGAGCTATGGTAATCATCACTGTACAAAGTTCTTTTATTATTTGTTGAATTTTAGTTTACATGGATGCTAATTGCAGTTGCTAAAATTTCAGCAGTGCGTGATGCCCAAGGAGTCCCTTTGACATTAGCAAAAATACACTTAAAGATTTTACGACTTATATGCAGACCTGGTAAATGTCCAATACTAAATAAAGTTAGCAGTGCTTTGTATAGCTTCTAGGTGAATTGCTTTTTATTTTAAAGAAAACTATATAGAAGAATCTATAGATCGCAATATGAATTAAATTTGAAATGTGTAGTTAGGATATTTTATTTCTTAGGGTCTTGATAACTTGGTAATTAGTAAGCACTATCTTTTTAGGAGGAAATGGAGTACAGTGGTTGTATTTGTTTGCTAGGGCTGCCATAACAAAATACCACAGGTTGGGTGGTTTAAACAACAGCAATCTATTTTCTCACAGTTCTGCAGGACAGAAGTTCAAGATCAAGGTGTCGGCAGGATTGGATTCTCCTGAGGCCTCCTTCCTTGGCTTGCAGATGGCTGCCTTCTCACTATGCCCTCACATGGTCATTGCTCTGTCTGCCAGCAACCCTGGTGTCTCTTTGTATGTCCAAATTTCCTCTTCCTATAAGGACATCTGTTATATTGGATTAGGGCCCATCCTAATGGCCTCATTTTAAGTTAATCATCATTTAAAAGGCCCTGTCTCCAAATACGGTCACATGCCGAGCAGTTAAGGCTTCACCATATGAATTTTAGGGTGACACAATTCAGTCCACAACAGTGGTTAAGCTTGTGGGTTTTAGAATCTGTGAGACCTAGTGTCAAAAGTCATGCTTTCACCACTGTATCAGTCAGAATAGGCCAGTTAGGCTGCTGCCATACACAGCGCCAGTAGAGACAAAGATTTCTTTTTCGCTCACACTACATGCCCAGTGTTGATTTGCTGGGGTCTCTGCTCTGCATTGTCCCCACTCCAGGACCCAAGTTGACAGGGATGACATTAATATCTGAAAGACTGATGGCAGCTGGAAAAAGAACCATGGCACATTTCACATTGACTCCTCAAACTTCTGTTCAGGACTGACACACATCACTTAAGTTCACATCTTACCAACCACAGCAATTCACGCAGCCATGCTTAACTTCAAGGGAGGCAAGGGAACTGGGGAAACCAAATCTGACAAGTGCCTGAAGGAGACAAAAACTGTGAATAGCCTCAATATCAACGGAAACCACTTACTAGTGGGTGACATTAGGCAAGTTATTTAATCCCTCTAGGCCTCATTTTCCTGAATTAAAAAGTGGGACAATACTAATATTACTACCTACTATGTGAGGTTCCCGTGAAGATTAAATGAGATAATGAAAAAGATGCACTTAGCACATCCTTTTGGATGCACTTGGAAAGGGTAAAACGCTCAATAAATGTTAGGTACTATTGTTATTACAATAAATAATATTAGAAATTTCCTCAGATAGGATGAACTATAGAGATCAAGTCAACTCTCTTTTTATAAATAAGGGATCAGAGGCCCAGAGTAGATAAGCGACTATCAGATGAAATAGAACCCAGGTGTGTGAATTCATTACTTCAGCCTACCATCCTCTGTACTGTGTGGACTTTCACAGTCACTCTAAAAAAAAAAATATATATATATGTATACACATTTATATACATTTATTTATTTATATGGACTATAATGGTAATTTACAGAGTTTGGGAAAGTTCCAGATCCTTTAATGGACTGGAAGATGAGAAGTGCTTCAGGCAGAGCCTCTTTATTAATAGGTTAGTCGTTGTGAGATGGGGACAGGAACTCATAGGGAAGAAACCAGATGAGTGTTGAAAGTGAGAAAGAAATGAGAAGAAAAACGAGCTGTCAGGTTTTGCAGCTGGCACCACTGCTCAAGAACAAGGAATTGCCTGAGCTGACAGGTGTATATGAACTGAAAATAGAATATACTAGGGAAAAAGGAGCTTTACAAGTGTCCACAGCTACCCTCCTCACATACATGATCCTTTCACAACATATTTCCTGAACTAATAATTTCAGCAGGGAAGTGGTCTCTCTACTGGGAATAACAAACAAGACATTTTCAACAGCTCCTTGGGCACAAAGCGGGGTCTGCTCTTTGAGGTATCTTGCAACATGCCCAGGAGAGAAGCACTTAACTCTTGCATGCTTCTTCCAACCCGCGAAAAACATCAACACTGTAATTTAAAAGTGGGGGCTATCGAAAAGATGTGCTGACATTAAAAACTTTAAGGAACAATGTTGCAAAACGCCAAATTTCTGAGAGGGCCAGAATTATCTGGAATAAATTTGACACAGGCATACTCTCGTTTGAAATCAGACCAAGTGACCTGGGTTGTAACTCTGAACTCCAACCTTTTTGCCATGTGACATTATACAAGTTACTTAACATCCCTCAGCCTCCATTTTCCTATCCATAAAACAGGGATAATAGTAATACATACATGCCTCATGGGGTTGCTGTAAAGATTACGTAAGGTTGCTGTGAATATTAAATGAAATCCATCACCAAGAACATGAGCTAGAGTCATTAGCCTCATCACCATTACACTTTCAGGGTCTCTTCAGGCTCAAATGAACATTTTCAAAACTAATTTTTTTAAATAAAATTTACCTTTCCTTTGTAAATCTGATAGTGAATATAAAGCTTTTTAGTTTAATGCTCAATGATTTTGTCAGTTGAATTAACTCTTTCAGCATCCGAAAATTATGGTGATATTTGGGAAAATATTGTTTACTAAATTTTGGTTAGAAATCTTGTAGTAAATTCTCTCAGTATGAAGGCAGCCTGATTCAGTGAAAAGAATACTACATCTAACCATCGAGAAACCTAGATTTTATCCAAGAACATTGTCACTAAACAGCTGGGTGACTTCACACTAGGGCCTTAACCCTTAGTTTCCTTTTTCATAAAATTTAGTAACTAATGAGGCACCACTGGCTAAGCAAAGAAGTTTCAAGAGAAGACAGTCTCAATTTGAACATTTGCAAGAATAATAATACCTCTAACCAAAATATCAAAGTCAGAAGGAAAAACTAATCTGTTGTAAAAAAAAATGAATTTGTTTTTAAATATGTCAAGTTTAAGGATGCTGGTGGAGCATTTGATTGGAAATGTTTAGAAATCATTTGGAAACCTACAACTGGATTTCGGCAGCAAAGGCAGAAAATGTCAATGTTAGGACAATTACTTAAACAGATACTTGACATTATTAGAGTGGTGATAATGTTGATGATAACTATGAAGATACAAAAAGAACTAGATGGCTAACAAATTATACTTGGGAAGAATAGTAGGATTAGAGGGGTCAGACGGGAATCATGACAGTGCAGTGCCATGAATATAAATGTAGATGTCTTTGTGGTCAGGAAGAGATGTGTGAAGCGGCAGGGGAGGTCCATGTGAACTTTTGAGGGCCTAAAATGACTAAATACAACCTTTGCTTGAAAAAAAAGAAAGGGAAAAAAACTTTGGGCCTAACTGGGGACTGAGTAGGCCAGCAGCTTCTAACTCTTGGCATCAAGGGAAGAGAACATCAAGAAAAATCTGGAAACAAAATGTCAGTTATAACAGAAAATCTAAAGCACGAGACTTGAGAGTAGAAGCTTATTGAATTTTGCCCTTGATAAATTTTACACGGCCTTCGACAGTGCTGATTCCTCAGTGGAGTGGACTGGTTAGAAGCCATCTTGTTGGGAATCAATGGGAAGGTGACTGATGAGGAAGTAGAGAGAAACAGCATGAGTTCAGGAGTGAGAAGAAGGAAAGAGTTGGTATGGTTGGCAGTCAAAAGACATAAGAAGGATGGGGAGAGAGAAACATGCCCTTATGGAGTCAGAGGGAAGGGAGCCCATTTTGAGAAAACGGTTGCAATCAGATCACAGAGCCCATGTAATCAAGTGGAACAAAACTCTGAAATGTTCTAAAACAGTGATTATTCTTTAAATATTACTCATTTGGCAGGATGATCAGCTCAGAAGCAAACTGTTAAAAACAATTTCCCAGTTTCTAGAATTTATCCATATCATTTTAAGGTAAAGGTAGCCTCCACCTAGACTAATTTATAAGTGTGCTGATGTTAAAAGGTGTGAGATTGTTTTATTAATTTGAATGGGTGGCCTTTTCCTCCCCAACTTTTCCTTTTTGTTTAGCTAGTTTTAACAAACCCCAGGGAGCCTTGTTTTCTCAACAGCTGCTCCTGATGTTGGCACTCAGTGGCTCCTTCACAACCTTTTGTAACCAGCCTTTATGAGAAGGGGGAGCTAACAAACTAATTAGACTGGTAGCTTAAGAAAATATAAAGCGTGGTACACACCCACACCAAAAAGGCTTACATGCACAAAAATTGAGTATTTAGGCTTGTCCAACCATCCCAAACTGCTAACTACAGACTTTATGTCACACTTGGAAAATTGGTTTTGTTTTGCTCTGTTTTGTACTTTGGCACACTCTAGAGAAGTCTGACATATTTGTGGAATAAGAACTACATTTGGAACGACGAGATTTACATTGGAAAAATTATGTAGGAGAAGATACGGAGATATAACCCAACCATTTGTCATTAATAGAAACATGCAAATTTGCAAAATAGCAAAATTTGCTTTAGCTGTTAGAATCTTGAGAACTTTAAAAAGGGTTAACTTTTTGTGCCATATAAAGAAAAAACACATGTTTTTTAGTTGGCTTGTAAAATATGATATTTTATGGCCAGCTCCTGTAGAATTGTCTTTGATGAACCTATCACATCAGTGGGTTTGTAGTTGTCAGTGTCAGAAGAGCGGCCAAAGAGAAGATACAGTATTTCTCAATCCATCAGCCACCTACATCAGAATTACCTAAGCTTATTTATTTATTCTTTTAAAATGCAGATTCCAAGAATTCACCCCGGATCTACTACCGAATCTCTGTGAGTTTTGAGAATTTACTATTTTAAGAAGCTCCCTGTGATTCTTATGAAAATTAAAGTTTGTGAGCTAGATTTCAAAACACACCATCACATTTAGATTCATCACTGCTGAGAGGGAGTGAATATCGGCATATCCTTTACAACATGCCAATTTTTTCTTGCGATTTTTCCACCAAATTAAAAAGGTACACATCTTTTGACACAGCAATTCTATTTCTAGGAATTTATCTCAAGGAATAACTAGACAAACGTGCAAAGACATATGTAAAAAACTATCCATTACAAAATTGACTATATTAGTAGAAAAGTATTAATAATTTAAAAGGCTATCATGAGATTTTGATTAAATAAACTATATACAATTACATAGGATTATGTACAATGTTCTAAGCACTTCAGAAGCTGTAAGTCATTTAATCCTTATAACATTATGTAATATAATATAGTATAAGATGTTAATATAATAATGTAATAATATTATTACCCCCACTTTACAGATGACAAACCTGAGACCCAGAGCAGGTAAGGACTCGTCCAAGATCACACAGCTAGCACACAACAGAGACAGGACACAATGCCAGGCAGTCTGTCTCCAGAGCCTGTGGCTTCACCCTGCACCACCTGCTTCTTTCAACATTCTGCTACCTTCACGTAATGATTATATGGAAGAAAACATTTTACAAAAAATTATGTTTGATATGATCATATTCATGGTGAAAATGAATATTTATATCTGCATTTTGAAATGAAAGATTTTTATGAAAAGGTAAAGAAAAGAATATACACTAGAGAGGGTACACCAAATTGAAAATAATGATCTATAAGTGGAATTATGGATGTTTTCTATTTTTCTCCTTTTGCTTGTCTCCGATTGCTTTTTCCTTTTTATTTTTCAGTAATGAACATATACTGTTCTTATAAAAAGAGAAGAGTAATATGTGAATGGGCCTACCTAGCAAGCAAATATACTGTAAAGCTTGTGCTTTTTTTTAAGAGTGGACTTTAAAGATAAACTAATTGAATTATAAACAGAGAGCAGGAAAAATACACTTTTAGATTTCCACATTCTCCTTCCTCCATGAGTCCACTGTGTTTCTAGCAGGTGTGTAATCACAGGCTTCTTTTTCATGAGCAAACTAGTATAACTGGCTTTGTTTTTCTTTTACTGCTAAATTTTAAAATGATATATATTTTTTTATTTTTTAACATCTTTATTGGAGTATAACAGCTTTACAATGGTGTGTTAGTTTCTGCTTTATAACAAAGTGAATCAGCTATACATATACATATATCCCCATATCTCCTCCCTTTTGCGTTTCCCCCCCACACTCCCTATCCCACCCCTCTAGGTGGACACAAAGCACCAAGCTGATCTACCTCTGCTATGAGGCTGCTTCCCACTAGCTATCTATTTTACATTTGGTAGTGGATATATGTCCATCCCACTCTCTACTTTGTCCCAGCTTACTCTTCCCTCTCCCTGTGTCCTCAAGTCCATTCACTACATCTGTGTCTTTATTCCTGTCCCACCCTTAAGTTCTTCAGAACCATTTTTTTTTATTCCATATATATGTGTTAGCATACGGTATTTGTTTTTCTCTTTCTGACTTACTTCGCTCTGTATGACAGACTCAAGGTCCATCCACCTCACTACAAATAACTCAATTTCATTTCTTTTTATGGCTGAGTAATATTCCACTGTAAATGTGTGCCATATCTTCTTTATCCATTCATTTACCGACGGACCCTTAGGTTGCTGACATGTCCTGCTATTGTAAATAGAGCTGCAATGAACAGTGTGGTACGTGACTCTTTTTGAATTACGGTTTTCTCAGGGTATATGCCCAGTAGTGGGATTGCACGTGTTTGTTGGCAATCTGTATATCTTCTTTGGAGAAATGTCTATTTAGGTCTTCAGCCCATTTTTGGATTGGGTTGTTTGTTTTTTTGGTATTGAGCTGCATGAGCTGCTTGTAAACTTTGGAGATTAATCCTTTGTCAGTCACTTCATTTGCAAATATTTTCTCCCATTCTGAGGGCTGTCTTTTCGTCTTGTTTGTGGTTTCCTTGTAGTGCAAAAGCTTTTCAGTTTCATTTGGTCTCATTTTTAAATTTTTGTTCTTATTTCCATTTCTCTAGGAGGTGGGTCAAAAAGGATCTTGCTGTAATTTATGTCAAAGAGTGTTCTTCCCATGTTTTTCTCTAAGAGTTTTAGAGTGTCCGGTCTTACATTTAGGTCTCTAATCCATTTTGAGTTTATTTTTGTGTATGGTGTTAGGGAGTGTTCTAATTTCATTCTTTTACGTGCAGCTGTCCAGTTTTACCAGCACCACTTACTGAAGAGGCTGTCTTTTCTCCATGGTATATTCTTGCCTCTGTTATCAAAAATAAGGTCATCATATGTGTGTGGGTTTCTCTCTGGGCTTTCTATCCTGTTCTATTAATCTATATTTCTGGCTTCGTGCCAGTACCATACTGTCTTGATTACCGTAGCTTTGTAGTATAGTCTGAAGGCTGGGCGCCTGATTCCTCCAGCTCCGTTTTTCTTTCTCAAGACTGCTTTGGCTATTGGGGGTCTTTTGTGTTTCCATACAAATTGTGAAATTTTTTGTTCTAGTTCTGTGAAAAATGCCAATGGTAGTTTGATAGGGATGGCATTGAATTTGTAGATTGCTTTGGGTAGTACAGTCATTTTCACAATGTTGATTCTTCCAATCCAAGAACATGGTGTATCTCTCCATCTGTTGGTATCATCTTTAATTTCTTTCATCAGTGTCTTATAGTTTTCTACATACAGGTCTTTTGTTTCCTTAAGAGACAAAAGGTAGGTTTATTCCTAGGAATTTTATTCTTTTTGTTGCAATGGTAAATGGGAGTGTTTACTTAATCTCTCTTTCAGATTTTTCATCATTAGTGTATAGGAATGCAAGAGATTTCTGTGCATTAATTTTGTATCCTGCAACTTTACCAGATTCATTGATCAGCTCTGGTAGTTTTCTGGTAGCATCTTTAGGATTCTCTATGTATAGTATCATGTCATCTGCAAGCAGTGACAGATTTACTACTTCTTTTCTGATTTGGATTCCATTTATTTCTTCTTCTTCTCTGATTGCTGTGGTTAAAACTTCCAAAACTATGTTGAATAATTTTGGTGAGAATGGGCAACCTTGTCTTCTCCCTAATCTTAGTGGAAATGGTTTCAATTTTTCACCATTGAGAACGAAGTTGGCTGTGGGTTTGTCGTATATGGTCTTTATTATGTTGAGGTAGCTTCCCTCTGTGCTCACTCTCTGGAGAGTTTTTATCATAAATGGGTGTTGAATTTTGTCAAAAGCTTTCTCTGCATCTATTGAGATGATCATATGGTTTTTCTCCTTCAATTTGTTAATATGGTGTATCACATTGATTGATTTGCATATACTAAAGAATTCTTGCATTCCTGGGATAAACACCACTTGATCATGGTGTATGACCCTTTTAATGTGTTGTTGGATTCTGTTTGCTAGTATTTTGTTGAGGATTTTTGCATCTATGTTCATCAGTGATATTGGCCTGTAGTTTTCTTTCTTTGTGACATCCTTGTCTGGTTTTGGTATCAGGGTGATGGTGGCCTCATAGAATGAGTTTGGGAGTGTTCCTCCCTCTGCTATAGTTTGGAAGAGTTTGAGAAGGACAGGTGTTAGTTCTTCTCTAAATGTTTGATAGAATTTACCTGTGAAGCAATCTGGTCCTGGGCTTTTGTTTGTTGGAAGATTTTTAATCACAGTTTCCATTTCAGTGCTTGTGATTGGTCTGTTTATAATTTCTAATTCTTCCAGGTTCAGTCTCAGAAGGTTTTGCTTTTCTAAGAATTTGTCCATTTCTACCAGGTTGTCCATTTTATTGGCATATAGTTGCTTGTAGTAATCTCTCATGATCCTTTGTATTTCTGAAGTGTCAGTTGTTACTTCTCCTTTTTCTTTTCTAATTCTATTGATTTGAGTCTTCTCCCTTTTTTTCTTGATGAGTCTGGCTAATGGTTTATCAATTTTCTTTATCTTCTCAAAGAACCAGCTTTTACTTTTATTGATCTTTGCTATCCTTTCCTTCATTTCTTTTTCATTTATTTCTGATCTGGTTTTTATGATTTCTTTCCTTCTGCTAACTTTGGGGGTCTTTTGTTCTTCTTTCTCTAATTGCTTTCGGTGTAAGGTAAGGTTGTTTATTTGAGATGTTTCTTATTTCTTGATGTAGGATTCTATTGCTATAAACTTCCCTCTTAGAACTGCTTTTGCTGCATACTGTAGGTTTTGGGTTGTCGTGTTTCATTGTCATTTGTTTCTAGGTATTTTTTGATTTCTTCAGTGATTTCTTGGTTATTAAGTAGTGTACTGTTTAGCCTCCATGTGTTGGTATTTTTTACAGATTTTTTCCTGTAATTGATATCTAGTCTCATAGCATTATGGTCAGAAAAGATACTTGATACGATTTCAGTTTTCTTAAATTTACCAATGCTTGATGTGTGACCCAAGATATGGTCTATCCTGGAAAATGTTCCATGAGCACTTGAGAAGAAAGTGTATTCTTTTTTTTTTTGGATGGGATGTCCTATAAATATCAATTAAGTCCATCTTGTTAACGTATCATTTAAAGCTTGTGTTTCCTTATTTATTTAATTTTGGATGATCTGTCCATTGGTGAAAGTGGGGTGTTAAAGTCCCCTACTATTGTGTTACTGTCGATTTCCTCTTTTATGGCTGTTAGCAATGCCTCATGTATTGAGTTGCTCCTATATTGGGTGCATAGATATTTACAATTGTTATACCTTCTTCTTGGATTGATCCCTTGATCATTATGTGCTTCTTTGTCTCTTGTATCAGTCTTTATTTTAAAGTCTATTTTTTCTGAAATGAGAATTGTTACTCCAGCTTTCTTTTGATTTCCATTTGCATGGAATATCTTTTTCCATCCCATCACTTTCAGTCTGTATGTGTCACTAGGTCTGAAGTGGGTCTCTTGTAGACAGCATATATATGGGTCTTGTTTTTATATCCATTCAGCCAGTCTATGTCTTTTGACTGGAGCAGTTAATCCTTTTACATTTAAGGTAGTTATCAATATGTATGTTGCTATTACCTTTTTCTTAATTGTTTTGGGATTGTTATTGTAGGTCTTTTCCTTCTCTTGTGTTTCCTGCCTAGAGAAGTTCCTTTAGCATTTGTTGTAGAGCTGGTATGGTGGTGTTGAATTCTCTTAGCTTTTGCTTGTCTGTAAAGGTTTTAATTTCTCCGTCAAATCTGAATGAGATCCTTGCTGGATAGAGTAATCTTGGTTGTAGGTTTTTCCCTTTCACCACTTTAAATATGTCCTGCCAGTTCCTTCTGGCTTGCAAGTTGTTGCTGAAAGATCAGCTGTTAACCTTATGGGGATTCCCTTGTATGTTAGCTGTTGCTTTACCCTTGCTGCTTTTAATATTTGTTCTTTGTATTTAATTTTTGATAGTTTGATTAGTATGTGTCTTGTCATGTTTCTCCTTGTACTTATCCTCTATGGGACTCTCTGTGCTTCCTGGACTTGATTGACTATTTCCTTTCCCATATTAGGGAAGTTTTCAACTATAATCTTTCAAATATCTTCTCAGTCCTTTTCTTTTTCTCTTCTTCTTCTGGGAGACCTATAATTCGAATGTTGGTGTCTTTAATGTGTCCCAGAGGTCTCTGAGACTGTCCTCAATTATTTTCATACTTTTTTATTTTTCTCTGTGGTAGTAATTTCCACTATTTTATCTTCCAGGGCACTTATCCGTTCTTCTGTCTCAGTTATTCTGCTATTGATTCCTTCTAGAGAATTTTTAATTTCATTTATTGTGTTGTTTATCATTGTTTGTTTGCAATTTAGTTCCCGTAGATCCTTGTTAAACGTTTCTTGTACTTTCTCCATTCTATTTCCAAGATTTTGGATCATCTTTACTATCATTACTCTGAATTCTTCTTCAGGTAGACTGCCTAGTTCCTCTTCATTTGTTTGGTCTGGTGGGTTTTTACCTTGCTCCTTCATCTGCTGCATATTTCTCTGTCTTCTCATTTTGTGTACCTTATGTGTTTGGGGTCTCCCTTTTGCAGGCTGCAGCTTCATAGTTCCCATTGTTTTTGGTGTCTTCCCCCAGTAGCTAAGGTTGATTCAGTGGTTTGTGTAGGCTTCCTGGTGGAGGGGACTGGTGCCTGTGTTCTGGTGGACGAGACTGGATCTTGTCTTTCTGTTGGGCAGGACCATGTCCAGGCATGTGTTTTGGGGTGTCTGTGACCTTATTGTAATTTTAGTCAGCCTCTCTGCTAATGGGTGGGGTTGTGTTCCTGTCTTGCTAGTTGTTTGGCATAGGGTGTCCAGCACTGTAGGTTGCTGGTCCTTGAGGGGAGCTGGGTCTTAGCATTGAGATGGAGATCTCTTGGAGAGCTTTTGCCGTTTGGTATTATGTGGAGCTGGGAGGTCTCTCGTGGACCAATGTCCTGAACTTGGCTCCCCCCACCTCAGAGGGTCAGGCCTGACACACGGCCGGAGCACCAAGACCCTGTCAGCCACTCAGCTCAGAAGAAAAGGGAGAAGAAAAAAGAAAGAAAGAAAGAAAATAAAGTTATTAAATAAAAAGAATATATTATTAAAAATAAAAAAGTAATTAAAAAAAAAAGCAAGAAGAGAGCAACCAAACCAAGAAAGAAATCCACCAATGATAACAAGAGCTAAAAATTATACCAAAAAGCAAACAAACAAACAAACAAAAACTCCAAAAAAGACAGACAGAACCCTAGGACAAATGGTGAAAGCAAAGCTATACAGACAAAATCACACAAAGAAGCATACACATACACACTCACAAAAAGAGAAAGAGGAAAAAAAAAATATATATATATATATATAAAAGGAAGAGAGCAACCAAGTCAATAAACAAATCTACCAATGATAATGAGCTCTAAATACTAAACTGAGATAACCATAAAACCAGAAACAAATTAGATGCAGAGAGTAAACTCCAAGTCTACAGTTGCTCCCAAAGTCCACTGCCTCAATTTTGGGATGATTTGTTGTCCATTCAGGTATTCCACAGATGCAGGGTACATCAAGTTGATTGTGGAGATTTCACCCACTGCTCCTGAGGCTGCTGGGAGAAATTTCCCTTTCTCTCCTTTGTTCACACAGCTCCTGGGGTTCAGCTTTGGATTTGGACCCACCTCTGCGTGTAGGTTGCCTGAGGGCGTCTGTTCTTCGCTCAGACAGGACGGGGTTAAAGGAGCAGCTGATTAGGGGGCTCTGGCTCACTCAGGCCTGGGGGAGGGAGGGGTATGGAATGAGGCGAGAGCCTGCAGTGGCAGAGGCTGGTGTGATGTTTCAACAGCCTGAGGCACACCGTGTGTTCTCCTGGGGAAGTTGTCCCTGGATCATGGGACCCTGGCAGTGGTGGGCTGCACAGGCTCCCGGGAGGGGAGATGTGGATAGTGACCTGTGCTTGCACACAGGCTTCTTGGTAGCTGCAGCAGCAGCCTTAGCATTTCATGGGTGTCCACGCTGATAGCCGTGGCTCATGCCCGTCTCTGGAGCTCAATTAGGTGGTGCTCTGAATCCCCTATCCTCGTGCACCCAAAAACAATGGTCTCTTGCCCTTTAGGCAGGTCCAGACTTTTTCCCGGATTCCCTGCCAGATAGCTGTGGTGCACCAACCCCCTTCAGGCTGTGCTCACACAGCCAACCCCAGTCCTCTCCCTGGGGTCTGACTCCAGAGCCTGAGCCTCAGCTCCCAGTGCCCACCCGCCCAGACGGGTGAGCAGACAAGCCTCTCAGGATGGTGAAGGCTGGTCAGCACCAATCCTCTGTGTGGGAATCTCTACGGTTGGCCCTCTGCACCCCTGTTGCTGCGCTCTCCTCCATGGCTCTGAAGCTTCGCCCCCACCACCCTGTGTCTCTGCCAGTGCAGGGGCTTCCTAGAGTGCGGAAACCTTTCCTCCTTCACAGCTCCCTCCCAGAGGTGCATGTCTTGTCCCTATTCTTTTGTCTCTGTTTTTTCTTTTGCCTTAGCCAGGTACGTGGGGAGTTTCTTGCCTTTTGGGAAATCTGAGGTCTTCTGCCAGCATTCAGTAGGTGTTCTGTAGGAGTTGTTCCACATGTAGATGTATTTCTGATGTATTTGTGGGGAGGAAGGTGATCTCCACCTCTTACTCCTCTGCCATCTTGAAGGTCCTACCCTTTACTAATTTTAATTTCTATTTAGTCTTTCTTTTTCTCCACCAGAAAGGGATAAGATTTCCCTTTCTAAATAAATAATTCTCTTTGCCTCATCCATAAACCTGAATGTGATGTGTTTATTTCACTAAGTTATCTTGGGTCTCTAAAGGATCCAGTCTTATTCAGAACTATCTGAATTACATGTGTTGATAAAACAGTCAGCTGTGATTCAGTCCAAGGTGAAAAAATGTAAAAGAGCCTCAAGTTGGATGTCACACCAAAGTCTAGGCCAAGTTAATGTTCAGTTAAGTGAAGAGTATAAGTGGAGCATTTCTTCAACTTATTTTACTCTAGTACAGGCAGGCAGAATTAGTGTTCTTTTCATTGTATAAATTATTCTTTAAGAAAAATCTGATAAGGCAAGCTGATTTCTTTCTGAAGATTTAAATTCTGAATCATTGTATGATTTGCTGGTAACTTATTTTAAGTGAGCATATTGGTTTTGTTTGTTTGTTTTGGTCTGCAGATAGTTTAAATTGATCTGACTAAAGAATTAGTGCTTATCTACATGATCTGGAATTCTATGATCTTTATACTGTAAGTTTTACACAGAGTAAATGATATATTTATTATATGTTTTTTAATGTTTATTTTCTTATTAGTCCTCAATTTTATACACATCAGTGTAAATCCCAATCTCCCAATTCATCACACCACAACCCTCACCCCCCACCGCTTTCCCCCCGTGGTGTCCATATGTTTTTTCTCTACTTCTGTGTCTCAATTTCTGCTCTGCAAACAAGTTCATCTCTACCATTTTCTAGGTTCCCATATATGTGTTAATATATTTCATTTTCTCTTTTTGACTTACATCACTCTGTATGACAGTCCCTAGAGGCATCCACGTCTCTAAAAATGACCCAATTTCATTCCTTTTTATAGCTGAGTAATACCCCATTGTATATATGTACCACATCTCCTTTATCCATTTCTCTGTCGATGGGCATTTAGGTTGCTTCCATGACCTGGATATTGTAAACAGTGCTGCCATGTACATTGGGGTGCATGTGTCTTTTTGTATTATGGTTTTCTCTGAGTATATGCCCAATAGTGGGATTTCTGGGTCATATGGTAGTTCTATGTTTACTTTTTTCAGGAACCTCCATGCTGTTCCCCATAGTGGCTGTATCAATTTAAATTCCAACCAACAGTGCAACAGGGTTCCCTTTTCTCCACACCCTCTCCAGCATTTGTTGTTTATAGATTTTCTGATGATGCCCATTCTAACTGGTGTGAGCTGATACCTCTTTGTAGTATTGATTTGCATTTCTCTAATAAATAGTGATGTTGAGCAGCTTTTCATGTGCTTCTTGGCCATCTGTATGTCTTCTTTGGAGAAATATCTATTTAGGTCTTCTGCCGGTTTTTGGATTGGGTTGTTTGTTTCTTTAATATTGAGCTGCATGAGCTGTTTATACATTTTGGAGATTAATCATTTGTCCGTTGATTCATTTGCAAATATTTTCTCCCATTCTGAGGGTTGTCTTTTCATCGTGTTTAAGGTTTCCTTTGCTGTGCAAAAGCTTTTAAGTTTCATTAGGTCCCATTTGTTTATTTTTGTTTTTATTTCCATTACTCTAGGAGGTGGATCAAAAATATCTTGCTGTGATTTATGTCAAAGAATGTTCTTCCTACGTTTTCCTCTAAGGGTTTTATAGTGTCCAGTCTTACATTTAGGTCTCTAATCCATTTTGAGTTTATTTTTGTGTATGGTGTTAGGGAGTGTTCTAATTTCATTCTTTTACATGTAGCTGTCCAGTTTTCCCAGCACCACTTATTGAAGAGGCTGTCTTTTCGCCATTATATATCCTTGCCTCCTTTGTCATAGATTAGTTGACCATAGGTGCATGGGTTTATCTCTGGGCTTTCTATCCTATTCCATTGATCTATATTTCTGTTTTTGTGCCAGTACCATATTGTCTTGATTACTGTAGCTTTGTAGTATAGTCTGAAGTCAGGGAATCTGATTCCTCCAGCTCCGTTTTTTTCCCTCAGGACTGCTTTGGCTCTTCAGGGTCTTTTGTGTCTCCATACAAATTTTAAGATTTTTTGTTCTAGTTCTGTAAAAAATGCCATTGGTAATTTGATAGGGATTGCATGGAATCTGTAGATTGCTTTGGGTAGTACAGTCATTTTCACAATATTGATTCTTCCAATCCAAGAACATGGTATATCTCTCCATCTGTTGGTATCATCTTTAATTTCTTTCACCAGTGTCTTCTAGTTTTCTGCATTCAGGAATTCTTTTTCCCTAGATAGGTTTATTCCTAATTATCTTACTCTTTTTGTTGCAATGGTAAATGGGAGTGTTTCCTTAATTTCTCTTTCAGATTTTTCACCTTTACTATATAGGAATGCAAGAGATTTCTGTGCATTAATTTTGTATCCTGAAACTTTACCAAATTCATTGATTAACTCTAGTAGTTTTCTGGTGGCATCTTTAGGATTCTCTATGTATAGTATCATGTCATCTGCAAACAGTGACAGTTTTACTTCTTCTTTTCCAATTTGTATTCCTTTTATTCTTTTTGTTCTCTGATTGCCATGGCTAGGACTTCCAAAACTGTTGAATACTAGTGGTGACAGTGGACATCCTTGTATTGTTCCTGATCTTAGAGGAAATGCTGTCAGTTTTTCACCATTGAGAATGATGTTTGCTGTTGGTTTGTCATATATGGCCTTTATTATGTTGAGGTAGGTTCCCTCTATGCCCACTTTCTGGAGAGTTTTTATCATAAATGGTGTTGAATTTTGTCAAAAGCTTTTTCTGCATCTATTGAGATGATCATATGGTTTTTATTCTTCAATTTGTTAATATGGTGTATCACATGGATTGACTTGCATCTATTGAAGAATCCTTGCATGTCTGGGATAAATCCCACTTGATCATGGTGTATGATCCCATTAATGTGTTGTTGGATTCTGTTTGCTAGTATTTTTTTGAGGATTTTTGCATCTATATTCATCAGTGATGCTGGTCTGTCATTTTCTTTTTTTGTAGTATCTTTGTCTGGTTTTGGTATCATGGTGATGGTGGCCTCATAGAATGTGTTTGGGAGGTTTCCTTCCTCTGCAACTTTTTGGAAGAGTTCGAGAAGGATGCATGTTAGCTCTTCTCTAAATGTTTGATAGAATTCACCTGTGAAGCCATCTGGTCCTGGACTTTGGTTTGTTGGAAGATTTTTAATCACACTTTCAATTGCACTACCTGTTATTGGTCTGTTCATATTTTCTGTTTCTTCCTAGTTCAGTCTTGGAAAGTTATACCTTTCTAAGAATTTGTCCATTTCTTCCAGGTTGTCCATTTTATAGACATAGAGTTGCTTATAGTTGTCTCTTCGGATGCTTTGTATTTCTGTGGTATCTGCTGTAACTTCTCCCTTTACATTTCTAATCTTATTGATTTGAGTCCTCTCCCTCTTTTTCTTGATGAGTCTGGCTAATGGTTTATCAATTTTGTTTATCTTCTCACAGAACCAGCTTTTAGTTTTATTTATCTTTGCTATTGTTTTCTTTGTTTCTATTTCATTTATTTCTGCTCTGGTCTTTATGATTTCTTTCCTTCTGCTATGATTTCTTTCCTTCTGCTTTGGGATTTGTTTGTTCTTCTTTCTCTAGTTCCTTTAGGTGTAACATTAGATTGTTTATTTGAGATATTTCTTGTTTCTTGAGGTAGGCTTGTATAGCTATAAACTTCCCTCTTAGAACTGCTTTTGCTGCATCCCATAGGTTTTGGATCGTGGTGTTTTCATTGGCATTTGTCTCTAGGTATTTTTTGATTTCCTCTTTGATTTCTTCAGTGGTCTCTTGGTTATTTAATAACATATTATTTAGCTTCCATGTGTTTGTGTTTTTTACATTTTTTTCCCTGCAATTGAGTTCTAATCTCATAGCATTGTGGTCAGAAAAGATGCTTGATATGATTACAATTTTATTAAATTTATTGAGGCTTGATTTGTGACCCAAGATGTGATCTATACTGAAGAATGTTCTGTGCGCACTTGAGAAGAGAGTGTAATCTGCTGTTTTTGATGGAATGTCCTATAAATATCAATTAAATCTCTCTGCTCTGTTGTGCCATTTAAAGCTTGTGTTTCCTTATTACTTTTCTGTTTGGATAATCTGTCCATTGGTGTTATTGAGGTGTTAAAGTTATTGTGTTACTGTTGATTTCCTCTTTTAGAGCTGTTAGTAGTTGCCTTATGTATTGAGGTGCTCCTATGTTGGGTGCATATATATTTATAATTGTTATATTTTCTTCTTGGATTGATCCCTTGATCATTACATAGTGTCCTTCCTTGTCTCTTGTAATATTCTTTATTTTAAAGTCTATTTTATTTGATATGAGTATTGCTACTTCAGCTTTCTTTTGATCTCCATTTGCATGGAATATCTTTTTCCATCCCCTCACTTTCAGTCTGTATGTGTTCCTAGGTCTGAAGTGGGTCTCTTGCAGACAGCATATAGATGGGTATTGTTTTTGTATCCATTCAGCAAGCCTGTGTCTTTTGGTTGGAGCATTTAATCCATTCACGTTTAAAGTAATTATCGATATGTATGTTCCTATTACCATTTTCATAAATGTTTTGGGTTTATTTTTGTAGGTCCTTTTCTTCTCTTGTGTTTCCCACTTAGAGAAGTTCCTTTACATTTGTTGTAGAGCTGGTTCGGTGGTGCTGAATTCTCTTAGCTTTTGCTTGTCTGTAAAGCTTTGGATTTCTCCATCGAATCTGAATGAGATCCTTGCCGGGTAGAGTAATCTTGGTTGTAGGTTCTTCCCTTTCATCACTTTAAGTATATCATGCCAGTGCTTTCTGGCTTGTAGAGTTTCTGCTGAGAAATCAGCTGTTAACCTTATGGGAGTTCCCTTGTATGTTACTTGTCATTTTTCCCTTGCTGCTTTCAATAATGTTTCTTTGTCTTTAATTTTTGTCAATTTGATTACTATGTGTCTCAGCGTGTTTCTCCTTGGGTTTATCCTGTATGGCACTCTCTGCGCTTCCTGGACTTGGGTGGCTATTTCCTTTCCCATGTTAGGGAAGTTTTTGACTATAATTTCGACTATAATCGACTATAATCTCTTCAAATATTTTCTCGGGTCCTTTCTCTCTCTCTTCTCCTTCTGGGACCCCTATAAATGTGAATGTTGTTGCGTTTAATTTTGTCCCAGAGGTCTCTTAGGGCTGTCTTCATTTCTTTTCATTCTTTTTTCTTTATTCTGTTCCGCAGCTGTGAATTCCACCATTCTGTCTTCTGCGTCACTTATCCGTTCTTCTGACTCAGTTATTCTGCTACTGATTCCTTCTAGTGTAGTTTTCATTTCAGTTAATGTATTGTTCATCTCTGTTTGTTTGTTGTTTAATTCTTCTAGATCTTTGTTAAACACTGTTGCATCTTCTCGATCTTTGCCTCCATTCTTTTTCCGAGGTCCTGGATCATCTTCACTATCATCATTCTGAATTCTTTTTCTGGAAGATTGCCTATCTCCATTTCATTTAGCTGTTTTTCTTGGGTTTTATCTTGTTCCTTCATCTGCTACATAGCCCTCTGCCTTTTCATCTTGTCTATCTTTCTGTGAATGTGGTTTTTGTCCCACAGGCTGCAGGACTGTAGTTCTTCTTGCTTCTGCTGTTTGCCCTCTGGTGGATGAGGCTATTGTATATTGTTTTTAAACGTGAGACATTTAACCACCCAAAATATACTGCTACGTCACATCAAGTTTTTGAAAAATTGAAGTAAATGAAAGCTCAAAATAGATTTGGAATCATTATAATAAAACAAGATATACTTTTGAGCAACAACCTGTCACTTCTCTAGAAATTTAAATTGACATTTTTGTGTGTTAGCAAACATCTAATTCTAACAGAATTAAAAATTAAAAAATCACATATCCAGGGCTTCCCTGGTGGCGCAGTGGTTGAGAGTTCGCATGCCGATGTAGGGTACACGGGTTCGTGCCCCAGTCTGGGAAGATCCCACATGCCGCAGAGCAGCTGGGCCCGTGGGCCATGGCCGCTGAGCCTGTGCGTCTGGAGCCTGTGCTCCGCAATGGGAGAGGCCACAATGGTGAGAGGCCCACATATCGCAAAAAAAAAAAAAATCACATATCCAATCTGAACCATAATTGTTTATCTGCAAATATAAGAACTTTTCCATGTGAAATAAAAGCAGTTTTTTTTCTTGTTTCAAGCAAGTAACCTTTAGTTATCCAAACCTCGTACAAAAAGAATAATGAAGATCCAAAAAATAATCCCTTGTGGGATTTGCAACATTTTAGCAAAATGTTAAATATTAACTCATCAACATCAATTCTCTTTTTGAATAAGAGTTTTCTGAAATTCATTGTATTACTATATATTTTTCTACCAGTATAACCTTGATAATTTTATCTGTTCATGGTTTAAATGAAACACATAAATGAACATTATTGTTAAATATAGAAAACTATGGTACGGCTATAACGTTTATAAGCACACGTAAAACTGCATAATATATTCTAAATAATTTGCAATGAACAATAATTCATGGAAAAGCATTTCAGGTGACTGTATTTTGGATCAAAGTCTTCAGCATTCCCATAAAGGTCAAGAAGAAGTAGTTACTGGATAAGCTCCAAAGGAGCTCAACAGATATTGGTGGGTAATTAAACTGTAACTAATAAAGTATATTGCTTGGTCTTTCATTGTACAGTGTCCTTCTATTTTGAATATATAAACAAACCTTACCCCCAAATTTCAGATATTTAAAACAATTCTAACTTTGCTATTTCACCCGCCGTTAAAAAGTACTCATTATTAGCAATACGTAAGCATATGGTATCTAAATAATTGAAGAAAAATGGACTCAAATATTTAAATCAAATGCATTAGTTATAGGTAGCCTACTCAGTGGTATAATTTAGGAGAAGCTCAAGACTTATTGCTCTGAGCAGGAAAAACTGCCCTGTAAAATTTGGCTATTAGGTTTCAAATAGTTTTTGAAGTTGTTTGTGATTATCTACAAAGGCATACACAAAGTTGACACACCCAAAAGCAACACTGTAGAGTGGAAAATTACTAGCTTGTAAATCAGAGTATCTGTTTGACTCTTCTTGCCATGTCCTCACGTATAAAATGGGGACAATGATACCGATCTCTCCAGATTATTGGGAGGTGGTAACTAATGCACAGGAAATTGCCTGCCACATAATCAACTCATAATAGATGTTAGTTTCTTTTCCCTTGAACAGTGAACATAAGTGGAATATCTACTGACTTTTCAATGCAGTAGAATTGTTTTTCATTTATTCTGAAAATATTTATTAACAAGTCAGGGTTTGGGCATGAAAATAGATGCCACTCAATATATTCCAAGTAAGAGTATTTTTAATGCAGGGAATTAGAGGCTTACACAATGGTTGGAAGGAAACAAAGGT
This sequence comes from Monodon monoceros, assembly GCF_005190385.1. Taxonomy (NCBI): domain Eukaryota; kingdom Metazoa; phylum Chordata; class Mammalia; order Artiodactyla; family Monodontidae; genus Monodon; species Monodon monoceros. Next base: position 107,814,418 of record NW_021703777.1, read on the forward strand.
CAGGGAGGCTGTCAGTGGAGATCTCAGCCTGTAGCACCACAAAGTTCTCAAGTGCTTTCACCAAACACTCTCTGAATATGAAGAACCTCTGGCAGGTTTCCACCAACCCCTCAGGCTGCAGGACTGATGCACGTGATTCTCAGGAAGCTCACCTGGCAGCTGCTTAGAACAAGTTCAAGATGAACAAATCTCCTATTCTGAAGAAGTTTACCATCTGAAACTGTGACCCAAAACATTTCTAACCTTATTTATCAATATTTCCCTCCTCATTGGCTCTTTTGACTCTGTGCCCCAGGATTCTGCACTTCATGCTAGTTTCTCTACATAAAATGCCCAACATGATAAATCAAAATGCTTCTCATGTTTTAAGTCCCAATATAAATTCAACTTTCCCCATGAAGTCTTTGTTCATACAATGCCTACCATCACCCCTCTGAATGTAATGTAATGAGCCCCCGTTCTAATGACCCTGTGGTTCTGTACCATCTCTTGTGATTTTTCTATACACTGGTCAGAGCTGGGATGCAGGTAGAAATAAGGGACTTACTAATAGGAAATAAAGGACTTAGGTGTTTAAGGATGAGTTTGGAACAGAATTCTGTAGAAAGAAATTCAACATGGCTGCTTGCTTTTCATAACCAAGGCCAAACTCTCTAAGGAATTAGCACATGTGTCTTAAATTTCCTACCTGAGACTGTGATTAAAATGGCTCCTTCCTCTTTTGTCAGCAGTATACCATGGGTTCTGGAAAAGAATAAAATTATGCGTGCTTCTTTAACTGCATTCTATAACTCAGACCCTCACTCTGTCAGGCTGGACTAATCTACACCTGGAATCAGTAAATAATGAAATAGTAAATACTCACTACAGCACTCTACTATGGCCAGGCTCTGGTCTGAGCACTTTACTAAACAATGTGTTTAATACAACAACCCTATGAGGTAGGTACTATTATTGTTCCCATTTTACAGAAGAAATTCTGAGGCCCAGAGAGGTTAGATAACTGGCCTAACATCACACTGCTAATACGTGACAGAGCAGGATTCAAAGACAGGCAGTTTGGCTCCAGATTTAGCTCATCTAATCATATTGCGGGCAAGTAGGGTTTCAACATGTGAATCTGGGGGGAACACAGAGTCCATAAGAACAGCTGAGTCTGATGCATGACCAGTATTAAGAACCACCATATTTTCTGCAGTGTTTGTAGAGATATAGAAACAGTCCTTCTTAATTACACAAATATTACACAAAATTTTAATTAAAAGATTCAAACAATATGGAAGTATATGGAGCAAAACAAATATGGATACATTTCCACTGTATCAATCACTTTGTTAACCTATTTCAGGTGTTTCTAGCACACAGTCTTATATCCACCGATTAAAACAGTTCTGTGAAGTGAGAATCAGATTGGTTAAAAGGCAAGATGGTAATTCTGTCAAGATGGATTGTATATATCCACTGGTGGAACATTTTGTATCTTTGGGCATCCTGTCCCCTCCACATGCTGATATCATTATCTTTCATATTTAGAAGTTCCTGCTGATTGTGTAGGTGCACAGGCAAGGTTGTGGAATCTGCCTTGTGACTCGTAATAGTTTCCTTCTTGATTTGTTCCTTGCTTAGTCATTCTTGGCAGGGCCTGTTGCTGTTTGCAGCTCTGCCTCCCTGTCTCAAGGGCTGCCTATAAGTCTGGCTTAAAATAACTTACCTTTTCTCTGACTTCAGCAAGAGATAGTGACCAATCTTCCCCAGGGTCTCCAGCCATTCCTGCTGAGGAGCTCATTTTGAATTTTCTGACACTTATGCTCATCACCCCACCCCGAGACTGGAGATACAGAGAATGAGGTACAGGACAGAGAAGGTCACTCACAAGCAGACCCTGACTGTACTGTAGCCTGATTAAGGTAGCTGCCTACCATAACATCCTCCTTACAAGAATTCCCAAGGACTAAGGGGAGAGAATTAAGGCTCCTGCGTCAGCTTAGAGATTGAACCAGTAAGAGTTCAGGAAGAGTCAGCTGGTCATCCTAATTCAGTGACTTTGGTCTATAAATCATTCATTCTACTCTGAAGAAGGTCATCTGGTACAATGTCATGGAGTTTCTTTAACCAGTGATATCTGGTCAACAAAACAAACCTTGTTAAAAGTTTTTCCAAGAAATAATGAAAAGCCTGAAAAGTGCTATTGTCTACAAAATAAGGTAGAAAAACTGAACAAGGGAGAGTTTCCATGTCCCATCCAGAGTTCCTAGATGTGCGGGAGATCTCCTATGTGCCTCTCGAGATACACTCTCCACTTTCCCAACTGCTCTGTGCCCTGGGACGCTCATCTGTACGGGCACATCACTGCTCGTGGATGGGGACAATCCATAGAGACCACAGGCAGTAGATAAGGAAGGACAGTAAAGTTGAAGTATTTATTCCTTTGGGTCCCTCCTTTTGGGGTCACCAGGGACAAGCTGTACCCATAAACCAAAGGTCACAATGCCACCTGGGTGGCCCTGTCAACACAGCTCTTTTTCTACAAATTTTCTCCAGCTGCTCCCTCTTCTCTCCCTTTCAGCCCTTGATGATAGCAGAGCCCTACTGTCACTGGCACTGCAGTACAGCAGTCTCCCTGGTAATATCTCTACACACTGCTTATGCCTTTGTAAATCATCCCTTAATTAACTCCTCTTCTTAAACTACCCTATTTCAGTGTGACATCTTTCTGCTGGGACCCACAGAAAGCAAACAGAGAACATCTTTGTAATTCTCCAAAATATCACAACAATGCCTGGAAGAAAACCAGCATTTTAGATTATATAAAGTAGGTAGACTGGAAGGATGAGCAACAATATTCTCTCTGTATGACTCCCAGAAAGACATGCTAATGGGGCTTTCACATGCTCTACACTTCTAACCATACCTGAAGAAAACTTCCCCCTTGTGAATACCAGCCCCAACATGATTCAGCTACTTATTTATCCTGAAATGAAATTCTCAGGTTTCAGTAACTGCACTTCAGTCAGACAACCACAGAGGTGTCCAATTTTTAAATGACCTTTTCTCATTTTATTGATGAGTATATTAAAGATAACAAATGTATTCATTTTTTAAAAACAACAATAAAATGTTGATCCCACCATAACAACAACAACAACAAAAACCCCAGAATTATCTACAAAATCATAACTTTTCTTGAGAGTTGAGGTAAGGAGGCAACCAAGGGAACTGAATTCTACAGTGAAAAGTCCCTCTGAGAGACAAGGATACACGAACTGATTCATCTTTGGCAAAGCATAGAGGGAAAGGGGGCTGTAATAGAAGTGAGTAAGAAGAAACCAGAAAAAATTAACAAATCCCTAAAGGCTGAGAGTGGGTTAGCAGATCACTTTAGAATAACAGGAAGTGCCAGACATCGGGAAGTTTGCAATCGCATGCTCTCTGCACAAACCTCCACCAGATGCTTATGAGAAAGAGTAAGGGCAGGGCAGGAGATGAGAACAAGCCTCCTCAATGGCACAGGACTGCAGTGGTGACCTGGTGACTCTGACGAACAGGCATAAAACACTGCCTGCTTCTGTGGACCCTCCTCTCATAAAAAACAAAAGCCTTAAGCTGCTGGAGGAAGGACAACAGACATTCTTACCCCTTCCCCCCAGCACCTGGGGGGTGGGTGGGAAATCCTCCTTGCTGCCCCTAAGAACGAGGCACAGACCCATTGCTTCTGTAGGGAGGGTAGAAACAAAAGATATCTTTCCTGGAGGATGTGAAGAAAACAATCTTGGACCAGTATTCTGCACCAATAAGAAAAGATTGGGCTTCCCTGGTGGCACAGTGGTTGAGAGTCCGCCTGCCGATGCAGGGGACGTGGGTTCGTGCCCCGGTCCGGGAGGATCCCACATGCCGTGGAGCGGCTGGGCCCATGAGCCATGGCCGCTGAGCCTGCGCGTCCGGAGCCTGTGCTCCGCAATGGGAGAGACCATAGCGGTGAGAGGCCCGCGTACCGCAAGAAAAAAAAAAAAAAAAGTAAAGATTCACTCCTGCTGGGGGAAGGGAAGGAATATTTCTCCTGCCCCAAACCCACCACAGATTCAAGGCAGAGTTTGGCTGCCACAGAACGTAAGGGAATGAATACTCAGAAGGACACACTTTTGAAGCCTAGACACTGAGTCTGGACCAGGAAAACCAAGAACTTCTACTACCCCCACTACAAGCCCACCACTGACTAATAAGCAACAGCTGGGAGAGGGGCAAGACCATGGACTGAGGCAGGTGAGCCAGAGTGAATAAAAGCTGAGGGTGGAGAAGAAATACCAAGAAAACCTCTCAGTACCCCAAGCCCCACACAAAGGACAAAGTAATGACAATCCGCTGGTGGAAGAATTTGAAGTCTCTGATTTCACTGAGGGTGACAATAGCAATAATGAAAGCCAAATCTTGCTTAACAATTTATTGACCGGAGACATATTAATACGCTTTTAGAGAGTGATACAATTAACATCACTGTGGGAAGTTGTCAGAGCTTAAAATTGATCAAGGGTTCATTATACAACTTATGATTGTCGTTACCATTCACATTTAGCTCTGTTAGGATTTTGTTCCAACCTTGTGTATATTATAAATGCAATTTTATTACCATAAAATTTTCATCATTCTGGTGAATGCAGTGACACCTGGTCCGTCTTGTGGAATTTGTAAAAGAACCCACCCACAAAGATCTACCTTGTCGACTATCAGGTAAAATAAAAGAACCAATTCTAGAGGAAATAATACCCACAGGACTAAAAAAAAATGCTGCCAGAAAGTGTTAGAGTCTGCTCTTCCAGGGGAAATTGCAGTGAAACACAGTATATTTGTAACAGATGTTCTGTTCTCCTGCACTGAGGTGCCTGCTATACTGCCTATCACACTCTAACAAAATATTAGAATGCTTTAGTAAGACATGTACAAAGTTTCAAATACATTAAGTGCAAAAAAAGTTGTTGATATTTACTCAAACGTGGGTGTTTCAATATTCACTTACATAAAAGATCACTGGCCACAAGTCCTTAGTTTCTGCAAAAATCCCCTGGTCAATAATATGTTAAATACTGACTAGATTGATTCAATATCCCATGCTAATAACCTAACAGAAGAAGAGTGACTATTCCTAGATCTGATGCTATTTAACTCAAGGTCTATTATTATTCAACACACAATGTACACAATACATTAAAAAAAAAAAGACTCAAAAAAGCAAGGAAAAAAATGACACATTGTCAAGAGACAAATCAATTAACAGAACCAGAAACAATGACCTAGATGTTGGATTTCACATAAGGACTTTTCTTTTTCTTAACATCTTTATTGGAGTATAACTGTTTTACAATGGTGTGTTAGTTTCTGCTTTATAACAAAGTGAATCAGTTATACATATACATATGTTCCCATATCTCTTCCCTCTTGCGTTTCCTTCCCTCCCACCCTCCCTATACCACCCCTCTGGGTGGTCACAAAGCACCGAGCTGATCTCCCTGTGCTATGCGGCTGCTTCCCACTAGCTATCTGTTTTACGTTTGGTAGTGTATATATATGCCCTACTAGAGAATGGACTTGAGGATATGGGGAGGGGGAAGGGTAAGCTGGGACAAAGTAAGAGAGTGGCATGGACATATATACACATAAGGACTTTAAAATAACTAAAAATAATTTGTTAAAGTACATGGTGGAAAAGGTGGGAAACATGCACAAACAGATGGAGAATTTCAGAAAGGAAATGGAAACTATAAAAAATACCAAATGGAAAAAAAAATCATGATATAAGAGATCAAGAATTCCTTTAATAAGCACAGCTGAGGAAAGAATCAGTGACTTTGAACATAGAAAAATGAAAATTATCCAAAATTAAACACAAAGACAAAAAGGAGTGATGAAACAGCAAAGAGCATCCAAGAGCTGTGAGATGTCATCAGTCTAACATAGATGTAAGTATATTCCTACAAGGAGGAGAGAGAGAACAGGGAAGAATCACTTAAAGAGATAATGCCCAAATTTTCTGAAATTAATGAAAGACAAAAACCCATAAATCTAAAAAGTACAGAGAACCCTGAACAGGATAAACCCCCCCCCCCCCCCACACACGCAAGCACATCATAGTCAAACCACTGGAAAAAAAGAAAGAGAAAATTTTCAAGGCAACTAGAGGGGGAAAAATTATTACATAGAGAATAACAAAGAGAAGAATGACAGCAGACTTTTTGTCAGAAACTGTGTAACAAAAGGACACAGTAGAGCAACATCTTAATGGTGCTGAAAGATAAAATCTGTCCATCCAGTGAAAATGACTTTCAAAAATGAAGGGGAATACTATCTACATCAGCAGAGTTTGCTTTTTGGCATTTACACAAAACCACTGAAAATTCACAACACTTGCCAAATTATACTGCATGATATACACTTGTATACTTGTACCCTATACTGCATTATGATCTACTCAAGGATAGGGACTTTTATTTATTTCTTTCTCTAGTGCCAAATACAGTGCCTGGCACCCAGAATGTACTTAATAAGTGTTTCTGATTGATCAAATAAACTTAAAGTCCTAAGGTAGATCATTTAAATAATCCTCATTAAACAAGTATTTCTGTTGCCTACCATGTGCAAAGCAGCATCTGTTAAATTGGGAGTTAAAACAATTTATTGAGGTGTTCTGAGACTTTTTGAGTATAAATAATGTCTTCCTATCTTACCATCACTACTACTACTATTACTACTACTGTAATATGTTATGCCCATATTATGCAGAGTATAGTACAATATGATCTAGTGACATGTAGATAAGGCAGGATTTCCTTCTGCAAAAGATTGTCAGTCTAAGAAAAGAATACAGAAAATATCGAGGCTGTCTCCACACATTTCGAAGCAATAAGTTTTAATTAAATTATTAAGTTGAGATAGTACTCAGCAACGTGATAGTCATAAGAATGATATGTATTTCTATGTCTCTATTTGTGATATAGGATATCCTAATTCAACCAACTATACAAGCTGAAGTGCTTCAGAAATTGTGCTATCACTAGTTCTGCATAACACTTGAAAAAGGGCAGGATAATAGAAGTGATAAAGTAGTAAAGACACCCAAACTTACACATTACAATTGTGTATGCATCTAGGTATACACGTGTACATATGTAAGTTTCAGTCTCCTTGGTGTTAATCATACATTTTCAGTTTATTATATGATTTGTGCAAAACTGAATATAACTATACATTTACATTAATGCATGATTAATACTTTAAGTAACTTTCAGGATCATACATTCATGCAGTTATTGAGCACTATTTCGTACCAAGTAATGTATTATCCTAATGTTGGATGTTATTATTAACAAGCCTAGAAGGTAAGTTTTCCATTGTATTAAAAACATGCAAAGCAAATGATTTGTATCGGTAAACAATATATGTCTATATGTATACTTATACACATTAATAAGCAGAAGATAATATTAGGACCATTTATAAACCTTGTTTTAAAATAAGAAGTATGTTTTATTTTGGTATTGAAAAATGTCAAAGAACAATACAATAAACACCCATATAACCTCACCTAGGTTCATTAAGTAGTTATGTTTTTGCCACGCCTGATCTCCTGTCTTCCCTCCTTTTCCCCTCCCCTTATACACACACTCAGATCTTCTTTTCTCAACCATCCAAAAATTAAGCTGCATACATCAGGACACTTCACCCCTAAATATTTCAGTTCTCAAGAATAGGTGATTCCTCTATACACTTCACACAAGTACGACACCTAAGAAAATCATCGTTAGTTCAATAACAACATTCAACATGCAGTCATATCCAAATTTCCTCAATTGTTTCATCCTGTCTTTTTTGCTAGATTATTTTTTCAGCCCAGGATCTAATCAAGGTTGATTTATTTCATTTGGCTGTTATGCCTGTTTAGACTCCCTCAATTTGTATCTATACCATTGATTCCTCTGTTTATAATATTAAATCATTTGAAGAGTCCTGCAGAACATTCCATATTCTGGATTTGTCTGTTTCCTTGTGTTTAGGTTCAAGTTGAACATTTCTGGCAAGAACACATTGTAGGTGATGCTACATACCTCCCATCACATAACATCAGGAGACAGGACTTCAGACTATCCCACTAGTGGAAGTGCCAAGCTCCATCACCTGGTTAATGTGGTGATCTCTCCATTATAAAGGCCCGAAATATAAAATTATATTTTGTCCCTTTGTAATCAATAAGTTATCTGTGGGCTCATACTTTAAAACTGAGAGACTATCCTGTTCTCCAAAGAATCTTTCCCCTATTGTTTAAAGTGAAACATCTATTCTTGATGACCTGCATCGATTTTTACACTGGGGGTCAGACAATCGTGATTTTTCTCATTCTTTCCATCTTTCTGCATTTATTAATGCTTTAAATAAACACTGAATAAAATGATAAAATTTCATCAACCAAACAGTGTTTTAAATTTTCATCACCAGGCCTTAGTACTTCTGAAACTGATCCCAGCTGTCCAACTAGTTTCTCCAAGTTCAAATGTAGATGATGACATCCAAAAGTGTCTGAGATACCTCAGGACCTCAGCTCATTTTCAATTGGATGCCACCCTGAGGTAAGCCAAGCATGTTCACAAGTTGGGTTGGGTGTCACCCCCTCCAAGGAGCCGTTCCTCATTAACCCCAGGTGGAGACAATTGTTTCATTTGTGCCCAAGCTTTGCCCTGTATAAACCTCCTTGAGAACACCTCTGACACTTCATTACACATAATTATGGTTGTGTTTATTTCCCTCTTCTGGATAAGCTCAGGGAGGACAGAAACCTTGCCTTATTGGTCTTCTTACCCATAGCACCTATGACGATGCTCAATGCATACTGAATTAACATTGAAGTCACACACAATCTACATCATGTAACAAAACCCCTGAGAGGTCAGTAGGGCACATGTCCCTTATTTATTTTATATGGAGAGCAACTCAGAGAGGTTAAGTGACCTGTTTTCAGGAGGCTGGTTTCCCGTCCAGGGATAGCAGACTACTGCCTATCACAATTGCTACTTGAGAATAAATTCCAGTGATACTCATCAGTGGTTTAGGGATTTCCAGAAATAGGAAAACATCTAACACTTGTTTCTATCACAAAATGCCTTGCCCATTTTATCCAAACCTCCTTTTCTTGTATAGTTTTTCCATTTTTCTAAAATTATTAGAGCTATCATTTATTAACTTATTATGCAAAGGTGAAACAGAAGCAAGGAAAGACTAAATAACTTGCTCCATCACATTCCTAAAAATCAAAGGGGCCAGGATTTACCCAGATGGTCCAGAGTGTAGGCTGTAACCCTCTCATGATGGTGCCTTAATCATTGCTTTCGAGCAGACCCAATGTCAGGGCCCCTGGCAAAGAACTACTTAGATAGGAATTATTACTCTCCTCATTTACATAGGAGGAAGTCAGTCTTAGAGAGGGATCAAGCAACTTCAAGCAATAGCCAGTAACTAGCAAAACTAGACTTTTGAACACGTGACCTTACTCCATGGCCAGAGCTCTTAACCACCGATCCACTTTCTCTTTAACTTGCTGCTTCTCCCATCAACGTTCAAGTGCACTCTCCTTCTTACACAATGGCCTTTATAGAGGAAGGGAAATCAGCAGTTGTGCCAAAAATAATAACAGGCAATATTTACTGAACACTAACTATGTTCCAGGAAGTGTTCTGAGTATTTAAAATGTATTATTACATTTCATCCTCATATTTACTCCCTAAAGTAGGTTTTGCTTTAATCATGGCACACACATTCTCATTTAATCCTCGCAACCAATATCCTGACAACCAATGATTTGTGAAAATCATTGAGATTTTATCTCAGGAGTATGACTGGTTCATGAAAATGTGCATAGAATATGCAACTTAACAGAGAGCACCTCATAAGGACCTGTAGTGACGCTCCAAATTGGTTGTTCACAGAGCACTTTTTACTTGATGCAGTAACAATAAACATTAATCTAATGGCTTAAGAAAAACTGAAAAAATTATCTACCTCAGCAACAAGTTAAAAAGCAGAGATCTGTCTTTTTTTGTTTGTTTTTTTTGATCACCAGTTTTGGGGCCTTATGATCAAACTACACTTAGTGGTATTTACTTAGTGGTATTTTCAACAAACTTTGTAGTCACATGTATTTATTTAAAATTCTGTTAAATGCATATTGCCAAGTGAGAGAAGCCAATCTGAAAAGGCTACATACTGTATAATTTCAACCTTATGACATTGGAAAAGAAAAAACTGTGGAGACAGTAAAAGGATCAGTGGTTATCAGAGGTTCCGAGGGAGGGGGAAGGAGGGATGAATAGAGAGCACAGAGGATTTTTAGGGCAGTGAAATCATTCAGTATGATAGTGTAATGGTGGATACATGTCAGTAAATATTTGTCAAAATCCATAGAACTTACAAAGAATGAACCCCAATGTAAACTATGGGCTTTAATTATTAATAATGTATCAATACTGGCTCATTGATTGCTACAAATATACCACACTGATGCAAGATGTTAATAAAAGGGGAAACTGGGGGTGGGGAGGATGGGGTATATGGAAATTCTATGTGCTTTCTGCTTATTTTTCTGTAATCCTAAAAGTGTTCAACAAATGAAGTCAATTAATTTAATAGTATATATAATTATTATATATTAATATAAATATTCCTGTTGCAGATAGAATATACATATATATATGTGTTTATATATGTAAGTTAGAAGTACATGAAGCCACTTCCCTCAGACCATCAAAATATCATTACTAATACAACTCCCCTCCTTACTGAGACAGAAACACCCCCTAGTTAGTTTTGCTGTGGGATATGGTCTTTCCTGTTGTCAACTCTGTGCAGTTCATTAGGAAAAAATTTACAAGAAGTTAACTGAGAAGCCCAGTAAAGCCAAATTTAAGAATGTTTCACCATATGACACATGAGCATGTTGTAAACACTGTTCTTTCTTTGTCATACATCCCCATTCCTGTTGCAGATAGAGTACACACACACACACACACACACACACACACACACACACACACGCCGAAAGGATTTTGACTTCAAGACCCCTGGAGATTAAAGGACATGAACATGGCCAGTGGGCACAGAAGGTAATTAACCCTGAAAGAAGGACTAAAAAGAAATAGGAAGATTCTATTAACAAAGTTGTGTGCGTGTGTGTGTGCCCATTTGGCAGGAGAAGGTTGGGGGTGAAAGATGGGGATGGAATGGGATTTTAAAATGGAAATAAACCCCCCCCACACACAAATACACACACACACACACATGCCTGGATCATATAAGAGTCTCTCTAGGGAATAATCTCTAAGAATGAAAGTGCTGGATCACAGGACATGCAAATCCTCAAATTTACTAAACAAAATCAAATTCTTTCTAATTTTATTCCTCCTAGTCTATAGCTTGCTTTAACATATTCTTTTTGGTATATTTTGAAGAGCAGAGGTTTTTAATAAAGTCTATTTTATAAACTTTTTTATATTTAATACTTGTTTGTATATCCTAAGAAATCTTCACCTGTCCCAAATATTTTCTTCTAGGAGTTTTATGGTTTTAATTTTTCACTCAGTTCTCTAATCAATTCAAGTTAATTTTTTAATATAGTCAAGTATTATGGATCAAAATTCATTTTCTTCAATACAACTGGTATCTTCTATCTAATTACTTCAGTATTACTTGTTTAAAAAAATAAAAGAAAAACTATACCTACCTTGATATCTTTGTCAAAAATTGTCCATATGTATGTAAACATATCTAGTATATTCATTCTCTTTCATTGTTCTACACTCTATCCTTATATAAATACCTCACCTTTTTTGTTACTGTAGCTTTATAATAAATCTTGAAATCAGGTAGTGTTAAGTTCTCCAAAACTTTACTGATTCTCTTTCAAAATTGCTTTGGCTCTTATGGGTTTTGTGGGTTTATATTACATGTTGAACTGACATAAATTTCTATCCAAAAAAAGTCCATTAGGATTTTGACTGAGATTGAGTTGAATCCCAAGATCAATATGAGAGAACTGACATCTTAAAAATATAGAATCTTCCAATCTACGAACATGGTATATCTATCCATTTGTTTGGCAATTCATTAATTTCTCTCAATAAAGTTTTATAGTTTTCAGTGTAGAGATTTTGCACATATTTTGATAAATTTATCCCTAAGTGTTTAATGTATTTGGAAGCTAGAGAATGGTACTTTTAATTTTATTTTTCAGTTTGTATTGCTGGCATATAGAAAAACTACTGATTTTTGTTTATTGGCCTTATTTCCTACGACCAGCTAGATCAATTTATTGGTAGTTCCCTAATCCATTGTTCTCAGTTATCCTTGGCTCTGCCCTCCAGACTATCAGCTCTGCTTTCTGTGACATCTTTCCTTTTTGGTAAAAAAAAAAAAAATCTATGTTTGTAGCTGAATAGCTTTCTCAACTAGATTTCTGCTTCCTGCCCTCAGAAAACTGATGGACCAAGGGCCTCTTTTCATTCTGTATTGTCTTTCTTTCTTTACTCCAAACTGATGATATTTTCCCAACACAAGTCTTCCAAAAGCCCCTCCACGTAGCTTCTTATCATCCCTGTGTCATGGTCACAAGGCAGTGTTCTAAGAGGAGGACAGTAAAAGTTAAACTTTGTTCCAGTGTAACTGAATTCTCTCTCCCCTGTTCTGTGCTATTATTGTCTTATATGTCATAATTATTTCTTCGTACATTTTTATGTCTTTTAAAGAGGTTAAAAGGAGAAACATATAGTCTTTTACATTAATTCACATATTTACCATTTCTGATGCTCACTTCTGTCTATGGATTTTAGTTACTGTTTGATCTCATTTCCTTGTTTGAATATATCTATATCCCCCACCCCACTTTGAACTATTATCGTCATACATATTAGATCTTTATGTGCTATTTGCCCAACAATTTTTTTTTTTTTTTTTTTTTTTTTTTTTTGCGGTACGCGGGCCTCTCCCGTTGCGAAGCACAGGCTCTGGACGCGCAGGATCAGCGACCATGGCTCACGGGCCCAGCCCCTCCGCGGCACGTGGGATCCTCCCGGATCGGGGCACGAACCCGTGTCCCCCGCATCGGCAGGCGGACTCCCAACCACCGCGCCACCAGGGAAGCCCCCCAACAATATATTTTTATAATTATAGTTTCATGCAATGATATTTTAAATAAGTAAGAGAAGAAAGGGAAAAAGTATATTTATACTGATTTTTATATATTTACCTATGTAAGTACCAGTGTTCTTTATTTATTGATATGGATTTGAGTTTCCATATTCTGTTTTTCCTTTCAGGCTTATTTAGTATTTCTTGTAAGCCAGGTCTACTAGCAACAAATATGCTCAGTCTTTGTTTATCCGTGATGTCTTTATTTCACCTTCATTTTTGAAACAGTTTTTGTGGTTAGGACTGGAACTGGTGTGAGGCAAATAAGACACTCACCTTGGGGACAAAATTTAAGAGAAACCAAAAATCTCAGTAATCAAGAAATATATTTTAATGCAATATTTTAAAATCAAAATTGATGCAATAAAATCCATGAAGAGTAAAATATAAAAATTTTATTTCATTCTTTTTTATGGCTGAGTAATATTCCATTGTATATATGTACCACATATTCTTTATCCACTCATCTGTGAATGGACATTTAGGTTGCTTGCATGTCTTGGCTATTTTAAATAGTGCTGCTATGAACATTGGGGTGCATGTATCTTTTTGAGTTAGAGTTTTCTTCAGATATATGCCCAGGGGTGGGATTGCTGGATCATATGGTAACTCTATTTTTAGTTTTTTAAGGAACCTCCATACTGTTCTGCATAATGGCTGCACCAATTTACATTCCCACCAACAGTGTAGGAGGGTTCCCTTTTTTCCACACCTACCTAGAGATGATCATACTAAGTAAAGTAAGTCAGACAGAGAAAGACAAATGTCATACGATACCACTTATATGTGGAGCATAAAAAAAATACAAATGAACTTACTTACAAAACAGAAATAGACTCGCATACATAAAAAACAAACTTATGGTTACCAAAGAGGAAAGGGGGTGAGGGATAAATTTGGAATTTGGGGTTAACAGATACAGACTATTATATATAAAATTGATAAACAACAAGGACCCATTGTATAGCACAGAGAACTATATTCAATATCTTATTCAATATAACCTATAATAGAAAAGAATATGTAAAAGAATATGTATAACTGAATCACTTTGCTGTACGCCTGAAACATTGCAAATCAACTATATTTCAATAAAAATAAAAACAAACAAAAAGGAAACAACAGCAACAAAAAGAAAGTCCTTCTTCATTTCAAAATAATGAAAAAAAGTTCATAATTTCTTCAAAGATGTCTAATTTTGTCCTTTATGTGTTTAAATACTTGATTCATCTGGAATTGATTTTCGTGTAAGAATATTTTTTAATTATCCAGTTTTCTGAATATCATTTATTGAATAACTGGTCTTTTCTTATTGATTAGAATTGCCATTTTATAAAAAAAAATTAAAGACAGGATCAGTATTACTCATTTTTCTTTGTCTCAGGCTCCCATAAGCTTGGCATGGCATGGCTGGATATAATTCTTCATTGAGAGATTTTTTCTTTTAGAATTTTGACGATGTTATGCCATTGCCTTTTGGTCACCACTCTTTCTAATGAGAAGTTAGCTATTCATATTAATATGGTTCTCTTGTACATGATAAGTTGCTCTTCTCTTGCTGCTTTCAAGATTTTCTCTTTGTCTTTTGGCAATTTGATATGTCCAGATGTTGAAATCTTTCTGTTTACCCCATAGGGTTCTTTAGTCTTCTTGGATGTGAAAAGTAATGATTTCTATCAAATCTGAGAAATTTTCGGCTATTATTTCTTCCAAAATTGTGTTCATTCTCTCTCCTTTCCTTCTGGGACTCCCATTACACATATGTGGGTATGTTTAATGTATCCCACAGGTCTCAGAGGCTCTGTTCATTTTTCTTTATTCCTTTTTCTATCTTTTCTTCAGATTGGAGCATCTGTATTGACCTAGCTTCAAGTTTCCTGATTCATTTTTTCTGCCAGCTCAAATTTGCTTTCGAGATCCTCTAGTAAACTTTTCATTAAAGTTTTTATATTTTTCAACTCCAGATTTTCCATTTGCTTCTTTTTAAAAATAATTTATTTTTTCTATTGCTAATCTCTACTTGATAAGTCCCTGACATCATACTTCTTTTAATTCTTTACTCATACTTTTCATTAGTTCTTTGAATATATTTATGACAGTTGCTTTGCTTTGAAGTCTTTATCTTCTAAGTCTAGCATCTGGTCCTTCTCAAGATAGTTTCTATTGGCTTATTTTTTCCCTGTGAATGGGTCACACTTTCCTAGATGTATTTTTTTGCTGTCGCATAAATTTTGTTGAAAATTGGGCACTTTAGAGAATATACTATAGCAACTTCCAATTCTGATTTCTTCCCTCTGGAAAGCATTGCTGTTGTTTATTTATTAGTTTGTTCAACGACTTCCCTGGACTAAGTCTTTGAAGTCTGTTTCACCTGCAGTGTATGGCCACCAATGTCTCAGCTTTCTTTTCTTTTCTTTTCTTTTCTTTTTAAATTTTTTTTACTTTTAAATCTGGCTCCCTAGGATTTCTCCTGAATTAGAGTAACTCAGTAGGCAGCTAATGATTGATCAGAGATTTTGCTTAGAGTCAGTAAGGCTTCCACCCTTTGCCATTGGCTCTATGTGTGGCTTGGGGAATGCTTTGAAACTTCAGTCGGTTTAGAAATTTGTTCCTTATTTTACTTTCACATGCATAAGGCCTCACGGCCCCATGTTCAGCCAATGATAACTAGATACCTTGAATGCTTTCCAGTCTCTCCTGTGTGTATGTATGTCCTTGTGCACACATGCAACCTTCCTGAGCTCTAGGGATATGTGGGAGCTTATCAAACCCACTTTAGCTATCTCATTTCCTAGATCTCCTTGTTAAATTTCTGGCTGATCTGCTGATCTGTTACTTGTTCCAACCAGTGTGATCTCAGACTAACTGCAATGTTGGCCTTCCTGCATATTTGCCAGAAAGCGTTATTTTTATCAATACCCCCTTGGGCATATGTTTTTTGCATTCTGTTCCAAATCAACTGGCCCATTCAGGCACTTAGGCTGCCTGTTCTCACAGTGTGCGCCACTCTGGTAGACTCTGTGCTATGGAGCTGATGGGGTATGGAATGCAGAACGGAAGCACCCCCAGTCTAAAACTCCACAGACTCTCACTGTCCTTACAGCAGTTCAGTCATTTTTCCTGCATCAATACTGCCTAAATTGTGTGTCTCTGGTCAATTTCCAGAGTCTTTAAATTATTGTTTTTGAAAATTTTTATCCAGTTTTATCATTACTTTTTTTGGAGAGTATGTGCTAAGCTTCCTTCTGGAGAAAAGAGAACCTTCCTTATGAGGTTCTGTCTCCTGTGAGGCTTTTTAAGACTTAGCCCTTGAAGCCACACAATGTCACCTCTGCTTTATTCTATTGATCATAGCAAGTCAGAAGGGTAAACATATTCTGAGGATGGGGAAATAGGCCTTACCTCTTGATGGGAAGAGTGATAAAAACTATAGTGCTAAGTGGCAAGCATATAGGGACAGAAGAATTATTTCAATCATCTTGCCATGCCAGCAATCTATTACATTGTGAATAGATGGAGAGAGAGATAAAATAGAGAGAGACAAAGATATGGATAAGGATATAGATATGGACTTAGACACAGATATACATTTAGATCATTATATACTTATCCTTATCTAAATACTTAGTGAAAAGTGAAAAACATGTTAAAGAAGAGACAGAAGTAAAAGGAGTTGTTAAAAATAAAGCCTCTATTTTATTTTATTATTTTTTTAACATCTTTATTGGAGTATAATTTCTTTACAATGGTGTGTTAGTTTCTGCTTTACAACAAAGTGAATCAGTTATACATAAACATATATCCCCATATCTCTTCCCTCTTGCGTCTCCCTCCCTCCCATCCTCCCTATCCCACCCCTCTAGGTGGTCACAAAGCACAGAGCTGATCTCCCTGTGCTATGCAGCTGCTTCCCACTAGCTATCTATTTTACATCTGGTGGTGTATATATGTCTATGCCACTCTCTCACTTTGTCCCAGCTTACCCTTCCCCCTTCCCGTATCCTCAAGTACATTCTCTAGTAGATATGCGTCTTTATTCCCGTCTTGCCCCTAGGTTCTTCATGACCATTTTTTTTTGTTTTTTAGATTCCATATATATGTGTTAACATACGGTATTTGTTTTTCTCTTTCTCACTTAATTCACTCTGTATGACAGACTCTAGGTCCATCCACCTCACTACAAATAACTCAATTTCGTTTCTTTTTATGGCTGAGTAATATTCCATTGTATATATGGGCCACATCTTCTTTATCTATTCATCTGTTGATGGACACTTAGGTTGCTTCCATGTCCTGGCTATTGTAAATAGAGCTGCAATGAACATTGTGGTACATGACTCTTTTTGAATTATGGTTTTCTCAGGGTATATGCCCAGTAGTGGGATTGCTGGGTCATACGGTAGTTCTATTTTTAGTTTTTTAAGGAACAGCCATACTGTTCTCCATAGTGGCTGTATCAATTTACATTCCCACCAACAGTGCAAGAGGGTTCCCTTTTCTCCACACCCTCTCGTCATTTATTGTTTGTAGATTTTTTTGATGATGGCCATTCTGACCGGTGTGAAATGATATCTCATTGTAGTTTTGATTTGCATTTCTCTAATGATTAATGATGTTGAGCATTCTTTCATGTGTTTGTTGGCAATCTGTATATCTTCTTTGGAGAAATGTCTGTTTAGGTCTTCTGCCCATTTTTGGATTGGGTTGTTTGTTTTTTTGATATTGAGCTGCATGAGAGCTGCTTGTAAATTTTGGAGATTAATCCTTTGTCAGTTGCTTCTAAACCCATGCACATATGGTCACCTTATCTTTGATAAAGGATGCAAGAATAAACAGTGGAGAAAAGACAGCCTCTTCAATAAGTGGTGCTGGGAAAACTGGACAGCTACATGTAAAAGAATGAAATTAGAACACTGCCTAACACCATACACAAAAATAAACTCCAAATGAATTAAAGACCTAAATGTAAGGTCAGACACTATCAAACTCTTAGAGGAAAACATAGGCAGAACACTCTGACATAAATCACAGCAAGATCCTTTTTGACCCACCTCCTAGAGAAATGGAAATAAAAACAAAAATAAACAAATGGGACCTAATGAAACTTAAAAGCTTTTGCACAGCAAAGGAAACCATAAACGAGAGGAAAAGACAACCTTCAGAATGGGAGAAAATATTTTCAAATGAAGCAACTGACAAAGGATTAATCTCTGTTTTATTTTCTAAAAATTTTTATTAGAGTACAGTTGATTTACAATGTTGTGTTAGTTTCAGGTGTACAGCAAAGTGAATCAGTTATACATATACATATATCCACTCTTTTTTAGATTCTTTTCCCATATAGGCCATTACAGACTATTGAGTAGAGTTCCACTGCAATGAGACAGAAGACACTGTATTTCTAGAAACAGATTTACTTGAAAGTAACAAACTATTAGAATTTTTGAGGTTTGCATGTATGGGCAATTCTGTTCAAATTGGTACAATCTCTTTCTACCACTCCCTCTCATTTCTTTTATGAATTTTAGGGAAAAGTATTTTTATAGATCTAATGTTTTACATGGCTTTATATATAGTTACAACTATTTTTGTGTAACAGGCCCTAAATCGTTACATTCAAGTGCAAGCACATCTGAATACTAAGGTTTTTGGAAAAGACAATGCAAATAAAGTTTCATCATGTGAAATCTACAAGTAAGTAATTTTAATTCTACATCAAGTTAAGTCTTGTACAGACAGCATTTATTTGTATTACACCCCATATTTTTCCCACAGGAAATGTTTCACATGCTAATGGTGTTTTTATTTTTAGGAATAGAAAAGGGTAGATTTGAGACATAAGTGAACTGTGCTTAATGAGTTAACTCAATGTGTAGAACAGTACTTGGCACATAATAAATCCACATATGTATTAGCTATAACCACTCAGAATAGTGGTAGTAGATAAAAAGAGGTTACGGAATTGGGTAAGAGTTGCAAAGTCATCTCAATAACTTCCTCTTTGTCACTCGCGACAAAGCAAAATAATACATGAAGCTTAGTGGAATCTGAAGGCAAAGTTTAAACTGGGCAGAATTTCCATAAAATCTCTATTCTAGGATTATTTGTTCCTTTTTATTTGGTTACTTTTTTCTAGAAACATTTTAGCAGATAAAGAGCTAAGAAATATACCTCAACTTCTCCTATGTAACTGGAGTGTTTAAGTTTCAATTTGGAGCATAACTATCCATTAGGAGCAATAAGAGATAGTTTAAAGTAAAACACACATGCCCACACTAAAAGGAACACCATAGTCTCTTCTCTGCTAGGTTCTCCCTCCCTTGATATGCCCCCAAATCCCTCAGAATGCTTACTTATTATGAAAGACCAGCCATGTTTGCCTTTGGCTTGCAGATAGAACCAGAATTGATTGTATCCTCTCTGAGAATGATGAATTCCACAAAGGCTATGAGAAGCTAAGTGTGCAGAATAGGCCACATGGCTTCTGCCTGTTAATGCAGCTGAAACCTGTAGAGTCCAAGAAAATTCTCCATTCATCACAGCCTGCACTGGAGCATGTTACTACCATCTTCATAGTGATGGTTGCTGCAATCACCAGAGTGGTTCTTCAGGTACAAGATAGGAAAGTCATCACACAGCCATAATGTTAGCATTAAAATTGGTCTGAGCCTCCAACGTGACAGTTCTTAATTCACTCAGACCACCCTAAGTACAAAGGCTCCCTACCCCCTACCCCACCAAGGTGGATGACTAATTTGTGAGTGGTTCTGGTGTCTGCGACCCCACAGACCCAAAACCATAGTTCCCCCTTGACTATACACTCAGACCAAGGATCAGCTCACCAATTCTGCCTCTTTCTACCCTCATGGAAACTTTTTTCCCTAGGAGCTTCCATGCCTTCCCTCATCCCAGTCATTATACATGGATCCATTAATTTTGAGTAGTTTCTATTACCATGCCTTCACTAATCTTTTGCTTCTGCAGTGTCTAAGCTACTATTTATCTCATCCAGTGTATTTTTCAACTCAGACATCATAGTTTTTATCTCTAGAAGTTCAGTTTGGCTATTTTTATTTTTTCCATGTCTACTTAACTTTTTTTAAACATAGAGAATACAGTTATAATAATTGTTTTAGTGTTTTTATCTGCTAATTCTAATATGTCAGTTCTGGTTTCAATTGATTGATTTTCCACCTATTTAAATATTCTAATTTCCTGCTTCTTTGCATGCCTGTAATCTTTGACTGGATGTCAGACATTGTGAATTTTATCATGTTGAATGTTGGATATTTTTTTATTCCTATCAATATTGAGCTTTGTTCTGGGATACAATTAAGATAGTAGGAAACATTTGTATCCCTTTGGGTCTTGCTTTTAAGATTTATTAGGTGGGACCAGAGCCATGTTCAGTGTTTGGCTAATTTTTTCCCACTGCTGAGGCTAAACCCTTCTGAACAATCTATCTTATGTCCTGGGCACATTGAGGTTTTCCCAACTGGCTGGCTGGAAAAGGAACTATACCCAGCCCTGTGTGAATGCTCATACTCATCTCTCTAAGTCTTCTGGGGGATTTCCTTGCCTCTGATAGTTTCCTCACACATATACAGTAATGAGTATACTGTTGCATAGTCAGGGGAACATTTTGTGTATCTCTGGATTCTCCCTCCTCTTTAGTACTCTGTTTTTTGAACTCTAGCTGCCTTTGTCTCCCTGGATTCTCAGCTCCATCAACACAACTCAAGGAGTCTGCTAACTCCTCCTGTGTTCCTCCTATTTGCACCACAGCCTAGAAACTCTTTTAAAGCAGTAAGCTGGGGCAAAAGTAGGACTCATCTAATTTGTTTCCTGTCTTTCAAGGATAACTGTCTTATGTTGCCTGATGTTTGGTGTCCTGAAAACCATATAATTTCATGTATTATTTTCCTTTTCTTTGTAGTTTCAGATGGAAGGATAAATTTGGTCCCTGTTATTCAATCCTGGCTATAAATGGAAGTACACCCAAATTCTGAATATCAGACAGACTTCAATAATTTTCCATCTTGAGAGGAATGATTTGAAGAAGTGGCACTTTGAGAATGTCTAAACAAGACAGGTTTATAGATGGCAATCTTATTGGAAGAAGGGACTTAAAGCTGTGTTTGCATAGCAGATTACATAATACTGAAATAATCCACAGTCTATCAAAAAATGAGGGAGATTATGGGGAGGGGCATAAACCTGGTTGGTTTTGCCTTCGGGTTGGGGTCTCAATCTCTTTTTTACCAATACAACTCTTGGAATTTTTAGGCAAATCTGTCCTAAATCTTTACATCAGGTTCAAACACCATATATGAAAAGTGTTTACCCACACATAATTAAAATTCTACCCACCTCTTCTCAACAATTCAACCCATGAGAAGGAGAATGCCTCACAGAACATAAAAACACAGCAAGTACTTCTGCTGTGGAACTTTGCACAGTCTGCCTGCTTACTTGTGGATCTGGCGTGGAATACAAAAGGGACACACTGTGGGCTAGCTCAGGAGTGGGATAAAGCTAACAAGAACACCCCTGCTGAAAATACATGGTCACGTTTGCCAGATTTATTTCACTACCCATACTTCAAGTGGCTACAAAGCAGCCCAGCACATGCCTACGTGAGGCCTGGGTGATTCTCCAGAGCAGGACTGTAGAGAAGGATACCTTATTCTACCTGCCATGCAGGAAGATTCACCAATCTAAGAAACCCTCACTCCCCCTCTGAGTTCTTACAAAGGCTACTGTCTAAAGCAGATATTGTATTTTTCAAGAACCTATACTCACCCACATGGAAATAAATTTTTAAAATAACTTCACAAAAATGATAGTTTTAGGTGCTTCAAAGAATACAGAAGTATCTGACAAGGAAGTGCCTATGACCTAGTGGGGAAGTAAGTCATGTATTTATTAAGAGTAGCACAAGGGAAGGAAAGGTAAATAAGAGGTAAATAACAATATGAAGTGCCAATAGAACAAATGTCATGGGTTATAAAACAAGTGGTAGAGAAAACAATCATATTCTTAAGTTCAGAGGGATGTGTAATCACTAACTGGGTTGGTTTAAAAAGGTCTCATGGAAGAAGTGGGACTTGTGATGTGCTTAATAGGATTTCGGTAAACAGATGTTGAATTTTTTCTTCTACAAGGTTCATTATGACTCATTTTGTTATAACTTTCACTTCACAGACTCACCTTCAAAGGTAAAGGAAAAGTTTCAAGAAAGGGAAGGTGTAAACAATTATAAAATTCAGCACTCCCTACAGTAGAAACTCTGAAGCATTACATCCTAGAGACAGCTGAATCCCAGCTTCTCCTGGGCTCTCCAGCTGTGGTGGTCCCACAAAATAGCTTCTAAACTCTTCTTTCACCAAGATGGGGAGGAAGAGACATCGTTCATAAGGCAGGTACTGTTTCATTGAGTATGTAATAGCGCGAAGAATTGCCCATCATTCTGATCATTACCTGATTCAGTGAACGTGACTAAATGAGACAAAGTTGTTTCGATACTGCTGTGTATGTTCATGCAAGATTGGTAGCATCATTTTTCTGCTGTCTGTGGAAGTATCCTATAGACTGGATGCTAGAAAATTGCTGAATGTGGAACTGCTTGTCAATGAAGCAGAGGGAGTGTGCTATTTACTCCTCCCTCCCCCAGGACACAGAAAAGCAATAATGTTCTACATATATCAAGAGAAGTGTTAAATAGAGCTAGTGAAAGTTAAGACTCATGGAATTGGACAAACGAAAAAAATTAAACCCATGAAGAAGGTAAATATAATGCTGCGTGCTCTCCTACAGCACAAAGGTAAATTGGGGCAAGTTAAAGAGAGGTACATGCAACCAGGGAGGTGAAAGCACTGAAAAGTGGTCATTACATTTAGAACATAATAGATGAACCCTCCAGCCAAACATTCTCTTGGATTATGGGACCTTTTCCTGAATTGGCTCGATTTATATTCAAAATATAAAGTGTAATTTCAAAACATCTTAAATGAAGTATGGCAATGTATTTCATAAAATTATTGTCACCATTATAATTAATCTTCAGATTGAAATTTAAGGAAGTCGTCTTTTTTTTTTTTTTTTGCGGTACGCGGGCCTCTCACTGTTGTGGCCTCTCCCGTTGCGGAGCACAGGCTCCGGACGCGCAGGCTCAGCGGCCATGGCTCACGGGCCCAGCCACTCCGCGGCATGTGGGATCTTCCCAGACCGGGGCACGAACCCGTGTCCCCTAGCATCGGCAGGTGGACTCTCAACTACTGCGCCACCAGGGAAGCCCTATCATAAAAATTTTTGAATATTATGAGTGCATAGAGGATTCAAAGATTTTTTTTCAACTATAATGCCAAATCTTTGTCATTATTCCAGTGCAAAATACTTTAAAGTCACTTCTGTGTGAAGAATAAGTATTGATAATTGAATCCAGGAATTCCACCTTTTTCCTTTTAGAAATAACTACCAATATGTAAATAAAATAACATTTCTATGCTATTCACATCAGAAGTGGAATTATATATATGCATTATGAATACAAAGATGGATACACATCCCAGGGTGTGTTCATCAGGCAGAGGTATGTGAAATGAAACATGTGAGAATCAGAGAACTATGTTAATTCATATTGTTTAAGTCACTGTGTATAATAGCCATGCTTGTGTTTTACAACCTCAAAAGACAGAGATAAATGAAAAGCAACAAGACATAATAATCGCTATTCCATATTGAAGTCAAAAGCCTTAAAAATGTTTCTAAGAACTTCATGTTAATGGTTCATTCATGTATTGCCAATTTTATTGATTGCCTTCTATGTGCCAGGTACTATGATGAGAAAAATTATTAAATATTGCAAAATAGTTAATCCGATAACTAATGAACATTGACTTTCACTAGATGTAGTAGAAAGAGCGTTGGACTGGGTGTCTAAATGTGGCTCTGCCTTCACCTGGCTCACTGACCTTTGAAAGGTTACTTACTTAGCCTCACCCTGGGTTTTAATATTCTTATCTATAAACTAGATCATACCTAAATTGCAATGCAGCTCTAAATTCCCATGTTCTTATGAAAGATAAATTTATCTTTATTTTTAAATAAGTTATGGTTGAATACAATTTTAAGATGAATTAGAAAAACTGGTTAGGCTGTGATGCTAATGAAATCATGCTAATTTCCATAATTGCCATTTTGACCTAAGTTCTAAAGCAGACTCAGTACTAAGTCCTACTGACCAACCTTGCAGAAAAATGCTGTGACTCAGCAGGGGTAAGGCATGGATGTGATAGATAAATGACAATCCAACTAAAAGCACACACCCTGCTGATGACAGCACCATAGTTTCACCTTTGTAGACCAAACAACAGCTGCGAGATTCATGGATTTAGGTTGATTTTCCATTACAGAAACTAACAGTTTTCAGGAACTTGTTGAAAGTCAGAAGGTAAAAGTGGAATCAGGACAATTGACCTTTTGGTGGTGGCCTGAAAAGGCACTGACAGTTCAAGAATGGTGATAAATAGAGGCTAAAGGAATTGGGAGAAAGGACTTTCCCTGCTCAAAGATAGAAGGTGTGCTCCTTACGTCCTGAGCTGCAGATCCTGCAGCCATTTTTGAAGCCAACAAGGCAAGGTACTGTGTATGATTCAAAGCCAATTTTTGTTTAGATCCCCAAACAAGAGATATTTATTTTGTGCCTACCATGTGCCTGGCACACTTCTAGCAATAGGGATACAAGAAAAAGTTCCTACCCTGTGGAGCTTATATTCTACTTGGCAAGACAAACAATACATATTAATGAAAACCTAAGTGAAATATCTTAGTGGAGAGAAGGCTATGAGAACTATGATGTAATGTAATGGGATAGACAGTGTGAAAGAAGAGGGAGAAGGGCAGTGATAATGAAGCTAAGGTAGTCAGCGAGGCCCTGCCTGAGGAAGAGGCATTGGAGATGAGGCATGAATTGTGAGAAGGAGGCAGCCTTACAAAGGTGTTGGGGAAACGTGTTTTAAGTAAGGAAATAGTCCCAAAATGGGACTCCGGAGCGTTTAAGGAACAGAAAGTTCTTGAAAAATGGAGCCTGAGGGATAAAAAGAAAAGATATCTTGGAGGTACTTGCAGGCCGTAGAAAAGTGTCTCAATGTTGTTTCAACTGCATTGGGAAGCCATTGAAAGTTGTAAGCAGGGAAATAATATGACTTATATTTTTAAAAGATTACTATGCCTTGGTGTAAATCATATTGTTCGGGAATGAGAAAAGTAAACTTTATTTAAAAAATTTAAAAAATAAAAAAAATTCATAAAGCTTTTCTTGAAGAAAAAAATCTGATTTTAAAACGTGAAACATTTGCTTTATCTACATATGTGTCTGAATGTGAAGATGTCTTTAATAAAGGCTTAATAAGGTATATTTGTTATTTGTCTGTCTTGTAATCCATGTTGTAAAACACAGTCTCCAAGGGGAGGAATAATGCTTAACAATGTCTGAAAGAGGGCCTCAGGATGGGCGGGGTGGGTGAGATGTGGGAAAGAAGATTGGAAGGAAGTGGATAATACATGGAGTGGAAATCTCAGCCGAAACAGGAGGTCAGCAATCAAAAATGTGATTTATAAAAAAGTGCAAAAAGGGGAACCCACATAATTTAACTTATCCTAATAAACTGGAAATATGAAATGATGACAGGAAATGGATTTGTACTTTCTAGAGACAGTATAAACATCTTTTCTTAGTTTATTTAACTTAATGGATCAAGATTTAGGAGGACAATTATTACACTACAGGGAAGTAACAGATGCAGATAAATATCTAGATTTTTCTATGAAAGACTTGACCCTGTATAACAATATGTATATGCGTTTTTTTCCCTAAATACTAAATAACATATCTTCAGGAAAATACACAAACAAAATAAGAACAATAACACAAAACTGCAAAAGAAATTTCCCATAATTTTATATATCACCAAAGAAAATCACTGCTTTTAACACTTTATGCTTTCCAGTCTTTTTCTATGTATACATATTTTACAACAGGAGTTTCATATTGTATATATCACTTTGTTGTCTGCTTTTATCAGTTAATGTAAGGCCACATATATTACATTTTGTGCATTTTCTTTTTTTCTACCATAAACCTATATTAGATTCTAATTAAAACAGTTATATGTGGTATCATAATCAAAACTGGTTAATATTCTAGAGAGAAAATCTGAGAAAATGCTGTTATATAAACAGTTCAATTTTAAATTTATAATTAAAAGAGGAAATTAGTTTCTCTTTCAACTTAAATTTTATCTGATTATCACTTAACCACTCACTCTACCTGTATAATATCTTCTACGAGTTTGGCACCATGCAATGCAGTGTGCATGTTGGGAAGGGGACTCTCCCAGTGTCCTGACAGGCCTGACGACCAGAAAAATAAGTAGGTCTTATGTGTTGGCTCTTGTAGTACATTTTTACTTAAAAACAATATTATAAATATGATTTGTTGCTTAGGCAACCTGCAAAGACCTAGGTAGTCCATAATGTACCTAAAATAAAAAATTATTCATGGAGAAGTCTGGACTAGCCCATAAATAGTACTAAATTCCTTCTATTAGATTTGGAGATAGCATGGTATGGTTAGTAGTAGCTGAGACCCATAATAACTAACTCATAGCATTGCTGGATGCATTAAAAAGACAGCAAATAAAAGACATCTGGTACCAAGTATGTACCATGAAGGTTGGTTCTTTTTCATTCCATTTCCTTCTTCTTTCCTTCCACCTGAATGCAATTACCTTTACTTCCATTTGTTTCTATGGTATTCTGAAGTGCCAATAAACTGACCTTTGGAAAACAAAATAGGGAGTTGCTGTACCTAAGCCATCCCTAGAAGCAGTGTGTAACCTAGAGTAAATCACTTTATGTGCATCCCCCTCACAGTACAAGTCTGTTCAGGAAAAATCAAGTCAAAATAAATATTTAGAGCAGTGGTGATGGAAATAAGTATAAACTATGAGCATGTAGGTGAATAATTTTTATACATGAAATTATTGAGAGAGAAGAATTGAACAGAGAAGGCACTTTGCCTTAGATACGGCCTTAGGACTCGATAAAAATCATAGCAAATGGCACAGCATTGTTCTTCTACATATGACCTGCTTCTCCTTCTGAGTCACTACAGCATACTAGCAAAATCATCCTAAAATGAGGGGAGGCCAGCATGCGGCAGTCATGGATGGCTAGCTGACCACCAAAGACACATGCTCCTCTCCTGAAGGCTAGAGTCGTTGCTGCCGCCTGCCTGTCCCAGCCCCTTTGCTTTTATGAAGAGCTGTGTGACTAGTTCTGGCCAATGGTTGTGAGTGAAAGTAACTTCCAGGCTAAGGTGATCAAAAATCCAGTATGAGGGCTTCCCTGGTGGCGCAGTGGTTGACAGTCCGCCTGCCGATGCAGGGGACACGGGTTCGTGCCCCGGTCCGGGAAGATCCCACATGCCGCGGAGCGGCTGGGCCCGTGAGCCATGGCCGCTGGGCCTGCGCGTCCGGAGCCTGTGCTCCGCAACGGGAGAGGCCACAACAGTGAGAGGCCCGCGTACCGCAAAAAAAAAAAAAAAAAAAATCCAGTATGAGATCCTCTTGTTCTCCTCTCTTCCTGGGGCAACCTTGGAGCCATATATTGAAGAGGGCAACACCACAAGATGGAAGGAGTCTAAATTCCTGACTTGGAGGAGTGCTATCTAGGAGAGCTCACTAACAAAAATATCCACTTTGGATACGGCCTGTGTGAGAAACAAATAACATACTGGTACTGCTTGTTTGGGCAGTTAGACTACATTTACTAATACACAGAATAATCGGCCATTTGAGGATTGGACTAAAAATAAATGACAAATGAATGACATCTAGTGTGTTTACAGGAGGTAAAGAGGATTGACCATTTTGGTCCATCTGGATCAGTGAATGTTTGTTTACTTGAGAAGAGACGTAAGCTGGGTCCTGAGAATGATTAAAAAGAGAAGAGGAAGGAAAAAGGGAAACCCAGGCAGGAGCATCAGCACAAGCAAATGTGTCATGACAGCAGTGGGTAATGTATGTTTGCAAGATAATCAACAGACCATTCTGGCTTGGGGTAAATTTGAAAAAGGATTCTGAGATGTCAGGAACTTTCTGGAGTGAAGGGAATTGGGGCTTTGAATACCATGTCATGAACTTGATCCTGTCGGTGAATGGGACTTATTGAAAAATTTTCCATAGTGCTACGGAGATGATTTTAGGAAGTTGCGAGGAGACAGGAAATAGGAGAGCCAAAAAAAAACAACAACAAAAAACACCAAAAAACCACCACCAACAACAAAAATAAGAAAACAGAACAAAAAACCTTAAGTTGAGATGCTGGGAGGATGGAGCCAGCAGGTAGAAAATAAGTAGGAAGCACAAACTTTCTGCTCTTCTCAGATTTGTCCTTCCCCTCTCCACAGATAAGATCTATTCAGGCAGTGTTTGTGCTCCTTGCTACGTGCCGGCAGTCTTTATTGTCTAGCCGACAGCCATTTCTCCGTTCTTATTTGCCAACAAATATCCTGAGTTTGTGCCAGCAATGTGTGCCATTCCAGAGATAAACTGGTGTTGTTTCAAGTCAGTCTTTCTATCACATACCTCTCAACCAGGTGAAGCTACAGAAGGGCCAGGTGAGTCAGGACTCCTGAATGAAATGTCAGGGGAAGCCTGCAGAGGACCGCTGGGAAATTATTTTCTTCACTGATAAAAGGAAAGAACTCTTAAGGGAAAGAAACTTACTCTTTCTTCCACCCTCCACATCTTGCTTTTGAAAGTGATTGTCATAGCCGTAACTGTGACAACCAGCTTGGGATCCCATAATAAAGGTGACGGAATGAATAGATAGTCACATATTAGTTTCCTGATGACATTACAGAGCTGCCAAACCAAGATGCTACTCCCTACCTCCAGACTTCTTGTTATGGGAGGTCATTAGACGTCTTTATAGATTAAGCCATAGTTAGCTAAGTTTTCTTTACTTGGAACTAAAAGCATCCCTGACTTATACACTCCAAAAGAAATTCTTTCTCCAAAAGACATCTGAAATTTTCATATGCTCCAACCCATGGTAGGCTATACCTGATGATTTCACACTTGGAGATGTGTCCGAATCCTGAATAGAGATTTTAAGCAATCAAGCTAACCGTTGCAATATATGCATATAAATATCTTAACCACAGATGCAAAAGATATCAGATAAACCAAGAATAAAAGTCACCTGAAAGCCCTTTAAAAGCTAATGAAAATCAAGACATCAAAGGAAAGTATCTAAATGTAGAAGTTAAATAATTCACCAGATTACCATCAATGACAAGAGCAGAAGTAAATGAGGCAACGTATTCAGAAGATAGAAGGAACTGTTACATCCACAAGAAACAGTATTATTATAGTTATTTATAATTATCCAGTTATATTTATAGTTATCCAGTATTATTTTGCCCTGGATTTGCAACATCACTGACCAAGAAAAGCATCTAGAATTAAAGCTTCCAAATCAAAAGTAAATATAAATTTCCCCCCAGATATAAACTTAATAAATGATTCAGATAAATTCAGTGGGAGTCATGATTTTGTTTTTTTTTTGGCCATGCCACGCAGCTTGCAGGATCTTAGTTCCCTGATCAGGATCCAACCTGGACCCACAGCAGTGAAAGCATTGAGTCCTAACCACTGGACCGCCAGGGAATTACCAGGAGTCATAATGTTTTTATAGAAACACATACATCCTATTCACTGAAGAAATAATTTATGGACCCTCTTAACAAATATTCCATGGTGAAGGCAACTGGAAAATAAATGTATAAAAATCCTTTAAAACCTTGAGTAAGAGCTATATATGCTCCTGAAGAACAAAAACAGAGTTCTTAAGTGTATCTCTAGAAAATCAGAAGTGAATGAAAGAAGAGAGTATGCCTTGTCCCAAAAGCCAATATTCTATCTTATTCCAACACTCTTTCTACTTGAGAAAAACTCTTCTACTCTGAGACTGTTTTCATTTGTATTCTTAGTTAGTGCTTTTCGATCAGTTGAAATATATGGCACATTGTGGTTCTCAATAAATGTTTGTTGAATGAATACCTAAAGACTGTTGTATTAATTTCCTGTGGCTTCTATAACAAATTACCACAAGCTTGTGGCTTAAAAATGGCAGAAATTTACTCTCTCACATTTTTGAAAGCCAGAAGTTCAAAATCTGTATCACTGGGCCAAAATCAAGGTGTCAGCATGGCGACTCTTCCTCCAGAAGCTATAAGGAAGAATCTGGTCCTTGTCTCTTACAAAAGCTTCTAGTAGCTGCCAGCATTCCTTGGTTTGTGGCTGCATCACTACAATCTTCAAGACCAGCATCTTCAAATCTTTCTCTGCTCTATCTTCACATCACCTGTGTGTCTGTGCATAAAATCTCTCTCTGCCTCCCTTTTATAAGAACATGTGAGATTGCATTTCAAACCCACCCTGATACCTGATAATCCCAAAATAATCCCCCCATCTCAAGATTCTTTAATCACATCGACAAAGGCCTTTTTTTTTTTAAACCATGTACAGTAACATTCACAGGTTCCAGGGATTAGAACGTGGATATGTTTTAGGGGGCAATTTTTCAGCTTAAGGCACAAGCATACAAAGAAAGTAATAAACAAAAAACAGAATATATGCCAAGAAAAGAGAGCTCCAATAGAGAAACATTCCGTTGCTCATATGGATGTCTTGGATCATCTTAATGCAGCTAAAATCTTCAATTCCAAAAAAACAAAAATTAAAGATAACTTTATTAAAATTAATGTTGTGGTACCTAGAGGGGTGGGATAGGGAGGGTGGGAGAGAGATGCAAGAGGGAGGGGATATGGGGATATATGTACACCTATAGCTGATTCACTCTGTTATACAACAGCAACTAACACAACATTTTAAAGCAATTATACTCCAATAAAGATGTTAAAAAAATTAATGTGGTAATAAAGAAATTTTCAAACCAGTCAGTGCTAATAAATAAAAATTGGAAAATTACAGGCCTTTCCCCTGAAAGAAATAATATTACTTAAGATGGAAAATGGGTCTAATAGAATTTTTGTGGGGAACGAGATCCAAAATCACCATTACTAGTATAATTCACTTGGATTCTTTGTGGGATAAAAGAACATTGGTTGAGATATTTTCTCTACACCAACATTATTTTTGCAGACTTCTGCAGATAGGAGAGGAGAGAGAAGAAAATATTGCCAAGAATTTTGACAATACAAAAGGCTGAAAGGAAATGTTGAATGAATTAAGCATTTCAGGGAGTTTTAAAACTCAGAATATAGAGCTATTGTTTAGTGCACTGAGAAAATTGATAATTTTGAAATTCTTAGAACAGAAATCTAGACTATATTATCACTATTATTTTTCTTCTGCTGTTTCTATGTCCTGCCACTGTCTCCCAACGTATTACTGCACATTAGGGAACCCAATATAAAAGCAGTTTAAAATTATAGAAATAATAAAAATCATTTTATTTTCTTTGCTTTTCTGAATATTTTCAAAACTTCTATTGATACATTCTAAGAACAAAGCAGGGGTTTACACACATGTCTTTACAAGTATTTATTAACATTTCTTTTAATGTCCACATTTTAAAGTTTATCCTAGAATTCCTTATCCAGTAAATATTTGTTGAAAAGTAAATATTTATTGAGTTAATATATATTTTTTGAGTGGTTGAATATTTGCTGAATGACTGAAAGGCAAATGAATGAACAGTGGCTCACAGACACTTTTTCAGAGGTAGGTAAAGTACACCAATTCTACCTAGAGCCATCCAAATGAGAAACAGGAATGTGATTCTTGCTTGTGACTTATGAAACGCTAGTGCCCACGGACTATGTAGGTGGGGAATATCATGAGCACAGTCTGTGTGTCCAGAAAAGCCTACAGAAGGATTCTCAAATCAGTCTGGAAACAACAAAAATAGAGAAGACATAAGCGTATTGTTTCTTTTTTTTTTTTTTTTTTTTTTTTTGCGGTACACGGGCCTCTCACTGTTGTGGCCTTTCCCCTTATGGAGCACAGGCTCCGGACGCGCAGGCTCAGCGGCCGTGGCTCATGGGCCCAGCCGCTCCGCGGCATGTGGGATCTTCCCAGACCGGGGCACGAACCCGTGTCACCTGCATCGGCAGGCGGACTCTCAACCACTGTGCCACCAAGGAAGCCCTGTTTCATTTATTTTTATTTTTTATTGAATTATGTTTGAATGTATTTTGGAAGTTTATTCTCATCAGTTTCTCTGAAAATGTTTCTTCCCCTCCTCTTTCTTACCTCTTGACCCTCTTCCTCACTCTTTTCCTCCTTGTCTTCCCTACTGTGTAGTTCCTCTTATTGTGCTATCATTGGACAAATTCATCATTAATCAACCAACAAAAGTTAGATGTGGCCCGATGAACACTTTCTGCCTGACATCTGCAGCTATTTTCAGCTCTTGGAAAAAGTCAGAAGAGATCACTTAGGTCTTAAGTCCAACTGAACGTTTTAAAACAGTTGCTGAGACCACACAAAAGATGATGAATAGAAAATAAAATAAAATATAATTGACCAGGATCACAATGAACATTGCCAATATGGATTTAGAATGCATGGTCGTCCAAATCAAATGCAATGGTACTCTCCTTTTGTAATTCCAACTAAACCTTTAAAGTTTGGAAATACTTGGATTGACCATGGGGTTTATAGAATTGACATGGTTGATAATTGAGACCCTGTGGCAAGATGGAAAGAAACTCATTCTGATTCTCCCTGTTCCTTATATTATATAGCCCAATTTGCAGATTCTGCTTCTTCTATTGTGATTCTAGCTTGCCATTTTTGTTTTTTCTCCTGAACCATTCAGCTATGATCAACTAATAGGAGTGAAGAGCCAGTCAAATAATCACATTGTGGTGTTAGTTATTGACAACATTTCTGGTGATGCTCTGAGTTCTCTGGTCAGCCAATAGCACCCCATGTACATAGAAGGGTATGTGTAATTCCTGAGACTTAACAGAAGAGCTTTAAACTGAAGCTCCAAGTGAAAAAGGGAGGTATATGCTGTGTATTCAGTATCATGGTGGGTCTCCTGCATCAATCTACCTGCTGTGGGAAGGAATTAGCCAGGAAGTTCCTTATCTTCTCAAGATCAGGAATGATTTTCAAGTCCTCACCTCCAGGGAACTTCTTTCTAGTCATTATTGCAATTTGAACTGAATTTATTTTATCTCAACATTTCTGGCATATTATGCCCACTAACCCTTTCCATTCTGGATTCTTGGTGTTCTTTTTCCTCCTTTTTATTTATACATTCATTTGTTTATTCAAAAAGCAATCAATGAACATTTATTGAGTGTCATATATGGGAGAGATATTGGATTTGTACTTGGGGTACAAGATGGTAATACACATTGTCAAAAGCTATGGGGGAGTGTGGTTTATGATCTATAGTGAATGGCCGTGCATTCACTCCTCTGGCTTGAACCTACATGGAAACTGACCAGAGGTAGCCTTTCCAAAGTAGTTACATGTAATGTAGATTTTTCAACATAAGATTAATCAATATAAACTGTTTAACTAGGTGAGTGCCTATGATGGTTCGTTGGTCTCATTATAGGAGTAGATTCTGTGTGTGTGTGTGTGTGTGTGTGTGTGTGTGTGTGTGTGTCCTGCCAGTGGCTAACTTGACCTTCACTGTGGATTGGATCTGGAACAAGGGCCTTCAAGATCAAGAGCCTCCTGCCACAGACTCAGTGTTCCAGTGTCAGGGAGAAGGACAGCAAGAACTGCTGCAATGGAGTGCAGCATTACCAACTATGAAAGCTGGGGCTTTATATTTAGTAAACCCTAATATGGTGACCCTAAATGTGTTTAGTGCACAGGCTGGCTCTGCTACTTCCACTTGTCTGGCTGGACGTTTTACCTCTATCACCTCAGGCAACCCTAATATGCTGACATGGATAAGATGTGATGCCCTTCACTGGATACAGGCGGCTCTTTTAGGTTGGTACTAATAAAATGCTGTGGTTGGGCCTTAGACTAAAAATTTATGCACGTGTTCACACACACACACACACAAAGTACATGGATTTTAGGTATTTTATTTCTGCTAGCAAAAAATTGCATTTATCTATAAATAATGAACCCCTTATGGTGGAATTTCAGGTAAAACAGGAGAGATATTTGATAGCAGGTGGCCATTCTCAAACCCCCTTAAGTGTACCTTATTCCAGAGGTCTATTATCTTCTTTGTTCAGTTTAGTGCAAACATGGGACCTGGTGATAAGACTGCTGTCTTTCTAGACAAAATTGAGTTTAAGAGTTTTATATATGTTTGCCTTAGCTGAGATTTTTAAAAAATGCTTCCAGTTTAATATCATTTTATGTACATTCTTCAAAATCCTTTTCTTTTTCATTTTTTTTCAGTCATTATGCTGAGATAAATTTGATCCACACTTTCCTTTTAATTTACGGAGAACACATTAAAATGTTTGCCCTGTGAAACATTTAGTGAAACATCAGATGATATTTCTGATAAAAAAGGGATTTCAAGGCTAAAATTCATAAAGTTGATTTACCAAAATTAAACATACTATGATTAAAGTTTAGGATTACTTCAGAATGTGAAATTAATAAACAAGATGAACCTATGATTTAGAAAAATATACCCCTCTTGCCTTTAACTTTATTTCTCTTACTACTATTTTATGAGAAAACAATAGAAATGCGTACAGCAAAGTCGACCCTTTCATTCTTAAAATCTTCTCTTTTTATCCGTGTGTTTAATTTATAACTTGGAACAGTTTAAAGTAGGATTTTTCAGAGTGTGGGAACACAAGACCCTCAAAAGGTATCTCACCAAACAAACTCTCTCATCAGCTAAATATAGAAATCACACAATAGTATATCCTATCTGGGAGATTCACAGTGTGATGGTAGTGCCATCTGGAAGCTCTGAAAGAATGGAAAGTAGTGAAAGAATATTCTTAACTCTATCTACCGCAGCACTGCCTGCTTTGCAATTATATCTATTAATATTATCCATGGATTGCACTTTGGGAAATATTGACGAAGTTTTTCATGGTTACTCAACCCTTAAACATTTTTCCTCTTCAGAGAACAGAGGCAGTATAGTTAGATATTTGGATTTTGGACTCAGATAACCTGAGTTCAAGCTCCAATTCTGTGACCTTGAGCAAATGAGTTACCTCTTTGAATGTCAGTCCTTCCACCTCTAAAATGGGCATCATAATAGTATCAGTCTCATAGAGTTGCTGTTAAGTCTTAAATGATAACTTCTATGAAGTACCTAGCATAGTGCCTGGCATATAGAAAGCTCTCTAATTTTTTATATTTATGATTGTACTGCTACTATTAGAGATGGCTTGGATGTATACATCTTAGCTACTCATAAACATGGAAGTCATTATTGTGATTTCTATCATCTTGAGCTTTTCATTCAGAGGCAATAGGTTTGGGCAGATAACAGATCTTTCAACAGCCAACTTTGCATCTGGAATCTCCTCCAAACGTCATCTACCACACTCCAGGCTAAAGAATTCAATCTCACTTAGACAAGATTATCTAAGAGTTTAGTTATTTAACCTAACAAGTTAATCAAGTTTATCTTCCTTGTCCTTCTGTCCTTCCAACCCATTACTTTTCTGTCTCTCTTTTTTCTTCTTATGCTTTTGAGCTCCAGTACTGCTTTGACTAATTTATGTTTCCTTTTCTCTTTCATCCAGCATCAACTGAACTGATTTAGGGTGACCTGGCCATGTTTTACTAATCCACCAATTCAACAAATATTTACTCACTACCTAAGTGGTCCTTGAATTTATGTATCACTCTGTGCACGGAACTCCAGGACCTGACTTTGGCAAAAGGCAGAATCTGAATGTTTACATAAGATGAGGAAAAAGAATGAAAAGAAAACACAGCTACCTAAAAAATAGCTGAGATGCAAAAAGCCCTTTGGTTAGGAGAGAGAGACTGTGCACACAACAGGAAGAAGCCACAGACTCAGTGGCAAAGGGTGAGATTTTCCACCACAAGCACACCTCTTCCCAAACGCTCTCTCCTCGAAAGCTGCTGACAGAGCTTTGGCAAAGGATCATCCTCCCACTGGCTGATAAGCAAAGCCCTGTTTTATATTTAACTCACTCCAGTAGGAGGGGTGGAGTGGGGGATGCGTTATTTGTAAGAGGAGCCGTGACAATATTCTCGTCAGTCCTCTTCCTCCAGCTCAGCTCCTCTTCTGGAGTCCTTACTCCACCCCCTTGATTCCACATTCATCCTTGAGTGTCTAGTGGGAGCGTGAAGGGAGAGGAAAAGATTCAAGCAGCCAGAGAGAGAGAGGTGTGGGAAAGGCGAAAGCAGGCTGCCAAACCAGGGAATTCCTTCCAATTGAAAAAGGAAGACTGCTGACGTTAGTTAGTTAAATTTAACGACCTTTTATGTGTAACATTTGACTTTGGAAACAAAAATGATCTTGGAGGAGAGAGAAGGCTCTAAGAGATACTGCATTAAAAGGAAACATGTGGCCATTATCTGTGCGGTGGTGGTGGGTGTCGGATTAATAGTAGGACTTTCCGTGGGCTTGACCAGATCGTGTGACTCTACCGACGGAGGACAGGGCACAACCCAGGCTCCTTCCCACAGGCCTCCCACTTCGAGGCCTCCCACTTCGAGGCCTCCCACTTTGAGCCCTCCACAGGACCAGGGCGTCTGCCCTGCCAGTGAAGATGAAAGTGGAGGCTGGAAAGATTTCAGGCTGCCGGACTTCATCAACCCAGTGCACTACGACCTGGAGGTGAAGCCCCTGTTGGAGGAGGACACGTACACGGGCAGCGTGAACATCTCCATCAACGTGAGCTCACCCACCCGGAACCTGTGGCTACACCTCCGGGAGACGAGGATCACCCAGCTCCCGGTGCTGAGGAAGCCCTCTGGGGAGCAGGTGAAAGTCAGGCGGTGCTTCAAATACAAAAAGCAGGAGTACGTGGTAGTGGAGACAGAAGCAGAGCTTGCACCCAACGGTGGCAAGGGTCTCTACCAGTTGACCATGGAGTTCGCCGGCTGGCTGAACGGCTCGCTCGTGGGGTTTTATAGAACAACATACGTGGAGAAAGGACAAATCAAGTAAAATTTTTTTTTTTTTGCTTTATTTCTCCAAAGCTATATATTTGCTTTCCATTTCTTCTCCTTCCCTTTCACTTTCCACCTTTCAATTATATTGATGGTCTGATCTTTGTCTAAACTTGGTTTCATTTCTGCCTGTTCATCTGGGAAGCAAAAATTCTTGCCCATTTATATTTTCAAAGCCTATCACAAAATTTGAAAGTATTGAATGAGCTGCATGGAGTCTAAAAAATCAGTGTAAGTCCTTTATTTCATCAGGAAAAATCATAATATACTGCATTCTATCCTTAATATTTACATGAACTACCTCAAACTTTAAAAATACATGTGTCTGGTAAATTTCACTGGTGATATTCTTGGGCTATGTGGCAATGATTTTAAAGTGAACTTTTAAAATTATATCACACTAAATTTAAGTGAAAATCAGTAAATATCAATTATAATTTTGTCTGTTTTATTGGAGAAGAAACATTGAGAGTATGTAAAATTCACGCAATTGTTTTTGTGTTTTCATTTAGGAAGGAAGGTAGGACTATGTCTTTTTAATCTCATATGGCCAGAACCATGTTTTACAGATAAGCTTTCAATAAATACTCATTGAGTCCATACATTAGTGGTAGCACACGGATAACTCTTCAGGCTTATTATCTATCATGCAGTATGCAATGGTTATGCTAAGCCTTAAGCAATTAAGAACATAAATATATCCCCCGACACAGCCCTCCTAGTATACATGTATATATACTTGCATTCCCTGAGTCTAGCCAAATGGTTACTTGCCTTGTCGCTCAATCAGAGGCTA
Organism: Monodon monoceros; assembly: GCF_005190385.1. Taxonomy (NCBI): domain Eukaryota; kingdom Metazoa; phylum Chordata; class Mammalia; order Artiodactyla; family Monodontidae; genus Monodon; species Monodon monoceros. The sequence goes on from NW_021703777.1 coordinate 107,852,629, forward strand.
TTACTAGAGCTTTGTCAAAGGCATAAACTCTCTCAATGAATTCAAAAAACCTTCACTCTGTGGGTGTGGTCCTTGCATCAGAGAGGAAGGCTACACCTGAGGTAACAGTGAACTTGAAACTGCTTTGACCTTTGCCTACTTAGATTCTGAACAAGTAAATGATTAAGAAACCTTATATCACTGTTCAGAGTGAGACTGAGGCCAGCCCTCTGAATATTCCTTTCCTATGTTGTTTTAAGCATTTTATAGAGCAAAGCAAATCTTTTGGTCAGAATTCTTCCTATTGTTTGTCACAGAGACCCAGGGATTAAAATAAAATATTATACATTCTTATCTCACTGTGTAATACAGCAATAAACTGAGTAGAAATGATAGTCTGAAAAAATATTTGGAGCGATCATGTTCATATAGATACTGTATCTTAATATTACTTGCAAAAAACAAGCTTCTTTATTGTTTACATATTCTTTCTGTTTATAAAAATTACAAATGTTGAAAGCATAGAAAATTATAAAAAGGAAAAAAAGAACCTATAAATAATTTCACCACCCAGTGGTTAGCCCTGTTAAAACACTAATGTATATTCTAAATTTTTTTAGGTAATCAAAATTGTAATTATGTCTACATATCTCTCTGTCCATATACCTTTTAACTGAATATACTGTAAGCATTTCCCTTTGTTAAATATTTTCAAGAATCTGATTTTAAAGACTGTGCAATATTTCACTGCATGAATGCAGTTATTTTTTTAAAACCAATTCCCTAATGTTGGACATTCAAGTAGCTTCCAGTGTTTTATTACTATAAACAAGTCAGAAAGAACATAGTTGTAAGTACCTCTGTAAGTGTGTATCTGTTTATTTTCTCATGTTAGGATATAGTCCGAAAAATAGAATTGCTGGGTCAAAGGGTACAAATATGTCAAGAAACATGTAACATTTATTTTGTTTAATTATTTCATAAATAAGACACATTCACTACAGAAAACTTGAGAAACAGAAAATTGTAAGAAAAACAATCCATCTGTAAGTCCATCACTCAAGCATAGTCATTGTTAGCAGTTAGGCAGACATTCTTCTAGTTATTTTTTCTGGATACAGATAAACATGGCATTCTTATGCTGTATATAGTATTGTGTAACATGTTTTTACAATGTATCAACACTTTAACATATAATTTGGTATTCTTCCACAAATGAGTTAATGGATATATGATAGCCCATTGTACCAATAAAATGTAATTCATTCAACTTTCCCATTAGATTTGGGCACTTAAATTTCTTCTACTTTTTTACCTATAAACACCTATAAAATGTAATGAACAGCCTTATAAAAAACTATGAATAGTATTTTCTAATATTTCTATAGGAAATTTCTTAGGAAATTGGCTCAAACTACACATGTACGAGTGCATGCATGTGTGTGTATATATACACACATCTACACATATATAACACATGTGCATGCACATATGTATATGTGTGTATCTCCAAACTGACTTTCAAAAATATGTCCCAAATTACACTTTCACAAACAATGAATGAAAGAACTGATTTCTCTGAGCCTTACTAACGATAAGATGATTTTTTTAAGTGTTTGCAATTTGGTAAAGGAATAATACTCTAAAGAATATCTACTTTCAAGAGATTCTAAAAATCTGTTAGTGTAAAGTGAAAACAAGTCAAAACTTTTAAATGATTATTGCTGAGTTTAAAACTGCTTTTTGGATTGTGAAAACAACAGAAATTGCATCTGGGTAAAGCCATCAAAATACTTTATAAAATTCTATACACTACAGGAAGGCCAAAAAATATGGAACACAGTTCCACTAATAAGTTTCTGTTATATATTTTATAAGTACAAAAAATTACTATATGCTAAAATATATATTATTCATTCTAACTCTGGATTATTTTACTGTATGAGTTAGTTTTATGATAAGATATATACTTGAGAGATGACATTCTGAAACTTAGCTGTCTTAGTTGCTAAAATACTCAGAAATACTAAGTGACGCAAGGTTGGGGAGGAAGGCTGGTGCTCAGTTAGGCTCCCATGGAGGACTGGTGTCACCAGGTTTGTCTGTTTTCAGTGGTAGCAGATGAGGCTCTCACATAACACAGGATGCAGCCAGTTTTGCACTGCACACATGGTTTTGGAATGGTTCTGGAACATAATAACCTCATTTAGGCTCAATGGAATACTTTTTGTTTTTCTTATTCTGAAATATTTCAAGCATATGAGAAAAGTGCATTGTTTTCTTTCAAGCCTGTGAATAACATTTTGACAGTGCAGGCCTCTTTAGTGGGTCTCATCTACAGAGTGCAGAGGAGGGCCACAAGCGTGAGTTCAGGGGGAAGAGCACCGTCCTTTCAGATTATAGAGTGAACTTTGTAATATTTGATGCTCATGCAATTTCAAATGCCATCAGAGTAATATATTTTATGTATACCATCAAGATTATACTTTCCAACCCTTCTGCCTTATTGTAAAATTAACTCCAGGATTGAGTTACCCATATCCCATACCATATGCGGTATGGGATATGACCGTCGCAACCACAATGCAAATAAACATTAGTGCACTCAATAGTAGCCAAAATTACTTGATTTCTGTAAATACAACCGACACTTGAACTTCACGGAGAAGAGACAACTATCTGAGCTTCTTTCCCTCAAAATTCAGAGGCAAATGGAGACTTGGAGAAGGTAGAGCAAGTTTAGAGTTCCCTAGCCATAATAACCGTATCATCTCACCGGGGAGACAGCTATAGCGAGGCTCAGGAGAAGAAAGTTTGGGAAACTTAACAGCCACTTTTCCTACTCTCTGGTCTGTTCCTTCGGGTCTGAGGAAAACCACTTCGAAGGATTGGAACCTTTGGAATGTTTTCCTGCCCACACCACCAAACCACTTCAACACTCCTTCTCAATAGTTATGTAGGATTTCCAGTTGTTCTCAGAGTTCCCCTCTACTCACATCTCCGAAGTATATAACAATATTCTCTCCTCTCCAAGGTTCAGCATTTCCTTCTCTGCATTTGGATTGCTCTTACACAGCATTTCCTAATTATCTGTTCCAGAGAGTTCTAGTTGCATGGGATATTAATAGATATTGTCAGAAAAATGCAAGGGAGGGATTCTGTGGCCAAATTTCTTTGGGAAATAATACTAAACACAAAATTATGTTAAAGTTTTTTAAACTTTAAAGTTTTTTTAAAATGGTGGGACTTTTCAGAGACTTTTATATGATAATGTTCATTATGAACCTCTAGAAGCTGCCATAGTATGTAGTTTCCCAACTGCATTAGACTGTGGAATCTTCTGTGGGTCCCTGAGAGTAGGGTCCCTGTGTCTCTTGTTCACTACCTAGCACACAGAGAGAACTTAATGATTATTAAATGAATATATAGAAATTTTCATATAGGCTCTCACACTAGTGTCCTCTGGAACATGCTGGGACATGCTGCATCGCCACAGCCCCTTTCCCATAGAGGAATCCAATTTCAACCAATGACAGCTCCACCTTCCCACTCAGGATGGAAAGCTTCCCGTGGTTCCTTTTCTCCCCGTCTTGTCAAAGGCAAGAGAAGTCAGTAGAATCTTTTTTTGACTTAGGAATGCAGTCTTCATACTTTAAGGACTGAGAACCATTGGAACTGACAGGAATTGCAAGAATTTAAAAGAGGGACACATGGTTTCCGGTTTGGGTTTTCTGGGTTTTTACAGCATTGCTGGGATTGAAGTTGAATTTTGATGTAATGGTGGGATTTCAATAGGCAGAGGCAAGCAAGAAGGTAAAAAGCAGGCAAACAGGAAAGGCATTAGGTCAAAAAAGCATAGTCGGGAGAAGAAATAAGTTTGTAGGAGAGGTTTATATGAAGAGGCTAGCTAGAGATAACTCTGGAAAACCCACAGGAAAAAAAAAAGTAAGGATAATTAATGACAGGCTTTATGCAGGAAAAGTTAACCAATGACTATCTACATGGGGAGGAAAGAACTAAATCTGTACATGAGTATATGAGAGAAACTCAGTTATCCAGGAAAGAGAAGATGATGAGGATCAGGTAGGACAGTGATTTCAGGACAGACAGAAGAGAACATAATGGAGAAAATAGCTTGCAGGTAACGCAGTCAGGATTTGAAGACTGACTGGCTGTGGGGAAGAGATGAGTTATAGATCTAGGATGCTCCAGATATCTGATCTGACAGCCCACACCTTTCACTGATATTGAAAATAGAAGAATCAGGTTTAGAAGGAAGGTCATGAGTTCGGTGGCAGATGTGTTGAATGCCTGTCAGACATCTAGGAAGAGATGTCTAGTAGGCATTTGGATAATTAAATCTGAAGCACAAGGTTAGGGCTTGTGATAAAGATTTAGCAGTTAAGTGGAAACAGAGCAGAAATCATTGAGAAGGTCATAATTAAGTGTGTGTGTGTGTGTGTGTGCACGTGTGTGTGCATTATATCCTTACGCACAGATATGTATACTTATTTGTAGTTTTGATCTTGAAATTTTAATTGTATGTCAGTTTATTCATTATATTGATATGTCGAGCTATCAGTATGCCCATTATCAACCAGGAACAGCTTCAGCAGGGGTGTCTTGTTTACTTGTTGCAGGATGCATAGTAATTTCCTTTATTTTGGAAGCAAGGAAACAATAAGAAATTTTACTTGACCTTGAGTATCCTCTGCATAGAAAAAAAGCATTTGGAAAATAAATTTAAATAATTAATTGGTTCAAACCACCATAAAAATAGGTTGGAGGGGCTTCCCTCGTGGCGCAGTGGTTGAGAGTCCGCCTGCCGATGCAGAGGACACGGGTTCGTGCCCCGGTCCGGGAAGATCCCACATGCCGCGGAGCGGCTGGGCCCGTGAGCCATGGCCGCTGAGCCTGCGCGTTCGGAGCCTGTGCTCCGCAACGGGAGAAGCCACAGCAGTGAGAGGCCCGGGTACCGCAAAAAAAAAAAAAAAAAAAAATTGGTTGGAGTTTGAATAATCTAGATGGGTTGTCTTGCACTGATCAGCTCCTCTACTGAATTCTGGAACCCTTTACTAGTCTGCAAAGATACTTCATTGTGGCTGCCTCGTCTGCATCAGAAGTCTTTCATTTAAGTTTTTCACTCAGACCTTGCTGTTTATTTTTCTGGCTCAAGATACTAAACTGCTGAACATAGCCTGAGAGTCTTCATTGGAAACAGTATGCCAGATGATTTATGAGGTAATCAAGTAGTTGGTTTTTTTAAAGTTGATTCAGAGTGAATGGTTGGTGCTTGCAATCATTACTTCCTCTCTCTTCAGCGTTCTCTAAGGTCAGCTTGATCTGATGCACTCAGAGAAGTCAGAGGAATGCCTTCCCTTTTGTAAATTAACAAGCTACACAGAATTATACTTTTAATGTGCTGGGTCTAGTAAGTGACTTACAACACAGAGAGGCCCCTATGTAAAAATGGTTTACCTCAGCACATTTGCCTGGCATTATAATTATTTAGGACATACCCAAGAGTTACTCCTGAACATACTGTGAGATTAGCCAGGCCTTTTCCATTAATTTGCAAATCAATTCATCTAACTTTAAAAAGAAGTTTTAATCACTGAATAAAACTTCCCCAAAGAAGTTGTGATCTAAAATGGTTTTGTATTGCTATCTCATATACGTTGTTTTCAAATCTGCATATATTTAGAAAAACTTTAGTAACTCTAGATGGAATTTAGCATATACAAATAGGGCCTTTTTAAATAATTGAAGTATAGTTGATTTATGATATTAGTTTCAATATTTTTATAGATTATACTCCATTTAAAGTTACTATAAAATATTAGCTATATTCCCTGTGCTGTACAATATATCCTTGTAGCTTATTTATTTTATACATAGTAGTTTGTACCTCTTAATCCCCTACCACATCTTGCCCCTCCCCCCTTCCCTATCCCCACTGGTAACCACTAGTTTGTTCTCTATATCTGTGAGTCTATTTCTGTTTTGTTATATTTATTTTTTAGATTCCACATATAAGTGATAACACACAATATTTGTCTTTCTCTTGCTGACTTATTTCATTAAGCATAATACCCTTCAGGTCTATGCATATTATTGCAAATGGCAGACTTTCATTCTTTTTTATGGCTGAGTAATATCCATTGTATACATAGATACTACATCCTCTTTATCCATTCATTTGTTGATGGACACTTAGGTTGCTTCCATATCTTGTCTATGAACATTGGAGTGCATGTATCTTTTCAAATTAGTGTTTTCATTTTTTTTCCAGATAGATACCCAGGACTGGAATTGCTGGATTATATGGTAGTCCAATTTTTAGTTTTATGAGGAACCTCCATACCGTTTTCCATAGTGACTGTACCAATCTGCATTCCCACCAACAGTGTACCAGGGTTCCCTTTTCTCCACATCCTTACTAACATTTATTATTTGTGTTTTTTGATAAAAGCCATTCTGACAGGTGTGAGGTGATACCTCACTGCTTTGATTTACATTTCTCTGATGATTAGTGATGTTGAGCATATTTCTGTGTGCCTGTTCTCCATCTGTATGTCTTCTTTGGAAAATTGTCTATTCAGGTCTTCCGCCATTTTTATTCAGGTTGTTCATTTTTTGGGTATTGAGTTGTATAAGCTGTTTATATATTATGGATATTAACCCCTTACTGGTCATATCATTTGCTAATCTTTTCTCCCATTTCATAGGCTGTCTTTTTGTTTTGTTGATGATTCCCTTTGCTGTGCAAAAGCTTTTAAGTTTAATTAGATCCCATTTGTTTATTTTTTATTTTGTTTCCTTTGCCTTAGAAGACAGATCTAAAACTATATTGCTACAATTTATGTGAGTGTTCTGCCTATGTTTTCTTCTAGGGGTTTTATGATTTCTGGTCTTATATTTAGGTCTTTAATTTATTTTGAGTTGATTTTTGTATATGGTGTGAGAAAATGTTCTAATTTCATTCTTTTACATGTAGTTGTCCAGGTTACTGAGCACCATTTATTAAAGAAACTGTCTTTTCCCCATTGTATATTCTTGCCTCCTTTGTCACAGATTAATTGACTATAAGTGCGTGTGTTTATTTCTGGGCTCTCTGTTCTGTTCTACTGATCTACGTGTCTGATTTTGTGCCAGTATCACACTGTTTTGGTTACTGTAGCTTTGTAGTCTGAAGTCTGAAGCCAGAGAGTGATATCTCCAGCTTTGTTCTCTTTTCTCAAGATTGCTTTGGAAAATTGGGGTCTTTTGTGGTTCCATATGAATTTCAGGATTATTTGTTCCAGTTCTGTGAAAAATGTCACTACTATTTTGATAGGGATTGCATTAAATCTGTAGATTGCTTTGGGTAGTGTGGACATTTTAACAGTATCAATTCTTCTAATCCATGAACCTAGGATATCTTTCCATTTCTTTGCATCACCTTCAATTTCCTTCATCAATGTCTTACACTTTTCAGAGTATAGGTTTCTCACCTCCTTGGTTAAGTTTATTCCTAGGCATTTTATTCTTTTTGATATGATTTTAAATAGGATTATTTTCTTGCTTTCTCTTTCTTTTGGTTCATTATTAGTGTATAGACAAAGCAACAGATTTCTGTATACTAATCTTGTATCTTGAAAGTTTACTGACTTCATTTATTAGTTCTAATAGTTTTTTAGTGGAGACTTTAGGGTTTTCTATATATAGTACCACGCAAATAGTGACAATTTTACTTCTTTCTTTCCTATTTGGATGCCTTTTGTTTTATCTTCTTGTATGATTGCTGTGGCTAGGATCTCCAATACTATGTAAATAATTGACAAGAATGGGCATCCTTGTCTTGTTCCTGATTTTAGAGGAAAAGCTTTCAGCTTTCCACCACTGAGTATGATGTTAGCTGTGGGTTTGTCATGTATGGGCTTTATTATGTTGAGATATGTTCCCTTTATACCAACTTCAGTGAGAGTTTTTATCATGAGTGGATGTTGAATTCTGTTAAATTTTCCTACAGCTATTGAGACAATCATGTGATTTTTATGTTTCCTGTTGTTAATGTGGTGTATCACATTGATTGATTTGTGGATCCTGAACCATCACTGCATCCCTGGAATAAATCCTACTTGATCATGGTGTCTGATCCTTTTTATATATTGTTGAATTCAGTTTGCTGATATTTCATTGAGGATTTTTATATCTATATTCATCAGAGATATTGGCTTGTAATTTTCTTTTTTTGTAGTATTTTTGCCTACTTTCAGTATCAGAGTAACGGTGGCCTCATGGAGTGAATTTGGAAGTGTTCCCTCCTCTTCAATTTTTTTAGAATAGTTTGAGAAGGATAGATATTAGCTCTTCTCTATATGTTTGATAGAATTCCCCTGTGACGCTCTCTGGTCCTGGACTTTTGTTTGCTAGGAGTTTTTTTTAGATTGGTCTGTTCAGATTGTCAATTTCTTCCTGATGCAGTCTTGGAAGATCTTATGTCTCTAGAAATTTATCCATTTCTTCTAGGTTGTCTACGTTATTGCTTTATAGCTGTTCATAATATTCTCTTATTTTTTTAAATCTCTGTTATATTGGTTGTAATTTCTCCTCTTTCATTTCTTATTTTGTTAATTTGGGTCCTCTCTCTTCTTTCTTGGTGAGCCTGGCTAAACACTTATAAAGTTTGTTTATCTTTCAAAAAAAACCAGCTCTTGGTTTTATTGATCTTTTCTATTTTTTTTCAGTGTCTATTTATTTCCTTTCTGATCTTTATTATTTCCTTCTTTCTGCTGACTTTGGGCTCTGTTTGTTCTTCTTTTTCTAAGTCTTTTAGTTGGTAGGTTAGGTTGTTTATGTGAAACTTTTCTTGTTTCTTGAGGTAAGCCTGTGTTGCTATAAATTTCTCTCTTAAAACTGCTTTTGAGGCATCCCATAGATTTTGGATAGTTATGTTTTTATTTCCATTTGTCTCAAGGCATTTTCTAATTTCCTCTCTGATTTCTTGATTGACCCATTGGTGGTTTTTTTTGTTTTTTTTTTTTTGCGGTACGCGGGCCTCTCACTGTTGTGGCCTCTCCCGTTGCAGAGCACAGGCTCCGGATGCGCAGGCTCAGCGGCCATGGCTCACAGGCCTAGCCGCTCCGCGACATATGGGATCTTCCTGGACCGGGGCACGAACCCGTGTCCCTGCATCGGCAGGCGGCCTCTCAACCACCGTGCCACCAGGGAAGCCCGACCCATTGGTTTTTTAGTAGCATGTTGTTTAGTCTCCACCTGTTTGTGTTTTTCCTATTTTTCTTCCTGTAAATGATTTCTACTTTCATACCATTGTAGTCGGAAAAAATGCTTGATATAATTTCTATCCTCTTAAATTTGTTGAGACTTGTTTTGTGGCCTAGCATACAATCTATCCTGGAGAATGTTGCATGGGCTCTTGAAAAGAATGTGTATTCTGCTGTTTTCGGATGGAATGTCCTGTAGATACATATTAAGTCCAACTGGTCTAATGTATCATTTAAGACCACTGATTTCTTAATGGTTTTCTATCTGATGATTCTATCTGGATGACTGTCCATTGATGTAAGTGGTGTGACCAAGTCCCCTACTATTATTGTATTATTGTCAATCTCTCCCTTGTCTGTTAATCACACTCATATTCCCAAATTAGTTATCTGGCTTATTTCTGAGGTGTGACTAAATTGAAACATTCTTGCAGAGAGTGACTTTTCCTCTTCCTTTGCCTGGGGAAGAAATCAGAATCCAGAGGAATTCAAAAGAAAAAAGCAGCCGACTAAACATGGGGTTGGAGCCTGGTGGATCTTCTTATACATCCTTAGTACACTGGGGAAGTGTACAGGCTTCTTTATATTCTGATGCATTTGCAATTCACTACAGTCTACATGTGTTAGAAACTTCAATTGATTAGTTAAACTGTTATCACAAAAACTTATCAGTAATACTGAAGAATAAATTATTGGCTGGGACTTTTTCGGTAACTTTATTTTGAAATAATTTCAAACTTAACAGAACAGTTACAAGAACAATACAAGAAACTCCTAGGCACACTACCAATTGTTTACATTTTGTCCTATTTCCTCTCTCCCCAGCAACCCCATGTCTCTGTCTCTCTCTAGACCTTTAGAGTATATTGAAACATTGTCTCCCTTTACCTCTTCACATTCAGTATATATTTCTTAAGTACAGGGACATTTTCTAACATAACCACAGTACAGTTATCAGAATCAGAACATTTAACATTGATATGATAATCATCTAATCCACAGTCATAATCAAATTTCATCAATTAACCCAGTATTTTTTTCCCAGTCCAGTATCCAGTTTGGATTCATGCAATGCATTTAATGTCATGCCTTTTTAGACTCCTTTAAACTGGAACAGTCCCTTGCCTTTCTTTGTCTTTCACAACCCTGATATTTTTGAAGAGCACAGGCCAGTTATTTTGAGAATATCCCTCAGTTTTAGTTTGTCTGATTTTCCTCATGACTTAAAAATGCAAGTCAAGCATTTTTGTCAGGAATTTCAGAGAAGTGATACTTAGTCCCTCTCACGAAGTCACATCAGGAGACACGTTATGTTGATCCGTACAATTATTAGTGATCTTTGATTACTTGTTTAAGGCGGTATCCAACAGTTTTCTTCATTGTAAAGTTATAATTTTTTAATTTGTAAGTAATTTTCAGAGAAAGTGTTTGAAACTATTCAGATATCCCTTTCCTCAACAAACTTTCATCCACTTTGTTTTGGCATCCACTGATGATTTTCTAAATCCATCATTCCTCCTAAAATTATTAGTAGGCAATCTACTGTAAAGAAGAGCTTTCCTTTGCCCCACTTATTTATTTATTCATATGTTTTATCATGGATTCTTATTTTAATCAATAGTTTATAATTCCATTACTTATTTTGATGTTCCCCCAGATCTGGCCAGGGGTAGTCCCCTCCAGCTGACTTTTGTGTCCTTTTGACTTATTCTTATGATTCTTTGAAAACTTCCTTGCTTTTTGGCAAAGCAAGATGTTCCAGGATCATTTTGGACCTTTCTGATCCAGCACTGGAATCAGCCATTTTTATGAAGAGTTCTGGTTCCTTTTATTGGAGAGTGGTAATGGGAACTAGTTGTGCTCATTGCTACAAGCTTGTCATTTCTTCTAGTCCTGTTCAGCAGACAAAACTAGGAAATACATGTCTCTGTGTATTTTTATATCCATTTACATATATAGATACATGTGTATGTGAAAAATCATTGAGTATACACTGAACCTGCAGTTACAGTTCAATACCAAGGTCTAGTCTTCCTTTTTTACAAATTTATAACTCTCTTCCCCAGCTGTGAGAAACCTGCCTTCTGTTATCCTCATTTTTTTTTCATTCGCTCAAGCTTGGGATACAGAAGAGATTGTTTCTGAACTGTTAACTCATGCCACTGCAACAATCCAAATCTAAACCTATTTACTGGAGCTCAATATTGATTTACAGTTATTTTTAGGTAAAATTTATATACATTAAATGCACAAATCTAATGGGAACAATTCAATGAATTTTGACAAATGCACACATCTTTGTTAACCACACCCATAAAAAGGTATAGCTTTTTTTTTTTTAACATCTTTATTGGAGTATAATTGCTTTACAATGGTGTGTTAGTTTCTGCTTTATAACAAAATGAATCAGCTATACATAAGGTATAGATTTTTTCAGTCATCCCAGAAAGTTGTCCCCCTCAGTCAACAGTGTCCTAAAAGACAGACCTTTTCCAGTTTTATTTTTTACAGATTAGTTTTTTTGGCTGAGTTTTTAACAACTAATTTTTGTATCCAGAGGGGTTTTAAAAGAAATTCAAAAATATTTTAATTTCTTGTAGTTGGATGTTGACCTATGACATATTATTTTTTATATAAGTTAATGTATATAATGCATCCTTGAACCCAAATGAAATGAAGGCACTTACCATGGCCTCTGCTGACCCCTTAGTCCCTCCAGTTCACTGTACTTCAGCTACACTGGACATCTTTCAGGTCTCAACCACATTAAATTCTTTTCCACTTTAGAGACTGTGCACTTGCTGTTCCCTCTGTTAAGGAAACACATTTTCCCTAATCTTCACCTGTCTGGGTTTTTCTCATCATTCGGATCTCAGCAAACCATCACCTACTCCAAGAGACTGTCCCTGACTACTCTACCTAATATTGCTCACCACTTTTCCTGAGTCATTTTCTGTCACTTCCCCTGTTTCATTTTCTATATAGCTCTTAACACTCTCCTTATTTATCTATTTATTTACTTATTCTTTGTTATTCCCTCAGAACCTAGAATAATGCCTGGTAGATGTATGTGTGTGTGTGTGTGTGTGTGTGTGTGTGTGTGTGTGTGTGTGTGTGTGTGTGTGTGTAGGAAGGGGTTCAATTAATATTTATTGGATCAATGAACAATGTAACAATTTGTTATTCTTTATGAAATATGTTCCTTAGTCTCTGAGAATTCTGAAGGATGAAATATTTTCCTTACACAAATTATTAATGAATATAAGTCAACATTTCTTTCCTTTTACACTTTTTACTCTGCTTACTCTTCTAATGAGCAAATGTACAATATCTTACTGTAATATAACTACATGTAAAAAGTTTACATTCATTGATTTGTTTTGAGCAATTACTCAGAAAAGAATATTTCCACTTTGAAATGATGGAAACATTAACATTTTAGCTTAATAAGCATTAAGTTAGAGCTATAAAGGAATACTGTCTCTTTCCAGAAGTGGACTTTAAACCTGGCCAAAGGTTGCTTCACTGGGAGATTGCTCAGGGACTGACTTTGCATGAAAATGAAAACTAAGGGATTTGTCCCTGGTGTAACATAAGTAAGAAAGAATGTACTATTAGGGACAGGAGCTGTGGACTCTGGAATATACTCCTCTACTCCGTGACAGGACACAGCTGTTCACACTCACAAGGACAGGTACAAGCAAGCCTTTGAGTTTGGCTTTGTGTTTATCTACTTGTCGCTTGATGGCTTTAGGATGGAAAGAGTGATAGCTCAGAATCGGATTGATTTTTGCTCATTTAGAGTTCACAGATTTTTAGTTATGGCAACAAAATACCTAACTACTCATATAAAATATCCGAAGCAGTTTCTGAATTTTCATTTATTTGTTAACCTAACAATTCCAGGAAAGACTTTGACAACTATTTGATAGTTTTCTGGATGGAAACTCATTTTAAGAAATGCAGTAGTTATAATTACATAGCTGATTCTTTTCTATAGGAATAGAAACATAGGGGCTATCAGAAGAGGCAACATATATTTTGTTTGTGTGTTTATTTCTAAGGAGCATAGCAGCCACTGATCATGAACCAACAGATGCCAGGAAATCCTTCCCTTGTTTTGATGAGCCCAACAAAAAGGCAACTTATACAATCTCTATCGTCCACCCCAAAGAATACAAGGCACTTTCAAATATGCCAGTGGAGGTGAGTATTTTAAATTTTTTAATTTATGCAGATAGTCTGTTTATAATATCAGGTAAATTACCTGCTTTTCTATGAAAGAACCTACTGAACTCTAAAATAAATGTGCTCTAATAGCTTATTTAGAGGCTTGAAAATACATTTGGGCAATCTCTTTTCTTTGAGTACTAGACATCTTTAATTCAAGATATCACATTCCAATCAAAACACCATGTTAGGTTTTCTAAGCAAGAATGGATACAGTAGACATACATTAGCTGGGTTCTGCTTAAATGAAAGAAGCCCCTAATCATGACAAATTAAAGGCAAACTAATGGAATTACAGATTTAAAAATATTCAAGGGCCTAGTTACTATTCTTGGTTTTCAGTTGAATATAAACCCAGTTTTTAATATAGGGCTACTACAAAAAATCATCACTTAAATATTGGAATATAGCCACAACTCCAGGAAACACCATGCCTATAGGTATTCTAGTGAACAAGAAGTACTCACTAAATGTTAAAAAAAAAAATAGGCTACAGTAAGTTCTGTTTGTATAATTATTAACATGACTCTTTCCTGTTACTGCTCCTCCTCTCCAGAATGGGTAACGCAGTTAACTAAAGCATCATTACCTCAAGGTTGAGGTTTATTATTCCTTATACCTTTGACATGTAAAAGGATGAAGCTTGGGGCTTCCCTGGTGGCGCAGTGATTGAGAGTCCGCCTGCCGATGCAGGGGACACGGGTTCGTGCCCCGGTCCGGGAGGATCCCACATGCCGTGGAGCAGCTGGGCCCGTGAGCCATGGCCGCTGAGCCTGCACGTCTGGAGCCTGTGCTCCACAACGGGAGAGGCCACAACAGTGAGAGGCCCGCATACCGCAAAAAAAATAAAATAAAATAAAAGGGTGAAGCTCATCCTTAGATATAACTGTCACCTATCTAATACCAGAAAAGCATTGTGCCTACTTTACAACTCCCATCTTTCTGATCCACTTTGTGAAATATCATCACTGAAATTCATCCTCTTTAATTACAAATATTCCTTGAAAAAGCAAACCAAAGCTTTAAGAAGGTTAAAAAGTAAACTGTTGGTGTAAGCTTATCAACTTTTCTTCTGGTGTCAGACACCTGGGCAATTGGGTTTTGATTGGAGAAGAAAGAGGAAAGGATAAGCCTAAACTATGACACTCTAATCCAGAAGACTGGATCAGAATAAAGTGCCATCAGAATTTTTTGGCATAGAACAGAGAAAATGAAGGTGGGAGGAGTAAGAATGCAAACTTTACTAACCTCTGTTTACAGTTTCCTCACATGACCTTTTTGTTTTGCAGAGTATATACTTCTTCACTTTCACCTAGTTCCAGAAACTAGTCCTGGAAGAAGGTGAATAATCTGGGTCCTTAGGAGATCAAAACTACTACTAGGTTTTTATCATAGAGTAACTTTGCTGGGGCTCCAACTCTTCTCTATAAGCACGTGCACATAACATGCTTGCCTTGCCGATGATGCACCAAGTTCTAGTCTAGCCTCCCTCTCTTAAATCCTTTTTTAAAGCTTTCCACTGTAGAGTGACTCACTGTGTGGCTGCAGGGCATGTGGAAATGTTTAAACAATGGGTAGCAGGAATTAGGCAACTATTCATGGATGAAGTATTAGGACTGATGACTGGCTGAGAGGAAGGCAAAGCTGGCATGGACAGAAAACCAGACAGATGGGGTCGGTAGTTGCATGAAGTAATGCAATCCTTCTCTCTCTCCACGGTAACCAAAGCAGTGACTTTAGTGACCATACCCTGGGTCTCAGATGGAGACAACCAGACATGAAAAAGACAACCTGACATCTTGCTATGCCTGGTACAGCTATTACCCTCTTGCACATAGTCAAATCAGCAAATACCTGCTTAGTTCTTCCTGTGTGCAAGGCACTGAGCACTAGCCTGTTCTTCATTAAGAGGCCACAGTACCTGCTCAAATATTATGGCCAGGATTGTGTGTTTAATGTAGAAAGATAAACTCCTGTCCAGTTTATATCACAAAGTTGTATTTCTCCCTGAGAAACCTCATATGGTATATAGTTCCATCACTCTTTCACAGTACTAAAAATAAAATGAATTTTCCTCTAGTTTTTTTTCAACATCGCCAGTTAGGGGTAAAATTTCTTTTTACACCTAAGCTTTGACAAAGGACTTCTGACTGGAAAGCTAGGTTTGGAGTAATTTTTTGTTTGTCTTGTCCATGATTGGTCTTTTTATAAATAAAAGATTATCTTTTGCTTTCAACAGAAAGAAGAGTCAGTGGATGATAAATGGAATCGAACAACTTTCCAAAAGTCTGTTCCCATGAGCACTTACCTGGTGTGCTTTGCTGTACATCAATTTGACTCCATAATGAGGATATCAAATAGGGGGATACCTGTGAGTACCATTATATATATTTTAAATTTACCACCTATGCATTTGTGATTTTATAATGTTTTTGAATAGTTTTTTTTTTTTTCACACAACAAACCAGAAAAGCCCGTTAGTCACCAGGCTCTGTGAGCCTGATACACTGAATAATATAGAAAAATGTAAGCTGAAAGGACCCAGGTGAAAAATAAACAAACAAAACAGCCATAGGAATGGATAGTCTTGAATTATTTAAGGTGAAAATTCACTATAAGTCCAAAGCTAGCTCCTAAGTATATCAGCACAAAGGTATTAAATATTTGCACATGCTTAATTTAGTAAAATGATTGGGTGTATGTGTTTGGGGGTCCCAGATGAAGACCAGAGGGAGAGGAGGAAACCAGAGGGAGATGAAAATCCTTCAAGTAACTAAGCACTGAGATGTCTGTGGTGCCATTCCAATATGTAATTCAACATAGGACAACAGCAAAGTATCAAAAAGCATTTTCTAAAAGTGTAAGAAAATACAAATAAGCTTTTTTTAAATCAAAATGAACTGAATAATTTTCTTAGAAAAGTAGATTCTAAATTAGATTCTAAATTAGAAAAATAATTCTAAATACTTTTACCTTATTATTTTTCTCTTTTGGGGGGCCCCCAATTTGCTCATGCCCTGAACACTTGCTAAGCTGTCTAACGGTTAGTCTGCCTCTGTGATACATATTATATATATAAAACATTATAATCTTTGCAATATAATTTTATAAGGAAGAAATCATCACTCCTACTTTTACAGATGAGAAAACTGAAATAATGAGTTTAATTAATTTGCTCAAGATCACCCAACTGGCAAGTGGTGGAGACTCAAATTCCAGATTCTTTTCAAACAATGTGCCCTGCTAAACGTTCTGAAATGTGATATTCCGAAAAATATCTTTACCTCACTGGCGGGGAGAGATGCTCCTCCCTCCACCCCATCTACAGAAGACAGGCAACCAGAGTTTCCCTCCTGCAAAAACCTGTGGGGTTCTTTTCTTCACAACTGAACAGAACCTTGCAGGAGAACTTAAAGGCATCTAATGTGAATGTCAATTCAAGGTAAATTCCACCTCTTTGGCATTTGACTGGCTCCCTACCCATTCACTCTAAATTGAAATCTAGCCCTTAACACCCAAGCACAAATGCTCCAGTACAATTTCCCACTCCAGAGGGAATTACAGGAAAACCACACTACTTATATCTACTTGAAAGTAACATCGGTGGGAACCCACACCAGTCTCACAGTACTACATTCTTGGAGCTAAACAGACAACCTAAGACAAACAGACATATGAGGAAAACAAGCAACATAAAAGAGAAAATCCAAGACCAACAGAAAAGCACAGTGTGAGTAAATAAAAATAGTTAGGGAAACAAAAAAAAAGCCATAAAAAATTAAACATATTCTGACAACACAACCTTTAATTATTACACTCAGAGATTCAAGAATATATGATCACAATAAAATAAAAACAGGAAACTATGATAAAACAATCAGCAATAGTAGTCAGAGTTTAAAAAAAATAATTTCCAAAGCATGACCTTACTCTAACCTCCAGGAATTTGTTGCTAATTCCTTCAAAAACCAGAGCCCAATAAGCGAATAGCTTTAGTTCCTGCCAACTTCTTTGTGTCTTTATCAACTCCACGGAGATGCTTATATTGTTTGAAGCCCTGATACGTCTCGTGGGTTTTCCACTTTTATATTGCAACTATCATTTCTGTTTGTTTGCAGTGGGGGTACATTAAAGCATCAATATTCTGCATGATCTAGAGCCAAAATCTCTATATTACTTGTTCAGCTAAAAAAAAGATCAAGCTAGTTACTTTTTGTGTAATACAACATTTTTAGTAGAAATTTCATGAATCAAAAAACTATTCTTATCCACTCTGTTTCTGACAGTATTATTCTGGTATATTTATCACCTGCTATTCATAGTCAGATTATACTGTGCAGTCCAA
Source organism: Monodon monoceros (assembly GCF_005190385.1). NCBI lineage: Eukaryota > Metazoa > Chordata > Mammalia > Artiodactyla > Monodontidae > Monodon > Monodon monoceros. Next base: position 107,870,449 of record NW_021703777.1, read on the forward strand.
AAATCTATAATACCCTGACTGAACTCACCATTCTGGCAAGAATCCTTTATGTCAGTAAATACTGAATCGAGGCCTATGTTCTTCTTAACTGTTTACCTGGAGTAGCAGATATTAGTGCTTGAACCATTCACTACGCTTAAAATGTCCTTGTTGCTCATGAAGATTAGAGGACCCAACCCTAAAAAATTGTTAGGAAAAAAGGTAACCAAGTTTGGAAAGCAGCTCAAAAGACTTAACTCTGCTTATTTCCTTTTTTGAATATTAGTTGCATTACATTTTTTTATTGAGATATAGTTGGTTAACAATGAAGTTCAGATGTGCAACATAGTAATTCACAACTTTTAAAGGTTATACTCCATTCATAGCTATTATAAAATATTGGCTATATTCCCTGGGCTGTACAATATGTCCTTATAGCTTATTTATATTACACATAGCTGTTTGTACCTCTTAATCCTTTACCTGTATTTTGCCCCTCCCCTCCCCCTCCCCACTGGTAACCACTAGTTTGTTCTTTATATCTGTGAGTCTGTTTCTTTTATGTTATATTCATTAGTTTGTTTTATTTTTCAGATTCCACATATAAGTGATATCATACAATATTTGTCTCTCTCTGTCTGACTTATTTCACTAAGTATAATACACTCCAAGTCCATTCATGTTGTTGCAAATGTCAAATTTTCATTATTTTTTTGCTGCGTAGTATTTCATTGTATATATATATACACCACATCGTCTCCATTCATTTGTTGATGGACACTTAGTTTGCTTCCATATCTTGGCTATTGTAAATATGCTACTATGAACGCTGCAGTGCATATACCTTTTTCTTTTTAACATCTTTATTGGAGTATAATTGCTTCACAGTGTTGTGTTAGTTTCTGCTGTATAACAAAGTGAATCAGCTATATGTATACATATATCCCCATATCCCAAATCAGAGTAAGATCCTTTCTGACCCACATCCTAGAGAAACAGAAATAAAAACAAAAATAAACAAATGGGACCTAATGAAACTTAAAAGCTTTTGCACAGCAAAGGAAACCATAAACAAGACAAAAAGACAACCCGCAAAATGGGAGAAGATATTTGCAAACAAAGCAACTGACAAAGGATTAATCTCCAAAATATACAAGCACCTCATGTAGCTCAATATCAAAAAAACAAACAACCCAATCCATATACCTTTTTGAATTAATGTTTTTGTTTTCTTTGGATGTATACCCAGCAGTGGAATTGCTGGGTCATATGGTAGTTCTATTTTTAGTTTTTTGAGAAACTTCCATACTGTTTTCCGTGGTGCCTGCACAAATTTATATTCCCACTGACAGTGTACAAGTGTTCCCTTTTCTCCACACCCTCTCCAGCATTTGTTATTTGTGGTCTTTTTGATGCCAAGTTTTCAGAATGAGTTTGATTTTTATAACATTTTAATGAATTTTTTAAAAATTTCTTTCTTTACTGGAAGGACTATTCTAAATTAAGGTCTCTTAATCTTTCCTGAAGGAATGTATTTAATTCAGGAAGCCACAGAAGATTGCTAATGATCCTTATTCTTTATTTAAATATACAAAAATAAAAAAGAATATAAAATTCTATGAGATAAGTTAGATTTTTTAATGTTTATTATTTGTTTTGAAAAATTCTACTGCAGGAATGATAATCACCAAGCATCAAACAACTCAAATTTTGAGTTAAATGAGAAGTAAGCTGTCAACAAATGTTTTGTGTAACCTAAGTGACGATGCTGGGTTTCTTCTCAAACAACACCTCATGGCAGCTGAGCTCTGGAACTCAAAGTTCTGAACACATTGTGAAACTTCAAAGCCACAGCGAAATTACAGTCCTTAGTCACCCAAACTTCAAGCCAAGGTTCTGCATATTTATAAAAATTTATCTATGGATAAGGGGCAATCTAAAATTTAGGAAGTGTATATCACATTCCTGTGATAAAGCAGTCACAAAGAAAAGTTGAAAAAAACCCCAAAGTATCACTATTCTTTTCTACTAAGTATTCCCCTTCCCCCAAATTTCTGCCTACTGCTGGAAGAATATTTAGAAGAACATAAACTTATAAAAAATTAAACACATTGATGACCTCCTGTAATATCAACCATGTACCTTAAACACACATTTATAGAATTAAAAACAATATCAAGTTCTTTTCTCTTTCTCATCCTGGCTACATCAGCATTGATAATAAAACTGAGGGTTCCTCCAATCAGAATGTTTTATCAGTCTTTGTTGAGCACATACTATGTGCACAAGGAGGATGCTAAGCCCTGAAGGGAGTGAAATATGCTAAGGTATCTGCACTTCAATTAAGATGTGAAACAGAAGTGGTCACCACTGTCCAGTGTCTCCCAACTGTGTTTTAAGGTCTCTGCTGATCATGCCATTTTTGAGTGCCAAAGATCTCATCTTCTGCTTTAGGGGCCCCTGCAAGGGTCCTGGGCCATTTAAAGGGGTGTGTCTATTTGGAACAGTAGAGATAAGATACAAAAATCTCAAGAGATGAACAGGTGCTAACTCTGCTGGATGATCGGCAGTGGAAAGGCAGACTGTTGTCAATGGGGAGAGTGATCATACATTTTTATCATTTATAAAATATAAATAATAGAGAAGGTGTTATTAATTATGCTGGCATAAGAGGTGTAAGCAGATAAGCAACAGACTTACATTCCTGGGACATTCTGGGCAAACCTGGATGTTTGGTCACCTTTGTCAATGGAAGATGCTCAGCAGACAAGGACAACAAAAACACGGACACAGGACACAGCAGACCTGCAGGGCTGCCAGGTGGTAGTGGGAACCCTGTAGGCCCTGACTGGGCTTCTGACTAGGGTGATGGTGGTAGTGGTGGGTAGCATCTGTTCAATCTGATTCTTTTCTGTTCACATGGTCTTCCCAAGTTCAGTGCCTTCACCTCAGACTTTAAGACACCCTTCCAGAGCCTTGCCCCTTCAATCTTAGTACCCCTCTCCTGGGGTACTAGTTTATTGAGACAGAGCCCTCTGGACGTCCCTCCAGTCTCTTTACAATCTATTGTTACAGCATAAACGTTGTGGTTTGCTTTTCTCCTTGCCTTCTGTTTTTATTGCTAAAATCCATTTTAACCAGGCTCTTGCAAATTAAAACATTTTGGCTTTCAAATTTATTGTGTAGGCATGAAAAGCCTATTCTGGACTTCAAAAACTTAAGCTCTATTTTTTCCCCCTTCATTCTCCTAGTATTCCTAATGGTAATGTGGATACCACCCACATATAAGGAAGTGCAGACAAAGAAAATTACAGAGGTTAATCATTCAGTGTATTATCTCTAATGATACTAATGTTCTTGATGGGACTCACAGAGCTATCATGTGTCAAGAACTGCTTACGCATTAGCTTATTAACTGCTCACACTATCAGATAGGTACTGTTGTTACCTCTATTTTGTAGCTAGGGAAAGTCAGGTTTCATTCTTAGGAGTAGAGAAAAGAAGAAGTATGATACAGTAAAAAACAAACTTTGCGCTGAAGTTTAGTGTCAGTTTTGTCTCACTTCGTTTTTCTCATGTACACATTTTTCTCACGCACACAATGTACACAATGAGGAAGTTTATTTTTAAAACTCTTCCAACTCTAAAATTTGAAATAGAAGTCTACAATCCTTACCTAAAACCTTTGTGTCTAGTTGTATGTTTGACGTCAGAAATTTTCAGATTTGTGAAAGGTAATATGGTACGAATATTGAGTATTATTGAGTAACTACAATGGGCTCTAGGGCAGCACCTTATAATCAAACAGTAGTATTTCTGCAGCAATATTTTTTAGTGAGAAAATAAAAATTATTTTTAAAAACTCCTATCAGTTCAGGTCAGATGTTACTGACAAATTTGTTTGCTTAGAACATATAAAACAACTTTTGATTTTCAGAACTCTTTGGACTTTATAATTGTGAAAACTGGGCTAATGAAAGGATTGGGGTAAAGATATCATAAGTGATGCAAAACATTATATTTTATTATTATTAATAGTGCCAGATTCATAGAATTGGTGTGTAGAGTGAGACATTGCATGGTAAGTGCTTATCACATTACCCGGGAATTTTTAAGTATCCAGTAAGACTAATAGTTAATCATAATGATTACACATAAAAGAAGTGACAGCACCAATTAGAATAAATTGTCGTGGACTTACATTCCATCTCTCAAATTCCTGGAGACCCTTAATTAAAAGGACAATATTAACAACTCTAAAAGCATCCTTTACAGTAGGTTGCCATATGATAAAAGAAAGGCAACAACAACAACAGTGATAAAGCAGATGTAAGATGTATCACACCTCCTAAAAGAATAATCAGCTGCATATAAGCTGCAGAAAGCACAGATTTTACACCTGACACTAGCTCAATAGATGCAGTGCTTTGAGTTATGACTAAAAGTACCCATGGACCTCCCTGGCAGCCCAGTGGTTAAGACTTCGCGCTTCCAATGCAGGGGGCATGGGTTCAATCCCTCGTCGGGGAGCTAAGATCCCAGAAGTTGTGCAGTGTGGCCAAAAATAAATAAATTTACAAAATAGTATCCAACAGTGGTATATCTAGGTAACTTAATTCACTTAGGAAACTTAGTATCTTTAAAAACTAAATATATGCATTCAAGTTAAGTTCTTGAAGCCTTACAAACTTCATATATATATATATATAGTTATAAAGCTTATATAAAAACCTTTATATTTAACCTTTAATAGAGTCTTTGAATAATAAAGGCATATATGACTTTTCAGAAAGTAAGAAGAAGAAACAATATGCATGCATATCTCCTTCCTCACCCCATGCTATTTCAATATGGTTATCACAGGCTTTAAAAAAATCATCTCAGTAAAGCAAGCATGTAAACTAGAATGATAGTAATTATTACAAAGCAATGACAATTCAGGAGTAATTTACTGAATTTTGTCATGGACAGAAGTGCTGAGGCTCAGCAAATGAGGGAGGTGGGTTAGCAGCTTCTACCGACACCCATAGAAAGTGATCTTTAACATAAAAATGTTTCTGATATATGGCAGATAGGACACATAGATATGCTTTGGCTAATAATGTTACAAGGTTAACAGGCTGTATCTATATATTCTGTGATTGCTTAGCTCAGTTGATCAAAGCAGTGGTCATAAAATATGATGGATTATATATCAAAATAAGGGTCATCGATCACAGGTGATCTGCAGACTGGCCAGACTGTAAAGACAGAACATACTTCTCTGTGGTGTTGAGTTTCTCAGAAACAAAAAAGGAAGGCATTGCTTTTATTTGGATCGAATTTACACTAACACCAATCCTATTTAAGGACACTGCATTCCTGCTGCTGCCAACAATAGAAATATGGAGAGGAAGAAAAACCTGATTATATTGTCTCAGAAGCATTCTGATTGAAGGGAGTCAATCAACCAGCATGGGCAATGTGAACATATTGACAGAAAAAGCACATAGTCTTTCTCCTCCCCATTGCTCCACCTAAGGTGGGAGACCTCACTGTTATCTCTTCTTCCTCTTTTTCAACCCTCTTTCACTCTCTAAATATTACATGCAACACAAAAGTACAGAGTGTGTACACAACAGCAGAGTGAGGCAAGAGGAACTACCCTTTCTGAAGTTTTTAACAGAAGAGAACAGATGTGGTGGAAATTCTGAGAATCTCAGTTTACAACATGACAATGCTATATGAACGTGATAGTTTTGATTTCACAGGGGGCAATTACCTTCTCTCTGTTCAGTGGCCACCAACTGGATCCTTAGTTTCACTTAACTTCTTGGAAAACGCATGTTGTTCACAAAGAGAACAGGAGGGCGGTGAGGAAATGTATCACTTCTTCTAGAAAGCAAAAATAAATAAATAAATAAAACAAAACAAACTTTAAAAGAAAGGGGATGATACATGAGTGAATTTTGTAGCCTTTGGAGATGAACACATCTTTACTTAGACAAATAAAGCAAGAACGTCAATCACCCAGTAGCTTGGGAGAACAGTGAGTCAGCGATAGTAATTTAAGGGATTCTTTTTATTTTTATTTATTTTTTATTATCTTTATTGGAGTATAATTGCTTTACAATGTTGTGTTAGTTTCTGCTGTACAACAAAGTAAATCAGGTATATGTATACATATATCCCCATATCCCCTCCCTCTTGAGCCTTACTCCCACCCTCTCTATCCCACCCCTCTAGGTCAACACAAAGCATCAACCTGATCTCCCTGTGCTATGCAGCTGCTTCCCACGAGCCATCCATTTCACATTTGGTAGTGTATATGTCAGTGCTGCTTTCTCCTTTCATCCCAGCTTCCCCTTCCCCCGCTCAAACCCCGTATCCTCAAGTCCGTTCGCTACGTCTGTGTCTTTATTCCTGCCCTGACACTAGGTTGATCAGTACCGTTTTTTTTTTAGATTCCATATATGTGCGTTAGCATATGGTATTTGTTTTTCTCTTTCTGACTTAACTTCACTCTGTATGACAGACTCTAGGTCCATCCACCTCATTACAAATAATTCAGTTTGGTGTCTTTTTATGGCTGAGTAGTATTCCACTGTATATATGTGCCACATCTTCTTTATCCATTTATCTGTTGAAGGACACTTAGGTTGCTTCCATGTCCTGGCTATTGTAAATAGTGCTGCAGTGAACACTGTGGTACGTGTATCTTTCTGAATTATGGTTTCCTCAGAGTATATGCCCAGTAGTGGAATTGCTGGGTCATATGGTAGTTCTATATTTAGTTTTTTAAGGAACCGCCATACTGCTCTCCATAGTGGCTGTATCAATTTACATTCCCACCAACAGTGCAGGAGGGTTCCCTTTTCTCCACACCTTCTCCAGCATTTATTGTTTGTAGATTTTGTGATGATGGCCATTCTGACTGGTGTGAGGTGATACCTCATTGTGGTGTTGATTTGCATTTCTCTGATGATTAGTGATGTTGAGCATCTTTGCATGTGCTTTAAAATTCATGATTTAATGTGGTTTTATATATATATATAATTATATATATATATTCAAAAACTACCATTTTATTTGTTAAAGCATACCATTATGCCATATTGAAACACTACAGTGTTTTTGTTTTCTAACATCTTTATTGGAGTATAATTGCTTTACAATGGTGTGTTAGTTTCTGCTGTATAACAAAGTGAATCAGCTATACATATACACTCCCATTTCTCCTCGCTCTTGCATCTCCCTCCAGGCCTCCCTATCCCACCCCTCTAGGTGGACACAAAGCACCAAGCTGATCTCCCTGTGCCATACAGCTGTTTCCCATTAGCTATCTATTTTACATTTGGTAGTGTATATATACCCAGGCCACTCTCTCACTTCGTCCCAGCTTACCCTTCCCCCTCCTCATGTCCTTAAGTCCATTCTCTACATCTGTATCTTTATTCCTGCCCTATCCCTAGTTTCTTCAAAACCATTTTTTTTACATTCCATATATATGTGTTAGCATATATTTCTTTCTCTCTGACTTACTTTACTCTGTAATATTCCATTGTATATATGTGCCACATCTTCTTTATCACTTAGGTTGCTTAGATTGCTGCCATGTCCTGACTATTCAAAATACTGCTGAAATGAACATTGTAGTACATGACCCTTTTTGAATTATGGTTTTCTCAGGGTATATGCCCAGTAGTGGGATTGCTGGGTCACATGGTAGTTCTATTTTTAGTATTTTAAGGAACCTCCATACTGTTCTCCATAGTAGCTGTATCAATTTACACTCCCACCAACAGTGCAACAGGGCTCCCTTTTCTCCACATCCAATCCAGCACTTGTTAGTAGATTTTTCTGATGGCCATTCTGACCAGAGTGAGGTGATACCTCATTGTAGTTTTGATTTGCATTTCTCTAATGATTAGTGATGTGGAGTATCCTTTCATGTGTTTGTTGGCAATCTGTATATCTTCTCTGGAGAAATGCCTACTTAAGTCTTCTGCCCATTTTTGGATTGGGTTGTTTTTTTGATATTGAGCTGCATGAGCTGCTTGTATATTTTGGAGATTAATCCTTTGTCAGTTGCTTCGTTTGCAAATATCTTCTCCCATTCTAAAGGTTGCTTTTCATCTTGCTTATGATTTCCTTTGCTGTGAAAAAGCTTTTAAGTTTCATTAGGTCCCATTTGTTTATTTTTGTTTTTATTTCCATTTCTCTACGAGGTGGGTCAAAAAGGATTTTGCTGTGATTTATGTCATAGAGTGTTCTATGTTTTCCACTAAGAGTTTTATAGTGTCTGGCCTTATATTTAGGTCTTTAAACCATTCTGAGTTTATTTTTGTGTATAGTGTTAGGTAGTGTTTTAATTTCATTCTTTTCAATGTAGCTGTCCAATTTTCCCAGCACCACTTATTGAAGAGGCTGTCTTTTCTCCATTGTATATTTTTGCCTCCTTTATCAAAGATAAGGTGACCATATGTGCATAGGTTTATGTCTAGGCTTTCTAGCCTGTTCCATTGATCTATAGTTCTGTTTTTGTGCCAGTAGCATACTGTCTTGATTACTGTAGCTTTGTAATATAGTGTGAAGTCAGGGAGCCTGATTCCTCCAGCTCTGCTTTTCTTTCTCAAGATTGCTTTGGCTATTCGGCATCTTTTGTGTTTACACACAAATTGTGAAATTTCTTGTTCTAGTTCTGTGAAAAATGCCATTGGTAGTTTGATAGGGATTGCATTGAATCTGTAGATTGCTTTGGGTATTATAGTCATTTTCACAATGTTGACTCTTCCAATCCAAGAACACTGTATATCTCTCCATCTGTTTGTATCATCTTTAATTTCTTTCATCAGTGTCTTACAGTTTTCTGCATATAGGTCTTTTGTCTCCTTAGGTAGGTTTATTCCTAGATATTTTATTCTTTTTTGTTGCAATGGTAAATGCGAGTGTTTCCTTAAGCTCTCTTTCAGATTTTTCATCATTAGTGTACAGGAATGCAAGATATTTCTGTGCATTAATTTTGTATCTTGCTACTTTACCAAATTCCTTGATTAGCTCTAGTAGTTTTCTGGTAGCATCTTTAGGATTCTCTATGTATATAGAAGCATGTCATTTGCAAACAGTGACAGTTTTACTTCTTTTCTGATTTGGATTTCTTTCATTTCATTTTCTTCTCTGATGGCTGTGGCTAAAACTTCCAAAACTATTTTAAATACTAGTGGTGAGAGTGGGCAACCTTCTCTTTTTCCTCATCGTAGTAGAAATGGTTTCAGTTTTTCACCACTGAGAACAATGCTGGCTGTGCGTTTGTCAACTATGGCCTTTATTTTATTGAGGTAAGTTCCATCTATGCACACTTTCTGGAGGGTTTTTATCAAAAATGCGTGTTGAATTTTGTCAAAAGCTTTTTCTGCATCTATTGAGATGATCATATGGTTTTTTCCTTCAGTTTGTTATATTGTGTATCACATTGA